>NC_134515.1:25321226-25946226 GCF_027942865.1 Odontesthes bonariensis
GAATGAACTTTATTCGTGTGGACGAAAAGAGAGATAACATTTTACAGATAACGCAATTTATGATCTGCATCCAAACAATGGCCCCGACAATAAACTGTGACATGATGAAAGAACATCCCTCTCCCTCAGTTTTTGGTATAGCCCAGACAGTGAGTAGCCTACCACTTTGCCTCTTCACTGTAGACGGGCATCCTTTGATTCTTGACAGCCAATCTGTGGCATAAACGCACGAGCACCAGGATGCAATTATTGGAAAACTTTCAAAGGCAATTCTTTGGATGATGCGTCTTGTGTTCATATTAGTTATTAGTTATCATTCATGTTGGGTCTTCTTTCCAAATTCTAATCTTAAAAGGGCTAATTCGGGCAACAGGGCATCAATTTCATACTAAGGAATTAGTCTGTAATCTGTGATTTATACAAGTCTTAGAGAAACCATACATCACCTTGTTTAATGCATACTAAGTTAAATCCGAAATCTTTACAACTCATTATGTAAAATAAAATAAATAATTTTTTCAATAGATAGTATTAGAGGCTCGGATTAAAGAAATCATGAATAATTATGTCAATATATAAACAAGATTAAGTTGAAATGTGTTCATTCTTATAGTAGAGTTGTAAAAGGTTCTCAATTACATGTGAATTACGCCCATTTGTAGCACAAACTTTTTTTTTTGGTATTCACGTAATTGTCAGCAGCACAAGACTTAAACTTTGAATAACTGGGTCGGCCTTGTAACTTCAACATGCCCTTCAATGCCTATTTTCCACGTTTAAAACGTAATAATGAATTGTCCTAAATCGCTCAATGTATGCCGCCGCCTTTCGCAACCACATACAACAAAGTGGGATGGCTAAAATGGTTTGAAAATAAACTGTCAAGACAGTTAATCCGTTGCTTGAATAGACCGTAAACAATATTAGTAATGTGGTCTCATAGCAATTATTAAGCTCATGAAATCCCAATTACAGTGAAACTGCATTTGACAAGGGCTCAACATGTTCGTTCTCAAACAGCCCTATGAAGTTGTTTCCTCAAGTTCACACTGCATGAGACAAGAGCATCAGCTCTGTCCATTTAATCTACACAAGATAGCTGGTCAATTCAGTGCCTCAAAAATAAAGTGATACACACAATTTAAATACATGTTTAGTTCATTTTATGCTCATGTTTACAGTTGGCATCATTTGCAAATTAAATGAATGTAGAAATCAAGATTGGCAAAGAGGCCAATAAAGAGTTTTTAACGAACATAACATTTCAGGAGTGAAAAACCCTCAACAGAAAATCAAAAGGAGACCTAATCTCTCAATTATTCAAAAGAAAAAAATAAATAAATAAGACTTCCCATATTGATAACATAAATGAGTCCTGGCAATATGGGTCAGGATCAACAAAATTCATAGCAACAGTTTGATGATCCATCGACAGCAGTCCCATTAGGAAAAAAAAAAAAAAAATGAAGCAAATATTAACAGTTTGCCTTTATATCAAACTCCAGAATTTACAGCTGTCCACTCTGGGCTCTGTTTGAAGGTAGATTCTGAGCAGCACCTCTTCCCCGTCGGCCTCTGAAGCCTTGGCCCCTGAAAAATCGTCCAGGTACCCCGAAAGTCTCCAGATTGCGTTTCCGCTCCTCTGCCCATGTCAATCTGAAACCGCACAGAGGCATAAAACTAAGCAAATCAGAAAAACTCAAACAAATATTGAATAAGGAGGACAGCCAATTAAGTCACCTGAACCCATTATCTGAGGAGATGTTGTCAAAGAAGGACTTTGCTTTGTTGTAGTAGCATTTTGGCCCAAAATTATCATCCTCTGCAGTGGAGCGCTTCCCTTCTTTCGACTTCTCTTCGAGCTCATGATTTCCATCTGCAATAAAACATGTACTGCAACAACAGTGATAGACTGGAGGGCCAAATACAATGTATGCATGTTAAACGCCAGATTTACAGATTCTCAATTCATGGGCCTTGTCAACTTATCCCCAATCCTATTGTCAGGTCATAATGACCATTAAGAACAAAGCTGCTTTGGACACATCTGTAAAAACTTAAAGTTACTTTTTCTCAATAGTAACCATTTCTACAATGGTACGATATGATTGTACTTCCTGCCCAAATGCAGCCAAACCACTTTCTCTTGACGCACCCTTTATTTTCATTCTTTCCTGCACCTCCCTCTCGAGCTCCTCCTTAATAAACTGTGCGTTTGAGGAAACAAAGTCGAAGTCTGTCTCGAACTTGAGGATGGGAGACGGAACATTAGCCACTATGAGCTGGCCTCTGCGACGGGTCCTGCGTCTTCTTGGTCCTAAGGGTGAGTTTAAAAAAAAAGTTTGTGAAAAAAAAATAAATAAAAAAAATTTCCACTTACTTAACGTGTACTTTTACATATTACCTTGTCGTCTTCTGGGTTGTGGCCGGTTTTCAATATTCTGCTGCCTACTTTCCTGCCGAGAAGCAGTCACACCTGGGCCCGACTTCACTTAAATTTGAAAAAACATAAATATAGAAAAACCAAAATCTGCACAGATGGATCTGCAGAGGTATGTTACTGTAAAAATGCACCAGAGATTAACAGTTTCAGCCATTCCTTCCAATTCAGTTGAAGGGAGAAAGCACTTTAAAAATAAACAAAAAACACTTTGATAACTCCAACCCTGCAAGCTTACCGAGAGTGCCACTGTCCCTTCGAGTCTGGGTATCCTCTCTTCTGGTCCTCTGGGGCCTCCGCCTGTCCCACCACTGCTCCTGGGGCACAGTTGAACCTCCCCTCTGCTGAGGTCCTTCCACCTGGATGGTTTGAACAGCCTTTTCTACCATGGGGCCGCGTCTAACGTGCATGTCTGGGAGTACAGGGCCTGCATCAAAAGTGAAGCAAAACACTACAGACAGACACACACACACACACACACACACACATCTTAAAGAAAAAAAAAAAAAAAAATTGTTGCTAGTTGACTTACCAAGACCAAGAGCTGCAGCATACTGTTGGTTGAGTACAGAGCTGGCTCCTAGCTGATTGTAAGCAGGCATCCTTAGGGGACTAAACGGCCCAAGAGCTGAGTAGATACCTGATGAACCTGTACTGGATGACTGAAAAGAGATGTCAAAGCAATTTAACACATATCCTTGCCCAAGGGGCATAAACCAGTTATTTTATACTGTACTTGTACTATTGCAGGATCAGGAGGTAGGCCATGGTAGGGTCTTGGAGGTTCACACAGCGCGATATCCTTGATATCACTTCCACGGAAAGTGATATATTCATATATATCATCTTTAGCCGGTGTTGGTCTGTCAGTGGGTCGTCCCTCCGTTCCGAAACATTTCACTAAGTAAAAGAGTATGCTTGATAAAGCTGAAGAAGCCCCATTCAAGTCTTGATAGTGTTGACTTCATACGTTTAATTAAACACAAAACAAACAAAAAAAAAAAACACCACAAACATGCTCACTTGAGAGGCCCTCAGGATCTGCACCACTCACCTTTTGCCAGCACTACTGTAGAGTTTGTTTTATCAATTGTATACAAAATCCCCTCATAACGATTCTGGGCTTTGGAAATCAACCCTATTTTACAGCCAATGTATGGCTTGGTTGAAGCCATTGCTGGACGATATTCGGGAGATGTGCTGTGGATTTCTTTCACGACTGACAACACATGGCGCCATTCAAACAATGAAGGAACCGGAAACAATTTATACAGATTCAAACATGACTTGAAACCACGCCCATCGATCGAGTGTTAACTCACCTGTCGAAACCACGTCAATTACCGTCATTCCGCATAACTGCAAAACATTCCTCTAATAACACGCAATATTTGATTAAAACTGGGGATGATTATTTGTAACAAACATATGGGCAGTTTTTGGGGGCTTTGATATTTTATTCATATATGTATAGGTATTTGATAAAGAGAAATTGGTTGTCGCAAATAATGCACGTTCATATGTCAACATAAATTCCAAAGAAAAAAATAATTAATTAAATTAAACAAATAAAACACTGGCTCGTCGCTTAGGTGTTGGTCTTATTTACTTTGTCCTCGAGACAGGCCAAATTCACTGTGTGTAGAAATTGACGGGTCTGCTGCAGACTTCATAGAAAAAAAAAAACAGCACACACACACACACGCAGCCATTTTGAACCACTCGGAGTATATGATAAAAGTCAAACGAGTGCAAAATGCTTTAATACCGTACGGAAATCTGTAAAGATATGTTGAACAGCAAAGAAACTCTCAGGGAGTTCCCTTGTTGGACAAAGTCTCGTCATTCACTAGTCAATGAACGGCTCCGTCCGTCTTCCCAGCGCAGCCAACACATAACCCTGTTGATGTATACTCTGAAGCCGTCAACCATTTGTTCCACACTTTATTTTCTTGCAGGAACCAATCACAACGTCTGGTGCGGCTGCGTCATTGGAGGTTCATCCAATCGGCGCATGCGTCTAAAGAACGAGCGTAGCAAGGAAAAGATGGCGGCGGGCTCCGATTTGTTGGATGATGTTTTCTTGAACAGAGAGGTAGACGAAAAAGTAGTAAGTGATCCAGTCGGATCTCTGGACTCTAAGGTAAAAGGAGCAAGTCACGTGAACTCAACGGCTAAGATTCAGTTTGCGTCAAATCACGTCGGCATTTCATCTGTAGGCAGTAATTTCAATGTTCAGGGCAGCAAAATGGGACTTTCACAACAAGAGCTTGCTAAAGCAGGTAAGATAGCTGCGCACTTCTGTTAGCTAACAGTAGCTCATTTTGGTCACGTTGTTCTAGTAATTTCGGCTGTAACTTGATTTCAGTTGTCATTTTCCCGTAACTAATGCAAACCGGACAGTTGTTCGACACTCCCCTTGTTTTCACATGTTTCCGCTGCTGTAGGGGCAGGAGTTCAAGGAGGTGTCAGTAACAGTGCGGGGTCCCCCGGTTCCAGCATGGATGGGGCAGCTGGGATCACCCCGGCGGCTGAACAGAGCGCGGCAGCCGTTCAGAGTCAGTCGAAGCCGGTCACAGCGAGCGGAGTTGTTGTGGTTGTACCGAATGCAACACCTGGAGTTGAGAAACTCGGATCGAGCGGTGCTCAAACTTTGAATGGAAGCGCCGCGGTGGTGAACTGTCACATCCCCGGAGGCGGATCAGCTGACAGCTCGCAGCCCGCTGTCACTCTTGTCAACGGACCTGTTTCTGTCACTAAAGAAGGCGCCGCAGCACCGAGCACTATTATTCGAACTCCTCTGAGTGCTCAAAATGCTGCGTCCTCGTCCGTGATTGCGTCTCAGTCCTCTGTGAAAACTGTACCCACAGTCACGCTTGTGAGGCCACCTATGCAAACTTCCAGCAACACCTCTCAAAGCGCAGTCAATCCGATCACTGTTTTAACATCGTCGCCGCCTGTTAGTGTTACCAGCACGACTGGCTCTCTTGTCAGCAAAACTGACTCCACTAAAACTGTAATGATAACAGGCGCACACGTCGTGACATCGACTGTCGCGACGGGGACGACGGTGAGGAGTCCGACTGTTTTGCAAAACATCAGGACTTCAGTACCTTCAACCATCGCTGCCACTCCTGCCGGTGGAATACGAGCCATTGCTACACAGGTGTTGGCTCCCCGGCTCACTCAGCCTCAACAAAACGCCACAAATGTCCAGAACATTCAGCTCCCTCCAGGTAAATTAACTGTAAAGTTTGAGAGCAAACCTGAAGTTCTCTGAATTAGTTTTTAAAGCTCGTGTCAAGCTGCAGAAATGTGTCAGAGAGTTTGTTGCTGCCTTGTAGGCAAAAGATAGTTTCAGACACTTTTTGTAGTAAGCAGAGATGACATCCAATTGATTGTCTTCTGAGGCCTCAAACATGAGATTAGAGATGGACAAGGTTCTAACAGCAGAACAGATAAAAAGCCTTGAGGGCAGTCGGCCCAACTAGAGTATATCAGAGTAGCATTTTGTTGCAATCTATTGATTCCTGTTTCTTTGTCTTGTTTGAGACAATTGCATTCTGTTCTCCTTTCAACAGCTGTTAACTTTCCATCTCCTGTGTGTTTTAAACTGTGCCATTATGAACAGTTCAATCATTTGTAAGTACTCAGCTGGTAGACCAAGCTTTTACACCTTAAGATTGATTCATTGAGGGACTAATCTAGGTTTATGTTGGCAGAAGTTAGAAAAATGGGATTATTTGGATGTACAGAAGTGCTCGCTTATTCGTGCTCCAGTGATCGGAGGTGTTCCGTCCTGAGAGTGGACTGTCAGACCAAAATGAGCCACAACCATCAGATTCATAGGACAAATGCAGTTTAGCCGCGTCTTTTGATAACTTGAGTCCATTTGCAACTTTGAAAAGAAGCAATGCCAGTTTTCCTTGCTTGTTACTCCTATTCTGCCTCTCTGGATGTAAATGTACTTGAGTCACCTGTTTGGTGGGCTGGCTGCACCCCCCCTGCTCCAGTGACAAGATACTGTAAAAGCTTCACTTGGGCTAAATGCAAGTTTTTTTTTTTTGTTTTTTTTTTAAAAAGAAAAAAAAATGTTATGATGTGCTGTAGCTTGAAATGTTTCCGTTTGCTATTACCATGTTTGTGGCTTATTTCAGTCGGACTGATGTCTTTTCTTTTTTTTTTCTTCGACTGGATGGAAATGTGTTGGCTTCGCTGGGATTGCAGGTGAGTGTGTGCAGTTTTGAGTCAGAAACTCCACACATGCATAAAGCTGTCTATTTGCTGATGAGGACATGAAAAGCAGTGACTCTGACGTGTTAACCCCCCCCCGGGGCATTTTGCCACGTGCAGGCATGGTCTTGGTCCGCAGTGATAGTGGGCAGCTGCTGATGATTCACCAGCAGACCTTGGCTCAGATGCAAGCTCAGTCGCAGTCGCAAAGCGCCATGACACCACGACCCGCGGCCCCCGCCAGCACTCCACCTGTCCAGATCACTTCCCTACAGGTACAGGTCTCCTGGAGGCCTGGGCACGGGCACACACAGAAAATGGGACTCAATTCAGCTCATGCGCTCTCACACACAGCTGTGTTTTGCACTTTTTGATCAGAATGAACACAGACTGTGTTTCAGTGCGATGCTAGCGGAACAGTCCAATACGTCTTTAGCAGCTAAATTGATCACAAACCTTTGAAAGGATTTAAAAAAAAAAATTTTATGTTGTAAATCCAGTCTGTCACTTCTGTAACAAAATAAAGGAAAAATAATAAGCAATGACTTTCACACATATTTAAACCCTGTTTTTATTGAAAGTAGACAACCTATTTTATGTTGATACTGAAGCATTCTCATGTGTTTTGAAGAATATCTTCTCTCCAAAACCCTTAAAAAGTTTGAATCTGGGGGCAAGGTTAGCACCGTCGTCTCACAGCAAGCAGGCTCCTGATTCGAATCCCAGACGCCATCAGTTGCACTTTATCATCTATTTCAACTCTTCACACACGATAGCATCTCCTTACCTGTCTACATCTGTCCTGCAGACTCCAGGTGCATCAGCTCTGACTCGTCCAGTTACCCCCGCCACCATTATCAAACAAGTCCCGAGCACGGTGACGGCCACCACCACGCTGCAGAGGCCTCCTGTGCTGCAGGTAACGTGTCAGAAAGTCTTCTAGGATGCTTAATGCCCAGAGCAGTGTATGAAATGATCAAGTCCAAAATGCTGTTAAAATGTGTCAGGTTGTCTGCGCCGACAACAAAAAGCTGAAGAGACGATCAGGTTAAACCAAACCACCCAGTTTTTATGTCATACTCCAGATTGCAGCCATTTAGTTGCATATAGAGACCATTTTTTTGGAGGTTGTGCCTGGTTAGTGAACAACTGTCCATCACTCTAGCTTTACTCGGCCGTTTGAAAGGTGGATTAATTTTTTCAAAAGAAACTATCATCCAGTCCCCTCTCTTACACGGCGGTCTAGAATCTGTGAAAACGGCTTGAAAAGCTCCCGCACTTCACGTGGCTAAAGAAAAGAAAATGAACGCCACGCGTTTCATGTAGGATGCCAAACTCTGCCGTTGTCCATTTTCAGGAAAAATGAAGTTTGCTGATTGGACCATGAACTATAATCACAGTTAGGAAGAGCGCTGACAGCGTGAGGCTTTGGATGTGTTGAAACAGTTGTTCTAATCAAGTGCCGCATTTGGAAAGCAGGAATCAACAAATCGGACAGCACAATTCATCTCTTTTTATTGTTGGGGGAGGAAAAAGAACTGAATTCACTAGGAAACAAGTCATGTGCGGCCGATGAGTTCATTTAGGCCGAGTTCTAAATGTCCTGTTGGGAGCACTAATGCTTCTAGTTGAGCTCTGCACTGAAATCTATTACGTATGTTTCAGCGCAGCTGCAAATATTCAAGATGTTTTCACTAATCCTGAAGATCTTGCAGCAGCTGCTGTCGGTGGTGCATAAAGGGTTGCACCAGCCATTGCTGCGACCTGTGCACGGCCACCTCCTGTGACTCGGTGACATCAACGACACCATCACCATCTTAGTCATAATAACTCATCCCCCGTTCTCGCCTGCGTTCACCAAGACATAAAATAACAGTACTGACGGCTGTAAAAGCCATCCCTGAATGCTTTCCTTTTTTCTTAAATCAAATTTTTTTTAACCCAAGGCCACAATCTCTTATCTTTAAAAAAAAAAAAAAAATTGTGTTTCTTGAACTCACACAATCGGCTCACAGATTGCTTACAAGACATTTCCCCTAGTTATGATTTTCAACTGTTTGCACCAAAAATGTGATGATCCAGTACGCTGGTAAAATCGGCCCCAAAACGTGTGTGTTCAGTCTGTGTGTTTTCGAGATTGTATTTTACAATATGACCTCCATTCCTCAGGGAATCAGTATCGGTCCACACGCCGGGGATGGCTCTGCTGTTGTTGTCAGGAATGAGACCGTTAATACAAGTGTTTTTACCACTCTTGCAGAGAGAAGTACAGCTTTTAACACATTTCTGTTTGATCAATTAGGACCGATTTCCTTCTCTGACATGCTGGAGTGTACAGGTTGTCTTGGAAATTCCCTTGGCGGTCAAGAATTTCTTTCTAAACTTCATTAGATTTTCAGATTGTTTGTGTTTTTGTTTCTAGCTTGTTATTTTCACTGGAAGATAAGAACCGATGGGGTCCATAGAGCCTTGGGGTGTCTGTGTCAGTGTCTTGGGAAAAAAAAAAAAAAAATAAAATTAAGAGAACAGTCGTATTACATCGTTGTAAATGTTCAGTTTTCCGTGCCGCGAAACCAGACACCCAGCAAAGCTTTTACTCTTTTCTTTTCCTTCATCTCGTGCAGAACACCATCATGCTGGGAGGAACTGCCACGGCCACGGGGCAGCCGCTAGGAACGCCCACCACGGTTCAGCCTGCGGCGGCGGCAGTAGCCCAGAGGGTGGGGCCCGTGGCGGCCACGGGGAAGCCTGTCCCTCCAACGCAGATCTCCGCTGTAAGAGACGCGTTCTAACTTTGAATGCTTTCGTCTGTCCACTCTGTCGAGAAAGTTAACCGCGGACTATTTCGTGCGTGTAGGAAACGCTGGAGAATGTGAAAAAGTGTCGAAACTTTCTGTCGACGCTCATCAAGCTGGCGTCCAACGGAAAACAGTCATCTGAGACCACGGCGAATGTGAAGGAGCTGGTCAAGAGCCTGCTGGTACTTTCCTCTCTCGACATGTCTCTGCTCTCTTTTATGTCTTTTGTCTCTTGATGTGATCCCCTGTATTTTTTTTTTAACAGGAGGGAAAGCTAGAGCCTGAAGATTTTACCAGCAGGCTGTACAGGGAGCTAAGCTCTTCACCTCAACCGTACCTTGTACCTTTCCTTAAGGTGAGTTCACCAACAAACCCGGCGATACGGTCATGTGTGAAAGTAGGGGCATATTCCATCGATCAGTGGGTGATGGGTACATGATGAGATTAATTCAATTATAGCTATAGTTGGATTATGCTCCTAATTTGAGTTATCCTTGGATATATGGCGTTGAATGAATGGAATCATTGGCACAAAGCATGTCGTACGATAGGTGGTGCTGTACCCATTTCAACTATTGCTAATAGAGCCACTTCCAGTTGACCGCTTCACCACCAACAACAACAAACTCATTTGAGAAAGATGGCGAACGAAGAGCAAGATGAAGCTACTTCCCTCTACATTTTGTTTTTGATGAGCATGCTTATTGCAGAAACGTGATGCACGCATTCTCCATCGCTTTGTTTGTTTCTTTCCGACGGCGGCGACAACAACAGTAATGTAACCCCACTGCGAGTGTTGCATTAGAAACTGTCCGAGTACATTCCCTGCAGCAGACCAGTTATTCAAATGACCTTAAACTACTTAGTTTTGGGTCTCACTAGGTCTGCACTTTGTAGCTCCTTCTGGATCATATCTAGCTTTTTGTACCCATGTATAAGCACTCTTGTACACGGGGCATGTTTAAAATGTACCCACAGATTTTTGTGATGTTTTTTTTAAAGTAGGGGTGCACCGATCGTCCCCGATTTCCTTAATTTTTGGGTGATCGGACATTGGCCGATGCTTGCATGCGAAACCGATCTTATCTACCTCCGCAAAGGCCTGAAATCCGGCACTTTCCCTTTTTCTCTGCCGTGAGAGAGGGCTGACTGACTACCTCGTGTACAGTTCATGTTCAATGTTTCTCAATAAAATAAGATTGGGACATTGAAGGTGTATGCTGTCAGACTGACCTTATAACCCGACAGTGTCAGTAATAAAAAATAAAAAAATCTGAATCGGCAGGTCAGGTTTTTAAGTGATCGACCAGAAAACTGCAGTCGGTGCACCCCTATTTTAAAGCATACTTTGGATCATTTTGGACATGTAGAGCCAATTTTTACTTCTTTTTTTTTGACTGCATGCCAAAAAGTTCAGATATTCAAGTAGAATCTTTTTTTTTTTTTTTTTTTTTTTTTACCTGACTTTTAAAGCAATGCTTCTTGTGCCAGACAATTTCAAAGCAGAATTTTCCCGTCCTCGTGTTTACAAATTGGCAGTGTGCTCTCATCAAATGCTGTTCGTCGAATTCTAGACCTTATTTCTTCTTCGACGTTGCCTTTTTTCCCAGGTGATGTGCAGCTTTATCTGAAAGCGTTCTTGAGCATTTGGCCGACTCTTGCTACAACTAAACAGCTTTTTTTTCTTTTTCTTTTTTATCTATGGCGATACTCTGCATGTAGACACAGGATTACTATTTTCTTTTCTACACAACTTAGCCGTGTACACAAGGGACGTGTGAGGGTGGCTGCACATAAGTCACACTGACAGGAAGCTGTAGTTCTTGTGATTTAACTATTGCAAAGCGTTTTACGATACTACAGCGGGTTCGATCGATGCCAAGAAATAAATTACAGGTCCCTCATCTTGATATAAAGCCCTTGAGTAATCCACAGATCAATAGTTTCACTCTTTCTTACATTGACAAGGGTCCCAATGATCTAGTTCATTAAAAGGAGCTCCAAAAAGAAAGGGGAAAAAAAAAATGACGATGTATTCTCACGGCGTGCCGTTGCATCATTTCCAGTGAGCTGGCAGCTGTGCCTTATTCTCATTCTCCCTTAGAACAAGAATAAGTCTGCTTTGCGCATAAAAATTCCTAATACAATGATTCTAAAATATAGACGACCATCTAGACTTCTCTTGAAGATATAGTAGCCTCTGCGTCATGTCCACAGGTTACAATTGCCAACAGCACATATGTCTAGCAGTTCAAGCATTCTTTTGTGCCGGTGGGTCCTTTTTGATTTTAGGGTAACAGCATAGTGGGAAACGGGAGCAAACAGAAACCTGTTGCGTGGCTGGACAGATCACGGTCAGGCTAAAGTGTGGGCAGCGTGTTGCAGGGATAATTTTTTTTAACTTCTTCTTCATCATCCCTCACTTCAAAGTTAAAAGCTGAACGCTGGACTGGAGCCATAACAGGCAGGCTTGCTTGAAAAGTGAAAAAGCGGCACGCCGGCTAACTTACTCATTTGCTCACAGACACTGTGCACTCATCGGGTGAGATACCGCAGACGCTCGCACGAGCGCATGCTGCGAGAGTCTGCGGGTGTTTCTTGGTTGCCATCGGTAACCCACATGGTTGAGTCACAGCCATCGAAAATGTGAATTAAAAACAGAATGCGGTGATTTGCTCATCTCATAAAGCAATAGTTTCATACACAGCAGGTCATGAGAAAACATTACAAATGTCGACAGTCTTTTGACAACAGTCTGTAAACATCTGGGAACTGAGGATACCAGCTGTTGGACCTTTAGGAGAGGAGCGTTGTCCCATTGTTGTCTGACGCGGGACAATCTTTGGGTCTTCCTTGTCATATTTTGCATTTCATGATGTGTTTGGCAGTTTTCAGCTAGTGAAAACCTGTACATAGCTTTCAGCATGAATGCTGCTATTCCAGATGTAACAGCTGTCAGTTCCAGAGGCTCTAATGCATTCCCATACTATCAGAGAAGCGGGTGTTTTTAACTGAGAGCAGGCAGGCAACAATGTTGATGGTCCCTCTCGTCTTTGATTCGGAGAATGCGGGTTTCCATTATTTCCAAAAGAATCTCACATCCGGACTCATCTGACCACAGGACAGTTTCCACTTTTCCCTCTGTTAATTTTGAATGAGGTTTGGCCAAGATGGCGTTTCTGGCTCGTGTCCACATACCTCTTCTTTGCATGATGGAGCTTTAACCTGCATCTGTGGATGACCCGGCAAACTATGTCGAGCCGTGCTTTCCCACAAAAGAATCATACCTGTTCTTAATGCAATACTGCCCGATCGCAAACATCCAGTATAGATTGTCTCCCGACTCTCTGAATGCTTTGATGACATCATGTGCTGTAGATGATGGAAAGATTAAAAATTTTCACCAGTTTACACTGACAAACGTCATTTTTAAAAAATTGTTCTAAGGTTGCTGAACCTCCGCCCATCTCTACGTGTGAGAGACTCTGCCTCTCTAAGGTGCTCTTTTTATACCCAGTCACGTTACCAATCAAAGTATTTAGCTGCAACACGTTCCTCCTGCAGTGTGGCTGGGCTGGAAACAGAGTGCAGGAGCCCGAGCATACAGAGGGAGCTTCGAGAAGAACTACAGCTTCGCAGTCAGCTGCAGTGGTTCGTGCAAAGGTCGATGTACATTGCCTCCCTTTTTGGACATGTAAAACTGAAAGGTGATCCCAGGGCAGACCCACAACACACTGGAAATGTATTTTTTCTGGCCTAGGAATGACCTGGGATCCCCCAGAGGGGGGGGCTGAGGTGTGTAGTTGGTAAAAGGGACGTCGGGTTTTGCTCCTGGACCCGTTTCCTCCGCAACCCGACCTCAGATTATCGTCAGAAAATGAATGAATGGATTGGTTGTCCTGCTGTTCCTTCTTCAAGCCACTCACCTTTCCTGCCGTTTGTCGGCTCCGTTCCGACTTTTTGAGACTTGTCGCTTCTGACATAGTCAAGATGCTTTGATACTTTTCACGAAACAGTAAAAGAAGTCCCACTTTCAACATTTGAGCCGTGCTCCATTGTGAAAATGATCGTGTTTCTGTCAGACTTTGAAAACAATACATTCTGCTTTTATTGACATTTTACACAGCATCCCAACTCTTTTAGAACTGAGGTTTTTTAAAGCAACCTCCTTAGATTTAGTTGGCGCCTACGAAACGATAATTTAAAAATGGGAATTAATTAAGATTAAGTCACAATAGAATTGTACAGTTTGACATATCTCAGTTCTGGTTAACATGTCTGGGTACGGGGGTATTTATTATTTCTGGAACACCAAAGCTCACTCGGAGGGAGGCTTACTTTAAAGTAAGGCTGCATTTTGCCGCTGGCTGGAGGGACGGCGTGTCAGAGTGAGTCGAGAGAGAGGAAAGGATCATGAAAAGAGCGAGCGACAATGGCGTGCTGTGTGTAAGGACGCTGGTGTGGCTCTGCGAAAATCAAGAGTGAACAGCAGCAGCTAAATGAAGTTGTCTCTTTTTTTTCGCACCAATGTGTCCTTTCCGCTGTGTGAGAAGGGCGACTGTTGCGCTGTAGCCCTTTGAGGGAGGTCACGCCAAGACGTTTTGGATAACTCGACACAACTGGTTGAGCCATTTGATCGTTTAGTCATGGTCATGGATGTCTGCCCCCCCCCATAGCCTTACCATATTTTTTAGTCATTAATAGTCCATTTCCAACCATTCATATCTGTGGGAAATAAAAAATCTGGTGCTGCGGAGAGGGGAGTTGTTTGAGCGTGTTTCACATTTAATCAGTGTTCTCAGTGCTTCGAAGTACATCGTTAAATCAGTTTAACTACACGATAACCCTTAAAAACATTCAAGCGTTCCCTGTTTGATAATTAAGCTGTGGGCATTGGTGCCTTGTCGCCATCATTATAACGTTTTCCCCGCAGGTATGTGTCATATTTGATGTAAAATAGATAAAGATTATATCGTATAACATTCAATAAATGGGTAAAAACATGAAATAACACAAACGATACATGAGAGTAGTTGAGGGTATAAATTGCACCGATTTTTTTTTCCCAAAGAGCTGCCACCGTGTCCTCTGCTCTGTCTCCGCCTGCAGAGAAGCCTCCCAGCACTGCGCCAGATGACCCCGGACTCGGAGGCCTTCATCCAGCAGAGCCTGCTGCCTCAGCCAAGCGCGCAGCCTGCTGCAGCGGCCTCCACGGCGCTCACTGCTGTGGTGCTGCGACCTCCTCTCTCCACCGCCGCCACCGCATCCACGGGCACCGCCGCCACCAAAGCCACAGTCATCAGCCTCACTCAGACGCCTCACAGCAAACCCGGACTGGTAATTTTAGTCCCGCCTTTTGCATTTGAGTTTCCACTTCGATTCTAGCTTGTGCTTTTATCGGTGTCCCCCGTCCTTTGTCTCTGAATGTGCAGATTGTGCCGCAGCAGCAGGGGACCGTGGTGAGGCCACAGGTGACGCTGGCTCAGTCTCCCATGGTAACTGTCAGAGGACAAACTCAGAGCCGGATCATTGTGGGTCAGCCACAGGTGGTCAAACAGCTACCAGCAGGTGTGGGTTCAGCAGATGTGTACACATGAAATTTTTGTCAGCGGTCAGCGCAAAAACTGCGCCGTTGCTCTCAGTTTTGTAGTAGGAAGAGTCATGTAAGTGCTGTGAAAATAAATTTGTGTTAGAAAGTCAGATTTTACTGCTGCCACCGTGTGACTTCAGTATGCAATTGTGACAAACGGCTGATGCATTCTTCTTATTGCTGTTATTATTCCTTCAATCAATCAATCAATCAATCAATCAATCAATCTTTATTTATATAGCGCATTTCATACCACAGGCAACTCAATGCGCAATGTGTGTTCTTCTCACTAAGCTGCACAAATGTGAGCATGTGTTCATGTCTTTGACTTTCAGTCTCAGCTATGAGGCAGACGTTTGCTCCGGGGGTCCGAGGCGTTCAAGTACTCAGTCAGGCTTCTCTCACCGATGCTCAGAAGAACAAGCTGAGGGAAGCGGGAGGGGGATCTTTCAAGTGAGTGGCACATTCAGATTTCCTCAGTGTCTCTTAAATACTGTTCTCCGTGCCATGAAGTGAATGTCATTAGCCGCATTCGGACTGTAGGAACCTTTGGCAGTTCCTATAACCTTTTAACCCATTGGCGCCTAAAGCACCTGCAAAAAAGGCTGCTCAATGCCTAAGCCAGTTTTTAGAAAAGGTCCCCAATGCCTGAGGGTTTTTTGAACTAAAAACAATTCATTGAAAACACCTAAGAAAAATTTTAAAAAATTTCGCTGGCTGGATTGTATTACTTTTTTTTTTTTTAATCAATGTTGGACATTTGGTTCATGTAGTTTTGCTTTATGATTCAGGATAATACCCAATGCTGCTATTTATTATACTACTATTACTATACTGTTACTATACTATAACTAAATCATAATCATAATATCAGCAATAATTATGAATGATAAAAAAAAACCTGCAATATATCTTGCATTGTGCAGTTATACTGTATACTTCAGTGACACGACTTCTAAAACATCATAGTTGTCATACTGCAGTAATTCGCACCGGTCTCTCTTTTTTTTTGACATAAGGGCAACGCCACTCAAATAAGAATGAGAAGTCGTCAGAATGCAGCGCAAGAATAAATAATTACATCATGTCTTAACGATCTCGTGCCATCACTCGGGCTACATTTGTCTGATACAGCCACTTGCTCTGCCTCCAGTAATCCCGGCGAGTTGGTAGTTTGATTATTCCAAAAGTTAGGCAGACACTGATGAAAGATTTCATCTCCTGCTTTGACACGGGGCTCCACTTCGAGTTGGATGGTGTGTGGCCGCGCCAACTCCACATCACTTCCATCGCTGTCACAGTATGTCTAACCGCAGCCATTGTAGCCGAGCTGTCAAATTAGCTACAAACGCACTATTGCAGAACAGGCTAATCGAAAACACCCACCTCATGTGTATTTGAACCAATTATTGTGCATTACATGCTGCATGCGTCTTGAAAATAATGATAAATGAACAATGTTGCGCTACGCAACAACCGGCGTTAGGGACAATGTTGCGCTACGCAACAACCGGCGCCAATGGGTTAATCCACGGGGGCGTTTTTTCCCACATTCAGACATACAGGAACTCGGGACCATCGCCCTCAGTTCCTATAACCATTTTAGCTCCTTCTCCGAGGCTGGGTCTTTTCTGGGTTCTATAGGAACACATCTGACGGAGGTGTGTGGTGGTCGGTAGCTACGCCCCTTGTCATGCTGTCACGGCTGAAATGTTTCCTCATACAACACGGACACAACCTGCGCGTGTTTAATAAGTTAAACTTACACGTCGTCTCCTTTGTCTGCGGCGCTCTGCTCTCCTTTCTTCCTTCATGAAACGAAGAAGTATCGCCTGCGCTCGATCCTGACTCTCTCTGTGAGCTCTTCCAGCCTCGATGTTAGACGCCTGATGCGATCGTCAATGATTAATATTACCGTCATGCAGACCATGAACACGGTGGCCTCCCGCTTGCCATATTAGCTTCTTTGTGGTGTTTTTTCTTCTCTCCTTACTTTTCGTGGGTTTTGTTGTTGAGTGTGGCGCTAAAGTAACACGTCACTGTCGCAGACGGCTGCGACAGGTATGTGACGGGCAGACGGGTCCCGACTCGAATGCAGACTGAAACAGTTCCGCTGGGGGAGGACAGTTATCAGAACGAAATTCGAGGAGGACGGTTCTTAGAACGGCTCTGTCCGAATGCGGCTAATGAGTGTCATTGAGTCAGTTCTTCGTTGAGCGTGGTTTTCATGCTAACATTAGAGAATACTTAAGGTAAATGTTTGGATTCTTAGTGGCTGTAGGAAATGTTTCCGCTGACGTTCGGCCATTTCGTCTGAACGGCGCTGAACTGATCACTTTGAATTGGTAAACATTGTTAGTATTGCTGCGCTGACAGTTGGGCTGTATCAGTAGTTCTGTATTTTACAGTTGAACACAGATTACATTATAATGATGTTAGTGTTAATTTAAGTTCTTAACAGTTATTCTCTCCTTCTGTTATTGACATGTTTGTGTTCCTTTTTTATTTTTTTATTTTGGTGAAATATTCTCAGTTACTTTGTAACAGGTGATCGAGTTTCGTGAGTCTGGATTATTCTGGATTATTCTGTCTAAATGCTGGGTTGCTCTCTGTGTCTCCCCTTTTACCTTTTAATTTGATGCAGGGATGACGATGATATTAATGACGTGGCCTCCATGGCGGGGGTCAACTTGTCTGAGGAGAGCGCCCGTATCTTGGCAACCAACTCCGAGCTTGTCGGCATGGTGACTCGTTCCTGTAAGGACGAGGCCTTCCTCTCCGCCCCGTCGCTCACTCAGTTAGCTCTGCAGATTGGTGAGAGAACACGTGAGAAAGTGTGCGGTGCGCCGTTACTGTAGGCCCATTCATCACGCTGTTGTTGTTACAGGCAAGAAGTTTGGCGTGAGTGAGCTGGGCACAGATGTGATCAGCTACATTTCTCACGCTACGCAGCAACGACTGCGGAACATCTTGGAAAAGGTGTCGCAAGTCGCGCAGCAGAGGAACATAACTTTCAAGGTGATTACAGCAACACGTGAGTGAGTTGGGACAGTTGGCCCGTTCACCCTGTTCTGAAGGCTTTCTTGTCTTTCTGTAACGCCGCCTCACTTGCCGCCACCCTCAGGAGCACGAGCGGTACGAGCAGGCGAGCGACGTGCGAGCTCAACTCAAATTCTTTGAGCAGCTGGATCAGATGGAGAAGCAAAGGAAGGAGGATCAGGAGCGAGAGATCCTCTTGAAGGCTGCCAAGGTAACCAGACTACACCTTGTTGAAGCAAGCACTCTTTAAAAATGTTTCGTTCCGCCTCAAATCTTTTTTTTTTTTATATTAATCAAGCTAAAGCCAAAGGGGGGGTGCCTCAGATTTCGAAAAAAAAAGCAATCATTCAGCAGGTTTTGGGAGTTGAAAGAATATCTGCAGATATCTGCTTAGTCTACAAGGCCTTGGGCAGGTTGGCCTGTTTTATTGGGGTATTTGTCAAATACAAGCGCCCCAGAACTGCTCTAAAGATACTTTGTTATTTTTGTGAAAGGATGTATGTTCTCTTCTTCACCTTCGTGGGTAATGTTTGGCCCATAAAGGTCTCGAATTAAAACGTGTTGATGTGCGCCAGGCGACGGGGGTTGTAAAGCAACCGCGTTTTTTCTTCCCGCGACTCCGAACGACGACACGATGTGGAAATGTTGTGGAAATTGTGTGTATTTGAGATTTCTCATTAAGATAAGTCCTACTGTAGTTTGACTTGTATTTCCTGAGCCACCCTCGGCAAAAACTGGCTCTCGCATGACAAATAATCCCACCGTGGCTCTTATATTTGAGATCTCTGTCATTAAGATTCCTACGAAATCAAGAATTTCAGTTTGAAGTCCCTCAAGGATTGACCTTGTGTTATTCAAACAAGGACATAGTATAATTCGCAGTAAGAATCCTACACACTGTCGTAATTGCATGGAGGAGGCGAGTGAAGAATCTCAGATCAGTGTCATTAATATACATTGCCTCCAGGCAACAGACTTGCAAACTCTGAGCGCAGGAATGAATAAAACAGTCTATTAATAAATTGAACATATCCATCTTGTAAATATTAAAATGTCCTTTACTGCAGTCTCGGTCGCGGCAAGAAGACCCCGAGCAACTCCGCCTTAAACAGAAGGCCAAGGAGGTAAGCGCGTGTAAAATAAAGCGACCGCATGGTCCTTGTGACGACTGCAGTCACGATTTGTGTTAATCGTGTGTATTCCAGATGCAGCAGCTGGAGTTGGCTCAGATCAGACAGAGAGAAGCCAACCTAACCGCGCTGGCAGCAATTGGCCCCAGGAAAAAACGGAAAGTGGATTCTCCTGTTCGGGGTGCAAGTGCAGAGGTGAGGAACGTGGAGCCAGGGGATGGGTGAACTTGCACATATTTATTTCAGACTGTTTAAAGAAGTCCATAAAGGCTAAAACATTTTGTGTTTGCCCTGTTTCGTCCTGCCAGGGCTCCGGGTCTGGCCCCTCCCAACCCGGAGGCTCCAGTGGAACGGGCTCCAGACAATTTATGCGACATCGCATTACCAGAGTCAACCTCCGGGACCTGCTCTTCTGCCTGGAGAATGAAAAGGAGACCAGTCGCTCGCAGCTGCTCTATAAAGGCTTCCTCAAATAGCGCGTGAACTGACATGACTGGTCTCCCTCAGTGGCGTTTAAGGAAGCGGTTGACCGCCGTTTTCTCGGACCCTTGCTGACGTTCCTTTTTTTTTTTGATCTGCTGAATCATGACACCTCCGCTGCAGGAAGAGAATCCTCTGAAACGCAGAGGGAGAGACGTAGGCTCTTAAAGGCAGCCTCACCGAGCACGGGCCTTTTTTGCAGATGCTGCTCAGAGACGGAGCGGACGTCGGTCTTAATTTCGTTGTGCCTACTGCCTCGGTTTGCTCCTCAGAGACCGGTCGCACCCAACTACACTCGACTCATGTACTGCCTCATGCTGCGCACTAGAAACTCATAGCAGCCAGTCTCTTCAGAGTGTTTTCAGCAAACACTCTGTTGACGGAGATTTTAATTTATCACACGTTTATACTGTATTTTATTAACGCCTGTGGATTGTTTTTACCAAAACTAATCTTGTCGAGTCGTCCGTTGCGTTGCCTTCTTAACAAGTTAAGCCATATGCGTTTGAATGTTTTGATTCAGCTATCCGACAGTTCTCTTGGATTAGTGCTTTATTGTTTTGTTTTCCGTCTCCCATCTTTTGCTTGTTTTTGTTTTTTTCTTAACTGGAGCCAAAAAGATAGGTTGCTTATATGTCACATGTTGTGCATGGCGTTCAGGCAGTATTAGAGCTCTTACCATCAGGATGTACGCTGGGTGTTTTATTTAGACTGCACCACAGTCTACACAGACTGTAAATACTTTACATTCATGCTGGTAATCTTTTTTTTTTTTTTTTAAGAGTACTACACAACCTTTAACACCAGTAACACAAACCTCCATCTCAATCCCAGTGAGCATAGTTCTCAGATCAACTGTTGCAGACTCACTTCAGTGTTGGATAAAGAAAAAGCAATTAAGAAAGAGCAACTATATCGGAACACGACGATGTTTTACCTTATGAGACCCAAAATGTGGATTTGAATGTGTGGGCGACTATACCCAAGTCAAGTTTTAAATTTTTTTTATAGCTGAAATACATTTGGGTAGGACGTTGCCTCAGAAAGAAGGCCTGAAAAAAAATTAGATGGAATGCTGTCGAAAACAAAATGTTCGAAAACAAAATGACCGCATAAAGTTAATGTGCCGCAACGCAAACACTGAAAAAGAATCCGTAGACACGAATCTTAATAATGTTACCGATTGTAGTCATTTATCTTCGTAGGTTCACGTTTTTTATATTTATGAGTAACGGAGGTCACATGGGTTTATGATGAGTGAGAACTGCACTTGATGCATAACCCTTTTTTTTGTTGTTGTTGTTTTCCATCGAACACGAGTCAATCAGATGAATGTACCTGCTTTATAAGTTGTTTTTTTTAATATTCCGAATACTCGTAAAGATTTTGGCCTTTTTTTTTTTTTTTTTTTTTTTTAAAAGAAAGTTTATTTGTAAATTTTACTACTGTAAATACTGTTTGCTATTGTAGATTTATCACGTGACACCTTCGAATTAAGAAAATGTCTTATTTTTCATATGTGGAGAAACGTGACAAACGAGATGATGTGCTTTCTTGCCAATAACTTGTACATTTTGCACAGCCATATGTTTATATGTAAATATCTGAATTTAAAAAGAAAAAAAATGTTTTTAATGCCTATTTTATAAATGATTGACAGAGGATGATCTTTATTAAAACCAAAAAAAAAAACGCTTCCGTCTTAAGGGTGTTTTCTCGGTCAGCGCTGCCACATCACGCAGTGTTTTTTTTTACGTTTAATTATTCACCCGTCGCTTTTATCAAAAGCGACTTGGAAGTGAGGAACATTCGTCACAGCAAAGTTGGAAACCCCGGTTTGCACATACATTTCTGTGTCTGTTCAAAACTACTGTATTTGAATGATAGTGCTAGTAGAAAAAGTGTAAAGTAAGATTTATTTTATTTTAAGTTATCTTGGGAGAAATAAGAACGAAAGTAGATTTTTATTTAGGGTTGACCGGTGCGCCCCTGCTCTTAAAAGAACTGGTAGCTTGTTCTATCATTGTGGAACGACAAATGAAAATGGCCTTAATCAAGAGTGCCTTGTGTGTTAAGATGGCAGTGCCAGACTACGTTAATGAGAGGAAGGTTGAGGGTGAGCAGTGTGGGCCATCTGTAGGGGTTTCGCTCTGCATGCTGGGAGACATGCTAGAAGAGGAATGCAGTAGTTGAAGTGACAGATAACTATAGATAACCATGTATGTATTCCAAGAGAAGGTGTCCCAGTACTGAGCCTTGGGGTACCCCAGTAGAGAGGCTAAGGCGTGTGAAGGTTTGAGCTTTCCATGACATTTTGAAAGACTGCCCAGGGATTTATTTCTTTATTTTTTTTTAGCACACAGGTTATCCAAGAAGTAGAAGACCTGAAACACTGATGAAATGACAAAACAGTTGCAGTGGTAAAGGGCCTTAAACACGAAGTGCTACTTCACAAAGTTTGCTCTCCTAATGCTTTGGAGCCCAAAGAATGAATCTCACATCCGCCTCACTTTAGTTTCTACTTTGTCTGGTTTGTTTCTGATATTTTTCTCCCACGAATTAGGAGAAACACAACTAAGTGAGACTGGACATCAAACAATAGAATTCATACTTAAACGTTAAAGGAGATACCTTGCTAAACTCTGTTATGGATTGATTTGGAAAAAAGGAGTTGCAATGCTGGAGGTATCTACCTTAGACGGATCCTGGCACCTGCTTGCAGTTCCTGGACATCTACATAACTTGCAGTGGGTGTCAGTCCAACCACACCAAAGGCAAATGCATAATCCACTGGGCTATCTCTCCTTGCAAACAGTCAAGGGCTGAAATATAAAACCAAACATTAATTTGAGTCTTAATGAGAACACAACCCTGACTTGGATAAAGCATGTACAGAAAATGCATGTGTGCCTGTGGAAAGTTCTTTATTTGGTCTGTCTGAGCTTAGCATGTGATGCATGAATTGGGTTTAAAAGAAAGTTTGGATTGATAACAGAACAAGATCATAGGGAGAGCTGTGAGAATCTAACTAGAAGTTGGATTTGCGATTGGATGGTAAAAAGATCAATCTACCAAAATCATGATCTCCAAATCAATTTATTTATTTTCCATTCATCTCATCCCAGATCGTTCCGTTGGATGGAGAAGAATTTGGAATCACACAAGTAAATTTATTTAGAAAAAAGAAAGAAGTTTCACGTAAAACTAAACATCAAGCGGTCAGTTCTTCTTCACTTCCACTACTCTGATTTCTGACAATACTCTGTGCTCCAAAAATGACCATCTCTCAAAGCAAATGAACTGCATTGTTATGAAATCCTGCCGGGTCTTTGGTGGTCTGTTTTTCTCTCTCTTTACCTCTTCACACACACTTATTCCTTTAAAAATTCAATTTTGAGCACTCTGTACTCGAAACCTATGGCGCATCAGAGCAAAGTGAGAATGATGAGGCCCAGTCCTCAAAGTCATATAACTAGGAGCCTGCCCCCCTCCCAGCGCTGACAAATGATCACGGGATGTTTTTGGCAACAGTAAATGTCATTTTAATCTTTGGTCCTTAACTGTACCATTTGCACCTATGAATATATTTGATTAGGTTCAGACCAAATCTGATCAAATCAGGTGGTTCATTCAGATGTCACATTCATCCGATATGTGCTTAAATTGCACTCTGCCACGTTACTAAATCTTCTATTGTCAGTCAAACATTTTCTTGGTGAGGCGGATCTGTCTCTATTCACCACAACAGAAGACCAAACAGGCGGTGCAAATTCAGAAGTGACACAAAGCAAATTCTTGGGTTTAAAAAAAAAATAAAAATAATTTAATTCAGCCCCGTGCACGAGCTTCTTATTATTTTCATATTTCACAGCCAAAAATGTCTCTTGATCACCTGCATAACACGCATGTGCTGTACCATGAATTCATACTGTCTCTTAACTTTACATCTTGCTCATAAATCAAGCTTGAATCGTTCAGTTCTTTAGCTGACCGTATTTAAAAAGATTGCTGATCGCAAGCAACAAAAGAGAAAGTGGTGCAACTGCTTCAAAATTCCACTGTCATTATTCACTCGCTGGTGTGACATTTTATGGAGATGGGATACTTTAAAGGCTTGCATGGTTTGAACTCTCCAGCTACAGTGTTAAATTTCACAAGAGATACAGCACAGAGGCTCAAACTCAAGTTTCCCATGAAATGGTACAGAAAACTCAGTTTTCCCATATTGTTTTTTTTTTTTTTTTTAAATAGCCTTTTGAGTAAATGTTACTGGCAAGAGCAGATATATGTTGTGACTGAAGTGCACTTTAGAGTGTCCCCACAGGAGAGCACTGCTGCGCCACAGTAGAACCAAGATGTCTGAGAGTTTCAGAAGCAGACGGTTTATATCCTATTGTTGCTTTTTTTTTTTTTTTTTCAGACTTTCACCTGAAATGAACAATTTAAACAGGAACTTAGGAACGGATTTTATCAGTATATTGTGTACTGTAGCTTATGTTTCTAGAAGGCTAAATTCTAAGTAACCTTATGGACTGACTTCCTGACTCCTGCTGCTTGGACGATATAAGGATGTCTGCACACTAGACACACCCACACAGATGGACATCCCAGTACGGATCATATCAAATAACTTCTCCGTATTCCTTGAGATTTGGTGGATTTTGAGCTTAGGAACTTGTTTGTTCTGCTCCCGCTGCAGACAAGGTATCTTATGTCTATAGCTGCCCAAACCTTTGTCTTTGTTGATATCCAATCACAGGCAGTCTTCTAAGTCTTCTCCAATATGAGTTGTCAGGCTATATTTGCTTATGTTACACTGGGACACCAAACTCAATTCCACTGCCTTGTTTGATTTTGCATGATAAAAGGCTGCTAGCTGCTCACAGGATAATGTCTTTGACAGACAACTATAATGATGAGTAAATAAATCTCATATATTTTTTATGTTATTCTAGAAGTGCAGTGTACATTCTGAAGGACATGGTCACCGAGCCACACTATGGCTTTCTTAGTCTTGCATGTGATAAGCAATATAGCTTGCACCCTGTCCCAAGTGATTATAGCCGGGACAGCGCATTCACTGCCCAGTTGTTCCCTATGAAGTAACAGTCTGCAAGTGGTTTTCAGACATGTTATGTAAGACTCCAAACAGTAGTGTGCAAAAAAAATACTCAGTTCAAAGGGAACTCTACAATATGTGGGAAAGAACTGAGTAACAATGCATCACTTCACCAGAAGCTGAGAATAGCAGCTCCTCATCTTACACTGCTTTGCTGGAGTGCTGAAAAAGGAGAGAGCTACCTAGAAAGCTCACATATATCTGTGTATTGCCATAATAACAAATTATTTTGTTATTGATGCCAGATATGAGATTAATCATCTAAAACCTACAATCTATTGTCAAATCTGTTTATCAAATTCTCATATCCTTCAGAAAACAGGCCTCTCCTTGAGCTTAAAACTGGCTCACTTTTATGGTGAACTAAAGCTTTTTTGGCTATCACGGCAGAGATTACTTGTGCCATCGTATGTTAACCTTGCTTGTCAGTGCTGAGGCAAAAAGTGAGAAGAAACAGATGTCCTTTGTGAACAGGGTAACGCACAGGGGAAGTGCTGTCTGTGTTGGTGACGTTGGGAGGCGCACAGAAAGCAGGAAATTCTTAAGGCCAGTTCCCTGAACTGACACGACAACAGACTTTTAAATGCACTTCCAGTGAGAAATATATTCAGGGAGTGGCGTGTGTGATTAGGTAAATGCTAATGTCAGCATGGTAACATGCTCAAATGTTGAAACATGCCAATATTTAGTAAAGTAAAACATTAACCATGAGCAGCATCTTGTCTCATCAAATGTACTTTTGGTACTTAGCACTGAAATAAGTACAGCTAAGTGATGGGGCACATTCTGACTTAATGGCATTTGGTCAAAAGCTAATTGCTTAAGTTAATCTATTCTAAGAGGGGCATGACTGGGAGTGTCAAATGTCACCCATCTAATATTTGTTAATACATTTTACATAAAACCTCATTTAGGAAGGAAGAGCAGCAGAATTATTGCGAAACAATTTTAGGGGACCATGAAAGGCTAATTTAATAGCCACCGATACGAAAACTGATGAGATTTCAGCCTTGTCCCAATGTGGGCAAACAGTGTACAAGCAAATCTCTTGAGCTAGTCACTGTGGCTTAAAAAAGAAAGAAGCAGTGTTTGTGTGGTTTTCTAACACTTGTGGAGAATATATACCAACCACTAAACACACTCTCATAAGGCTTACTGTCTTATTGCCTTATGAAGCTCAGAAGCAAAGGCCATATCCTCTGTCCTTGGTGGCCTGCTCAGTTTAATACAGAATACCATTTACTTAACAACAATACCCTATACAGAAAATAAGCATAACAGTTACATGTACCAGTTTAACACGTTCATATTTTTACTGTGGAAATCAGAAAAAAATAGAAAGGCACCCCAGAAAGAATAGACACAAAGAAAATTGACACGTGAGCATATTTCAGGAGGTGCACCAGATGTTTATGCCATACAATTCTAAGTAGTTTGGCATTGTGTTGCCAGCACTGGAGTAGATGGTGATGATGGAACACCAGCATCTTTTTACATTCTGCAGGAAAAACCTGTATCCATGGATGCTTCTTCGACATTCGCCATCTGCTTAACTTATTGACCTCTGTCGGCACTTCCAAAATTTCCTCTTTCCTCTAGACCTATCGAACTAATTAATGAACTGGTGGATTTTTTAGGAAGTGCCATGATTTTAATGTACTGTGAGGGTAGGCTGCAGCAATAAATGGTCACAGTTTGAAGGGTTTTATGGCAGAAAAATACAACAGGCCCACCAGGCAGATCCAATACGCACACCTACATATGTGCAGCCAGTGAAAACAATAAATTAATTGACGCCATAACACCACCCACAGACTTGCATGGTATTGCAAGGCCAGTGGATATCCAACTGGGATGTAAGAAATTATTATTGTTATTCATTTGTCTCTCTCTGGGAAGTTTCTATACCTATCACATTTGTCATAGACATCATGACATTGTACACGGAAAAAACCGAGAACTCTGATGTGAAAGTAAAAATAGCCACAATCATGAGCTGTAACTAATGCTGCATCTGTTGAAAAAATCATCTCTCTCTGTTTGTATTATCACAGTAAAAACAATACACCTGAAACCAGTTAATGTTGCTTCCCTCACGATTTTCTGGCAATCAATGTCTCAGTTTCGTTTTTGTTGTTTTAGACTAAACGTTCTATTTGGTTGGGAAAAAATGGGTTATTTCCACTGTTGATCTTGTGGGTGCTGGACTGACAATAGTGCAGTGAATTGGCAGCAGTGCAGGAGGCAGGTTCTCAAATCAAATATTTCTCTGAAAGGTCAGGCTAAGCCATCACTGTAAGGGAAACCTCTTGGCATTAAATCAATCTGGACCAAGAAAAGCTTTCATTGTTATCAATAACATTACAATTCTGAGTGATTGCCGTCATCCCATAGTTCAGTTTTCTTGTGTACTGGATGATTTTAAACGTCTCACCAAGGCAAGCACAGTTACTAAGACATTTTTTGTAACATTCTTCATATAATGCTGCTTTCTTACAGTCTTAATACGCTCATGACGATTTTATATATTTTCATTGGTCAGTTAAAGGGAATGTATGAAACTGCACTTTCAACCAGCTACTACAAAGGCAACGAGCCAATTCATCACTTAAAATGATTATTTTGCCAGTAATTAGAAAAAAGAAAGAAATTCTTCTTTTTGAAAAAAAAGAAACATCTCGCATCATCACAGGCCATAGTGTTCATGTTGCTGAATATAGATTTCCATTTCTCTTCACACTCTGGAAACAAATGGAGAGGAGGGAGGAGGTCCCCGAGGGCAGAGAATCAACCTGAGCTTACAGTCTCTGCACATAATTGAACAAATTAGCTATGAACAGCTGTTACCTGTTAAAATGACCCGCTTTCATTTTATCACTGTGGACAAGAGGTCTGATAGCATCTGCATTCTACAGCTGTCAGCCATTCTGATGAGGTCGCCTACTCCTACTTTCAATCCATCACGACAAACATAATTACTTCAACATCCCTTTTTATGGATTCTACAAATCGCCAGGCGCAAAAAGCATGCCAAGTGTCCATCAATTATAGCCACGGTCGGCTCGTAGCCTGTCCACTCAGCCGCTTCAGCTTTTCTTGCAACAAGAGAAAGAGAGTCTTTAATGTAACTGTAAGTAAAAGCAGAGAGAAGTTTGACTTGTTAAAATTAGGATCATAGAATATGATCGCTGTGGAAGTACATTACCTTTATGGCGTGATCTCATAGCTTCCCTGCTGTGAACTCAGCAAATAGTTCCATTTCCAGCAATCTTGTGGCATTAGGAGAGAGAACACTTAGTCATGTTGTCCTTTTTTTCCTAATCAAGGAAAGTGTGCCAAGGTGAGAGACTTGAGCAATAAGGACTATTTAGAGTTTTGGTGTTAATTTGGTTGCAGTTAAGGGTCTGTTAAGGAACAGTTAGAATCATAAGTGTACAGGTTAATTGCTTTTAAGTGGCTGAAAAAAAGATTGACCTGACAATGAATTTTAAATGTGCATCGTAAGTGTGAAAATTTCCATTCATTACTTGTTAATAATGGAGGACAAATTTATTAAATCATTGAGGCCCAAGCTGTCGCACATACTTTTTAACGTTTTTAGTAATCTTGGAAAAAGAAAACCACCAAACCAACAGCTGTAAAAGTAACTGAAAGGCTACATGTAATCTGACAGGAGTGGTACCATGGACATTACCACACAACCCTCTCCCTTCGATTTACAAACCCCTATTCCCAGAAAAGTCCTTAAATTCTCAACAATGCAATAACAGCTGAAGTCTAGGATTAATTTATTTGGTCTGATCCTGTATTTTACAGACCAAGAAGTCCTCGAAATTTTATGCCCCTAAATTTGACCCATGGCCATTTCCTGCAAGGTACCACCGCTACGAGTGGCTGCAGTCACATCACTCTCCCTTTTAAATACACTTTTCAGCAGTCTGAGGAGGAAAATTGTTGGAGTTCTGTAGGAGTAATTTTATGTCCATTCTTGTTGGATATGAGATTCGAGCTGCTCCACAGTCAGTGGCTGTTGTTGTTGTCTGATTATCCTCCTCATGATGCACTATTCAATTTCAGGGGATAGATCTGGACTGTAGCCAGGCCAGTTAAGCACACACACACTGTGCCTATAATACCCCATAGTTGTAAGTCCTTTAAAATGAGGTCCGACATTGTCCTGCTGAAATCACCACGGACCTCTCTCGGAAAGATGTAGGCTTGAATTTTAGAGAAACATGTCTCCAAAATTCAAATGTATGACTCTCCATTAATGGTACCCTCACACATGTGCAAGTCATCCGTGCCATGGACTCTGACGCACCCCCATACCATCACAGATACATGCTTTTGCATCTTTCGGTAATAACAGCCTGGATGGTTTTTCCCCATCTTTGGCACACAGAAAGAGTCTTCTGTTTTTCCTAAAGCAGCTGAAACATGAACTCATCCGATCACAAAACACGTGTCCTGTCTCTCTGTCCATTTGAGATGTGCTCATGCCTGAAGAACTTGGCAGCATTTCAGTGCAGTGTTGATATAAGGTCTCCTTCTTTTGAGATACAATTTCAGGTTACAGCGGTAGACTGTGTTGGGTGATAATGATTTTCCAAGGTACACCTGAGGCCATGTAGCTATACTGTTCATGGTGGCATGATGGTTTCTTATCCAGTGCCGCCAAAGATTTTGAAGGTCACGCACATCCGACAGTGGTCTACATCTTTGGCCTTTACACACTGAGATTTGCCGAGTCCTTGAATCTTTTCCCGATATTATGCACTGTAGATGCTAAAAGATCAAACTTTTAATAAATGTATAAAATATATACTTGGATTTAGAAATATTTTATTCATGATTCTCTGCCATGGTTTGGCTCAAAGACGTGAGCCATGACACATCCTTGAATTAGGGATGATTGCATTCCAAGTGAAATTATTACTAGCAAGGTAATTATTAGACCATTTTCTGAACTTCGACATTCATCTTTCTTGGCCTCTCTTCCGACTGTTTTAGTGTGTTTAGTGTTAGTGTGTGAATGTATGAATATTTTATAGATACAATGATATTGGTCAGCAAAGACTCATAAAAAAGATTTCCTGTGTTTGTTACTTAAAGATTCAAAGGGATCAACAAATAACGAATTTTCATGCATTTTAGAAAATATTTCTATCTTTTCCGGTGACAGGGTGTGTAGATGAGTTTTGCCATCTGTAAGCAATTTATTTTTGGTTTTACGGCCAACAAGTTAGCTCTTATTCGTTTCCAGCAGGCAGCTGTTTTCATGTTGTTGTAAGCACATCTGCTCAGCACTTAATGAAAATTTATCTTTACAAACAAATGCTGGCTAGCTGCTATAGAGAAGCACTTACAGTACATACAATTCATTTCCAGATCTGTTCAGGCCTATCAAGAAATATATTGAATTCAATTCTTCTCATCAATCCAAATAAAATTTTTAAAAAACATGACCAAGCAAGAACAGGCTGATTTTGCTAATTTCTCTGAAAAAAAGAAAGAATATCCTTCATGTGGTATTTGGCCAGGATATCTTGAGCAGCAATGACAGCCTAAAATGTATTAGTAATGATTCTGCAGGCTACTTTTTGCTGTCCATCCTTCTCTGTAACCCGACTGGTCTTGCAGATTCTATCACTCAGAAACTCTCCACAGCATGATGCTGCCATCACGGTGTTTGGAACTCTAACTGCTTAGTACGACTCGTGTTGCAAAGATTTTACCTGTGTAACCACTGCATGTGAATAACAGCTGCAGTCAAAGGAGGAACGGGATGCCATAAAGGAGCATTCCGCGACCTTGCCCCAGAGATCGCAACCGCCTGCTACTGTGAGATAAACAAAGAATTGTTTCTTTGTTCAAAGAAGCGACTCGTACCAACAGATACGCAGGCCTCCGTCCACTCTACCCTCTAGATTTTTCTTCGGAGAACTCTGTATCCTTGATCATTTGCAACACAGCCTCTGTGGGTAAACTGTTCCCTTGCTGCAAGAAAATGAATGTCCTCTGAATGTGCATTTCAGACAGTAGTCCTGAGTAGTATTGTGAATGTTCCTACCAATAATTAAGCTTACTCACTCACCCATTGTTTAATGAGGTTGCTTTTTCTTTCTACAAAATATGTCAAGTGCATGGGAGGGTGGTAAATACAAACTACGTTTGCTTATATGAGTAGTTAGCCCCTTAGTTGCCTTTTTTAATCAGTGTACGTGTGATTTTTGTACTAAAATATGTACATGTGTCCATACGCCTGACTGCAAACCCAACACAGACATGAGAAACCATTTCTCTTACTGCTTGCTGTTCAGACTCATGCTAGAACAACCTTGACTTTTAGATTCAGTCTCCCAGCAAAGCCGACATTGTGCTGATACATGACCCATATGTAAATATTTCCGCTATTGTGTTGCTGGCCCGAAAAAAAAAACAACTGCATCCACTGACCCAAGATCACCGAGTCTTTAGGGAAGCTGAAAAAGGGTGAACTTACTCTTGCATCCAAAAACACATTTTGATAGAGAGCTCCCCGAAAAACAATAACAATGTGCAGTGGTTGAATTCTCAGTCTTGCTGGGAAAAAAACTTTAAAGATTTTAAAATGTTGAGAAGGATAACTTGAATGCTGGAGCCAGAGCTGACTGCCTGCAGAGTTTGGGCATACATGGAAATCTGGGTACAAAATAAGTTTAGTGAGCACGAGTTTTAGACTACTGGATAAATCAAGTTCCATGTGTGTACTTCTTTTTGAGCTTTGAAAATTAAGGTGATAACATAATGTTTTAAACCTGCAGAAATGATATAAAAACATGCCATGTCAGGGGACCTTTAAAAGTTAAAGGGTCCTAAAACTAAAACTTCCTTTATGAATTGTAACCACTTAAGAGCGAAAAGAGAGTGAGCAGACTTATCAGATTTCCGTGGCCCATGAGCCAGTGATTGTTTTTAGATAAATGAGAACATAAGGGAGATCATCTTGGGAGAAAAAAGAAACAACAAACAAAAAAACACAGCCAACTTCACCCTTTGAGATACTGTGCATTATTCTGAGCCAACTGATGCCTCATTTCAGAGGAATCTTCAATCATTCTCCTCTCTGATTATTTGGTCACAAAATACAGCAATCAGCAGCTGACCTTTTACTGCAGGAGCAGTCAAAAATACAGCAGACTGGAACGTGGACATGACCTGTTGCCTCAGCAGCCAGGGAGCACAGGAAAAATTTTTACACAACATCTTTTGGACAAGAAATCTTAATTTGGAAACCTCCACTCCTAAAGAATAGAGTGATTACACAAACCACCAAGAAATCCAGTTAGAAGAGCTCAGTTGTAAAACGAGCCAAAAGAAGCTAGAGACTCAATTAATTAAGTCCCCTATTAGGTTGACTGTAAACTCTTGAGGTCCCACTTTGTGTGGAAGTGAAGACAGGAGAAGATGTTTATCTGAGCAAGTGAATACTGAGGGGATTTATTTGTAAAATATTTCACATCCAGCCAAACAACACAAGCTGTTTCCCAGCATACAAATTGTACTTTTCCATTTCCCAACACTGGAAGTTCAGATAAATATTTCAGACTTGAATCATGAGCAATGTGTTTATCGTTGCATTGAGAACTCATAAATCAAACAAGTCAGTCCATATTTTGGTCAGCGTCTGGACATGGATGATTTGAGTCTTCCACAGATGTATATGAGGATATATGAAACAGACTATGCAAATACGTACTGTCCATTCTTGTTGCACATATGATTTTGAGTTTTCTCTGTTCTTTACAACAAAGCCTGCACAGACAGCAAATAATTTCAGAGCAATAGCTATGACAGTTGCACCATCCGGGCCATACCTCGCCAGATCTGTGTAGGTAAGTACTGACAGATGGTAAGATCATGTTGACAGTGTGTGTCCGTATGAGTGATAGATAGCTACTCTGTGAATAACTGTGGAGCATATGATGATCTGAATGTAAGAGCGGAATTTAAATATGATTTAAAGCAGTACTGTGGGCCCAGGGCTTCTCTCCTTTATCTCCGTCCCTCACTAGATGTAATGTGGTCAGTTGTAGCTGTTCTCCCTGGGGTGTGTTCTCAAAAACCCAGGAGGAAACAGTGCTTCTGATTTCAACTTTTAGATGTCATTATGCTTCTTTAAAATTGTTATCATGATATGAAAAACTCCTATACTGTGGTTCTTTAGTGTGTATGTATATTTTCAGTAAGAGTGAAGTGAGCATAATTTGTTGCAGGACTCTCACCATTACTTTCAAAGTATGAATGTAGGGAAACCTCAAACATCAATAAGCTGTTCTAATTAGAGACAATTTCTAATTAAAACAGCTTATTGATGTTTGAGGTTTCCCTACGTTCAAACTTGGAAAGTAATGGTGAGAGTCCTGCAACAAATTATGCTCACTTCATTCTTACTGAAAAGTCTGTAAGAGCTTCAGACCAATAGTTGCATACATAGACGCGTCAGCTGTTTTAACTAGTTCACACATTGATCCAGAAGAGGGCGCTCTAGCATCATCAGCTTGCACCTCAGGGCCACCCACCCACCCACGTGACAAAGTGGAGGCATGTCAATTGTTCAGCATTGCCCGACTTCCTGCTATTTAGCACAGTCAGCTACAGCAGGTCCTTTGCTACAGACTTGTAAAACTGCTAACACCAACGATATAAAAAGATTTCTATGCAAATATGTGTGACAATTAATGTTTTAGGAACATGTGATGGAACTGGAACCAGGCTATAAAATTCCATGTCAAGCTAGAATCTCACCACACATAGTACAGCTGTAGAACACCATGCTGGAAAGTATTGAGTCTATACTGAATGATAAAAAACTTGTTGTAACAACAAACTAATAGACATCACTGGCCATCCATGCTAACGTGACACTCACAGCTCATTGCTTTTCAGAATCATGGGATCTTGACAGTTAGATGCAATATTCTAAAGTGCACAGAGGAGCCACACAGCAATGTAGGCCTATGTTGCAGAAAGCCTCGGAGGCACACTGGATGAATTTAGCATCTCCCATGAAGCAGATGGTTTTAAAAAAAAAATCTAGGAATGGCATGTTTATTTAAAATTTGTTTGAACATTGAAAAAAGTTGGGACAAATTTGTGGAATAAGTCAGTGGGGTTACATGGCACTGAAAGGATCGGATTATTGGCTAAATTACAATAAGACTGAGTTATTAAATTCATGTAGACACCTTAATCGGACAAGAAAATTGGACCAGATCGGATTACTCGCGATAAGATTAAGACCCCGAGATAACTTGGTTGAAAGTCAAATTAAACGTGCTTGTAGACGGGTGAAGCACCTGGTGAATTAGACTTTGCGTTCTGCGCATGCTCGAGATTTTTTCCCGGGGTCGGGAACCGGAAGTCGGAAGAGACGATATTACGGTTGTTGTCGCGGCCGTCGGAAAGAAAGAAACAAAGCGATGGAGAATGCGCCGTTGTGCATTGCGTTTGTGCAATAAGCATGCTCTTAGAAAATTAAATGTAGAGGGACGTAGCTTCATCTTGCTCTTCGTTCGCCATTTTCTCGAATACCTGAGTTTGTTGTTGTTGTTGATGGTGGTGAAGCGATCAACCGTATGTGGCTTTATTAGCAATAGTTGAAATGGGTTCAGCGCCACCTATCAGAATGCCTTTATTGTCATTGCAGAGCGAAATTTAAAGCCACCAAAACAGTGCAAAGAGAAAATAAAAATATTAAAAAATATATAAGTATGTAAAAAAAGGGAAGGGTGTGAGATGCACAGGTTTTTGTTATGGAAAATAAAATAAATAAAATATGGTGTTAGTGGTGATAGATAAATAAGGTGTAAGTAGATTCAAGTAACTGGATATGTTGCACACAACAGTTTATGGCCATAATTGTTTAAATATTGCACATGAATAGGGATTGTCCAGAGGGAAGATCAGAGTGTGTCAGAGTTTAGACTGGTTATGGCTTTAGGGAAAAAGCTGTTTTTGAATCTGCTTGTCCTTGTCCTGATGTTCCTGTAGCGCCGCCCTGAGGGCAACAGGTCAAACAGGGCAGAGCCAGGGTGGGAGCTGTCTTTGGAGATTGCCTTGGCTCTGCTGAGGCAGCGGGAGGTGTAAATGTCCATCAGGGAGGGGAGAGGGCAGCCGATGATCTTCTGTGCTGCCTTGACGACTCTCTGCAGCCTCCCCCTGTCAGCGGCGGTGGAGCTGCCGAACCATACTGTGATGCAGTATGTCAGCAGGCTCTCGATGGATGAACGGTAGAAGGTCAGCAGCAGGTTGGAGTTGAGGTTGTGCTTCCTGAGAACTCTCAGGAAGTGTAGCCACTGCTGAGCCCTCTTGATGATGGCTGTGATGGTCTCTGACCAGGAAATGTTGTCAGAGATGAGGACGCCGAGGTATTTGAACGTGTGGACCTGTTCCACGCGCTCGCCATTGATGTAAAGGGGGGCTGTATCAGTGCTGTGCCTCCTGAAGTCGATGATGACCTCTCTGGTTTACTTGGTGTTCAGAGAAAGCTTGTTCTCTGAGCACCACTCTGCCAGCTTCAGGACCTCCTCCCTGTAAGCAGCCTCATCACCCCTGGAGATGAGACCGACCACCGTAGTATTGTCAGCAAACTTAACGATAAGGTTGTCCTTGTGGGCCGGTCGCACAGTCTGGGGTCGGTCGGACAGAAAGTTCTTAATCCAGGCATCGTATCGGAGAATGACATGCTTTGTGCCTATGATTCGATTCATTCACCGCCATATATCCAAGGATAATTACCCTTGCTCAAATAAGGAGCAACTCAGTTTTATTGTAATTTAGCCAATAATCCGATCCTTTCAGTGCCATGTAACCCCACTGAGTGACAGCTCTACTTGGTGTTGTGACTGATGAAAAGGCTACAATCAATGTTTGTGCTCGTTTCCCAGTGTGGTTTTGTGATTCTCTTGACTGTTTGAACCCACTCTTTTTTCTCTTGAGATCCCACCCCTGCCCTATAGCACAGCTATTTCCTGAAAGTATTAGATGAGAAGTTCAACACAGGGACATCAGGCAATCTGCATACAATAGCTCCCCATAGCTGCAAATAACTCAGCACTGATGTGAAGACTATAAAGCCAATGCGGGATGTTTATTTGTTTATCCCTGTCACATAGGGCATTACTTTATGGATCATTCATAATTATTGCTTGAAAATGATTCAGAACATTGACTGCTCATGCCATTTCCTTTTTACTCTGCACCATGTCTGTGTCCAGAGTTGGACAGCCAGTCTGCTAAAGTAGGCATTTAAGGTATATCCAATCAAATCTGAGCCATTCCCCTTCTTCCCGCATCCTCTTCTGACCACCACATCCTCAGGCCATCACAGAGGAAATGAAAGTCACTGATGGAGAATATGAAGAAATGGTGGAGACAGATTGATGACTGGTCTGACTGTGTCTAGAGAGCTCCCTCAGGGAGGAGATATATTTAGCATGTGAACTATATCATATAATGTGCATTTAGCTGGTATATAACCAGTCAAAACTTTAGATAAATACCTCGTTCCATGGCTTTCATTATTTCATTTATACTGAAGGTGTTACATTTATGAAATAATATTGCCTTCATAACAGCAATGCATTTGGCATTCTCTTTCAGAAGTTTTCACCTGAAATGTTTCCAAAAAGTTTCCATGAACCCAAACAGTTGCATGGAAAACAAAAGTTCTGGATCACATTTGCTGAAATGAAAAATCTAACAATCAAACTCATCAGCTATTGTCTGAGGATTATGAAGCTTCTTCTTATATTTTTATCTAATTATTTAAACAATGACAGGTACACAGAACACAAACCCATGGCCCAGAAATCTGTCATTTTTGTGAGTCTTCAAAAGACACAACAATTCTCGTCACTTTGTGGCAGCACAGCCATGAAGGCCTCACTTATACAGTCTCCTCCAGTTGATGCTGAGATGTGCCTTCTGCTTGAACTCTGGAAAGTATTGATGTGGGGTTCAATCAAAGGTGTTGCTAATTCGATCAATATATCTTCTTCAGCAGGGGTAAATCAGTGTCTTTCTTATTGTGGGCTCGCCTAATGAGAGCCAGTTTCATAACGTTGCACTTGAAGAAACTTTCAAAGTTCCTAAACGTTTCCAGACTGATTGACCTTTAGGTCTTAAAGAGATAGCAGTATGTTGTTTTCTGTTGTCTCTTGTTTAAAAAAAAAAAAAAAATAAACTTCTGGAAAAAGGTTTTCCAATAAATATTTGATCTTATAATGACAATTACCAAGAACTTTGCTGAAAGAGTAAACATACTTGTCATAATTAGTACTGTTTATGGTAAAAGTAGCATGCTAAAATGGGGTTTTCAGGTATAACCACTAAAACAAGCCAATGATAACCTCTCCCATTTCATATTGCACTTGTTGGCTGCTTTATTATTTCTATTTGTTTGTTTTGTTTTGGCTGGACTCAGGAATCAGTAAAGCCAAAGCCCAGTGTGCCAGTGTTCTCATCATAGTTTGCAGCTCCATTGTATTATTATTTTTTTTAAATGAGAGATTAACGAAAGAGGAAAGGAAAGGAGAGAGCTTGAAATGATAGACACTAATAGCCAAAACTGGGTAACCAACTGCTGCACCTGTGGAGAGAAAAGAAAGCAAACTGCGGCCACACACGGGATCGTCAGGAGCACCTGCAGAAACATAAATGGGGAGAAACACACAAAAAAGAAACAAACAGCAACAACATCACCAGCAGCAAGTATATGAGAAGAAAAATTGCTGTAGTTAATTATCACTAAACCCAAAAGTCACATTGTAATAGTGGGGTTCAAATTCAAATTTGAATTGTGCCCATTTTTGTTTTCATGACAGTAGCTTCCTCATAGAAAAATAAGTAGCATGTATGCCAGTTGTTGTGTTCCAACTGATGAGCTAGAGCAGATTAAAACCTGTGTCTATTGCAGTGTCCTGTCATGGAGGACTAAATGCCTTGTGAATACCTTCACAATGCACTCAAGCAGGTGTCAGCAGCTTTTTTGATCATTGTGATCAATGATAAAACAATGCTGAGATAAAACATAGTTTTATTTATACAAAATGAACCCATGGCTATACTGAAGATAACTTGTTTAGGGTCTCCTGCAACAGGTTGAAATGGAAAAAGGGGGCATGTAATTCACCATAAAAATAAAATGGACCATTTAAATGAGATTGCACTGCATGATAATGATTTTTTAAAGTAAGTAAAGGCAGTGGAAGACCTCTCCAGACTTTAAGTAGAAAATTAGAGATTGTTCTTATTTTCTGGCACAGCATTGTCTCAGAGGCTTCAACAGGGCTATATAAGTAAAGAGCAAACATAGCATGATCCATCTGTGCATCTGTGTCTTCATCTTGATCATCTCTACACAGACTGTATACTGTGCAGCCTGCGTGTTCATCCCTCACATACAAAACAGGAGTTGTCGATTCGATGTTCAAACTGATGCATGTTTTAGCTGTTGGTTTACAATCCAATCATTTCTTCTTATTACTCCTGCAGGCTCCTTTGCTCTGAACCTACAGAGCTGATCACTTATTACTTAGTCAGGTTTTCATGATATTAGTATCTGGACCACATCTGGACCCAGGTGTGTGAGCAGTGTGCAAGTGGGCCACAGAAATCTACTCACGCTGTAGTTTTGCAGCGCTGTTCTGGGTCTGGAACAGCTGAAGGCCACACCCCAATTCAAAAACATACTCTGACTTTGCCTTTGACTCAAACAACCATATGTGCACTGAAGGTAAAGGCTTTCAACAGATGAATTTCATTGTAAATGTTCTCCACAGATAGATTAAGTTTCCCCACGTAGCCAAAAAGTAACAGCGTTACAAACACAGACTTATAGCCATCACATAATGTGCAGGTCATTTTTAAGCTACCATGTTTTAATGATATTACAAAATGTTTGACAGCTGTTAATATAGTAGTTAGTACACTTTTAGTTCAGGTTTTACAGTAGAAAAGAATATGAACGTTGACAATTACAATTTCATTACTTTTAACATTTTTTTTCATGAATATATTTACATTTCAGATGCTTTTGGTGGACATATTCACTAAATGCTGCTTTCCCTGTTGACTTTACCAAGTCGTTTTTTGCATACACCAAACCAAACACACCTGACAGAACAGTGAGTGAAAATAAAATGAAACATTGGGTGAAAATGAAACTATGTGAAAAAAATAATGACCCCTCAAGGGACTCAATCTCAGTCCTATGAGTTATTTCATCACAATCTGTTTTTTAACAGCCTTTTTCTTCTCTGGAAATCTGGAGATGTCTATATGTATCATTTCAGAAATGCTTACACGGCTCGTGTCTTACGGTGTCCCTGAGGTGCAAAACATACCAGCTTTGGGCAAAACAGGGTAGTGGGTCGTGGGTATTCTTTGAATTTTTGCTGCAACTTGTTTTAAACGGACTGTCCATCAAAGGCATAGTGCTCTCTGTTATGCACAGTGACACGGGAGAGCACTCTTTCATGTCTAGATCAACGAAAAATCTGCCAGAAGTATTTTTCACATGGCTGTTTAACTTGTGCTGCCTCACTTCAGTTAGTACAGATTAGTATGAAAAAAAGTTCTCTACACCCGAATGCCTAAACTCAACCAACCTATAAAATTAAGGCAACTTGTACACAACATGTCTAACTGCACATTAGGGGAGATTTAGAGGTGGACATACTCTGTATACCAGCTTAGGAACTGCACCACCAAACTGAAAACGCAGCTAAATATCAGATACCATGATAACATTTCAGAAAAAACAACAACAAAACAGAGCAATTTGTGTGTTTTTGGGAATGATGCATTTTCTGTTTTGTTGTTTAATTTTGGGCATGCTTTTTGTGTTTTTTTTTTTTTTTTTTGTAGAATGCTGTGTTTCTAGTTTAGTTGTTGTGGTTTGCACTTAAGAGCAGGTATACATAGAAATGGATAAATATATAATAATATAAATAAAACAAACAAATAAATAATAAATAATATAAAAATGAAAAATGGATAAATAACAATAATCAAATCAAATGACAGGTGTGGAGAAATGAAAGTTTTGTTATTATTTTTGGGATAGATAGATAGAATAATTAATGATATAGTATAACTTTCCAAGTTATTTTCATATAAATATTCACCGGTATATTTATATCTATAATATTCTAAGGTGGGTATTTTCTAAGAAAAAAAAGTGAATATTTATTTGTGGGTTCTAGGTTCAGACATTAGCAAGGAGCAGTTACAGTTTATGTTAAATCAACTGCATTAGGTCGTGCTGAAAGGTAGAACAATCGAACTCAATCTCTCCCACAATTACATTTTATATCAGTATCTGATCGCCTTGACAACAGTGTGTGTGTTTTGTGTATTTAATTAATTCTTGTGTTCATCGCTATTTGATGACAGTTAATGATGATGTGAGAGGGGAAAACAGAAAACAAAGCTTGGTGCAGAATGAACAGATCATTCACAACACTAAGTGTATATGAATGGGTATACAACAGAGAATGGCATCTATTGTCTCACTCAGCTAAGCTATTAGATACAGCTTGTGTAAAGCTAGGCTGGCCAGCTTCTGGTTGTAGGCCTTCGTGCATATTCGAGGTAGAGGGAACAATCCTCTCAGTGCATTTCCAAATGTTTAGCTCTATGAGATATAACTTTTAGTCAATTCTAATGCTATTTCACTATCTTTTCTTCTTTTTTTTTTCCCCAGTTAGAGTAGGCAGGAAAAGTCTTCACATGAAAAACGTAGCGGGTAGAGACACTGTAGTACAGATCAATATAAACTCAGAAACCACTGTGTGTATGAATCCAAACAAGGTCAAAATTCAGCATGGGGCAATTCTGGTAATTATGTGACTACTCCCTGAATTAATCCATTCTGACTTCCCCGTCAGAAAGTCAGATAAGTGAGCCTGTCAACCCTGCAGCCTGACTGGTGGGAGGGCAGGAGCAGCTTTTGCCTCTTGTAGTCTGAGGAGGGAGATTTGTGTGTTCACGAGCTGTTGTGTGAGCTGTGTGTAACAGCAGAGCTTATTCAGTCTGCAATTGCACTGACGTGTTGTGATGGTTCAATCAATGAGGTGAAGATGCTGTGTGTTGTAGGCTCATTGACGTGCTGCAGCTGAAAGAACAGGTAAGGGTAATTTCATCCTGCTCCTCATGCTGCCCCGGCTCCTTGCACTGCCTGCTAGCATATTTCATTTTACATTTACCTCAGAGGGACTGAAGCAATTTGTGATATTTTAAGTGTAAACAACATATCATTAGAGAAACATACAAATGGTTTTAGGTCGTAAACCACATGTTTTTGCATTGATCATTATATTTCAATTTGTTGGCAATACATAATTATCAGGTCGAGAGAAATGTTTTGAGAACTATAAATGTTTCTTTTATGGATGCTTGAACATTTGAAAATACAGAATAATTAAAAAGAAGCTACCGGTTTTGAGAAGGTATGCAAAAGATGAAGTCAACTTCTTTCTTGCCGTCTGTAGCTTTGTGTGCCTTTTGAACAGTGCCAGACTAAACTCTCGAAAGAAAAAAAAAATAGAATTTAGTTTTCTTTTCCTGTTTCCTAGCGACACAAACTAAAAGGTTAATCTAACTTATGAAAGTCATCGCGAGGTGCAAACATCTTTTCTTCTTCTGCACCAACAAAGACTCAGAGCAAGTCAACTAAAGGAGAAAACAACAGAAAAAGAGAAACTGTGAAGGAAGAAGGTGATAAAAATCTGAATTTTAGATCAGAGTATGGTCTAATTTGCAGCTTTGAAACATCTGTGTTTGCTATGAAACTTAACCGCGATGGAACCAAAAATTAAGCATATCTTTGAGTTTCCCCCTCTCTTCTTTTCATCCTCTTCAGCTGGGAAAATTCTCTTTGCTTCACCTGGGAAGACAGCTGATGAATGAACAGCCTCAATTGTGCTAATTACTCTAGTTTATGTTTGCTCATGGCTGGCAATTTAACACATTTTGAATATGACATGCAAACAAATCAGCAACTTAATAAACTGTGGCAAAGATAAGCACATCAGAATTTCTAACTTCGAGCAGTTTTGGTTGTGACATCAAGGGACTTCCGGCTATAAGTTTTGATGTTTTTTTGAGGAAATACTGAAGCAATATTGTTTACATATGAGTAGCACATTATTCAATTAAAGGTGCTGCCATGAAGGCAAGCTTCAGTCAGTAAGAGTTAGTGTTAATAAGACGTATACCGGACACACATGAAGCGCTCCTTTTGAGTGCACACTTACATACTTCTGCCTTGCAAAACAGGCAAAATTTACAGTGTTTCATGTATTTTCCTGTGACTATAACAACTTTATAGCAGTATTAGCTATTATCTTGACAGAAAAATAAAGTAAAATTGTATCACATGCACTGTTTTCCTGACACACATCGAACTATTTTCAGGCAACTATATTTAAGGTCAAAATAAAGAGAGCGAAAGCTTCGTGCTCCACATTAGCAGTTTGAAAATCACAGGAATGAGAAGAAATACACACTTGCAGGAATCCGAAGGTGACAGAGAAAAAACACGAGTCACTCTTTTTACAAGTTGGGAGTATTTTTTTTATTTATAACACATGATGCTGACAGGGAGTCTCCAGCTCAGCGTCTATATTACAAGTTTGATCTGCAAGGCTGCGTATGTACTGTATGGTATTTGGAAACCAAGATTGCAGTGGCACTATAAACACACGCTTGAAACAACAGACTCTTTCCCTTTTTTTTTTTTTTGGCTTTTCTTCATTTTTTTTTTTTTACAAAATGGTACAAACAACAATACAAAATATTTGTGCTGTTGACAATTTACAAAAGAAGTCTTCTGACTTGATAACTGTGCAATCTTTTTTCTTCTCGCCTTCATTTGAAACTATGTGTTCCAAACAAGTTTGTTTGGAAACACCAGAATTCCTTCTGGACTGCAGCCTCCGTCATGCAGGCTGCACACTTCTTAAACTGTTGTATGGTTGTTACTGTAGTAGAACTCATCTGCCCATTATAAAAAAAGACACATGCAAAAAGCTCCAATTGTACAGTTACAGTTTGCCTAACTTAGTCTGTTTAACTTCAAGCAAATATTACATTATGTACACTTGGACTTGAATAGGAGGACAACTTGTATGAAAATCTGCAGCCTGTCTTTGTTATTCTGGCCATAGCATGGCAAGTGTTTGGCTTCTTTTGGAATATCTCGTCATGTGTGTGTCAATGGTCAGACAGTGTCCAGAATGACCAGCAAATGTTCTTTTAAGTGACACCAACGACACACAGAAGTTGTACTACAGCAATGCAATGGTTCTTCCTTGGTGGTCATTTGCTAATTCTCCCCTTACTTTAGCAAAGAGAACGCCAAAATGACAAATGGACCAAGTATAAACGTCTTTAATTTCCCCAGACTAAATGCAGTGAAGTGAGGGTCAAGTTTGACTGACTATATTGGTGATTTGCTGCCATGTGCAGGTCTGATAACATTCAGTATCATAATGGTAATGTGTTCTGTATGTATGCAACAGTTTATTTACTTATGGAGGGCCCCCCTCCCTCAATCTGATCTGAGTGTTTGATTAGAAAACATGAGAACACTATGAAGAATGCCTTAATTCTGTGGAAACTGGGTGAACGTCAGTAATGTTGCAGCCCTGCGGCTGTATTAAAAGACCGTGAACAGGTTTATATAATATATAACACTCACATATATACAGTAAGGCCTAGAGGAGTGAGTGTGTGTTAGACTGTACAAGTTTGTTTGGAATGGAACCCTCTTGCCAAGGTGAAACAAAAGTTGAACATCAAAACAAAACTTGAGTATGGCTGCAAGCCCATACAGAATCCAACCGATTCTTCTAAATGCTCATGGCTTTTTGTGTAGTATAATTTGCCGGGTAATCATTTTAAACGAAATCATAGCGAAATAAAAGTCGACACAGAAAGAGATGTCACCACATGTATAAAAATGCTCGGTATATACAACATTTATATGTCAGAAATAATCACAAACAGCAGAAAGTAACAGCTGTGTTTATTTTGTAGAGATTTCTGTAGGCTGAGGAGCCGTCAGATAGATAAGAGCGTAACCAGCAGCTGTGAGATGTGGAAACCTTTCGTCTTGTCAAGACTGGGCTGACAGCTGCTCTGATCGTCGCCACTTTCAGGTTCTTCAAGGCAAGGAGTAATTTATACTCATCTATCTGTAACTCTAAACAAAATGACCCTGTTGACCTTATTATGTACACTAGGTTGTTTCTTTTGTTTTAATGTCAAACCACACTCTCTTTGTTCTTTCAATTAAAAGATAAATGTTTCCATTCATCTCACAAATCAATTCATTTTTATTAATTCGCTCTGAAAGTCTACTTACTCCTTTATTTTTGTTTATATCTTATGTCTCATCTCCCCAACTTAAAGTGACAGCAAACAGGTGAGGAGCAGTTGAGCATGTGGTGGATCCTTATTAACGCCTTTATGGATCATCATATCTATAATCAGTAGATGATCTGTTTCATTCACAACCCCGATCCCAAAAAAGATTGGACACTGTGTAAAATGTAAAGAAAATACATGGTAACTGTTTGTAAATTTCAAAAAAGAAAAAATGTATTCCCAAACAGGACACAGAAAACATCATATGTTAAAAATGAGACAATTTACTCTTTCACAAAGAGATATTAGCTCATCTGGAATAGAGTTGGGACAGAAGAAGCAAAAGGCAAGCACAAATAAGTGGTACTACAAAGAAACAGCTGGAAGAACATGCTGCAATTAATCAAGTTAATTGACGACAGATTGATGGCATGACTAAGTGAAAAAAAAAAAAAGAAGCATATCAGAGAAGCAGAATCTGATGCCCGGGTTCAAGTCTCGGCTTGAAGTCTTTTGCTGAGTGTCATCCCCCATCTCTCTGCCCACCCTCCTGTTCAGCTAGTGTCAAAAATAGGCCACATGCTAGAATAAATATTGAAAAAAATAACAAAAGCAAAGCCAAGTCTCAGATGGTAAGATGAGTAGTGCTAAAGAAATCCACAATAAGCTGCACCTCCAAACCGTGAAGCTATTCAAGAATAATGTGCCTAAAAGATAAATAGTTAAAAATTTAACTATTCCATAGTATAAAGTACATATCTGTACACATCTCTGTGCACAAGGGACGTGGCTAAAAAAAAAAAAATCTGTACTGGATATTGGTGGTACTGCATTACAACCGGGCATGATTCTGTCAAGGAAATCACCGCATGAGCTCAGGAACACTTCCGAAAATCATTGTCTGTGAACACAGTTTACTGTGTCATCCACAAGAGCCGATCAAAGCTCTGTCCTGCTAAGAAGCCATATGTGGTAATAATTTTAAGATGGACTGAAAGCAAAATGGAAAATTGTAGTCTTTTTGGAAATCATGTGAACTTTATCCTCTGGACAAAACAGAAGAATGAGCATCCAGAGGTCCGTTTCACGAAGCAGGTTTAGTTAAAACTCTGAGTTTATTAACCCTGAAATGAGGGAAACCCTGAGTTTTCCGTTTCACAAAGGGAGGTAACTCAACCCCGAGAAAGAGGGGTAACTCTAGCCTGTTTCACAAAGAGAGGTAACTTAACCTCTCGGTCAGTTACCGTAGTAACAGACTCTCTGAACCTAACCTGGTCGGGACCAGGTTTTACTTAAGAAACCTCGAGTTTCTCTCTGTCTCCTCTTTCAGCCACACACGCCATTTGATTTCTTCATTCATTCAGTCAGCAGAGCGAGTTCTTCTACTTCTAGAAGTCCATTAGGCACAGCAGGAGGCGACTTTTTTCACCAACATGTCCTTTTGACAACGATCCCGTGGATGAAGGTGCAGCATTATTGCGCAGAGAAATAAATATTCGTCGGAGATGGTTATCAGACCGCGCATAGATTTTTGTATTTACAGACAATTATCTTTTTGAGCGGCACAATCAGAATTTTGTTGGGACAAAAGAAAAAAAGACATAAAAGACAAATAAATATTTGTATGAATAGGCTTAAAAAAGACATATATAGGCCTATTATATTTTATAAAGACACTCGTGTCTTGGGGGTGGATTCCCTCAGCCACTGCCCTCCCGTTAGAGGTGGCGGTGCTGGGCAGCACCCGTTTTACGGGCATCTGCCTTCTTTCTGTTGGCTCAGTAAAAGTCTGTGTTAGTTTAAATAGGCTTAATTATTTAACAGAACATGATATAGATGAGAAGACATAGTTTATGTGTGTGAAAACAGCATTATGTTGGGAATAAAATAACTGCACAGTCAAATAGCCACTTAATATTTACTTTACAGTGTAAAACATGATCAAAATGAGGTACCTCCATGCCGAGGTCTCACCTGTTTGAACAATGTATTTATTTTGTATTTATTTCATCTTAAGCTGCTGCCAAGTCCGCTTCTCCCCCGCGGGATTGCACCTAAATTAAATAAATGAATGGGCTACCATTCAAGCAGTTTCCCCTGTAATATTATTGTGATTGCAAAGGACTACATTTAAACTTACACTTTTGCTGCTGCAACGGTGTTGCACTTATTTCTAAAAACGTATTGAAACTCGCCGTATGAGCGCATTAAGATTTCCAATTCGAGGTTGGTGAAAAACGTAGCCCCTCCTCTTCCCCGTTGCCATGGTGACTCGTCGAATCGGGGCTCCATTGATGCTGGCTTTTTAAAGTTGTGGCGCACACGCAAAACTCAAGGTGAACCTACTCAGAGTTGATTAAACTCACTCAAATCAGCATTTCTGGAACCGAAAACTCAGAGTTTTCTATCTCAGAGTAGATCAACTCAGAGATCAGGAATAGACTCAGAGTTGGTTGAACCTGCTTTGTGAAACGGACCCCAGCTCGTTATCAGCGCCATCTCAGATGTTATGGGGGTGCGTTATGGAACTGGCAACTTTCACATAAGGAAAGGCACATTATGAAATGCTAAAAGATATATACAGGTTTTAGAGCAACATATGCTCCCATCTAGTTGTTGTTGTTTTTTTTCAGAAAAGGGCTTGCTTATTTCAGCAGGACAATGCTATTCCACTGCATCTACTTCAACAGCACGGGTTCATAGTGGAGGATGTAGACTGGTCTGCCTGCAGTCCAGACCTTTCACCAACTAAAAAAAAAACATTTGGCGCATCATGAAACGCAAAACATAAAGAAGAACCAGGACTGTAGAGCATCTGGGGTCCTATATCAGATAAGAGTAAAATAACATCCTTCTCCCAGAGGCCCAGCATCTTGTCTCCTCAGTTCTAACACGTTTATGGAGTCTAGTTAAAAGAAGCTGGGATGTTTAATAATGGTAAACATGGACCTGACCCAGTTTTTTGTTTGATGCGTTGCTGCCATCAAATTCACGATGAGCTAGTATTGTGAAGTCGCACATTTTTAACATTTGATGTTTGAGCATAAAATAGTTAGTACACAGAGTTCAAAGTGTTCTAGCCTGACTACGTCATACTCACGATTCTAGTCAGAATGTGAGTCTGATACCGCTCAATAGAGATTTGAGTATGGGGCGTGTTTCAACCGAACCAGGAGGAAAAAATGCCTCTTCGCTCAATTGGATAGACCTACAACCAATCAGAGCAACGTAGTATGTGATGTAGTTTAAGCAACACACACTTGTTGTAGGAAGGACGGCAAAAACATCTTTTCTATCGATAAAAGCCTTTATCGCGTTCCTCTGTTTGTCTTTCAAAATGAATGCAATGTGGAGATCCTGTAGAACAGACTCGATGGCAGAATCTACACATCCTAGCTCTCCAGCGGCAGCATATGTTCAGCTCTTTAGTGACGTAGTCGATAATGTCCCTGTTGATCATCTGTCCATCATCGTATAAAGCCCGCCCTGGCAATCTGATTGGGTCGACTGATTCTTGGTCGGGCATAATGATTTCCCAACTGAGCAGAGCCAGACCGAACTTCCCGACCAAAACTTTTATGGGCGGGGCTAAGTTCGGCTGGCACCCAGGCTAAAAGTGTTCACCACTGTGGAACGTTTCAATGGTCATTCAGGAGATAAGGATGATTCAAACATTCTAACTGACCAGCACTTCTCTGGTCCCTCTGTTGAATATTTTGCATATCTAAACAATTTGATAATTATTATTATTATGATTATTTGATGGCTTAGGCTCCCCTCACCCCCGGCAGTTCCCCTGGTGATGTGTTTAAAAAAAAAAGAAGCCCTCGGGTAGAGTTTTTCTGTAATTCAAACCTAAGCCGTTTTTCAAAATGTCTGTATTGCAGAGAGCGTTACTACCAAAGCCTTTCTGCTTTTGATAAAGCACACATCTTCACACAGACTTTCCCTTCCACTAACTTCTTTTCTAAACCTCTTGTACTCGATGCCAGAAATTTCATGAGCGAATTTCTGATGAATGAAAAGCTGCCTGAAGAGAGACAGATTGTGATGGCACTAAGTCCCTGGCTGAGGCTCAATTCCCCATAGTTTCCGTGACAGGGAGATGTCACATGTCTGTAAATGAAAGTTTGTCGGGCGACAACAGCGAGTCAACATGAAAACAAGAAAAAAACAGGGAGTCAAAATGGGGCTTTTTCAAGTTTGCATATCTGTATGTCACACTCGGCGCTCTTTTTTCCTCCTTCGTGTTTCTATTTTTGCATTATATTGAGCACAAAACTTTGGACTGGTGCCTTGTTCATCGGCTCTGGGTGAATGGACAAACCTGCGAATGGTAAATGACTTCAAAGGCAAAGCCCCCCTTAAATAACCCTCATATTTACTTACATCTACAGCAACGGCATAGCGGTAACACATGTGACTTGTCAACTTTAAATTTAGTAACAAGCTGTATCAACTTTTAGGTGCAAACACAGAGAGCTCGAAACAAACACAGCTGCTAATGAAGCCACATTAAACAAAGACACAGAATGCATTTTTTCTCTTAGTCTCATTGTGGATTTCTGTGATTTCAGTGATCACACTCAAGCTGACTGTGATCTTGGAGCACAGACATGTCTGAGCTGAAAACTCAATGATTTGTCCATAACTTACAGACACACTGTAGGCCTATGTACAGTACGTCTACACAAAGCCAGTCACGGACATCTCCTGCAGCCACCACAGCCCTGCAGGACGGGAGAAAGGACAAGGGAGGTCTGAATTAAAGGGTCAGGGGTTGTATGGGGGGCATGTTAGCCCAGAATGGCAACCAATCCTGAGTTAGCTGGAGTCTGCTAAAATACGCACCACTGAAGGCACTTTTTTTCCCTTTTTTTTTTTCAAAACAACAGTGCTTCTGTTCTAAGTAATTCAAGTTCAAGAAAGAATAAACCACAGCCCTCCACTTTCGTATCGATGCTCTTTTTTGTTCCTTATCGTTTACCTCAGACAGAGTGAGCTGCTAATTCTAAAGGCTCTAGCATGGTTGCCGCATCTGCTCGCGCGAGCGGTGTTGATGACGTCACGAGTTCGTGCCCGCCATAGGACCCTATATAGTGGCGCAAGTCGTTGCGCGAGTAGTTGCAATTTTCTCCGTCACAGAGGTGGCGCTGCTACGTGAAGGTTACCTCTACTCTACAACCACGAAAGTGGAGAAGAAAACAATGCCGCTGTCAAGAGCAAGAATACTGTAATTAATGATACTGCTGCAGTTTTCAGATCATTTTAATTTTTTAATTCAGTCAATAGAGGTGAAGGTCTGAAGCCCCCGGCATCAACAGAGTCTCTGCCCTCTTCTTTGCCTTCACGTATCTGTCCCGTAGCTTCTTCCACACATTCTTACAGAACTCTCCCTCTTTCCCCAAAGTTCTGCCCATCTCTGTGCAGCAGTTTTGGGAGTTTACGTGCTCCCTGTGCTGTTTCACTGCAGTTTCGTACAGCTGTCTGTACAAACGCACCTCCTCACTGAGCCTGGTCTCACATCGGTCCATCCGGTTCGTTGTGCTCGGCGTCGCCAAGTTACAAAAATCGACTGGTGCACGACAACGCGCTGCGCCGTCTTTTCAAGGGAAGCGCCATGCCTGAAACATCATCTTGACGTCACGGTGCGACACCGCCGTGACAGACGCGGCAACCATGCTACCGCCTTAAAGCTTCTTCAGAGAGGCGAGCGGGGGGGGGGGCTAACAACCAGGGAAAAGTGAAAATCCTCAGGAGTGGGCACTATTTGTAAGCAAACAATAGTGAGGACAAGAAGAATTTATACAAACTAAAGTAAAAAAAAAATTTGAAGAAAGAAACATTCAGCATTAAAACAAAATTGAAACGAGAGAACAGGAGAAACACATGATCAAAAGTCTGCCAATCAGAGCTTCCATTACAGAACCAGGCTTAGAGCAGGAGACGGTTGAGTAGAGCACCTGAAACTGGCTCGTGGCACTGGTCCTCTGTGGTGGGTAATTCGATTGGTTGGTTTGTCAGTGTGAACATGTAATTGTTTATGTGTGTTCAAGGGTTTTATAGCCCCACGGGACAGAGCATGGCAGGCCAGCTGACGGGACGAGGGTGTGTGTGTGTGTGTGTGTGTGTGTGTGTGAGAGACAGACAGATTCGATTTAATCGTCCCCTCCTCCGTACATGTCAGCCAGCTTCTTGAAGCGGGGCCCCCAGTCGTTGAGGTAGTCATAGTCCTGGTCCCCTGTGCTAGAGGAGTTGAGGGAGCTTACGGAGCCGGCAGTGGAGCCGCTGCCCTCATAGTCAAACACCAGCAGGGAGTCATACGGAGGGGCCGTGGGGTCGTTGTCTGCTGCCCGCAGACCCTGAAAAGGTAGAAGTCTGTTATTTCATGCCAGCGCTGGAAATATCACGCATGCAAATAAGGTGATTGGACCAGTGAGGGGGAAAACAGCGAGTTATAATCAAAATCAACCAATCCACTCTCAATATCTGCTTCACCCTGTTCAGGGTCATGGGGGGGCTGGAGTGTGTGTCAGCTGCAGTAGCGTGAGAGGAGGGACACACCCTGGATAGGCTGTCGATCCATCCCAGGGCATCCACAGAAACAGAGAATGATGCACACTTATATTTATGAGGGAGGAGAGTCACAGGCAGATCCAGGACACACAGGAGAGATTAGACAAGAGAGCTGTTTTTGCGGCTGCCCTTTTGCATATGTATTTCGGTGAGTTATCCCTTTCAGACTGCAAAACGTGGGGGAGGAAAGTATTAAATTAATCATACATGACTTGAGGTAGGCAGTGTGTTGCCAATTGCGCCATTATTTATCGCCGTCAGCCTGTCTTAATTCAATTTGGGCTCACGTGTCTGCAAAAGTTGGAGGGAGCACTGCTGAGACTTGGTAGAAGCGGGAAGATTTCTTTACTCGTGTTAATTAATTAATGGAGGCACAGGTTATTAGAAGATAATGATTGCCAAGGCACGTTACAAAGATGACCTGGGACCAACGAAAAGGATTCATGCAAAAACAGCTGCAGCAACCGTTCCATTGAAGGCTCCCGTTCGTCATCTTTTGGACAAAGCCGAACGGCATTATCTTTTTCAAACACTTTTCTTGAATTTTAGAACCTGATGTGGAAAAGTGTAGTGTTCATACATTCAAAGCTTTTCATTCAATGAGAACTTAAACCCTAAACATCAATTTTTTTGTTTCAGAATGTGGTTATTTTTGTCTGCTGGGGCTACATAGCAAAAAATGTGTTTCTATCAATGACTAATTAGGGCCACTGACATGAGGGCTAGGCAGGTGAAGGGAACATACCTTGTTGACTTCAGTGAAATCATGATAGACGTTGTGGATACAAATCTAAAAAGCTTCAACACTCGTGGATCCAGCGCAAGGTAGGTTTAATATAATGAAATAAAAATCACCATGTGTTTGCCGCTTTTGTATTTAACCAGGTCGTTGGAGCGAGATCAGGTGAGTATACATATATATTTATATATATGTGTGTGTGTGTGTGTGTGTGTGTGTGTGTGTGTGTGCGTATGTATATGTGAGTCTGTGTGAGAGAGAGTCGTGGCTGGATGGATCAAAGCTGAACAGCTGCCAACACCTCTCGAGTGTGAACGTGTTGTCACAAGTCTGTCAATCAGTATTTTCTCGCACCACTGTGCCAACGCTAGAGTTGGTTTTGTGTGACAGTTGACGTGTGTATGTGTTTGTGTGCGTGGGGAAGTGAGAGTGGTGGTAAAGTGAAACAAAACTGTTTGTTATCATCACGATGCTGCTGTTTACATATTGAACAGCATCCAGAAATCAGTAATCGCATTAGATGTCAGAGGGATGGAAAGTGAGAGGTGCAGGACAAACAATCTAATTTGCATGCAAATATATATATATATATATATGTGTGTGTGTGTGTTTGTAAACTCACCTCATGGATAAAGTCCCCAATGTCTCCAGGGTGGGGCACAACAGGTCTAATGGGGTACTGGGACTCAGGAATGATGGGACGTTCATCAACCCTCCGGACGCCAGGCGGCTTGCTGATGATGTGGTCTAAGGAGTCGGGCTGCTGCAGCTGGCTCAAGTCGTAGTCCTGCATGGCCACAGGGGCATGCAGTTGTAAGAAAAGCAAGAGTCAACAAAGACATTATGTGTGCGCGGTGCATCTCTCATGATCTCACTTGGTCTTCTTCTCCTCCTCCTTCCTCGTCATATTTGAGGATGTTGTCTCTGACATCGTCCTCAGGGTCAATGAGCAGTTGCTTTGTCTGCCTCTCCTTCTCTCTGCGCTTGATCCACATCACAAACAACAGCACCATGCCTGCAATGATACACACACGGATGCTATGAAGCTTCGGGCTGAGCCGCAGCAACTGGCAACAACAACAAAACAACTTCACTCACTGACAGGTCTTCAGCCTTGCTGGAGGACTGCACTGAGGCAGCAGAGGCTTGAATTAAATGCTGAAGATGGCCAATGAAAAAGCTTACCATGTACAATATTGCAGTTTAGCATTTTTCACATCCAAGGTTGATAGCAGATATTCAGTTGTGAACTGACTTACTGAACAGAGAAACTGCAGATCTTCGATGTGCTGGCAGATAACCGTATGCATTTATTGTCATGCCAGGGTAGCTGACACTTTCAGTAGCACCATGTTTTTTCTATGTGTCGGTTAAAAACATGTACTGTGGTCTGGATGTATACTTGACTCTGATTGGCTGCAAGGTATCAATTAGAGCCTGATAACAAACACCCGTAGAACTGATTGGCCACTTCTCTAAATGAAGTACTGGCTCTGCCTGTATGATTGGCATCAGGTAGCTGAGGACACCTTGATCTGGATAAAAATCGTAATATTTCATTGACATCACCGTGTGTGGCCCTTCAACGCCTCATTCTCAGAAAACCGTGTTACGGCAGCTGTAACACAAAAGCTGTGAGAAGGCATTCTGCCCGTTTGAACACTATCACATCAGCGATCATCTCATATCCTGTTCATTTTTCAACTCCCTACTTCAGACTGCAGCTTACATTACATTACAATTCATTATATTCTGTCAAATGTGTATAAAAGTGTTGATTTTGATTAAGGAACACTGAGCTGACATGGCTGAATAGCAAACTTGTCTTATCTTACATTCCAATACAACTTTTAATCTCACCAACACAGTGTTAGCTTTGTGGCTCGTAGCTGAAGAAAGGTTTGTACAGGGTTAATCTGCTGTAGTCAGTGACTACAGTAGCTAGGCATTGTGCTTTGTGCCAACCCTTTGCATCTATTTGTTTCTCTTCTACTCTCTCTGCTCTCATTGACTGTATGTTGTCACAGCCGAACTCCCGCTGACGCTCCTATCATTCACAATTTTTTTCATTTCTGTTATCAGACAGCGAAATGAGCCTGAAATCTTAATTCAAAATAGGCCCATTGATATCATGTGTCAACTTGTGATCACCATCAGTTGCTCTGCTCTGATGAAATGTGCTTACTATAAATGCATCGTCATCCCATTAAACCATAAAATAACGATAACGCCTATGCGGTAATCCATTCACTTTCTTCCGCTCTTCCAAGGTTGGGTCGCAGGGGCAACAGGTCAAGCAATTTTTTACTATGATTACATGTACAATAATCTCCGACAGATAAAGGTAGATAGGTTAGATAGAACATCTCCACAATTCTCTGTCACGGTCCAGATAACGGTGCCAATGACGCACAACAAGGACAACGCAGTGCTCACAGATGCTGCTACTTTTTGACAAAACAGCACAGATCTCGCTCTTGCAGGGCAGTAAATAGGCAGGTAGTCAACACTGGCCGTGTTCGTCTCCTTTTTTTTGGGAAATAGATTTTTTTCACTGTTTGAGAAAGTGGAGGTGTGGCATGAGAACATAAAACCTGGGCGAGTGACGTGTGAGCTTTGAGGCCCCGGATTGAAACATTCTTTGAAATTTAAATGAAGGATGTGTCAAACCGCTCGGTTCTCCATGTTGCCTTTTTAGTACTTCTAAAGGACAACTTGATCTTACAGAATCACTGCCTAAAGGTTTTAAAGCTCCATCAACTGGCCAAGACATAGAAAAACAGCCATAAAGAAAACAAACAGGCTGTCTTCATTTAACCTGGCTTAATGTTTTGGGGCTGAGCAAAGGAGGCTGTACCATGTTGTAACTTGATAAAATCCCTTAAAGAAGGCTGTGGAAGGTGTATGATTCAGTCTGGAAAGCATGTAAGTTTGACTTGAGAAACTGGTCTCCATAACTGCTTTAACTAAATGATCACAACACACAGTGCCTGATCAGAAGAAATAGCACTATGAAGACTGCCCTATTTTGTTGTTTATTCTGGAACACTTGTTGCTACATTTGTTAAACCTCTAGTGGCCTTTCTTTTCATTTTGTTATATTGAGATCTATTTCTTTATTTCATTTTTCATTTTTTGAGGCTTTGAAGGTTCTTATGTGTCAGCTTCTGCTTGGCGCTTGTGTGTCAACCTTACAAAAAAAACAAACAACAACCACACAAAAAGAAATTAAATAAAAGTTAGCGTGCTGCACTTGAGCAAACACACAAAAAGCAGGAACTTATAGAAGTGGGTCACTCCAAAACTGGATTTGGTAGCAACAGCAGCTATAAAACAGTTGATCATTAAATAAGAATATATAATTTGAGACCCGCTACAGCAGAAAATAAATGAATAAGTGGAGACTGTTTCTTTGTGGAGGAGCGAAGATAGGCAGTGACATGAATCTGACGTAAGGCCATGAACAGCAGGTATTTTCCTCTGTAGGAAATGAAGAGAAAAACCATCTCATACAGAGATGCTGTAGAATATTTCAGCAGTTATTCATCAATTATAAAACCCTGTCCATGTTGTTGCATTACAGCCTGATGAACGTGTGTATGACTGCACTCAGAACTGTGCTCTTGTCAGAAGAGAGGGAGAGAAAATCTAAGCCTGTCAGAGGCAACGGTAACTTTTTACACTTTAATTGTATGATGGTGCATGAGAACAGCCAGGTGTCAGGGGAGGAATTCAGTAAGAACAGCTCTAAAACTCACAGAGCAGTATGATGATACAGATGAGGATGGAGATGATGGCTCCAGTTCCCAGGCCAGCGGCTGCCACGGCCCCGAGAGCGGTGCAGTCTCCATTTTCATCGCATGGGCACACTTTCACTTTAATGACCGACCTGTTGGACAGCGGAGGGTTGCCCGAGTCTGACACAATTACGGGGACCTCGTACATTCCCGGCTCTAAATATATCTGGTACCGCAGAGCCAGACGGGCATAATCACCTGAGTAGAGTGAAAAAGTGAAGAGGGAGGATAAAAGTTAGGAGATTTTACCAATTATCATCTCTATTATTCCAAATGTACATGTGTACATGAAGCTTAAATGACCACTAATTTACAGAATGGTAGAAGACCCGAGCTGGAAATTCTTGTATATTCAGTGTATTTTATATAAAGTTATAAACACCATAAAATGTTTACAATTTCTAAACATCATGTGATATGACAACAACATCAACTGTAACTTGTTTAAGTCACTGAATCCATCGAAAAACAATTTGAAAGACAAAATGTGGCAAATTGGTTTTAGATGGATTCAGCAGGAAACTGAAAGAAACTGAAACATGCTGTAAGTATTCAGACCCTTCTCTGTGACGCTTGAACTCGACTGCATCAAAGATCTATCAGGGTTCGTTAAGTTGCTTCTACAATTCGACTGAACTCCAAATATCTGCAGCATTGAAAGTGCTCAAAACACCAGCAACGTCCATTATTTTCAAATAGTTTGATGAAGTTGGAAACCACCAACAGACAAAGATTGAACTGTTTGTATATAGTTCCCAGCAGCATGTGTGACAGAGAATGGGAGACTAGTCTGGATGAAGGGCGAGACGTAAGCAGAAAAATACAGCACAATCTGGAGTGATAACCTTGTGACAATCTGTCCAGACTGATATGATCTGGTTGAGCTTGTATCTGGTTGTGCTTGAATGTTTCTGGCAAAATAGAGACCATATTCCTTTTTTTTCAACAAGTTAATCTGGGATATTGTGTGTAGGCTGAAAAACTTAACTGAATGAGTCCCAAACATAAAATGTGGAAAGTTTAAGAAAGACCTAAAAACTTCCCAAATACATTGTAGCTACTTCCACATTAAATAAAAGTACCTGAAATTCAATTTGACATCTTCCTTCCAAAGTCATCAAAATTGCTGATTTTGAATAATAATTAAAAAAAAAAGGTGTAAAGAACTGCAATCAAAAACATCACTTGAAACATTTCTGTTTTCATTTCACTTTGTCAGTGACACCTCCTCACCACTGATCCGTGAAATCGTCCAGTTGCGTCGGATGCTAGAGGGGAAGTTGGGAAGCTCGAAGACAAAAGGTCCTGCATTGGGGTCTATGTCGGCATCTGCGGCAGTGATGTTGACACCGTTGACGTTCTTGCTCAACCTTTCACAGATCTGAGACTCCCTGGGTACTAGCGCTGGAGGGTTGTCATTAATATCTATCAGGTAGATCTGCAGTGTACCTGTGCCGCTGGCAGGAGGAGAGCCTGGGAGCAAGAAGATGGAGAAAAAAAAATGATTTCGTAAGGGGAGGAAAAGATGACACGAGAAGATGCGTGCAGTTAAAGGGACGACTGAGGGGGGGAAAGAGATGAGTTGAAGGCCAGAGCAGAGAGAAAAAATTAAAGAGGAGAAAAGAGAGATACAGAAAAGGTACAGAGGAGAGGTGAAAGGAGCATTGTTCATTCGCAATGATGATGTTCGAGGTATGAATACTGTAGAGCTGGGGGAGAATTTCGACTTTTGACAGAAATTCTTCTGACAGTTGTGCTTTTCAGCGCATCTTTTGGCCTTACAGCCAAATTGAACCCATCACAGTTGATTCGTATGCAGGCACAGCACACCCGATCGCCAAGAGAGGGCCTAGGTACAATAATGATGACTGTAATACAATAAAACAAGTCCTTGTCTGTGTGTATTGACACAAAACCAAAAGATTGTTCTATGATTTTGGACATAAATGTGCTTCTCTTTGCAGTATTAACATTTTCACTGAACACAGCTGTCCACTGTCGCATGCACAATGATAAACAAATCTAATCTACACTAAGCGAACATGTAGGCCCTCATGTCTTTAAAGAAAATCTGCACGGCATTCCCACTGAAGGCTTTTGAATGTAACTCCCCATTGAAAGATAGCTAAACACATAAATAATTTGGCCTGATATTATGACCATTAACCAGACCGTTATGGCCATGTAAAGCCTATATAAATGAATGGAAGTGTGTTAGATTCAGCGGATGAAATGTATGTTACCTGTTCCATCCAGGATAGGTGGCAAATCATCAGGAAAATCATGATCAAACTGCCTTGAAAGTGTGACCTCACTTGCTTTGCTTTCAGAAGCTGCTGTACACACAGTACCTTCAGCACTGGAATGACTTCTCACATCTGCACGCAATGTCAGTAACAATCACATTTCCCGAACAGATGTGCTGATTAGGCAGCTATTAAAATTGAGGAAATAATTGCTCTTGATTTCACAGAAATGTTGCAGCTGAGTCCACATTTGGAGTGTAAAAAAAAAACAAGCAACAGGAGAAATTAGCTCTGATGCTACTTTAGGCATGCCATTGCAGGTGCTGTTTCAACGACAATATTGTCAGTCTCGGACTGCAATAACGTGCTCTGCTGCACACAGACACACTTACATCTCATCTGCAGAGGCGATTTTGAAGCTGTTGCATCGATTGAACATGGCAACAGAGCATAAGCGAAAGCATTTATTGAGAGCTTGGAATAAAGAACAGACACTTTGAACAATCAGGACCTAGATATTGAAGCAGTAAAATGAATGCACTAACGCTTAAGTGAAGCAGGGAAATGTGGCACAAATTTCTAAAAAAAAAAAAAAAAAAGTGTGTGTATGGGGGGGGGCTTAGCGGTATAAAGCTTAGAGCTGTTTCCTGAGTGTGTGCCAGGGGGTGACGATCCTTAGCTACCAATTACGAGTCATTTCCCTGTCATGCTCCAACAACTGAACCATTGCATGGACTCCAGCGACCCCAGGGCCCATCTGTGGGATCAGATTTGGGCAATGTAATTTATAAAAGATTTATGCAAAGCTTACAGATCTGCCAATTAAGTGTGGCAACAGAGCAAGACATTTGCCACAAGACAAGTATAATGCATCAGAAGATGGGCCAAAAGTAAGTCTGTTGGCAATTCCAGCTGTCTGAATGGTTAAACTCAAAATGCAGGTCGCTGCATAAAATGTACTTGTCTGGATAAAAAAAAATTGTAAATCTAAATCTAAAACATATTTCTAAATGGTGTTTGAACAAATTTTAAGTGGAAATTTGAAGATGAATCAAATCTAGAGAAAATATGTGAGTGTAAAGTTACGTGTAAGATTTGTTAAGCCACAGCTAATATGATGGCAAGTCTGAAAATGTTGCAGAATCAAAATAAACAAAAATGACACATTGCTTTCCATCTAATAATTCAGAATGGAATAAAATGATAACCTCACTATCAAAGTACAAGCCCATCTTCCAGAAAATGTGTTAGGTTTTCTAAAATGCTACAAGAACTTAAATCTGTGTCTACTGCAGAGGCGCTGCACTCAAGAGCCAGATGTTGGCAGGTGTTTTTTTTTGACCTGATTAAAAGGTCTTAAACTTTATCCAGTAGTTGTATCATCAGGGACTTTTTGCACTAATTGAATACACATGCAGGCAGGAGCTAAAGTGCAGCATTGGCTGAAGAAGTACGTACATGCACATATCTATCAACACACGAGACTCACATTTGTGAGCTAATGCATTAGCAAAAAAAAAAAACAGGGAAAAAAATAAATAAATCACACAAATATGCCCACACAAATTTGCACTCACACAGAGCTTTTCCCATTCTGCGGGTTTGTTAATCCCAGCCATGTATGGGGGACATGTGGAAGCAGCTTGCCACAGCTGATAGGAGAATTATGTGGGTTTTAACCAGCTAAATAAATAATTATGTTTGTGTAAATTCCTCAAAAGGATTTGTATTAACTCCCTGTTTCATTGGTGGATGAGAAATGCAAGGCATGGTGAAAAGACTCGTGGCAGCCTACCATATGCCCTTTGAAGAACACGCACACACACACACGTAAACAATACAAACAATACACACGTAAACAACACACGATTTTGTCAAGGTGGGGGAGGTGGGGGAAGGGGAGCATGGCATCATTCTCACCATGCTGTCACCACCTCGCCATGTCCCGCCCTACTATCCTTACTGTCTCATACTACTTCTTACCATAATCCCTCTCATGTTGTGATGGCTGGCACTTCAGAAACACCCACATAGTCTGACTGACACACAACCTGAATTACCGGCATCAGCCAAACCAAGTAGAAACGTCAGGTCAGGTGAAGTAAAATTACCAAAAAAATTGGTTATTCAAGAAAATATGGGACACACTGCGATTATGAAGAAGGCCAGGCAATAACAGGGCAAGAAAAATACAGAGGAAGTGCAAACAACAAGAGCATGCCAGCCTCTAAACCCACTGCGACTCCCTTCCCATCCACACAGCAGGTTACACATTCTGACGCTGTCAATCATCGCAAATGGCTGCACAGTAAACACACAGACACGCTCACATAAAAACGCTGCACATAAGAGCAGCCACAGACGCTAAAACTTCGAAACATGGCAGTGTTTCAAGGCCGGCTCAACTTAAAGTAAACACACCAGTGTGCTGCCTGTCACTGATAAGGCAATTTAGCGGGGAAAAAAACCCATTCCCTCTTTACTTGAAAAAAAAGCACTCAATTCCTCTTGAGAAAAAAGGAACTTATTTGTTTGCTGTGATTGAGTTTGTGCTTGGTTAAGCTTGAGTTTCAACGTTGAAGTGGAACAAATAACACATGCAACAGAAATGGCGAGAAAGGGAGTGAGTAGTCTGGCTTGGTCCGAAGATAAAAGAGGCAGAGAGGAGAGGATCAACAGTGTGACCAGTTGTGTGAATCCGGGATTTACTCTGAGTCAAGCCCAGCTGTGTGACTCTTGAATGCTGTGTGCGCTTAAATTCCTCTAAATCTACACAAATGCCTAGTTTTCTATGAAGCTGATACATTGTATTGTTCTCAGATAAAATACTATTTTTTTGTCATTCATTCACATTTGCAACTAAAGAAAATGGTGAATTACTTTGAAATGAGTAAGATCGGGATTCAAGGCACTCCCTACCGAGCTTAATCCATGTTTAGATGTGATTCCATGCCATAATTACTGGACATAAAAAAAAATCAAAAATGGTGCCTCCTGTTTATCGTTCAAGGTCAGTCAGTGTACCAGACTTCTGTGAAAATTGATAAGCTGTGACTGGTTCAGAGAAGAGAAGGTGGCATGATTGTATCATCGTATTCCAAATCTGTCAGGGTCCAGATGCAAACAATATAGTTAACAATACAATGTTTCACTGAGTAAATAAATTCATTTTTGTCACGTTATAATAACAGTAACTATATCACAATACATTTTGACTTTTGTTTTGATTTTTGAGGCTGTAAAATGAGACATAAAAAGAAAAGATAAACCAAAATCATGTTCTTACCGTTGTCTGTAGCCAGAAAGGTGGCTTCATAAATATTACTCTTTACGTAGATGGACTCCCGATCGAGCACTGCTGTTGTTACTATCTGACCGTTGGTTCTGTTGATGGACAACCAGTCCGCAGGGTCATTCAGCTTTGAATACCTAAAAACACACATGGACGGATAAATAGAGAAGTTAGTGTTGGTATTTCCAGGTCTGCAAGCAATAACACGTTTTTTCTTGTGCCTGTGCATATATAGATTGCCTCCAAATACACAGGCCCACAAAATCACAACAGCCTGACCTTCGCACAGTTTAATTCTACATTGACTTTTACTGCGGAGCCTGAAGCCTATAGTCAATTTCACCTCATTTTTCACTCTTGTGTACCAAGCAGTGAAGTCAATTACCTCCCTAGTTAAGCACTGCTGCAACTGCCTGTGTGTGTGTGGCACTTTTTTCTCCAAAGTGTTTGCTTACAGCTGGGGAAGACTTAACCTGCCCATATGGGCTATATAAATGCATCTTTTAGTGCTTGCATGTTTGCAGATGTACCTGTGTGTGTGCGGAGGAGTAATGTGTAGCCTGAAGACAGGATGATAAGATCTTGGCGCTAATCATCAAACAGGAAAGTAGCTGTAGTGGCAGGTGATGACAGCCCAGAATAAAGGCCAAAAAGGAAACACGGGATCATCACCAAGATTGAATCCCAATCTCACTCTGATCTAACTGTTGTCGTTTCTAAGGCTTTTTTTGCTTTCGGCTTGTTCCATGCCTTCAGTTATATCTGATCTCTCTGAACTCAACTCATCTTGCCAAGCTTGGTATTCATACATTTTCTTATCCCCGTGTGTATCCTCTCACCCTTGTCTCATTCACTCTGTGATGCACAGTCCACCAGCTGCCACCTTTCTTGGCTACAATCTTGTTTTGACATGTGAAACATCATCTCTGGACATACAACACCTTGGCCTCATACAAAATAGCTGCAAATGTCAATTCAATTTCATTTACTGAGAGTAAGTTTAAGAAAAAGGTTATGTCTTAACTGTATATGACATGCACCTCCAGCTTTGAAGTCCATCCAAGCTGAAATGGATTTGACCATATCTTTGCTTTTATGTTGCACTTTTGTGTAAAACCAGCTTGTTAATTTGTCTTTTAATTAATTTCACAAACACACAGTTCTGCTAACATGAAAGAGAATATCTCTGAGAGGGATGAGTGGCAATAAGGAGGGGGTGGCCAGAGAGTATAATCTCCCCCCTGCAGTGACATAGGTGGGATTTTCCCAGCAGGCAGTGGGCATGATCCCAGGCATAGAGCAGTGTGGGGAAGGGGATCATAGAGATGCTATTACCACACTCAAGACAGGCCCACTCCCACTAACTGGCAGACTGTGAAATCTTCACCAGGACTACAGTGAGTCACTGAGCCAGTCGCAGTGGGAGGCTAGGATAAAAGGGTAAGGAAAATGATCAGCAATGGGTTGGGAGGAGAACACGGCACACGAGGAGAGATTCAGATGTACAGAGCTATCACTGTATGATCAGATATAAGTGTTCAAATTAAGACTGACTTGATACCTTCTGCTACTCTGTGTCCAGTTGCATTTATTTTGGGTTTGCAATGTCAGACGGACAAATCTTTTCTGTCACTCCAGTGGGGAGGCCTTTTATCTGGGCACAAGGAAAGCAAGGGCCAACTTGTGTACAATCAATCAAACAAACAAACAAAAACCAAGAAGACTGTTGGGACTTTTTAATTGGTAAAGTATGAAACTGGCCCATTAAAGACATGAACATTTCTCTGAGTGGCACTGTCCATTTCAAGTATTGCATCTGCTGCTGGAAGTCTACATTTTCATCAACATTTTCTTCAAAGCACATTGAGTTGCCTGTGGTATGAAATGCGCTATATAAATAAAGATTGATTGATAAAAGATTGAACATTGTATTTAGTCCTAAGGTTACTACTGGAAGGAGTGCAGTGGTAGGGTGGTCTCAAATGACTCTCTAAGAAGTTAAGCGTGGGTTCCTCCTAAATGCAACGTTTTTATCTTTTCCACACCTTCATTTCCTGGATAAAGCAGCCTTTTAAATAAATTGAGTGGTGGGGAGGAGGCTACAATTATTCTGGCTCTCAGGTAAGCTAAAAATCTTTTCTGTAATATTGATGCTACAGCGTATCAGGCTTTTATTAATAAATGCTTTACTCTCCCGGCTATCAATGGTCAATGAATGTTCTTTTTTAAATCAAAGCCAAACTTCCCAGCTCAAATATTTTCTGGAAAGCTTAATTATCTTCATACTCATGCCGTTAAAATGTCGACATGTGTGTGTGTGTGTGTGTGTGTGAGAGAGGGGTGGGGGGCGCTATCCCAGCTGTCATTGGGCAGAAGGCAGGGTACAACCCTGGACAAGTCGCCAGTCCATCCCAGGGCCACACAGAGACAAACAACGGAAGAATATGCAAACTCCACACAGAAAGGCCCCAGCCGGGATGTGAACCAAGAACCCTCCTGCTGTGAGGCTATAGTGCTATCCACCCCACCACCGTGCAGCCTTAGTCTGGATTAATGTGTAAATTCACGGTTGAAAAAGGAGCTGTTGCACCGCCACTTTGTGGTATTTTGGCCAAAAACATGTCAAAGACTTATCATTAAGACAATGTCTCAACTTGTGAAAAAAAAATTCCATAATGTGTCTCCTCTGAGCGATTAAAAACACCTGGGACTCCCAACTGGTCATTTGGAAATGAATAAACTCTGTGGATGAGAGGTAAAACGAACCAAATGTTGCTTTCTATTCAAGCTTTTGGTGTTTCAATTTGCTTTAATTGTATCGCTATAAACAAAAATTACAATTAGCAACTTCTTTTCCCCATTTCTCAGTTTATTTAGTGTTTGAGAGCATCTGTTACACCAAGTTCTTTTTTTTAAATAGCATGCCAATTTATTTCTCTACTTGGAAAAGTAAACTGTTTTCTTTTGTTCTCACTACAGCAATTTATTAATAGAAAATGTTGTTTTAATTTTAGACTGTTTTTGAAGGCTTTGCTATTCCTCCCCGTGTCTAATTTCCAATGCTTTCCCGGTCTCTTCTCCACCAGAAAGCTCCTCTCATTTGGGAACTGGGAGGTGTACAGCTGGATGTATGATTAGGGCTGGCAGGTTAGTGATCTTAGCAAGCAGCGGGGAGAAGCATGACATTTATTTTTCAAACCCCCGACCCTGAGGATGAAAAATGCATGTCTCGAGCTCAGCCAAGGTGGTTTGGGTAATCATTTATGCCAGTGTCTCCAGTCCCCTATTTTGACCTTACTGGTTGGGTGTCTGACAGGTGATGCATGACGACTTACGCTACCTCCCCCTCCTTTCCTCATGTACACTCTTCCCTGACCACAACAGGACACAGCCAGTCTGCCCTGTTTTTGATAAGCACCTGTCAGGTCAAAACCTTGACCTGGAGTCCACACACTATCCTCAGCGCCTCCCTCCCGTTATAGTCCCCTTAGGCCTTTTTCACCTTACTTTTGACTTTTGGTATCCTGTAAATATATCGGCTATATATATGCTGGCTTCTCTTCATATTTCCCTACCATCCAATAATGAAGATCATATCAATGATATATCAATCATACAGCTTATCACCTTTTGGCAAAAAATCTGGCTATTATTGCACATCAAAAAGCTTTGATTTTAAAATAAAAACACATTTTGATATCTATATTGCTGTGGTACTAGATGCTTGTTTAATCGTCTCCAGTGTTGTTTTCTTTTGAATATTTTCACCTGTTTCTTGATTTAATATACTGATCAGTGTTAGTGCGGTATATTACAACATAAAGTATTATGTTTTTTATAAATGGACTAACCTTCTGATTGGTAGGTAATAATAATAATAACAATAATAATAATAATAATAAAAAGTTGAGAAAGATTTATGTCCTCACATAACAGCAACAGAGGATGCCCTCTATGGAAATGTTGAAAAGCAGTGGAATTGACGGTGATCCTTTCCAGATCAATCTAAATAAATGAGGTGGTGGATTTGCCGACTTCAGTCCTTGTTCCTTATGTGTTGAGAGGAGAGGAACAATATTTGGTTTATGTTACGGAAACTATGGCAGATTCGAAATTCATATCAGGGTGTACAGTTCTGCAGTCTTTGGCAGGCCATGAAAAAAAAACGGCGGAAACCAGTGGCTGAAGATACAGGGAAGTGAAAATATAGACAATGAGAAAGAGAGACAGAAAAAAGTTACAGTGAGAGGAGAAGAGAGCCCAGCTGGTGACTTTGGCATTTTCCTAAATTATTATGTACACCCAATTTACTCTCATTTGCTGTGAAATTAGCTGGGAAATTTGTTTAGATCTGTCCCCCCTTCCAAGAAATGCAAAGGAAGAAGCTGTAGGAGTGTGACGTGGCTGGAAGGAGGTGGCATTAATGTCACACCAAGCATCCACGTTATCATCTCAATTGCGTACTTCTTCTATGCCTATTACCCCAATCACCCCATACACTCATTACATTGCATACACACATACATTGAATCAAAAATCTTCTCTTTCCCATTCCAAACTAAGCCTTTCTTTTACATTACCTCTGATTTTTGAAAGGCAACAGTGTAGCTACCACTCCTGACAAGCTGACAGCTGGACTGAGGAAAGGCTCGTTGGTCATTTAAAGGTTGGTTTACATTTAAAATCCACAGAGACTGAGAGCAGGGAAAGAACACTGCAGGTGGACATAATGCAGTGTCAGGTGCTTGGGTTTGCGCCAGCTGTTCTCTTTCCCTCCCCCTCTTCACTCTCTTTTGTTCTGTCCTCTTGTTGTGTATGAGTGTTCCCCTGCATGTATGTGTTCATGTGACACATAGAATTCACAGACTTCTGCATATCCTCGAGGCTATTGCTCCCTATTAACCTCTATACCCCCCTCACTCATAACTCTCCATTAGCTCATAAACCTCACACAGTAGGACTTTGAGGTATGGGTAAAACCAAAATATATTCCCCTTGTTGAACTCTGACCCATAACAACTGACCTGAAACATATCTAGGAGGCCTTTTAGCCCACTGCTGGTTACAAGAGGTATATTTCCACCAGAATTGTACTTAAAGACCAGTTAGAGAGACTTCAACCCTTATTCAGGCCATTCAGAATTGTCTGTGTCAGGAAATCAACCTTATGAAAAAGATTGAATTTTCTGATGGATTAAACTGATGACTCACTGTATGACACTATGCATGCTGGTTTAGCATTCAGTAATCCTCCACTACCTGATTGTCTGCTGCATCTGAAGTCGATCGGGATCAGATGCTGAGAAGGTCGTCAGGCTGGTGCCCGCTGGAACCCCTTCCTCAAACCGGATGTGTTTTGGGTTCGTGGGGAAATAAGGAGGTTCGTTGACGTCCTGGACAGATATGGTGACTCCAGCTGTGGACTGGAGAGAGGACTGGATGCCACTGGCTAGGTGGGCCTGGTTCGACACCACTACCGTCAGCATGAAGGCACGGTTCATCTCAAAGTCTACTGGCTACAGGAGGAAACAAAGAGTTTGAAACTGTGTGAAAGAAAGAATGTTAAACTGACACAAAGACCTTCAGTCCTGCTTCTCTGTCCTGTGTGAATCTTGATTTTTTTTTGGGCAGTCTGTCTTTGCATATTTCCTTCCAAGACAGAAAGCTGTCTTCTCTTGTTCCAATCAAGCATAATGGGATTGGGGGGCCTCCTCCAAACCAACATATCACTATGACCATTGTGAGTTGTTATTTTACATGATACCATATAATGCATTTGAAGTAGCCATGCTAATCCTCAAAGTAAAAAGTGGGTTAGATCGTTTTAAAAGATTAACCCACGCCCCTCTGATTCATCACAGCGGTTCTGTCTCCAGTCAAATTTTTTTACCCATACGTCCCCACCTCCCAGACATCCAGTCATTTTTCAGGGGACTAAAATGCTGAGACAGCAAAAGGCCCCTGGTGATAGTTAAGATAGTTTGACAAAGTCCTTCTAAGAAAGGACTGAAGTTTTAATGAAAATGTTTCATAATGGTGTTCCACTTTCAGGAGAAAGCGACACAGATAAGCAAGTTGGGCTCACATGGGGACAGTCAGAGGCAGGCATGCAGCCTCGAGTGAGTTAGTTGATCTTCCATAATAGTTAAAAGTTTAAAACTTTAAAGACAGCAGTCTTAGTGTTGTGCTGAACCTCGGCATTTCTGTGTAGGTAAATAAGTGTGGCACAGGAGAATAATTAATGCCGAAAACTACTGATGCAACGATGTTCCCCTCAACATTGGGTCTTGAAAATGTTTCTGTTTATTAATTTACTAATTATTACAACTACAAATAGACGTTTTCCCTGTTGCCAATAAAACCTCGTTTGAGCGAATCATGTAAAAGTATTTAAGCATAGTGGTTGAACAACAAACATGTTCATTATAGAATAAAAACCCTCATCAGATGTCTATTTTCTCCCTGTTCCTGGCTTGATTGTAATGGACGCGGTAAATGAACAAATGGCATGTCAAGTGGCCCCATTAAGAAGCAACACAAACGGCAAAAAAAAGGCAACTGAGAGCATTAATAGGTTGTTGCTATGGTTCTGCCTTTTTGAGTGAAACTGTGTTTATGTGTGACAACTGGGCTTAAACCAGAGAGGCAGTTTTGTGCTCACTTAATGATGACAACACCATAAGATTAAAATGACAACACCAAGCAAAGGAATACAGGGAGAACAAATATGCTGCTTGCAGGCACGATTGGCTCATTTCTAAACAGTCTGATGATGATTACCGCTACAAAGCTTGTGTTTGATGATGATGTTGAATACTTGGAGCACATCTGTATATTGCACTGCTTCAGTGCCATCAATGTACACTCTAAGAGCACACAAAAAGCATCATTAATCAGGGAGATTGGCTGACAAGAGAACATGAGTGCAGCTGCTTCTGTGCATGTTAGCTTGTGCAACAGTTTTACTGCATTTGTATGCCGGTACGTCCAGTAAATGTAAGCACACAAGTGTGTATTTGTGTGTGTGACTCAATGGCGCACTGGGAACCCATTTACAAGCTAACCACGCACATGGTTCTTTGATCTTAAACCAGTGGTATTCAGAGCACAGGGAGGTCTAGCGTATAGCTGAAGGCTAACAAAAACACACACATACTCACTCAGACTCACACAGCCTGAGGGAAGCCATAAGGGTGAGAGGTCAATAACACGGCTTCCATCTTTTGCCTATGAGATTTCACATCTTACATCTTCTCTGAATCCCTTTGCCTATTTCTCTCTTTCCCTTTTAACCCTCTGGGGTCTAAGGCCTTTTCAGAGACTTTGAGGCAGTTGTCACCACCTTGACATTTTCAAGTATTTCAACTAACTGTAAACATCTATGCAAAAGTGACATATATGGTTGTATTTGGAAAAGCCTAACAAACAACAATATGAGAGTGAAGTGAATGTAATACAAACAAGTTTTATTTAAATTGAGGGTAAACACAACTGTACAAAAAACAAGTTTTAGAGGTCTTCAAACAGTGCAAGAAAACACACTATAAATATATCTAGCAAAGACTTTTGAAGGTTGAACCTTGTAAACAAAAGTGTTGGCTGCATAAAAGTAAAAAGTGCACTCAGACATGTTTTTTTTGTTTTCACACAAACTGTAAAAAAGTAACTGTAACTCCAGGCAGTGTCAGTGTTGAATACTAATTAGATGGGTGTGTAACACCCCTGATTCCCCCCACCCCCCTGTCACTCTCCATGTGATAATTGTCTGTCACTGGCAGGACATTGCTGCCTTCCCCCACATGCTGGCTGAATGGGGCGTGTTCTCACCTGTGAATAGCCACTTAATCACCTGGTACTTTACATGTGAATAGCGATAGGTGTGGCCTAGGAAGCTGCTGCAGTCTGAGACTACAGAAAATCCAAAGATTTCTGTTCACTCTCTTTAAAAAGGGCCAGCTATCTAATTTATTTTTAACTAGAAGTTTCAAGGTTTTTAATGGTGTCACTTATATGTTTCAATGACAAAAACTCACAGAGTTACAGATGTGTTTTTGGAGATGTGTCAAAAATGCCCACCGGTGGGCTTTAGACCCCAGAGTTAGACCCCTAATTTGCTCCCCTGGACTCTAACTTCACACCATCCTCCTCCTTCTAACCTCTGCCCTACGCCAGCTCTCTGTGATCTATACTTTCTGTGGGCTACATTTCTCAATCCTTGGAAATCGGTCTTCACCTCACTTCTCTCCTCCTCTCTGCTCCTCTCTGCTCCCCCTGTCATCTTCTGTGTTTAAAGGAGCCATGGCATGAAATTTTCACTTTTTAAGGTTGTTTAACATTAATATGAGTTCCCCTAGCCTGCCTGCGGTCCCCCAGTGGCTAAAAATGACGATAGACCTAAACCATGCACTGGAAATTATTCTCCGCTTTTGGTAATGTGACCATGCAGATGGCCTGATCGGGAAAGCTGCCTCTTATGACGTGGGCGCCTCATATGACGTCGAGGTTGTTTCCCCCCAGAGCCCATATATGGCTATGCCAAAACTGCCTTTCCCCGCCCACAGCTCTTTGGCCAGCTCATTGCTCTGTACATGGATGTAAAAAATCTGTTTAGAGCTCCTGCATCAGAACCTCTAAAGAGCCAGAGGACAGATTTAGTTTTTTCTGGGAAAGTGACGACAGAACCGAAGAGATTTGTGTATGTGTGCGCCAAACATTTCACCGACGAATGTTTCCAGAACTTGGGCCAATACCGAGCTGGCCTTGCCGAACGTCTGAAAATTAACCCTGGATCAGTACCAACTCTCTTTGGCCCAACTACAGACCTCGGAAAAGTAAGTAATTTAACGCTCTATAATTGTGTTGCTTTCCTGTATGTACAGTATAGTTAAATAGCTTGTTACCACAAGAAAGTGTCTGTATCGTTAGCTATGCAGCTAATAGCATCAGGTATACGTGTGTCATGTTAGCAAGCTCTTATCTCTGCCAACTGGGCTGTTGGAGGTGTTTGCATGCTCATGAGATGGTTAGCTCGCTCATCTTAGACCAAAACCCCCTACTTCAAGCTTCCTGAAGAACAATGAATCCGCAAATTCAGTGCATTTCATCAGGATAATGATTCATTCATGGTTCCAGTGCTAGCGCTACGTGCATCTTTGCAAACCAGAGCAATCAGATGAGAATGTCAAAATCCTCACTCCTGCTTTCCCCTTCACGCACGCCTTTTTTGCTGTGTCTTGTGTAGCACTTGCTTGATGTTTGACTGTGTTAGGAAAGTTGTTCACTAACTAGTTCGTCATATTGTCAAAATAAGCTCATTTCAACAGGTTTCGCTAGTTTTACGGCATAGGGCTGCTGTGCCATCTACGTGCCATAGCGATTCACAAAACATTTGCGCATGGTACCACGGGCGTAAGAAAGGCCACACCCCCACCCTCCGCTTTGCCCCGCCTTTCTCCTCCTAATTTGCATTTAAAGCTGCAGACCCTAAACAGCTCATTCTGAGGATCCTAAGGAAAGCTCATTTTTGGGACTGGCTGTAATTCTGCACCAAGGCAGAATTTTGTGGAAAAAAACTCAGATACAGTATTAGGGGACCACTAAAGCCTATAAAAATATATAAAAGCCTCCATTTATTTTCATGCCATGGCACCTTTAACATAATCTGTGATTTACACATCTTAATGACTCATTCGAACCAAATGACTCTACATGGATGTTTTTAGGTGAGCCTGTTTGTCAACTAGTTTTATTACTCAGTGGCAAAATGAGAAGCCGTCTTGTTTGCACAGCAGCTCAGACTGATGCATACCTGGGTGTCAGTGTGATACCATGTGGCTGTACAAGCAGCCTTAGATGCCTGGGTAAAAGTAGGACCAACTAAGCAGAGCCTTCTTGTGGCTTCTTGACTTTATCTATCACACGTTGTCCGGAGTGAATGTTTTGTCTTCCTTTTCCCAGAGCGAGCCAAAGCCCCTCTGTTTATTTGTTGAGACAGTCTATTGCTTGTTTCCTCTCAGGGGGTGTCCTGTCTCTTCTTTTATGATTTCCTGATAACCTCCCATGGGTCTCCATGCGAGCTTATGGCTACCCAGCTGCCTACTGGTTTCACCGAAAGTGAATGGAATGGATTATTAAAGGCAGTCATCTAGAGATAATGAAGGGAAGCAAAATAGAAGTGCTCCTTGCTCAGGGTGCAGTGGGAATTATGAGGACATGTTATTGCTATTTTTTAACATTATTTTATGATGTGAGATGAGACTCGCAGGAGTCAGAAACACTGCGAAAACACCCGTGGATCCTGAGGGTCACTTTTATAAATAAGTTATTTCTTGGAAATGCCAGCAACATGGTAAACATTTTCACACCGGCCACTCATGAATGAACACAGAAATTTTGGTCTTGAAGGCTCTTAAACAACTATGGCTCAAAAACATACACAATTAATTGTGTGCGTTTTTGGCCTTTTTCTTTTTTGCATTTTTCTCCATAATTGATTCAAACCCTCTGAACAACCTGCCTCTGAGAGGTCGACTACTAACAGGTTGTAACAAGACATGGCTTTGTTGTTGCTGTCATTTACCGCAGCAGCTAGAACATTATGAGTGTATAAAACCGTTGCCTTTGTAATTGGGAAATCAATACCTAATTTGCTACTGTGGTCTCACCAGCCATTGTATTTAAGTCTGTGAGCCGGATGCATGAGCTTTTTCTGAAGGGCAGAGCAGCCTCCAATCCCTCTTTTGGACATAAAGGGGCATATGAAAGGCAAAGAGCCCAGCCTGTCCCCATTTAACTCTGTAGTCCACTGTATCATTATAACTTGCACCTAAATCCAGGGGGGCTCTGACATTCAACAGAGAAAGAGATGACACTTCCTTCCACCGGGACTCCTATAAGACCAGAGGCGGAGCACGTTATGACGAGCTGGCATCTTACCTTCACCACAGTCACCATGCCATCATTGGTGACCGGATCAGTGCGGATGGTGAAGTGCCCAGACGGGTCTCCACTGATGATCCTGTAGATGGCGTTCCAGTTGGGTGAGTGCGGTTGGTCAGCATCTATAACCGTTAGATTAGCCACAACAACATCCACATGGTTTTCTGGGACCTCGCCAGAAAACTGCAGAAAAAAAGAGTAACATGTGAACTTAGAAACATCTCTTCCATTATCTTTATTTTTACTGAGGCCATAGTCTTCTAGGATTCACTCAGCCTTTTTCTTGATGGGAACAGTTATCATTCAGGTAGAATAACAGATTGCATTTTCACCACAGCTGAGTGGTAAAGAAGCAGTAAACACAGCTTGTGCGCTAGCAAGCACATGCACATAGGGGTGTTGTTCTACTTTAAATGTTTTCTACATTCTTTTGTAACTATCCCTGTTGAGCAGTAATGTTTAATTCCTTTGAAGTCCACAGTGACAAGGGAGGAACAAAAATGGATGAACAGAAAAGAGCTAGCTAGGAGAGGCTTAAAACATCTGTCTGAGTATATATAAGAGGTTTTTACTTGTCCCTGTGCTGTACAAACACATGTGCTTTGTCCTGATAAGCCTGATGAGGAGTGAGCCATCGTCTGTCATGTGTCTGTTATGGTGGGGATTGTTATTTGTCTGTACAGGCTCAGGGAATAATTGACATTGACTCTATCAGCAACCCTGTTAAACCCAAGATGACCGCTGCCCCACCCCCATAAACAACCCATCAAGTCTTAACCAGTGACATGAGGTCAGAGCATGGCATGCCTTAAACTCATCTGGAGGCAACAGGCATGTAGCACCATGCAGTCACCGTGTCACCATGGGTAACAGGCGTGGATGAGCCACTGAGCCTCTTATGTGTGTGTAGGATATCAAAGAGCAAAGCCACAAACCAAACACTTCAACAGACCATAATACCCTGCCTGGCAACCTTCACATCACCCAGCAAACAGCCGACAGCACCGGGCAGATTAGAGGGCTGCGTCAGGAGAGCTGTTCAGAGACTCAATGACATTCTTAAGACAACAGACAAGTCCGGGTGGTCTTGATGCACTGCCTGCTTGGATAAGTAGGCAGGCTGTCATATGCTATTGTCAGAGCGAGTTTTTGTATGTGTGTGCTTGTGTAGTTTATCACTGGGATTTGGTCCATGGACTCCCCAATGTCAATTCAATAAAAGAAAACTTTTACATTCTTTTGGGAGTCCCTACTCTTTTTTTTTTTAGCACATGATAAGGGCAAGTGTTACCTGTTATGATCGAGGGCTTTAATGGATCTGCCACAACTCTGATTATCAGTACAGCACTTGGAAATTTCTTATTTTATTATCTTTTCACTGAAAATTAGGAGTTGGGGGTGTTACAAAAAGCATTCAGAGTTTAAGTAAATCTTTTTCCACATAAGCAGTCTTATATTAAATAGCAGCATTTGAATTTTGCATACAAATTTTTTTTTATCCTACAGTCAATGTCAACTAGAAAACACAGGTACAGGAGGCCAACTGTGAGTCTCAAAGAATATTGCACCAATTAAGTTTTAATCATTGAGCTTTGTAAGCATTTGAAATCTTAGTTTGTAATTCTGCTCAAACTGTGTGAATAGTTCTAATGTAGACAATGCAAATTCAAGCCTAGGAAAGAGGTGGATGCAAACATTTTCCAGAAGAGCCCAGCATTGCTACACTGCATTGTATTTAAGAGTAAATTTCCATTTAACCAGTATATTCAGCTAAATTTTTCTCTTTTCAAGACATATTTTTATGATGAACTTTGTTGTGGTTATCTTCAGATACAGCTGGACATGTGTTGAATTGCAACAAAGGACTCTACTCCTAAATGCAAACTGTATTCTGCACTTAGAACTGGTGCTGCAATCAAATCATGTTGCTCTACTACATGGCGATTTGTTACAAGTCAAAACTGGTGCATATACAAGACCTAAACCATGTTTGTAGAAAAGTCTCTTAACTTATTTAGCAGATGAACATTCCTTTGGTTCCGGTGGTTCTAGTTTTGCTGCCTTTGAAAGTTTCAAAACTGAGTTGTTGGAAGATCGTCCTTAAGCAGAGGCTCTAACTTCATCTCTGTGATCATGTATCTTGTCTCCAACTGCTGGACCACATGAAGGGAGGGGGAGTTTTTTCTATTGTGATTGGCAAAGAGTAAAGTTGGCTTTCTCACAACACTTGACATAATACCTCTTGCCAGCACCCTTGCCAATTTGTCACTATTTTGGCAGAGGGGAAAGGCTAAATGAAGCAAAGGAAGGTAGAAAGAGAGCAGAGAAGTGACAGGGAACTTCATCATATGAACTCTGTGAAAAGTAAACCGGGAGGAGGCCAAAAAGGCGCTGCAGAGAATCCTGCAGAGAAATACTCTGGGCAGATTGCAGAGTATCCTTCAACACCATATGAGTAACGTTGTTGCAGTAGAGTATGCAAAAACAAACAAAATATATGATTTTTTGTTCATTTCAACTCATCTGTCTGAATCACAGACATTATGCAATGATCACCCAGAGCCTCCACTACTGCACGCATACATTGCCCTTTGCCTACTTGAAAAATAGGCCAGCTTCTGATAGGCGTGATGAAATATTAATCATCAACATTAAAGACAAATTCCCCAAACTTTGTATTTCTGGGACATGTTGAAAGATCTATGGGGTTTATTGCGAACACTAAATATTTGCATAATGGCCTGCATTCCCAACAAAATGGCTTTTATGTTATCTCCCCACTAAAATGGATGATTTATGAAGGGAGTGGTTAAAAGTGCTCCGCTCATCGTGACTCCAAAACCTCCACTAAAGTTTATCATCAATATCCGTGATAGTATTAACTTCTCCCTGTGACGCTGATGGAAATGCACTTAAACATGCTGGAATACAGTTAGAGAATATCAATCTATTATTGCCCACTATCATCAATATACTGCCATCAGGGGGGAATCTTAATGTAAAAAGGGGGTGCCGAGTCAGGGGAAGCCAGTGATTTACTACAAGGCATGTCTAAGCTTTATAACTGCTCCTGAAGAAAATTGCTCCCGGGACTAAATAATCCCTCATTCTTTCTTCACTTCACATCAATTTCTCATCACTTTTTCTTTTGTCTATTTTTCTTTATCAAGTCCACATGGTGGTCCACTCATCAGCTCACGCTTTCTTTCACCTTATTCTCATTTAGCTCCCCACGTCCTCTCTGCATGGTTTTCATCCTCTGCGCTCTTTCTGTATGGTACATTTGCTTCTCTGTTCTCTGATGAGCCTCAATGGCCGACACATGCTTACCGCCAGTGCAAACTCATCATCATAAGGGTCTTAATAGCCCCCAGGGCAAATGCTAATGCCAACTCCTCCGCTACCACCTCAAAGGGCTAAGCGTGTAACATATTGCTGATGCTGCCTCAGCCGCTGTTCCTGCAGTTGCAGAGCTAAGCACCTTATCTACCCAACAGGCCGATGCTCTCATCACTTCTGATAGGAACGCAGACATCATGAATAATCCTGACACCTCGAACAGCCCTGACACTTTGCAAAATTCTTCATCTTGACATACCACTAGAGAACAGGAAACCTGGCTCCAATTTTTACCATCTTTATTTTGTGAAACAAAACTGATGCATGTCTGTGCATCAGTTCAGTTATGACTGAGACACTGCTCCTTTTAGACAGCCGAACCTGCAGCACCTCTGTCAAAAATACTTAGAGCGTGAGTCAAAAGGGAAATCTCCTGCCTCCCTAATTCATTTAGTGATCATCTCGCCAAATTGCACCACTAGTGATATCTTAAATAACATGCGATATATTACATTGGTCTTTTAATTTTACCTTGCTCTCAGTAATGACCTTCTGTAATGCAATCATCAGTCTAAATATCACTGTCATTAACCATTTGCTGGTTGTGGTTTCCTTGCTGATGAAAGTCAATAATATGGATTAATTATTCATTGTGTGAGTTTGTGTGTGCACGTGTGTCCTCTATATGAGTAAGCACTGTGCACCTCAACAATCTCCCTCATTTTCCTTGAGCACATCTTTTCTAAAACAATATACACTAACACAGTGTTGTAGCCAAGTACTTGCTCAAAGGGAATTTTTAGGTTTCTGTGTATTCAAATTGCCCAGAGATGTTCTTAAAAAAAAAAAACGATTTAGTGGTACAACAATCAAATTAAACTGAAACTTCACTTCTTTTCTCATTTTACTGTTTTCATTTTGCCCTTATTTTTTCCTCCTTCCCCGTCTTCTGCTTCAGATACATTTCTCTCATGTCTTTTTCCTCCAGCATCATGATCGTTTCCACCCTATTTTCTGAACCCATCCCCTCCCGCGTCTCTAAATTGCCCCCCTCTCCACACTCCCTTATTTGTGCTAACTCACAGTTCTGGAGGTCAGCATGGGAGGGTTGTCGTTGATGTCCGTGACAGTGATGATGGCAGTGGCTGTGTTGGAAAGGCCAAAGTTCAGGTTGCCCTCCATATCTGTGGCTTGCACGATGATGGTATACTGGGACACTTTCTGTGAAAGGCAGAAACAGAAAGACAGAACAAGAGTGTGCAGTTATTCGTCTGTTTTAACTTCCATGAGTTTAAAGCAGCCTGAGACTGTGGTTCCCAGGGGAAACAAAGCTGATCCTGTGTTCTGTTCTATAGTTGCTGTCCGTGATCGTATTTGGAACACAGAATCACAAAGGGTGAGGTCTTTCGTTTGACTGAGCCTAAACCGTCTCGGTGGAACTTGGCCAGACGTCACACCATCTGAAAGCTGCACTGTGAAGCCTCCCCATAGGTACAGCATGTCATCAAAGTCATCACAGGCACTGTTTATTCAATACCACTCATGGACAGATGTGAAGACAATGATCCGACTGACAGAGATTAATAGCCTACCTGTAAAGCAGTAATGTGAGGGAAAAAATGCCATCTCCTCTTTTGAAATGACACAGTGTCACATCAATAGAAGCTGAAAAACGATTCTTTTATTTGTGTTCCTGTGTTCAGAGGCTTTTGTGTTTTTCCAGCCATGCAGTTCTCTTCCCAGGCTTTTTCCTCCCCTCTTTTTGCTGCTCTCTCTCTGTCTCCTCTTCTGTCCCAGGGTGCAGTTAATGGGCTGCAGGCAGGATGGAGCCCGGGAGCTGACTGTCTGGATAATTTGTCTCGTCACTGAGATTCCCAATTACATTCCCACTGTCTCTTTCTCACCTGCTAATTACCAAGTAAATATCCCAATTAGGCCAAGACGCCACATCAGGAGGATTAGACAGCTCCTCTCAGCTCCTCTCATCTTGATCCTAGATGAGATGCTGAACTCCAACCTTGTACGCACTCTCATTAACACCCGCATTCACACACATGACTATACATAGACGCCGCCCATTCCCCATATCTTGTGCTTGCCTGATTGTCCCATCATCCCGTGTAGAGCGTTCCACAACACTCTCACTAATTAGATAGCGGAGTAATTATATAGAGATCCTCTAAACCTTTCAGCGTTGCAACAACACCACAGAATGCAGTTTGCTCTGGAGGACTGAGGTCTGTTACTGTCAACGAGCTCTTAAAAGTCCACTGCAGACCAGAGGGAATCTTCAGAGAGGATCAGTGTGGGAGTTTACAAAGAAGAGGAAGCAGACATTTCAAAAGTTAAGAGCGCAGGAGAGGATAAAAAAATCAGCAGGGGCGCGAGAGAGGTGCAACTGCTTTTTCTTTCTCTTTCCACATAACACCTCTAACACCTAAGACCAAAAGGTGAGGGGGAAACTAAGAAACTGTCAAAGTTTCAAAGGGCCAAAGTGCTGACTACAAGTAAAGCTGGGAAGCACAGCCATTGGCCATCCTATGAAGGGAAAATTCAGTGAAGACACTTCAGTTGGGTGTCTGACTTCTTATCTGCTCTCTAGGAATACTGCTACAGGAAAGCAGAGGTATGAATTTGTGATGCACACATGGATATAAAAAATATATATAAATATCAGGACAAACATACAAATTAGCCAAAACATTAAAAATACCTAAATAATGTTGTGCAAGACCTCTTTTGTGATGCCAGAACACATCCCTCTTGCTGAAGCACTGTCCCCATCAGCAGCCATTTCTCAACAGAAAACATGCAATTGTCCAGGCTGTTGTTTTTTGTCAAGCAGTGATGATGAAACAAAGGGAATCCTGACATCAACAGTAAAAGATGAAGGCCACAAAATGTTTTAGCTGTAAGCATGATGGTTTTTGTAACCATTGACCCATGCAATTTGTAACCCTGCATAATAATTCAAACCCTAATTAAAAGCTTTTAAATCCTGGCCTGAGCCACAACAGTATGTAGCCTGGCAGTGGCTTGAGCACAAGGCAGACAAGGTTTAACAAAGTTTGACCATTATTGTTTTGTAACATGCTCTACATACTGCACTTCTTCTGTGGGATCGCACCACATGGCCCAGCTTTGGTTCATGCCTATTAATGAACCCTGAGCTCCCGTGACCATGTTTCCAGTCCATCGGTTGTCCTCTCTTTACCTACGTAATGTCAGTAAAATCCAATACATTACAAAGTACATCTCAGACCTTCTGTTCTGAGATGCTAGGACGTATTTTAGATGTTTAAAGGGTCAAGAAGTTAGAAAAGCAGACCCGGAACCATGCTTTCCTATCATCCCTTGCTCCGGGATCCCCTGGACACATTTAGATTTGAGTTAACATGCAGTGAAGACATGTTATATGGGTACTGACATCTGTTCATGGGCCTTTACCCAGCCATCAGAAAGCATTAACACTGTCTATTCAGATTTTACTGTGATCTTGTAATGCAAATTAGGTAAGTGGGGTCAGTGGATGTGTCAGTGAGTATGGAAAGCTGTGATGCTGCTCTACGTGTCAATTTGCTCCTCTTCGGAGGTAAAGGTAGCCTCTAGCTTTTTTCCTCAACTTGCTTTGGTTAAGAGGAAGGGGATGAGTTAGGTTGTGGCATTATCAGAATAGGATTGAGCATGTGGTCTGTAAATTTGCTCAAAAAGAGAAAACTGATCACAGTGATACTGACCCGGATAATCATATGTGATAAAATGATACGGGCAAGGGAAATAACTATGTCAATATGTCTTTTGAAGTACAAACAGGGCTAGTGGGAGTTTAATGCTACTTTTTGGGGTTTTGGGATTTGCACTGTGCGAATCAAACAGTAAAAATGAGCAGCAAAGTTTCGATTTAGGAATTTCTAGTCCATGTTCTGCTCATACCGCTCGTTCCCTCTGGTACCATCATGTCTCAACCTGCTTCTCTGTCTCCATCACCCTATTTTCAAGCCAAATCACACTCACTTTGTACTTCATTTATGGTAATACCCCATCTACCCAGCTCTGTTTTAGCTACCCCCAGTTTGCTTTTCCCCCCCATTACTTGTGTTTTATCGAGCGTGGATGTGAATATATGGGTTTTTGTGTTTGTCTGACAGGTGTCAAGGACATTCTATTGCAGATATTTCCATTCTATCTCTGCTACACACACACATACATGCATGCGCACACACAGCAAAACATGAGCAGCCCACTGCAGCATGATGTGTTGTTAATAGGTCTGTCACTAGTGACGGTTTGGGAGGATGATCTGTCTCACAGATTTCTTTGCAGAGTTGTCACTGGCACATCCATGTTGTGAGAATAAACACATTTGGATCTTGTCAAAACTTTTCGGGCACCATAAACAAGGTGACCGCACACAATTTATTGTAAAAAATGGAAAAAGAAAGGACAAGTTGATGTTTGTGTGTGTGGCCCCAGCACATTTGACAGTTGAATCCCACAGTGACATGGGAGTAAACAATGCAGTCAGGAACTGCTCTCCAATAAAGATAAAGAAAAGGTGCATCTTTCATTCAGCTGTAGTTCATTCAGACATTGAGCACACTGAAGGCGTTTACACATTTTGCCTCTTACTGTCACATGTTATTTCGTGGAGTGTAAAACATGTAAAGACCAACCTCTCGATCAAGTCCTGGTGCCACCGTCACGATATCCCCAGTCTCGCTGTTGATGGTGAACATGTTAGGGATTGGGCTGTGCGGCGTCTGGGACAGGATTCGATAGCGCACCATTCCGTTCGCTGTGGTGTTGTCGTCGGCATCGAATGCGGACACATGCATCACATACGTTCCTGATGATGAAAAGAATATTTGACAGCATTTTGTGAAGTACAGCTTTACTCATTTTGGTTCTTCTGGCTGCTACTACTTTACAGTGACTGGTATGAGCAGTAGCTTATAGAAGCTAATGTTAGCTAACTCTTGATATTATGTTACATAGAGTTTTGAAACCGTGTACATTTGGTGTTTCATCTTGTCATAAGGAGAAAACTGCTTAAAAAAAGTGTTATAAAATCAAGATTAATAGTTTTTCGTTTGCTTCCACAGAATAAATTACACCAACCTCAAACAGATTTCCAGAGAAAAGTTTAACTGGAACATTGCATTGCTCTGCTTAATCTACTATCCTGTATACAAAATGTATTAAATGATTCTGGCAAAATTGACATTAATGATGACTATAATGAATTTATGGATTACAAATAAGGACTAGAGAAGTTGTCCTTCAGGGTTTCATGCCACAGAGCATTTTTACACTGTGGTTGCATTTGTGGAAATGTATATTTTTAATACTTAACTGTAAGTATTTTCTACAGGCCCAGATTTACTGTTGCTTTTTCCCTGGTGCATACCCTTTTTTGGGAATTAAAATGTTGTTGGTGTTATTTACTATCAAGCTGTAAGGCACGGGAGCAGTGATCTTTGTGCCTGATTCTCTTGCATATGTATTTATGGTAGTTTCACATGGCAAAATTCAGGGAGGAGAGCATTAAATGATAAATATTGAATAGTTTATTAAGCTCAAGGCAACATATGTCAGCGCAAACTGTGCTATTAGTTACCAATGGTAATAGAAAACATAAAACACAACCCTTTGCACGGCACTACGCACTTATTGACCCAGTTTAGTAAATCAGGGCCTAATCGAATAAAGCAATTAAACTGTGATTTCGGAGAACTTTTGTAGATAATAAAAAGTTCACTTCTCACTGTAGTTATTGTAAGTTTCCACTGTCAATCATTGTCTTGTTATGACTATGCAAACTTGTCTGTTGACATATGGAAATAATTCCTCTCTTTGCTGCTTTAATGGGCAGCACTGAGACACAGTCAGCAGACACGGTGAAATGGAGGAAATGAGTTTCAGTAGCACTTGCACGCAATCTCGCAAAGTGGCACCTTCCCACAGGATTGGGCTGATGTGTGAAACGTTCGTATGTGCTTTAGAAAAAAACCTTGTGAAACAATTTAGAAAATAATGTTTTATTTTTCAGATTCAAGGAGGCACTGAGCTCTGGTTGCTTTAATGTCATGAATAACCTAACAAGGTATAACCAATTTTAAAGGTAACGTAAATGTGGCTCTGACAGGAGGGATCTGAGCAGTGTGATTTTTCAAACTTACTGTCAATCATCTTGGAACTAACGTGCAAGAACAGGCACAAATTATCGAACATGGGGAAGTGGTGCTTCAAACCCTACTAAAGGTCAGGTGACCAATTACATGTACAGAAATATATTTATAGAGTTGAAGTGTACGATATGTACGATATGCCTCAAGTAATTTTGAATGTTGCCAGTGGGTACGACTGTTAACGCATCTTCTTGTCAGTTTGTCAACGTAACAAACAGCAAACACCTAAGTGATTCATTGTTAAATGTCACATACATTTGCAGTTTGAATCCATGCATGTTGCTTTTCTACTTTTTGTTTGATAATTGCTTCAATCTCTCAAGTGAATGAGCCCCTTCCGATGCAGGTTCCAAGATGGCGCCGCTCCAGTGGCAGATTGTTACAGCAGCTCCAACTCATTACTCAGTTTCTTTCCGTTCTTTTTCAGCACTTTTAATGATTTAAGTGTTCTGTTTTTATTTAATTATTGCACTTATACTGTTATTTTAATTAATTTACTATTGTGGTATTTTTATCTTTTTTTTAATCTATTGCTGCTGCTGCAAAATCAAAATTTCCCCACTGTGGGACGAATAAAGGTACTCGTATTCGTATTCGTATGCAAACACAGATCTGTTGAGGAGAATAAGCGCTATCATTCCATGAATGCTCCATTTGTTCGCTTTCCAGCCTCCACACACTCATAAAACTCTGTGGGATCACTGCCTGCCACCCAATCTCCCCATCTCTTTCTTCCTCTCTAGTAGCTGATTCTAATTGCCACAGATAGTGATATCATGCCAGTGACAGCCCCTGTCCGAGGATAATTGTAACCGCAGCTCCCATTTCAAACTTCATTACATTTCAAAGCAACATTTGTCAATGACTCGGCAAGAGGGAGCACTCTAAAGCCCTCTCAGTGAGTATGAGGGAGAAAAAAAGCTCTTGTGAACAGAAGGAAGGAGGGAAAAAGAGAGCAATAGAGAACAGACTCTGTGTTTGGTTTTATTCCAAGTGGTGTGACTATCGGTTCTCCACCCAACCCTTTTTTTTTCTGGAGATAGAAGAATACAAAAAAAAAGAGATGAAGAATCACAATGTGTCACACATCACCAGAATAATTTCATTAAGCTGCCTTTGTATGGGCATCCTAAACTGTGCCTGACAGGATTATGTCCCCATAATGACTCTTTAATTTGCAAACTAATTCAAGTCTGTAATTGGCCTTCCATTGAAACCACTGGAGCTCTAAATTCTAAAAGTCTCTCTTCTATGATTATTGTGCAGCTGAATGTCATGCATGCCACAGAGGCTTCTGTGCGGGGTGGGGCAGGGCTGAGGGAGCGAAAACTGCTGCACAAGAGGGAAAAAAGAAAATAGAAAAAGAAAGAAAGCGTATTCGGCACAAAACGATGTGAGCACCTGGACACCTCTGGAGAACACCTCTGATGCTCTAAACACTGGCTCAATCAGTATAACACTCACAGACGGTTGCACAAAGTAAGTTCATCTTTGGCCCGAGGTTAGAAATAAAATTACCCAGTGGTGCTACACTATGGTACATTTAATCCTCAAACTCTCCTGCAGCACGAACACCCTTTTTGGTTTACGGCCATTGTTGCACCAGGCTAAATATAAAGCCACTGCAGGGACCGATTCTCTGCCTGTCTGCTAAATGAAGGGAAATGGAAAATTCTCTGTTCTACCAAAGATTCGCTTGTGCTTTAACTACAACATTCTCCCCTGTAACACCAACCAATTTCTGTACGCCCATCTCCAAATTTCTTTCACTTTTTTCAAACTAATACATCTATCTTGTGTTGCTCCTGTTTTATGGTTCCCTTGTTGATTTTTTTTGCCCCATCTGTCCACTCTGGTGATTACCTGGTTTAGAGCCTTCATCCACAGACCCATTGTAGACCTGGTTTTTGAACTCGGGTCTGTTGTCATTCATGTCGATGACGAAGATGTACAGATCAATGGGGTTCTCAACCTGGTTCCCATTCATGTCCACAGCATGGGCTCGCAGCTGTGGACAGAGAAAGAGGAAAATTAGTTCAGATTACAGCCCATATTTGTTATTCTGGAACCAGAAACTAATTAATAGATTTAAGAAATTATAAGACAGTGAGTAAGTTCTTGTACTAGGTTTAGCCATGTAATCTGCAACTAAATGATGATGTTCTAAGACAAATACTGACTTCAGGCTCATTTCAAAGTCTTTGCATGTGCATAAATGTATATACTTACATGATCTGCCACAAAATTAAAACCCACTGTTAATTCAAACGGAGCAACACTGCTAATCTTGTTACAGTGCAACGTCTGCTGGGAAAACATGCATGTTAGTATTCATGTAGTTTCCTTTAAAGATAGATGGAACATAGCTGTTACCATAAATTTAAACCATCTGTTTAACATTGTGTCGTTCTGAGAAGAGCTCTGGCCCATGCAGACATGGGAAAAGAAGATCCTGGGGTTTCCCATTTTGTGGTATCAGAACTGGGATATTATCTACAAATACTTGGTGTAAAATAATATTTACTCTGTCAAAGGCTTTAATGTTTGTGGATGTTTGCTATATAATATAGAATTCATTTTCAGTCAAGCTGAAGAACCCCAGTATTCTCCAATGAAAAAAATAACGGAAGAAACAACATAAATAAAATACCAACCAAGTGAAAGTAAGAGTTTTTCCTCAGCATCCCTTGATGCTCAAGTCAAAACAAAAAGAAACATTTTTGTTTGCACAGCCAGATAAGATCTTTATTATTGATTCAAGCAGTTTAAAAACTTTAAAAAGAAGCCTCAACAACAATCTCAGACATATTAACAAGGTAATTCAGGATGTTCTTTCTGTAGAGAAATTGCTTTTGCACAAGGAAAGATCCTTTTTCCTTTTTTACATCTATTTTTTTAAGTTTTTATCAGTGCAGGAACCAAACAAGGAACACCTTTTTCAGGGGATGTTGGCACAGTTGTAAAAGCAAGGTATCTGTTTCAAGAAGACTGTGTTGGATCTCTGGCCAACGTTCTGTCTGGTTTTCTAAAATCTCTTAACTTCCCTCTGACTCCACAAACACAGTCCGCCCATCTCAAATTCAACACAGCTGTGCTCAGATCAATGAAATCACCACAACCAGGATTTCTCACAACGTCTGGACATGGAGTTATTGCCGGAATCCACTCTGTAAAATGCAACCTTCCTGCTTTTCAGATTATGGAGTCTGGAAGGAGAGGAAAAACCAACCAAATAAAACAAAATCAAACCAGAGAAAAAAAAAGAATTATCAGGAAAATGCCCGTGTAAAAGATTTCTTTTCTTTCTCCTTACATTAAGGTCAAACTAACAGACTGAAGTGACATTTCAGATAAAATCCTTGGTTCTCTTTAAAACTGTTTTGATTCACTTTCGTTCATGTTTATATCCCCAAACATGACTTATTCAGCGATATTTCTGTCAGGCTGACACACTGGGGAGGTTTAGCCTGGATCATACAAAGTAAAAAAGAAGAAAAAAGAATACTATAAACATCCTGACCCTAACAATATGGTCAAGGACCTTCCATCAAATTTGTTATGACAGACATGCATCAAAAGGAAGGAAAAGGAAAAGTCAGAGAACCTGGAGGCAACTGGGAGAAAAAATGGAAATGCAATTGCGTTGGGAAAATGCTACCTGGCCAGTGCTGGAGCATGAGAGCCTGATAAATGTAAAACCTTACAGGCTTATGGTAGCAGGAAATAGAAGAAGTAGCATTCTCCTCAGTAAGGTGAAGATTTTCTCCACCGCTGCCCAACCTCTTCTCTTCACCAGCCTCTTATTTGCACCTCCCACAAAATGGCGTCTCCAGGTCTCCCTGAGGTTAATTTGCCTTTACTTTTTCCACTGCATTGTCTGATGCGTCCTGCACTCAATAACCATGCGCTGTCATCGCATATCGCTGTGCTATAGCAGGCTGGGAGCCAGACCCCTTATCTTACCCCACTCTCGCCCATCCATACCGCACAAACCCACACTCTAATTCAATAACAGCAGGAGTCAGAGATTACCGCCATGTTTAAAGAAGGTAAAATGTAATTCTGAGTCCACATTAAAGTTATTATCTTGAAAGGCAGGGGGGAGAAAACAGACTATACCAGGGAGCGCTCTGCATTTGGCACGAGTCAGCATTTTGTTAGAGATAACGTCAGACTCAAAAGCTTCAAGTTGTTTTTTTTTCCATTTTCCTCATAAGAATGCATCTCATTGCATGGCTGGTTTTGGATTTCAGAGTGCTCATTCTTTTGTAATAAAAAGAACTGGAGCATAAGTTTGTTCTGTCCTTGCATGAAATATGAGGTAAACAAAAGAAAAGACCAGAAAGTCAAACTTTTTGTGTGTGCTGTAGTTTCCCGGACAACGATGCTCGATAGAGAAAAAAAATTACGTTAATTAAGATTTTTGAAGAACAGTTGTGTCACATTCAAAACAATCTGACTGCATTTGCGCTGTTCTGACAGCATCTAGTATGAAAGCCTTAAACTGAACTGCAATGCCTTTCTCCATCTGTTTGCGCATACATCTCTCCCTTGTATTGTCCGGTTTCCTTCACTTTGTCTTCCACACTCACACTTTTCCACAACAGCAAACTTAGGCAGCTTTAGCAGAACCCACCTTTCTGAACAAATCTCCTCATCGATTGCAGTTTCTCTTGGGTGTAAATCTGTTCAACTCCAACTCAAAGGTTAGACTTGCCAGTTTAACAGGAGTGTAACTCGGACCAAAGTGCCCATAAAAAGACAACAGAGCCACAAACAAATTGTGAGATGGATGACTGCAAGGTAAATAAAGCCTGGGTAAACCCAAAATATTATTAAAGTATTACTTCAGCTTAAGAAGTTATGTGATTTGTAAAGTTAGTTCGTTTGCATGTCATTACTCAGAAAGTTATGGTGAAACAACGGTTCCAACAATGAAACAACTAAGAAAAGATAAACTTTTTATTTAAATCTGGGCCAGGATTTGGCTCTACATGATTTTGTAAATCAAAGCAACGGGTAGTCTGGCTCTGTGTATAGGTGAAAAAATCAGGGTATCAGCACCTCTTTTTTTATGCGGTTTGCTAAGATTTGAAACCTTGGTATGGGTCAGTCTTTTATAGTTCTTTGGCAACCTTATCATGACACAAAAGGCTCTAGAACACTGGAGAGTGTGAATGAAGATAATGTAAAAACATTTTCAATTGAGCTCTGATTTATATTCAAGTTAGCAAATGCTTTAATGCTTTTTAAAAACACTTGTCAGTAGTCAATACTGACTTAAGAGGCATGGCATGAGAAATTCACAATATAGTCCAAGCAGGTGAAGTATAATCACAGCTAAATATAACACCTACAAGCATTCTCCCAAAATAAATACCATTTGCAACTTTGCTAATCCCCCCCCCCCAAGAGAATGTTACTTTGACAGTCAATAACATCCTGCTTAAAATCACTCAAGACGGAATCTTCAAATACATATAAAATAAAGGTGACATTTGAGGACTTAGTCATTATTGTCTAATTAAGGCCCAAACATTCTGTTCTGATCTACGGTAAAGATGGTTGAGGCAAATGCTAAAATAATTCTCATCGTCTCACAAGTGGTTCAGGCCTCGGAGGAGGTAGATTTGGAGAAACTGTGAATGAACAAGTTGGCTTCACAGACTCAGTTACCATGGTGACTAACCAAGAGTTTGAGTTCCCTTCATCCATTGAATGAGAAAACCAGAGTTTGCCTCATATCCTTGTGAAAGACATGAGTGACAAAGAAGAAAAAAAACAACAGCACACGAATCTTACTCATGACATATTTTATTTCACACTTTCATTTGAACTCACATGTGAATCAATAAATCTGGTGCTCAATTAGTTAAGCAGGCGCCGCACTTTTGCGGCTGTGGCTCCTCAGTGCCGATGGCCCTGGTTCAAAATCTGACCTGTGGCTCTTTGCCGCATGTCATCCCCCCACTCTGCCCACTTCCTGTCTAACAGCCTTGGGCCCAAGAAACTTACTTTGAGTCACGTACACTGAACCACTGGGACTGTCCTGTCATGCTGGCAGCAGATCCTCTGCGTCATGTGAGTTGTGGGGTGGGACCATTGTGGTTCAAGCTTGTTTTCGGTACATATGTTCGATCGTTCACATCGTGGGCTTTGTTTTATTCCTTGAAATGTTCTGGGAAGTATTTATCTTGGTTCTAGGCAGCTGCGGTCAGGGAGTCCTGGAGCAGTGTACTGGAACAATGGTCTAGTGGGCAGTGCATGTTAAAATAACATCCTCTTGACAAAACGCAAAGTCTTTCAGCATAACATTGCATTATAATGAGATAACTTAATCTGTCAGCGCTCTAAATATTAGAGCTAATTGGTGTGTATCCATGAGGGTTTATGTGTTCACACCTTTCCATCAAGTGCTGTTGAAAAACTATGATAATGTGATGGACTGTGAGTGTCATGATTATTTACCCCATTCTCCAATTTACATTTCTCCATTTTTTATGTTTTGCTGCAGTTCCTACGAGTGTAAGGGTGCAAGATGGAGATTTCATTGATCGTCCCACCATATTAGTACTCACATGATAAGAGGAGCGATGCTCGCGATCCAGAGGTTTCGTGACAAACATCTTTCCAACCACAGGGTCAATATTAAACACCTCGTTGGGTGGTTGATCTGCTCCCACCCCAGTGATGCTGTATCGAATTGAGATGTCTTGGTCCTGGTCTGAACGAATCTGCATCAAAAAAACAAAGAGGATAACTCAATCACAGGGGTGATAAAGTCTTATAATGCATTTCAGTGGGCCATGCAACTCTCGTTGTTTTTATCTCCGCTCTTGTGCCCACAAAGCTAAAGTAAAAGAATATTTCTCACCAATTACTTACAACTTACCAATATCTTTTTCAGTTACATAAACTACGGTGTGTTTATTATTCAAGTGGGACTTTGAGATATTCCTCCCGGGAGTTTCATAACTTTGTTCTATGAAACCTGACACTGGATCTCATTCACAGGATACACAGGCACACTAATATACACACATAGTTGAATTTTCAAAACTTTAAAGGACATCAGAGACTTTGCCTCACTCCAACCACAATCCTTACCCAATCTTCTTCTCTTCTCCTAACAATGTAATGATTTACTGCATGGCAACACACTGGGACTCCCCATAATTTGAGCGTGTACATATTTCTGTCCCCGCAACAATTTATATAAATATGCACACAGACTTATCGCAGTTTTTGGCTTCTACATACTCAAGGATTGCATTAGTGCTTCGGCAGGGAGCGCTGTGCATCCTGAATGACAGAACTGGTCTGCTTTAAAAGAAAAATCTGTATTTAATACTGTGGGGTGGTTGAAATGAAGTCAAAGTCAATTTACTGTTCTTTCTGACAGGTAAAGTAGTGAGCATACGACTTAAAGGAGCCACACTGAGACGACATGTTGTGAATAAAAATGACAGTCAGTGTATGAAAGTGACCATATCAGCTTGTAACTTGTGTAATTAAGGAGCAGGCAATGTACCAAGAATAATTCATGTTTCAAATCAAGACATGCATGTGAGAAGAAAATAATTGAATAACTATGATACCTGGGAAGCAGAATGTTCTTTTAAAGGACAGGCCTGTCTATTGATCCCTCTTTGCTCATCAAAAGGCAACTGAAAGGTGCATTAAGTGCACCTTGATGCCTTGTGATTTGGACAGAAATGCTACGTAATTGGGACTCATTTGGACGAGTTATTCAACTTAGTGCCCAAATAGAGTCCAAACCTCCAAGCATCCCATTTCTGTCCATTTACTTACATGACAACCCCTGAAATCAGCCGGCGGATCAAAATGATTCAATCATACACTTACTCTAATGTGCGGGCACTTACTTTATAGACCCACACGTACAAATACACACAGAGGAATGGCCAAGCTTTTTCTTCAAATCAATGAGCTGAGTGCACCAGAGGAGTAAGACTGTCCAAAGTTATCTCCATCTTTCACCACTCAAGGAAGCAATTTAACCACACTTTTGACACACCAAGAATTCTTCCCTGCTGAGAAAATAGCTGAAGGAACTAACGAGGACGAGGGAAGGGCATACAGTATTAGGCAGGTGTCATCTTGAACCTTCTAACTGCTGGAGTAAAAGCCTGTAACCATTACTGAGAGTGTTAGTTTTTCTTCCTTCCAATTCTCTATTTCAGCATTACTATCATTCTTTGCTCAAGTGGTGGATTCAAAGTGTGTATTTGCAATCAAACAAACGCAATCAGTTATACACACTTTGCTTTTAAGCCACAAAAAGATATCCACATATCTAAGTGAATATACATGTATGCAGCTATTCCTTCAAAGTAAATCTAGCAATTAATCTAGCAGTTAAACACCAACAAACTAACAAATATCCAGCTCACAGCTTTGACGAACCCTTAATGTGCTGTCATTACAACTAAACACAGCAACACCTATAATTCTTCTCTTGCACTGCAAAATACAAACAGTTATTTTGCCTGACAGACTCTGCCTCCATCTCTAATTCAACCCTCCTTTATTCTCCTCCCCTCACCTTTTCCTCAATTCCACCCCTTCCCTTTCTATTCATCTCTCCCCTCCACTGTGTTCACTGATTACTCCTTCTCTTCACTTCAGGTCTCTGTGAGGACAGAAGCCATGCACGAAGAATGAAAATACTTCAATCCGATGGCCTTGTCAGTGGCGTGTAAATCCTCACCAGTTCGGAAGTGATAGCTCTCCATGATTCCATTTGGGTTTTCCCCGCCCCTCAGATTTCCCACTCTTTTGCATGCAGTCCTGCTTGTGGTGGAGGGGGTGTGGGGTATTCAACTGCATGTTTCCACAGTCATTCCAGCCAATTAGCTCTCCCTCGAACAACAACCAAATGCACACTTTTAGGACTGTTAAGCAAGGATGCATATTTTGTTTTCGCCAGTGCTCAAAGATTTTGTTGATGAAAAGGACTAATCTCAAAAGGCTCAGGCTGGAATATAATTTTACTTCTTATACAAAGCTTGCTTGGAAAGTTCAGATTCCACAACAAGCAGAGTGCTGACAAAGTGTTGCTGCCATGATGTCTGGGTCATGATTAATAATGAATGCAGTTGATCTCATGTGTATGTGCATCAATGCATCCAGTAATGGATGTTGAGAAAATAAATCTGCAAGCTTCTTGTTACTTGTTATCAGTCCCCCTCTTTAATCACAGAATATTGTGACAGACAGGATGTAATTTCAATAGCAGGCACCTCTCACTGTCATTCGGCTATTTCCACTTCAGAAAGGGTGATCTGTGTGTGTGTGTGTGTGTGTGTGTGTGTGTGGTGGGGGTGGTGGTTGGGAAAAAAAGTACAGCATGTGATAAACACAAAGACCTTCTCATAAATACACAAGTGCTTTTTAATTTCTTTAATGAAAAAACGCAAAGTCTTTCTCTCTTGCTCATGATACGCCACTATCTTGTACCTCACACAGAAGCACACAACACTTGCACATTCACCCTCACACAAAATGTCTCTTAAAGAAAACAGACTGCATCCGAATTCATTTTAAAGCGGTAACTCGATAATAATAATGAAACTGTTCTTTCAGCTCTTCCTTTGTCTTTATCTTTCACTTCCTCTGCCTTTGCTTCTATTGTCTTGACCGTTTGAAGAGAAAAACAGACATGAGGCGCTCAGCTAAGAGAAATTGATAGATAGAGTGAGAGAATGACACAGGGAGAGCCATGACAGTATCATCGGGCGTCAAAAGCCAGACACTGTCTAAATAACCCATTTGTCGATGGATCAAAGAGATTCCCTTCATTACTGACAACTTGTCTGGTTCTCAAGGAGATCTTATCAGTGAGCTTAGCTCTCCTCTGCGAGGCAAATCTGAATCAAATGAGAAATTATCATGCCACAGCGTCTTTGGGGAAAACAGACATGAGGGGATGAAGAGAGGGGGATGAATAACACATAAGTGCTATCACTGCAGTCACTGAGGTGCAGAGGAATTAATTGTCACTTGAATTTAATGTTAACTAACACTTCAGTGTACAGCTGCTTCCTCTGTGTGACTGCGCAGACATGCAGTACTACTTATTCTAACAATGATCATACAGTACAAAGTGTATTTAAATGGGGGGAAGGCAAAATGTTGTTACAGATTAGATCATGTATAAAGTGCACTGGCATGGAACTATGTGAAATATGTATAATGATAAAGCATATACATTCATTGTGTTTATATGTATATATATATATATATATATATATATATATATATATATATATATACACACACACGCAATAGTCAGAGGGGCTGAAATATCACAAATCAATACTCCTAAGCATGTAAGTCACCGTTCCAGTTCTCTAATATTTAACCCAATTCTATGAAACATGCACTGTGCACATAATTAAAATGGAAGTGGGTATTCTGGCTTCATAATTATTTCTTGCAGATTTTGCAAGCCCAAACCACATCAACTTGAATGCTAATTGCATTTGTTCATATTCACGTGTTGAGTTATGAGGGATGGTGTGACCCTAGGAATCACGATTAGGTGTTTTCATGAATCAGGAAAATGGGCCAGGAAAGAGATTTAACTGACGATGAAAAGAGGCCTTTCAGATCAATGCAACACTCTAGAAATAGCTGATTTTTTTTCAATCAAACAATTGATTCAAATGGTTAAAATCATTGCACAAAAAAAAAAAAAAAATGAGTTCACTGGCGACCCATTATTGTCCATTGCCACCATATGACAGGACTGTTGCCAACCTGAAGTGTCTAGGAGAGCAAGATGTCAAGTCTTTAAGACATGGCTGAAACCTGACCATAACAAATGAAGAGTCACTGAACCACCTAAAGCATAAAAGTATATGTTTCGTGGTCACCCGTTTTCTTAAGGTGTAATAAATAAAAGCAAAAAGCTATGCAGCACAATTCTCTATCAAATGCAACCAACCATTCCACTGCTTGGCTTGTCAGTAAATACCTCAGAGATGGTGGAGAAATTATTCTATTCTCTTAAATCATTTGTTAAATCTCACTAAGAGCTTGTGGGCCCCTCTGAGATGTGAGATTTACAATATAGGAAAATGATCAAACCTCTTTAACAGCATTAGGGAGGCTGTGCTTGCTGTTTCAGTGAAGGTTGATCAAAGACAAATCAACAAACTGACAAACTTCAAGCCTGAAAAGTTATTAAAAAGAAAGGGAGCTACTGTATACTGGTCTTCAATCATTTTTGAAAGAGCTGAAATGAATTTCAATAAAAAATGTTGCTGGTTCTCTGTTAGTCTTACCCTTTTATTATTTTTATAATTTAGTAGCCTAATGACAGCCTAATGACAGCAGGTGACCTGTCCAGGGTGTACCCCGCCTCTCGTCCAATGACAGTTGGGATAGGCTGCAGCACCCCTCCACGATGCTAAATTGGATTAAGCGGATTTATAAAATAGATGGCTGGATGGATAATTTTGCACACTGACGGAATGTCTAAACATACAAATCTCCCTCCGAAAGACTAAACTTTGTCAAATATTTCGGTTTGAAGTTCATTAACAACAAATATTACTCCTTAGGAAACCTATTTGCTTCGCAAACCTGTACACAGTGTACACATGGAGGAGAAAAAAAAAAACTAAAAATAGAGGTTAGCAAGTGAAACTCACTCTTCTCAATAAAACTCAAACAGTGTAATCGATCTTCGACTTTAATCAGGGTTTGAGAAAGAATCTGTCACTATGTACACAGCCGTGTTTATTTTTTGTTGATCTCTTGTCTTGAAACCCATCTTGCTCCATAGTAGGTTAGATATCAAGCATAAGTTGCCATTGCAATACAGTCCAGTGAGACGTGAACCAGCTTTGCAACAATGAAAACCCAGAATTGAACCTGAAATTCCACAGTAAAATCTCCTATCCTGCTTCACAGTACAGGCTATAGGGGCTGGGAGGACAAAACCAAAATTTAGGAGTCTCACTGAAACCAAAAGCAAAAAGAGATGTCGTGGAGAAACTGTTGTTCTGCCTTGTTTTATGTGTTTCCTCTCTGTACTCACCTCCCTCTCTCTTGAATGTTTGGAATTTTGTGAATTTCCATCACCTTGTGCATGTCCTTGTTTCACCCTCCCTTGCATTTGTTTCCTCACATCGTTCTGTGTGAACGGTGTTTGGGTTTTGCTTGTTGTGTGTTTGTGTATTCTTGTCTTCTTTCCAGGACTCTGTCGAGGCGAGGAGGTCATGTGGATCAGGCCCCATCTGGTTGGCAAAAAGATGGGCTCGTTTTGGATCAGCTAGCTTCCAAGAAGGTAAAATACCCAGATTTTGTTGAGTTCTGTGCCAAAAAAATTCAAACACTGTGTTTCATTCATGTTTTCTGTTTGTATTCTGTCTCTCAGTTTTGTTTTATTTGTTTATTCTGCATTTGAGGTTTATTTTGTGACAGATTCAAGCTATTCCAGTCTACAGCTAATTTGGTTATTGTGCCTTTAAGAGAATCTAGTGATTTTAAGAGAATCTAGTGATTTTGAGTTTATTGTTAACCCTACACTGCCCTCTGGTGGCGTATGTTGGAAGCAAGAAGTGCGCTAAGTGGGAGCGATAAAGTGCAGCAGAGTCCCCAAAACATGTCGCTCGGTCGAGTCTGCCGTTTTCCTCACCTTTTGCGCTTGTCAAAGGCATAATCTGTAAGTTAAGTCATATATGTTTAATTAGGCATGTTTACTAGCTCTTTTATGTTGCGTTTGTGTTACTGAAGGCGGTACGCTATTCACTCAGTAAAGCTAATGTTATCATTTACCATTGTGGTTGCTATTCAAAGTGCGATGTATTGCTAATGTTAAGACCTCAGGTTGGTTATTGTACACACAGAAATAAGTGTGAATGTATGTTTTTACACTGAAACTGAACGTTGTTTATTGTGTTTCTTTTGTCACAGTTTTACAAGTAAAATGGATCAGTAAACTAAGAAATGCTCCACGAGTGGTTACTGAAGCCATATGTTTAGCTCGCTGCATAGGCTAAAGCTCTTAGCTGAGGGCAGAAGAGTAAAAAGATTACCTACACATCAAGTGCATCGTCGGGGTCCTGAGACTCTCCACGCCAGTGAAAGCAGACATGTCTAACCACGGAGACACCCCACCACTCTCCCAGCTAGAAGTCAGATCAAAGTGCAGCTCAGCTTCATCACGCCGGTCATCAGCCAGCCTTGCTGCAGCAAAAGCACGAGCCGACGCCGAAGCCGCCAGCACCAGAGCAGAGTACGCCAAGCGCCAAATAGACATGGAGGTCGAAACGGCACGCATTGAGATGGAAAAGACTCGGCTGGTAGCTACTATGAACGCCCTGAAGCAAGAGGGAGAGGCTAAAGCAGCGCTCGCAGCAGCAAGGGTCCTTGAGGCTGCAGTTTTGGACCAAACAGAGTTGGAAGAGCCGCCAGAGGTTCCTGCTACAACAGCCATGGCTGCCAGCCGCACACACGAATATGTAAACACTCACTTTCATAATGTTGCTAATATGGAAGATGAGACAAAGCCTGATAAAGAACAAAAGTGGGACATAAATAACATCAAAAATGTCGAGCCAAGCGGGCCAACAGTTGCATGTGAGTACACGCCCAGCTATCAACCTATCAGACAACCCAAGCCACCGCCATTCCATTCCCCCAGCTACATTGGAGCATATACTGTCCCATCTCCATCTTTGCGCCAACAAACTGATGTATCAGACCTCGCTGTGCTCCTCTCACGTCGTGACCTCCTGACAGCAGGACTCACAGTGTTTGATAACAGGCCAGAGACCTATGTAGCATGGAAATCTATGTTTCACAACGCCACTGTAGATTTGAACTTGAAGTGCTGCGAAGAGCTTGATTTACTTACCAAATGGCTGAGCGGTGAGTCCCTCCAGCATGCTCTGAGGATTAGAGCCGTTCACGTTAGCAACCCCAGAGCAGGTCTTGAACGTTTATGGCAAAGGCTCGACAGAAATTATGGTTCACCAGAAGCGATCGAGGCTTCGCTGTTCAGTCGCCTGGAAAGTTTTCCCAAAGTTGGCTATAAAGACAGTCACCTCCTGCAAGAGCTTGCAGACCTTCTCCAAGAGCTTGAGGCGGCAAAAGATGAAGGGTATTTACCAGGCCTCAGCTTTCTCGATTCTTCAAGAGGAATAAACCCTATTGTGGAAAAGCTCCCTGGTGGCCTGCAGGAGGCTTGGGTCAAAGTAGGGTCAAGATATAAAAAAGATCACAAAGCTCACTACCCACCTTTCTCCTATTTTGTCCAGTTTGTCAACAACCACGCTGAAATGAGAACAGACCCCAGCTTCATCCTGCAAAGCTGTGGCCCTGCACACATGAAAGCAGAAAGGACACTAGTGAGACCAACACGGTTCAAAGTTCCCGTCACAACGAACAAAACACAGGTTGGCGCAGCTAACAATGAACCAAAAGCTCCCCCTCTCGACCCCAATAAACAGTGTCCAGTACACAAGAAACCACATTCTCTCGCCAAATGTAGAGGATTCAGAATGAAGACATTGGATGAGAGGAGAGGTCTGCTTAAGGAGCTGTCAATCTGCTACAAGTGTCTCTCATCAACAGAACACAGGGCTAAAAACTGTAAAGCTGTTATTCACTGTGTGGAGTGCAACAGTGATTCACACACTTCCGCCATGCATGCTGGGCCACCCCCATGGACAGATATAGGCACCCTACCATTGGCCCATGGCGGGGAGCCAGATACCCCAAGCCTCACAGTGACCACATCTAGCTGCACTGAGGTATGTGGACAAGGACTACAGGGAAAGTCATGTTCTAAAATTTGCCTGGTGAATGTGTACCCCTGCTCAGCCCCCAATGAGAAAAGGAAAATGTACGCGATCTTAGATGATCAGAGTAATGTGTCATTAGCTCGGTCCCCCTTTTTTGACATGTTTAACCTGCATGGTGAGGCCCTCCCATACACAATGAAAACATGCTCAGGAACAGTGAACACACAAGGGCGCAGAGCTCATGGCTTTGCCATCGAGGGCATAAACAGAAAAGTGTCAATAACACTACCTATACTCACTGAATGTAATCAGATCCCAGACAACAGAAGTGAGATACCCACCCCTGAAGCTGCAGCCGCACAGCCTCACCTCTCTCACGTAGCCACACAAATACCGCCACTTGATCCATCAGCTGACATTCTTCTCCTGCTGGGCAGAGATGTGATTCAGGCTCACAAGGTTCGCCGCCAGATAAACGGCACAAACGAGGCTCCTTACGCCCAACAGCTTGATCTTGGCTGGGTAATTATTGGAGATGTCTGCCTCTCAGGAGCCCACAGACCCACAGTGAACTCTTACAAGACAAACATACTTGATAACGGCCGGCCCAGTTTCCTCTCTCCCTGTGAAAACAGAATCTACACAAAGGTAAAGTTCACAGAAGACAACCCCCTTTTTGAGAGCATGCAACCCAAAGATGAGCTGAGCAAACACATCTTTAAACAAACAGCAGATGATGACAAACTGGCACTCTCTGCAGAAGATGAGTCGTTCCTGAATGTTATGCACCATGGCTTTGTTAAAGATGAGGCAAATAACTGGGTAGCTCCCCTCCCGTTTCGTCATCCCCGACTCCGCTTGCCTAACAATAGAGAGCAGGCACTCACCCGCCTCATGTCTCTACGTAAAACACTCAAGAGAAAGCCGGAAATGAAAGAACATTTCGTGGAGTTTATGAAAAGGACATTCAGCAAAGGACACGCAGAAAAGGCCCCTCCTCTTAAACCCCACCAAGAACGTTGGTATCTCCCAAGCTTTGGCATTTACCACCCACAAAAGCCAGGTAAAATCCGAATTGTATTCGATTCAAGTGCCCAGTGTGGAAATGTGTCTCTTAATCAAGTGCTGCTTAAAGGCCCAGATCTTAACAACAGTCTTGTAGGTGCACTTCTCCGTTTCAGAGGTGAACCATACGCTGTGATGGCTGATGTGGAGCAGATGTTTCACAACTTTATGGTCAGGGAGGACCATCGTGATTACCTGCGCTTCCTCTGGTTCCGAAACCACGACCTGGATGGAGAAGTGGAAGAGTTTCGAATGACAGTGCACGTGTTTGGAAACTGTCCATCTCCCTCAGTCGCCATTTATGGACTCAAGAGAACCGCTATGGAGGGAGAGAGTGAGTACGGCAGTGATGTGAGGAAATTCGTTGAGCACCATTTTTATGTAGATGACGGGCTAAAGTCATTCGCCTCTGAGGACGAGGCAATCGACATCCTCATCAGAGCACAAAAAATGCTGGCTCAGTCCAACATCCGTCTCCACAAGATATCGTCCAACAGTCCTGTAGTCACCAGTGCCTTCCCGGGTGAGGATCTCGCCACAGGTCTGCAGGGACTTGAGCTTGGACAGCATGCCCCGCCCATGCAACACAGCCTCGGACTGGGCTGGAACTTGTCCACAGACCAGTTCTCCTTTCGAGTGGAGATCAATGATAAGCCCTTCACCAAGCGTGGCGTGTTATCAGTCGTTAACAGTTTATACGACCCGCTTGGGTTCGCTGTGCCAGTCAGCATTGAAGGACGCTCCATCTTGAGAGAGATCTCCAAAGACATCAGTGAATGGGATACTCCACTGCCTAAGGAGCAACAGGACAAGTGGCAGAAATGGAAAGACTCCCTAAAGCACCTGGGTCAGCTCAAGATCTCCCGTATGTATACATCCATCTCACTGTCCAAAGCACAGAGAAAGGAAATGCATGTGTTTTGTGATGCATCCACAAAAGCAGTCGGGGCTGTCGCCTACCTGAAACTCACCACTGCTGATGGACATAGTGACAGGGGCTTTATCCTCGGCAAAGCCAGGCTAGCTCCAAAACCAGACATCACCATTCCCAGGTTAGAGCTGTGTGCCGCAGTGCTGGCTGTCGAAGTAGCAGACATGGTCCAAGAAGAGCTCGACTTTACATTCGATGAAGTAAACTTCTACACAGATTCTAAAGTAGTACTGGGCTACATTTTCAATGACAAGAGACGCTTTTATGTGTATGTACATAATCGTGTAGAACGCATCAGGCGCTCCACTCAGGCCCACCAATGGCATTATGTGCCCACACATTTAAACCCAGCTGACCACGCCACACGTGGACTGCCTGCTGAGCATCTTTCCCACTCTACATGGCTCAGCGGGCCTCCCTTCCTTGCTGACTCAAGCCAAGGTCAAACACAGGAAATGCCCTTTGACCTCATTAATCCTAAACATGACACTGAACTGCGTCCAGAGGTTGTATCCTGTGCTACCTCCCTGTCAAAAGGCACACTCGGAACTGCAAGGTTCGAAAGATTCTCCAGCTGGAGTCGTCTGTTAAATACCATCGCCAGGCTGCTCCACATCGTCGCATGTTTTAAGGCTGCCACTGGGAGCAGATGCCATGGATGGCACAAGTGTGACAAGAACATCACTGAAGAACAGCTCCAGCAGGCCAAAGCCATCATCATTCGTGCAGTGCAAAGTGACGTGTATGCAGATGACATCAGGCACGTAGAACGCGGTGAGTCTGTCCTCAAGCAAAGCCCACTTAGCAAACTGAACCCAGTCATGGACACTAACATGGTCCTCCGTGTTGGAGGTCGGCTGACAAAGGCTCAACTCACAGCAGACGAAACACACCCCATACTCCTCCCCAGTAAACACCACGTCACTCAGCTCATAATCAGACACTTTCATTCACAAGTACGCCACCAGGGCAGACACTTCTCTGAAGGTGCCATCAGAGCTGCGGGTTTCTGGATAGTGGGCGGGAAAAGAGCCGTCAGCAGTGTTGTCTTTAACTGTGTTACATGTCGCAGATTAAGAGGCAAACAACAAGAACAAATCATGTCAGACCTGCCAGAAGACAGAATGTGCACAGACCCTCCTTTTACATGTGTCGGCCTAGATGTGTTTGGCCCTTGGCCCGTCACAGTCAGGAAAACACGTGCAGGTCAGGCAGAAGCCAAGAGATGGGCGGTAATCTTCACATGCATGAGTACTCGTGCCATCCACATTGAAGTAATAGAGTCAATGGACACTTCGTCATTCATTAATGCACTGCGACGTTTCTTCGCCATCAGAGGTGCTGCCAAGCTGCTCAGATCAGACTGTGGTACAAATTTTGTGAGTGCTTGCAGAGAACTTCAAATTGACAAAAGAGGCTGTCACAACGGCCAAATCAACACTTATCTTGGAAATAGTGGTTGCGAGTGGCACTTTAATCCCCCACACGCCTCCCACATGGCTGGATCATGGGAGCGCATGATCGGCGTCAGTCGGCGGATTCTAGATGCAATGCTGCTGCAGCATGGAAAGGCCAAGCTCACACATGAAGTGCTGGTGACATTCATGTCGGAAGTGACTGCTATTGTTAATGCAAGGCCGCTTACAGCAGTTTCCACTGACCCGGAGCATCCTGAGATTCTCACTCCTGCCATGCTGCTCACGCAGAAAGCAGCCACACCTCCAGTCATCCCAGGCCACTTTGATGACCGTGACCTGTTCAGAGCACAATGGAGACGTGTACAGTATCTGGCCAATGTCTTCTGGGGGCGATGGAAGAGGGAATTCCTCAGTGGACTACAACCTCGTCGCAAGTGGAGAACACCTAAACCCAACCTACAAGTAGGAGATGTCGTCCTGCTCAAGGAGGGGCAAGAGCACAGGAACAACTGGCCTCTTGGTGTTGTGGCAAAGACCTTTCCTAGCCAGGATGAAAGGGTAAGGAAGATCCAGGTCAAGATAACCCGCAGCGGCGAACAGAGACTGTATTTGAGACCTATCAGTGAGGTCATCCTGCTCGTGCCGAGGAATCACGCCTAAAAGACTCCTCATATCCTTTGAAAACAGTGGGTGTGGGTTAGTATGACATCCTGCTGATGTCAGACGGGGAGTATTCTGTCTCTCAGTTTTGTTTTATTTGTTTATTCTGCATTTGAGGTTTATTTTGTGACAGATTCAAGCTATTCCAGTCTACAGCTAATTTGGTTATTGTGCCTTTAAGAGAATCTAGTGATTTTGAGTTTATTGTTAACCCTACACTGCCCTCTGGTGGCGTATGTTGGAAGCAAGAAGTGCGCTAAGTGGGAGCGATAAAGTGCAGCAGAGTCCCCAAAACATGTCGCTCGGTCGAGTCTGCCGTTTTCCTCACCTTTTGCGCTTGTCAAAGGCATAATCTGTAAGTTAAGTCATATATGTTTAATTAGGCATGTTTACTAGCTCTTTTATGTTGCGTTTGTGTTACTGAAGGCGGTACGCTATTCACTCAGTAAAGCTAATGTTATCATTTACCATTGTGGTTGCTATTCAAAGTGCGATGTATTGCTAATGTTAAGACCTCAGGTTGGTTATTGTACACACAGAAATAAGTGTGAATGTATGTTTTTACACTGAAACTGAACGTTGTTTATTGTGTTTCTTTTGTCACAGTTTTACAAGTAAAATGGATCAGTAAACTAAGAAATGCTCCACGAGTGGTTACTGAAGCCATATGTTTAGCTCGCTGCATAGGCTAAAGCTCTTAGCTGAGGGCAGAAGAGTTTGTATATAGTCTCTTTGGCCTATCTGGGGACAGGGGACAGCGCTGTACATGTAGCATCTCCACAATGCTGTTGTCTACAAAAAATGTTGTAAAGATAAGTTCCAAAGTCAACAAAACAACAACCAAATGCAAAACTCTTTGCATGGGGGAATGACAGGTCCATTGTTTGAATATTGATTTGCCATCCTGCATTTTAAAGTAAGAACTTGCTGGGTTTTGATAACTTGCTATATTGGAATTTTGATGTACAATTCCCGGGGCTCAGCCCTCCACGCTGTGCTGTTACCAGTTACATTCAGTGACCTGTAGCAGTGTGAGTTGGTCATGAGGTAATGTTTTATGCATGCGCATGAAATACAACAGCATTTTCTTTTCATTGATAACCGCTGAATGATATAGAGGAACAAATCAAATTTTCAACATATTGTTTTTACTTTAGCCTCCAGTACAAAACAACAAACTGGAGTTGCAGTGCAACCACCCAGAAAGAAAAAAAAAAACACTCTTTCTACCAACAGCAAAAGGAAAAGTGAGTTAGAACATGGTTAATGAGCAGTGTTAGAGAAGCACTACATGGTGAATGACAGACAACTCATCACTAACACGTTTTTAAAAGGATTATCCAATGGTTACTGATCATGTCAGAGTCGTGCAAGTCATAATTAGTCTCTAAATCACACTAAATTGGTTCAAATGTGCTACTAATATGAATTTTTTAAAAAGCAATTCAATTCAATTCAATTCAATTCAATTCAAAAATACTTTATTTATCCCAGAGGGAAATTAAATGTTGATGTAGCTCAATTAAATCAAGGAGTTATAAATAGATGCTGATGGCTGTGGGCAGGAAAGATTTCCTGTAGCGGTCCGTTTTGCATCCAAACTGAAGAAGCCTTTGACTGAAGAGACTCTGTTTTCCGATAACAGTCTCATTGAGAGGATGTTCAGGGTTGTCCATAATTCTCTTGATTTTATGCAAAATCCTTCTTTGCATTATTGTCTCCAGAGGTTCCACAGCCGTCCCCAGAACAGAACCAGCCTTCTTTATCAGGTTGTTGAGTCTTTTTAGGTCCCTGGTTCTGATGCTGCTGCCCCAACAGATGACGCAAGAGGAAATGACGCTCTCAACAACAGACTTGTAGAAGATCTGCAACATCTTGTTGCAAACCTTGAAGGACCTTAGCTTCCTCAAGAAGTACAGTCTGCTCTGTCCTTTCTTGTAGATTGCTTCACTGTTGTGTCTCCAGTCCAGTCTGTTGTCCACATGAACACCAAGGTATTTATATTCCTCAACCACCTCCACTTCTTCTCCCATGATGGAAACAGGCAGTGTCAGCGTTAACTTTTCATTGATGGATTTTGCTAATTTCCCCCATTATAAATCTATCAATCAATCAATCAATCAATCAATTAAAAAGAAGATCAAACAAACATGGAAAACTGTTTTCAGAATGCCACAATGTATCACACTCACATACTTCCTAAACCCATATTCTTAATAAAAACGTTTCTATGTCGCCTTCCTGATTGATACTTCCAATTTTACTGTGCCCGTCTATTCTGCTGTCTATTTTTCTCCTATCTTGTATGTATAGGGTGCAGCACAGATGTTGAATATAGCCTCTTGAGGAAAATTTGTAAATTACATATGTACGATGAACTTGCCTTGATGCTGAGAATTTTTTTTCCATTACAGATGAGGAGGTGAATGTCATGAATCATAGTGGAAATTATGGACCAAAAGCAGCATATTTAGATTTTTTTTTTTGTATTTTATTTTCTCAAAAGACCTTACATGCACCAAAACAAGCTGATTAAACCCTTTCCCATAGCCAGTGATAGGGTGTTTGCCCTAAGTGCTCTGAGGGGCTACAGCTTACCAGTCCAGTAGACCACTACCTCTCAGGGGAAAAGCCAGCTATAACAACATGAAGGCATGGCATTACACTTTATCCTGCAGGCTGTTGGACCAGATTCTGAACAGAGCAACTCTGTGATATAATTAGACTATTTTTTTTAATTTTCAATGGGACCATGGGCATTGCCAGCCGTCTCGCAGACAGGTAAAATTCAATAAATCTTGTTTTAACCATATCTACAGTTAGTTTTTGTGCATGCTACATTCTATATGTAATTTTCTGCTACTATATAGTACATATATACATATATATAAATATATATTCAAAATGTATATTTTCCTTATGAGAGGATCGAGCCATATTTAAAAGAATTGTCAAGGTGCTTTCTGATTTTAAGCAACAAATCGCATATAAACATTATAAACCAGGGCAAAACATTTGTTTCTGATCTTTCCCAGGTTTGAAAATGCTGGTGAAATTGGTGAAAAGCCGATCCAACACGAGTCGTCTTGCAACTCTGTGCATTACATTGTTTCAAATGACAGGTAGGTTGCCATTGTCAAAACTTATTTAAAGAGATGGGACGTTTCAAATAAATGAAAAAAATCATTGATACAATTAGGATAACCAAAGAATATTTGCACAAGTTATACTGAATAGATTGGGCAATGTATATGTATCTATCGAGCATCCTTGATGGTTCGTATATATGAATTGTAAGAACTAAAAATGGATGGCAAAATGATCAAAGCAAGTCAGATAAAGAAAAAACATCTCATGAAATCCATCAAAAGTGAGTAACTTTACTCAAAATATTTAAAAAGAAAATCAGAGTCTGGCCTAATCACAGCAAAAAAATCATGTAGGCACAAAGGCCCGTCGTGTGTGTGTGTGTTTATATGTGTCACTGCTTCCCAGTGTGCTGGTGTTTCAACGAATGACACTGGTTTATTGAGCAGCAGGACGGTAGAGACAAAATCACAGAAAACCCCTTCAGAGACGAAAGCCAGGCCTGTCAGCGCTCCAGAGTTCAACAAACAGGGATAGATACTGCAGACACAAATGCCAATAGGACCAAAGAGGGATACATTACTTCCGCAAGACAGTAAAGCCAGACAGGTACACAAGAAACACAGGCATTGGTCCCGCGTCACAGATTGACAGGTTACCTATGAAGAGAAAGAGTCTCTGCGAGAAAGAAGCTTTTAGGTGGCATTGCAAATCCCATTTACTGTACACTCCATTTGTCAAATGCACTTATGTGTTTAACTGTGAGTCAGGATTGTGTCAGCGTTAAGAGCTCTCTGTGGCCTTTGCTAAACCACTGACTCCTGCTCAGACATTCATGATGAGTGTTTTGTTTGTTTCAAAGGCAGAAGGTGAATAATGTTGTTTTATGCGTTTCATTCTGCAGTTGCCCTTTTTAAACACTTCACGTCCTACCAACTACTCAACAGTTAACTAAAATTAAACAGAAATTGTTCATTGATTTATATTCATTCGTGGACAAACACTGAGTGGAGTGTGCTTGAACAGATACACCTAAGACTCTTAGTCTTTGACTCGTTTAAGCTCTTTAACTCTGAAAACCCTGTTTGTGACAGACAAAAAGCTCTGACACAAACATTCTTCGCTCAGTTTCGGTCTTTCAGTTTTTGACATTCACATTTTTCTACCCGTGCAAACAAAATCTCAGTTTATGAAGTTCAACTCTGTACTATTAAATGGACTTACAGAAAGTTTCATCTGAACAAACCACAAGACCTCTGTAGCCTACGTAAAGACATTCAGGGTTCCCAAAAGGCTTTGGAGATCTCTTTGTATTATCTCTTGCACCGGTAGCACTAACTCACCAACCTATTTGTGAAATGTGGTGCTGACATTCACCCTCTTGACCCTCTATCTTTCTGTTTAACCATCAACATACAATGTACCTTTTCCAACCATCTGGTTTGAGATTATTGTCCTCCTGTATGGCAATGATATCAGCCAAGCTTTATCTGGCAGACAGATGGCCTCACATTTGACTCAAGAATAGTTTGGGATACAGAGTTCATAGTTTTTCTCAGTCATTGCAAAGTGTCCAGGTCCTGTCCCTGCAAAAAAAAGCCCAAATCATCACCCCTCCACCACCTTGCTTGACAACGGTTTTATGTTCTTACTCTGTTACAGGGGCGTTGCTAGGCATAGAGCTGTACAGGGGCACAGGCCCCCAGCCAGAACACCACCACCAACACTGTCCTACTGTACACAGAAAATAAGTCTGTTCTGAATGTATAAGAATATTTATTCAAATTTACATTAACCTCAACAGGTTTAACAGAGCTATAGGCTATCTGAGCAAATAAAAACACTTTTGAGTTCAGCCACTGAACTTTTTAATTCCCTCTCCTCCTCCAATTCTCTGTTACAGCAACATGAACGAACAAAAAACACTATTTACTCTGCATGCATTCCAGCTTGTATAACCTTTTCAGTCTTTAAAAATATCACAAGGTAGTTTTCCTGTTTCAATTTCCTAATGTCTAAGGTAATTTAGTAAATAGGCTTTAATAGGCAGAATAAGATATTGTCTCGCGTTAATTCATGTGCCATGGAACCAGACACTGTTTAAGCCTAAATGCAAATGTTGTGTATTTGGCGTAAGAAATTACAGTGGCCTATAAGTAGGCGTGGGTGTTAACACAACAGAGAAAACAAATCGCTCACCTCCCTCCACTTCATTCTCAGTTCTCCTTGTTGCTTCTGACTCTCCTCTGTAAGAATTTCATTATGTCCATGACCACGATGACAGCAAGCCATAAATGTGTAGTGGTTTATATCGCCTTCGATTGGCAAAATGTCTGGGCTACTATCCGCTGATAAATATGACGTGCGGGCTGCAGTATCTTGCCTTCCAACTCTGATTTTGCGCGCTACGTGTCACAAGCGGTCCATTTGCTGAACATGCACAGACGCACCCAATGCCTGCGAATGCAACCTCTACACTTCACTCTTTGGTAGACCTGTGCAGCATTGGCTAAAGTAGGTTACGTGGTTGAAATAGGGAAAATCGTGTCTATGTTATTCTTCCTTGGCACATCACTCATAGCATAGTCTGAAGGATGGGAATTTTTACCGGGGCACAACGCATGTTTACAGGGGCACGTGCCCCCCGTAAAAAGTGTCTGGTGACATGCCTGCTCTGTTATGCTATGTTAGCTTTTCACTATAGTTGGCTCTACGCATAATGGCCAAACATCTCCACTTTGATATTGTCCGTCCAACGGACAATGCTCCACAGGGTCTTGTGGTTTGTTCAGACGGAACTTTGGAAACCTAAGGAGTGGACATCCCAGCAACTATCCTGAATGTTTTCCATTCGAGAATCACGTTTATTACTGTAGAACAATGGACTCTAAATAGTTGTAAATGGCCTCATAAGCCTTCCAAAATTGATGGGCAGCAACAATTGCTTCTCTTATATCATTGCCGATGTCTTTCCTCGGAATTTTGCCAACACACACCTGAACGATTCAGACCAGCAAACTGACAGAACTTCTGTTTTTTTTTTTTCCCTCTGCATTTTTAACTTACTTTTTTTTATTTTTTTATTATGACGTAATATGTCACGCGTTGCTGTTCATCCAACATTGTATTCACCTAATGTCAAGACCTGATAAGGATCATATGATTTTTATAACGTCCTGAAACATTAAACCTTAGAATTGAAGGAATATGTTAAATCTTTATCAAATCAAATCAAATCAAATTTATTTATATAGCACATTTCATGTACAAACAGTTCAAAGTGCTTTACATAAAATAAAAGCATTGCAGCAGGGAGTGCAAGAAGCATTAAAAATACATAAAAGAATTTAAAAAGAAACAAATAAAATCATTTAAATGAATTTAAAAACAGGCAACAGTCTAGATAAGTTAAAAGATATTTCATGCATAGACACATGAGAACAGAAATGTCTTTAACCTGGATTTAAAAATGTCTACATTTGGTGAAAGTTTAATCTCCACTGGCAGTTTGTTCCACTTGTTAGCAGCATAACAGCTAAATGCTGCTTCTCCATGTTTAGTCTGGACTCTGGACTGAACCAGCTGACCTGAGTCCTTGGATCTAAGAGCTCTGCTGGGTTTATATTCTCTGAACATATCACAGATGTATTTTGGGCCTAAACCGTTCTGGGATTTGTAAACCATCAGCAGGCTTTTAAAATCTATTCTGTGACTGACTGGAAGCCAGTGTAAAGATATTAAAACTGGTGTGATGTGTTCAGATCTCTTAGTCCGGGTTAAAACTCTAGCAGCAGCGTTCTGGATGAGCTGCAGATGTTTAATGCTCTTTTTGGGAAGTCCAGTTAAAAGAGCATTACAGTAATCGAGTCTACTGGAGATGAATGCATGGATGAGTTTCTCCTGGTCTTTTTGGGAGAGGAAACCTTTAATTCTGTTGATGTTTCTGAGGTGGTAAAAAGCTGCCTTGGTGACAGCTTTGATGTGGCTGCTGAAAGTCAGATCTGAGTCTATCAACACTCCGAGGTTACGAACCTGGTCAGTGATTGTAAGGTTCCGAGTCTCAAGATATTTACCAACGCTGACCCTCTTCTCTTTGCTACCAAACAGAATGATCTCAGTTTTGTCTTCATTTAATTGTAGAAAATTCTCTCTCATCCAGGTGTTTACTTCCTCCAGACACTGACACAGTACGTCTGCTGGGCTGCAGTCGTCCGGTGACAGAGACACATAAAGTTGTGTATCGTCTGCATAACTGTGATAATTGATGTTAAAGTTCTGCAATATCTGACCCAAAGGGAGCATATACAAGTTAAACAGAAGAGGTCCAAGAATTGACCCCTGGGGGACTCCACAAGTCATGGCCACTCGCTCAGATTCATAGCTGCCAATTGTAACAAAATAACTCCGGCCTTCTAAGTAGGACCTGAACCAGTTAAGGACCGCTCCAGAAAGTCCAACCCAGTTTTCCAGCCTGTGCAACAGGATTCTGTGATCTACAGTATCAAACGCAGCGCTGAGGTCCAACAGGACCAGGACTGAAACATTACCAGAATCAGTATTCAACCTGATGTCGTTTAACACTTTGACCAGAGCTGTTTCAGTGCTGTGATGACGTCTGAAGCCTGATTGAAAGTTATCAAGACTTCCACTTTCATTCAGAAAGTCGTTGAGCTGGTTAAATACAACTTTCTCAATAATCTTAGATATAAAAGAGAGATTAGAGACAGGTCTGTAGTTGTTCATCATAGAGGCGTCTAGAGTTCTCTTCTTTAGGAGTGGCTTAATGGCAGCTGTCTTTAGTGACTTGGGAAAAATGCCTGATGCCAGTGAGCTTTAGTAGCTTTCCTGTTCTCAGATGTGTTGACATGCACTTGCAGCATACACAGCATACATTTTTCAGTGGACAGGTATATAGACAGTGCCTTGAAGTCATATTTATAAGTGACAGGAGCATTTGATTCTATTATGTTTTTGTTTTATTTTTGCTGTGTCAATACCATCTACAGTATCTTAAGCTGCAATTTTATTCTTGGCTCTACAATGTCAGTCAAATTAATTTTATCACAAAAAGTCACCCGACACTAAATGCACCTCATTACAACCACTTGTATTATGTGTATATTCAATGATCTATTCTGAAATTAATAATGAGAAAGACTGAGGTGCCGAGAAAGTTGGTTTTGAAACTTTGCTGCTACACAGTTCCTGACAATGTGCGGACAAGTGTAATGCAATTTAAAAAAAAACGTGATTTATGAAAGAAGCAGAGGACAGAGGATCAAATAGATGCTATGTCAGACGTATCCTGCATAGAGAGTCTATTTCAGTGTGTGAGAGAATGAGATGGAGAACCAGAGTGCTCTGTGTGCTTTTGTGCCATTTGAATGATAGCTACAATTGACACAGGTGAGATTATTAAAAGACCTTCATCCACATTAGGGAAAATAACATGGAGTAATAGAAGGTAAGCAGTGGATGACTTTTCCAATTATTGCACTGCGAAAGGAGCCTGGTCTTTAATAGTGCAGGCTTATGGCAAATTAGAGGTGCTATTCTTCTCTGAGGTAACAATGGAATGACTCCCCTCCTTACTCCTCTCTTCCAGGCAGGAAAATGAAAATAAGACAGCCATTGTAGAGGCAGACAAAGAGCAGCCGCACCCCTTAGCTTTGGCTTAGTGGGGTTAGAGTGTGAGAGCTGTCATCTCACTATTACTGTGCTGTTCCCCTCTCTCTCTCTGTCACCCTATTTCATTAGGAGATTGATTAAATTGTGAAATTGGGAGTGTGATGGATGCATGAATAACTTCTTCAGTCGCTCCCCTAGGCTTTGACAAGGACAATATCAAGGACCCCCTGTTACTCCCTTTTCCTCCCTCGTCCCTTTATCCCCGGGAAACTCAATCTGGGTAATTAGAGTAAAGAGTGTCACAGACTTGGAGGAGAGAGAAAAGCACAGGGAGAGAGGCTAACAGTGGCACAAAATCTGCTGCCGCGGCACTTTTCCCATTTCCCCCCCCCCTCCATTGCCCCCCAAACACACACACACACGTATTTTTTGCACTGTCCAGCTTTCGTAGCCTACTTTGTCCGTCTCATGCCTTCTGCTCCTTTTGTCTATCCAAATCCATCTGGCAGCAGTCAAGAAGAGAAATGCGCAAAAGTAGGAAAATGCAGGAAAAAAAAGTGTGAGAACAGTGAAAATAACAGTGAGGGAAAATAAAAGTGGTTGTGAATGAACAGCATCAGCAGAACTCAAGAAAAAGTCTAGCCCTTTTGGACGGAAACCTGAGGACAGAAAGTGCAGGGAAGTTGCCAGGACTTTGGATGGGGTTTTCCTCCCCATTTATACATGTGTGTATATCACATAACAAAACTTAAATGACTGATTTTCTAATCTTCTTGGGGAAAAGAAAAAAACAATTGACAGTTATCTGGTGAACGTGTATATCTCTGTCAGTACGTTTAGGGAAAAAATATTCACACTTCTGATGGACACAGCTGAGGAGCCCTTCAGAAGACAAATGTTGCAATACATTCCACTCAGACAACGGGGACAGAGGTAAACAGATGTCAACGGACGCAGCTCTGAGTACAGAGGCAACGGAAGAAAGGTGCTCAGGTAGGAGCGGGAGGAGTGTGAGGGTTTGATGTCGACTGGAAGCCTGACAAAATGGGCAGCTCCCTGCCAAGTTTGCTTCTGCCAAGCACAGGCAGAAACTGAAGAGGGGCTGGACCTTGCCATGCTGCTGCTGGCTGTTTTGAAAAGATGCACATTATGTGCATGCAGAGACACACTTGCTCATCTGTGTGCGCACACACGCATATGGGGTTACACCACAGCCTCTAAGTGTGTGTCAGAATGTTTCCCAGGGATGTTCTGGCTTCCACTAACCAAGCAAGGGATTCTGCTTGGCAAACTCCACCTCAGCAAGAGTCCAGCTGTCATGTTGACAAATGAACCTTGGAAGAGTTACGAGGTGTGAGCGTGTGTGTATGTTTGTAAACCCATGCATGTGTTCTGCGAAGCTACGTGTGTGTATTTTTCTTGGAGCATAAAAATATCACCAGAATGACATACAGATAGCTGATGTGCACGAGGATTTAGCTTTTTCACAAGCAGCTGGCCAGCCAATCTTTAATTCATTTAAATCAGAAAAAGGATCGGAGCCACCCGGATACAGTTTCTGTGAACATCTAGAAGCTATCAAAAAGAAAATAGGAGAAAATCTGAAAAAGCTAGAGCCATCGGAGCACCAAGTCTGTTTTAAAGTGACAATTATTACAAAGCTGTCCCTATAAATCATCTTATATAAAGAGGGATTTTGCACAGCCTCAGACGAACCAGAACATTGTCTCCTATGTGATGTGATACAAGCCACAGAGCATGATAGCAAATGCAATGCATCACTCACATGGTTTTAGATTTGGAACATTTTACAAAGTAAAATGAGTCAATGTTCTTTTCAGTTGGAGACAAAGAGCAAATAAAAATGCGTGGAAAAAAAACACGAGGGTTTTGCATAAAAATACATCATAATTTGGAAGCAAGGAAAAATCTAAAATATTGCACACACTATAATATCTTTTTATCGGTTGCTAACCTGTTTACTTTAGGAGCCATTTTGTCCTGAGATGCCATAAAACATTTCATTGCACAGTAAAAGATTTTATCACAAAGACACACAGTGGATGTGTTCACATGCTTCATGCATCTCTGTCTGTGCAGTTCAGTGAGGTGAGGGAAGTCTGCTAAACAAAATCATGATCACCTCACAACACAATTCATTTTGCCTCTAAGGAAAGGTTGTGACTGAAGCCTCTCATATTAAATTGCAAAGTAAATGAGATCAGATTATTCAAGCCTTGGTTTAAATTTGTTTCCAGTAAAAAAGAAAAGAGGCAAATGGGAAACATAAGCACAGGAAGTGGGATTAGAATGTTGCATCACATCACTTGCAGCCAAAAGAACTCCAAATCTATGAATGTTTCATGACTTTTTGATTAACAATTCCTCGTCTTCCAGTTCCTGTAAAAACATTGCTTTGCAAATCTTTAAATTTGATTTTCTACATCTATCTTTCAGACAAACATGCAACCATTACCTGAACAGAGGAGGAGGTAAAGTATTACCTGATGGAATAACTAACTCATCTGCATGTCTTTCATCTTTTCTGTCTCGTTTGATCCACTTGTCTGCCTGCCTGACTTCCTGTGTATCTTCTTTACTGCTCTACTGTAATGCCATCCCTCTGTCTGCATGTCTGTCAACACATCCCTTCTATTTGACTGACCTTGTCTTACATCACCAACAGTCACTGCCGCCTTTGGCCCAAAACACTTCATTACTGGTCCTCACCTTCCTATGTCCCCTTTCGAATAGCCTTCCTCTGGTTTCACCGCATATCATTTTATCATGTCTTCAGAGAAATCGAGATTCTTGCCACTCCTTCATCCTTCTGATCCACAGGGTGGCTGAGGCCAACCTCCAGGGGACCAAACAGAGGCTGTTTGTTAAGCTGTTATTTATCTCCTTCATAAAGTTCTCCTCATCTCCTATTAAACAGCCTAGAAGTGTTGCCCTTGACTCACACATAATTCTTGTGTCTTTTGGTGAGATGATTTACGCTTTAATTTAAACACCAACTGAACCCAGGAGGGAGCCCGCCTGGCGCTGACTGATGTCATATCAGAGAGGAATGTGTTTGGGGGGATTGGTGAAAACATGTGGGTTTATCTCTTTGAATGTGTGTGTGTGTGTGTGTGTGTGTGTGTGTCTGCGGTCTATGCATGTAAGAGCGAGTGGGTGGCTGAGGCGGGAGTTTTATGTTGTGTGCTGTGTCACTGTAAAGCCTCAGCATTAGCATCTCTGAGCCTGGTTGGGTCACGGCTGGAAAATATTCAAATGGAAAAATAAAGCCTAGCTGGGTATGCCTGATGAACATGTTTACTGGGACTAATTTCAAAATAATGAGATATTAAACAGGGAAAATTACATTTCAGTCTCACTTCCCTGAGCACAGGAGGAAACAAAGGCCAAATGCTGTTGAGAAATAAATGAATGTTGTAACAATTTGTTTTTCGAGTCAATAATAGGATATTGCAGAAGACTCCATTTCCTGGGGCTGATAAATGTAATTACATTGATCTCAGTAAATTTCACTAGCGCAAAGGAAATGAAGCTCAGAAGGTACATGCCAAAACAAGACGAATGTACAAAGGGCGCTTGGGGAGGAAGGGAATTGTTAAAGAGAAACAAGAATCAAGCCTCAAATATGTATATATATAATAATCTCTAAATCTATTCTTTTTCTTTTTCATCATTGCCCTAAACAACCCCCTTGCGAGTATTAATATTATATATAATATATATTAATTTGTCCTTACGGTGCTCATCTCTTCTGTTAAATACCCAAGTCTGATGCTCTTCAGAAGATGTCAAATGTTTCATTAATGATCTGATGTGTCAAAAAGGACAAAAGTGAGCATGTTCTTCCATCACAAAGACTCCATTAGTAAGAGGAACAATGTAAAGCACTTTCAACTTTGTCAAGTATTTCACTTGCTGTCATGGCGGTTCAGTTTCATCCTAGCTGCCAGAAGAGCAGGCCTTTTTTTCATCTAATGAAAATAGTCTCCACCTTACATCCTAATACTTCTGATTCACACGTTCCAACGGTGATGCATTTGCACACAAATACAGCAGATTCCCTTTGACACGATGCCCTCTTTTATTCCATGTGTTGTCAACAGCCACACTAGAAACTCTGTGAGGTGGTTTGAACCATGTGAAATACAGAATTACAGAATAAAGAATTTAACATTGATGAAGGGGAGGCTGCCATTAATGACATATATGGTATCGAGGGAGGATGCTCTGATCGATTGTGGACCAATTTCTATTGGTCAATATTCGTCATGAATAATTTCCTTATTGTGAACTGGGTGTATTGTTCTCATTTAAATTTTATTGTGCTTGATACAGAATAAAGTGTCACTTTTTTTAATGCCATAGCTCGGATCTGTTCCCCATAACCTAGCACAAGTCGCTGTGGTTTAAAAGAGTGAAAGGTTACATATGTTGTTTCATAATAAATGAGCTGGTGCCAAATCATCTTATCTTCTTCTCTCTTATTTTCCTACTTATTGCAGAATATATTTAAAAGGAGTACAAGTTAATAAATAATGTTAGATTATAATTCAAAGTTTTCACATGCAGATATCACAGGTGAACAGTGATCAGCCCCAATAATCCCGATCGAAACACGCTCTGTATTAAGTTGCTCCTAATGATGGCGTATGTGGAAAGATCAGCTGCAAAGTGATGGAGTAAAGAGAAACCTGTATAGTTAAAATGCTAAATGCGTTATTCTGTCGAGAGGTTGTTTTAACATTTGCAAAGCAGCCACTTAGTGGAGCTCGGGCAGACGGACGTCATGGCTTTCTTTAGCATTTGCTATTCATCTGAACCCTTTCAATGAATACTTTATCACTAAAAATGATGCAGTTACTTTCACGAATGACATGTTAAGCAGGACAACTCCCTTTTCTCCAAAGAAGGGGGTAAGATTTTGAGGTGTGTGGGTCCTGAGCCACCTGGGAGGGTGTGGATGTGTGAAATCAATATCGTAGCATATGTGGATCCTCCAAATTAAACTAAGATCCAAAAATAACCTGCCAGTGACATTAGAGGAAATGTCATAGTATCACCAAAATCAATAGGCGTCATTTTTGGGGACTATGAATGAATCTACAAGATTTCATGGTATTCTGTCCAGAGGTGGATATTACAGATATTTGTTTCTGGACCAAAGCGTTGGACCGATCGATAGACTGACCGACTGGCAGACGGGCCAACCAGCTGACTGACATTTCCATCCATCCATAAAGCAATTCTCCGATGAGAAGAAAAAGAGGATCAGAAAAATATCCAACTGTGTTTTTGGCCAAATGATTTGCAGTGTCACCTAACACTGGATGTCTGTGCTCAAAGCGAATTCACAGCCGCGGTGTTTGGAAAGGAAACCCAGTGTGAATTCCTCAGGAGGAATGAAACAAAAAGCCAAGAGTTTAAAACAAGCCAAGATGTGTTTCTGAGTGAAACAAAGCAAATGCTGACATGGTTGTTTCTGCTCTCGCCTCAGAGTGGACAGAGTTTTTTTTCCCCGGCTTAATACTTTGCAGGAGGTCCACCCTTATCTAAAGCAGTTTATTGTTTCTTGCCTTTTTTTCCTCAGCTTTATGGGATTTACGTAGAGTGAGTGTGTGTTTGCGCGTGTTAAGTGTGTAGAAAGTTATTGTGTGTTGAAGTCGCGCATGTGCCAAGAACAGGACCGTAGCGGTGCATATGAACATCGAAAGAGACAAGACAAAACAAAGCACTCAAACGAAATACGCTTGAATACATATACAGCAGTGCACATCCTGAAGGTTTTCATGTGTTTGACTGAATTAATGTAGCCACACATTTGAATGTTTTCACAGACAAAATTTATTTTGTCCAGTAAATGAGTTCAGAGCCTTTTAACATTCATAAAGCCCTCCATATGGGCACTAATGTGGTTTCCTAGTGACCGAGCTGTGGAATGGGCTGTGATCCTTAAACATTCACATCCCCGTGCTTCGCCGTCCTGTGGCTTCTCTAGTGGAGTTGGTAAAAAAAAAAAGGGGGAAAAAAAGATAAAGTCCTGCCTTTCTAGCTTTGCTTTTCCTTCTCTTTGTTCAGGGATAAAGCAGAATTGCGACCAAACAAAACCCCAAACAATGAGGATTTACAAAAGCAACAACGCGCCGCATGTATTTTACTCATCCTTTGTTTGTTGCTTCTGTAGGACAATCAATTTCTCTCGCATGCCAGTGCATGCATGTATATGTTTGTGATCGAGTGTGTGTGTGTGTGTGTGTGTTTGAGAGGGTATGCCTCAGCGGGGGTGGGGGTAGATACGAAGAAGGCAAACAGGAGCATTGCAGTGCTTGAGTTGGCCAGTCGGTGGGCTGGCAGACGCCAGAGGGCTTCATTAGACACAAGAGAGGAGGCCACGAACAGCAGTTCTCCAGCAAGACTATCAGACCTAAAAACAAACACAGCCGTGCCTCCGATTCTGGTCTCGCCTTACATTCCCTCTCCCTCCTTTCCACTCTGTCAGTTTCTCTTTATGCTTTCTCTTGTTCTCAATTATACCCACTCATCTTTGTCCTCCCTCGCATTCTTCAGTGCAATCAGCTCCAGCTCTCTTGTACAGTCTTGCTGCTTTCTGTTCCCCCTTTTTCTCTCACAATAATTTCTCCTTTCTGTCCACTGCTTTTTGTTGTTGCTACGTCTGTCAGTGGAGCAGAGCAGTCATTAATCACTGGTAAATGTACGCAGGAAAAACAGACACCTCGGGGGGGCAGTTCTCTCATTCTGCTCGAAAAACGCTTCTCTCAACATGCTCCACAGAGAGAGATGTAGAAAATGGAGCACAGGTGCCGCAGCGGGTGCAATAAACACAAACAGATGCACTAAAACATGCAGGAAAATCAGATACAAATGTCGGCATTTAGTATGCAGACTCTAACGCTACCACCAGGAAATATATACAAAGGACAAATTACCCACACAAATGGTTCACTGAAAAGTTAAAAGGTCTCAAATCGTCTTTCCTGTCATATCAGTCGACGAAGGGCTTTAGACAGCACCCGTTTACTTGGATTATTGCTCTTACTGCTGCTGTTTCTCTCAATTGTATTCCTGCCGATACAATCTTCTATGATTATAGAGGGATATAATCCTATTTTATGGGAATCTCTGGCTACTGCCTCTAAAGGAAAGGCAGGAGACAGAAACATTTTCTTTCAAAGAAATATCCTCCAATAAAACAAAAGTTTGGCACCTCTCTTAGGTATAAATCATATCTCCGTTAAAAACAAAACACTACAAATATTGCCCAGAGCAGAGAAGGAGTGAATAAAAAAAAAGAAAGATACAGAATGAGAGACTGAAGACTGTGCACATCATATAAATGATCAGGTGGGTGAAAATGACCTCTACTGAAAAAAAAAAAACGGAATTCTGACTGGTTAAAGTCGCTTTACAACCTGTCAATCAGCAGGCCTCATCAAGGTTTTATACGTTTTGCTTTAGTATTTTTTTTCTTTCTTTTTTGCTCATATTTGTGCTAATGGGGAACTTAAGGGATTGGGTGGGGGAAAGAAGGGGTGGTTATGTTGAGTCTGTATTTACCCGAGCAAAAGAAATTGATGCCGCTCTGCCGTAAGAGAAGTGTGTGAATCAATGGAAGGTTTCAAAAAGCCTTTGCAAAAATAAATATAAAAAAAATAAAAAAATCAATGTCACTTACATGCCTATTGATGGCTGTTTGGCCACAGAAGAAAGAGAACAACAAGAAACATCTGTTTATCGTAAAAAATTATGCTACTCGCTGTTTTTGGACCTCTTCATCATGTCTTCAGTCAAGAATACATTTATGTTTAACTATTATTTCTACAACACTCTTTGCCAGTCTTGCAAAATGATGCGGGATGCATACATGTTATTTGGAAGGACCTATTTAAAATACTCTCGATGAAAGGCAAAGATAAAATAGCTACTTTTATTCAAAGACACAAGAAGCTGATGAGGTCTATTGTGAAGCCACAGTGTGCACCATGGACACAACATGGATCTTGATGTACAGTGGAAGAGTGTGGCGCTCTAAGGCAATTATTTCAGTACCGCTATTAATAAAATGCACTCAATCACATTCCTCTGAGGTCTGACACTGTTTTGGCTTTAGTGGCAGATAGGAATACAGCTCTGCTTATGCTTTACCCTTGCAGTAAACATCTCTCTCAAGCCATGTCAGGGTGTGAGCTCATAGGCCAGTCAGTAGGGCCTCTTTTACTGACACCAGCCCAATCCTGTGCCGCCCCGATCAAAGTGACAGTGCTGCAGACCCGCAGAGATGCAGGTGAGGGCTGCTGTCACCCCACCTGTCCAACTGATGGCAACTTGGTCCGGGCAGGGAGAAAAGCGGTGGGATGCCAGTGAAGGCCGCTGTTTGCATGTCACTCAGAGCTGTGTTGGATGACAGACCAGCCCATTAGGAAAGGGACTGACTTCACAGGCCATTACAGGGAGGCAGCGCGCAGAGCAGTGAGTGATGGCACAATCGGAGGGAGACAGAATGACTGAAAGCTTTGCTTTGCAACATGATTCTTATAAAAATGATGACAATAAATTGGAAAAACAGCTACATTTTCATCTTTGAGGTGACATTAAAGGATACAATGTTTGCCATTGATTCAATTAATCATTCAAGTGGTAAAGCTGCAGCAGTAGGAATAAGGAGACACATTTGTTCAAATTATTTCTCTCTATGTAATGATGTTTCTGGAAAAGTTTCTGCTGCTAGAGTGGGAGACATAAAGCTCTAAAGTCTAAAATTATCCCTGTAACTAAGATCGTCACAGCACCTACAGGTGGTTAACAATTATTTTGAAAACGAGTCAGTTCTTTAGTCATTTTCATCTCTCGATTCAACTGCTTATTTACGTCACTGACCATGTATTAACAGAAAAACAGAAAAAGAATTACAAATTTTTCTTATTTTCTTGAAAACCTTGTCAGTAACCCACAGAATTGTCAGAAAACTGATTCCGGATCATCAGGACACTTAGCTGAACTTGAGGTGATCAGGAACTTTCAACATGAATGTTCATTTAGGTCTTAAAAGTCAATTACTTTTGATAAAACTAGGCCATTTTGAAAAATGAACAAGAACTTGAGGCACAGATTCAACAGTGTTAGATAAGAATACCACAGAAGAAGTTTGCACCTCAATTCCATGTTTTTTTTTTTTATCATGTAACTGGCAAGATGGATTCTATCAAGATTTGAGTAGCACAGTCCAGAATCATGGCTCAGTAGATCCATAAAACATGGTGATGGCTATGTATATTGCGTGTGGGTGGGTATAACAAAAATAAACATTAAAATAACTAAAATCATCTGTGTATCCAGCAGAACTGAAACGTTTTACAGGTAAAGTGAGTAACGCCGCTCATCTTACAATGCATTATTCTTCTGTGAAAAACCTGCAATGGTGCAATGTTTTGTTTTACAAGTGCTCATCACGATCAACAAATGCTAATATTACAAATACTCACAGTCTGCAAGGACCCCGATTGTAACTGCTTGCAGCTATGTTTTTTAATTGAATTTTGACTTCGGGGGGAAAAAAAGTACATGCACATAAGCCCAAGAGGACAATAGAAGGTATTAAAATGAACGAAACACATAAACAAGAAGTTAGGTAAAAATCATCCCCATGCCACAAACTCCTGTCTCATTGTTAAAATCTCTACATGTTGGCATGGCCACGCCTGCCCTGCAGTCATCATTAAAGGGAAAGACAAGAGGCTCAGAGCTGAACAGAGGCATCAGCACGCATCACTTCTCCCCTGCTCTGAACGCTCAACTCTCAGCAATCCACTAGCCCCTGACGGACCTATTTACTGCACAAAATGGAATGTGTGCACTAAACTTCCAAATGTTCCTTTGATACCCTCGCCCTTTCTCTCAGCCCCATCCCTTTTGTCTCACTCTGGTTCTGACCAGTTCAAGGTAGTGGCAGAACTGTCTGGCTTCTTTATTGCTGGTGCAGCACGACTGAAGGGCTCAGAAGGCTAAGAAGAGAATGCCACAAAGTGCTCGGCTGATGGGAAACATTCCAGCTGGAGAAGCACTCCGGTTCCAAAAAACAAAGTTTCACAAACTCTCCCCTCTTTGAATTGATGGTTTGGTTTGACGTCATGAAAAAAGAAGGGGGAAAAAGTGCTCTTCAAGCGCCTCCCCAGGCTTTTCTCTGGAGACAGGATCAAATCTGCCTGAAAAACAAAGAACTGAAACAAAAGAAAAAAAAAATGCTTCTTTTGCACATTTTAAAACCCAGAAGAGATAAAGTGTGAGAGTTTTGTAAACAACAAGGGGAAGCTGGTGGCTAGATATTGCAGATAAATAAGTACAGAAAGATAAAGCAGGAAATGAGGCAGCCATTTGTTGGAAAGTTTTTTTTTTATCTAAATTACAGTGCCCACTTAGCCTGGCTGACGCGTCCACAATCTCGATGAGATGGTGGTCTGGGAACTAGGTGTGCATTTTCTCGTATTTGAGGCGTGGTTTACGAATGCCTAGAGCCGTTTATTGGGCGCTACGAATGTCTATCAAATGACGTCAGGTTCTTCCCATGCTGCTTTGCGCGCGATTCATAGCCAATTGTATCACTTATACCAGATGACGACAGAAATTCGACGAGGAAGAAGAAAAAAATGGAAAATAAAAGTAAACTTGCGCTCTAAGCTACTTAAATTGACAACAAAGTAGGCCTATATGCTATATTCTACATGAATTTTTATGTTGTAGAGTTGTGAATTTATTTTAATAATGGAGAAATTGAGCAGCCTTGCTTTGTTGTCTACAGTAGTAGATCAACCCTCATCTTACTTTGAAGCTCCCAGCTCCCAGAAGTGACGTCAACGAAGCTTTAGCAGCAGAAAAGCTATCAGGCTTGTGTTGATGATAATAATAAACTCCTGGACTATGTACAAACTTCCAAATGCATCGTTTTGTGAGTACAGACCATATTTGTACAACTGTAGAAGTTTGGTGTCATGACATGTGATTTTAGTGTGGTAATTTTGGAGATACTGCCAGGGTCCGTTAGCGCTTGTACTAAGCTATTCGGGATAACTCGGTAACTCAGCTGATGTTCAGCCAATATCGGAAAAACTTCGGGTGGGCTACTTGGCTGGATGTCACGGTTCAAATGACCCTAGGGTGAATCTACTCCGAAACACTTTCTAAGGCTGCATTGAACGGTAACGTTGTGTCCGCTGTCATGTTGGATTAACGCTCTACAAGCTTCGGTGTAGCGCATAGACGTCGTCATCGTCTTGCTGCCCCCCCCCCCCGTTCTGTGATTGGTTCCCAAACTCTAGCAAAAATAAGGGTGGTGGTTTCCAGGCTGACTTTGCAGTGAGAATGAAATCGAGCGCAAAGCAGCATGGGAATTCCCAGGCTAGTGCCCACTATAGGTTTGAAGATTACAGCTTTGCTATGAGATAGAGACTCTGATGTGGCAGAATGTCTGAATTTTAAGCCCTGTTCAGCTCAAACGTTTGCACAAAAATTTGCAAAAGCACTCACATTTCTGTCGTTCAGCAGGTGTACACACTTGACCGCTGAGACCCGGCATGCCATGCTTAGATTTTAGCCTTATCAAAACACAAAATTTTTCAGAGAGGAAATTGCTCTTACTTGCTGTTGCCATATTCCCATGGATAATTTGTCGATATAAGATGTGGCTATAGCAGGTCCATCACTTCTCATGTTGTTTGTTCAGATTTAAGCTCTAAACAAATCTGCCCTAATTAGAGCATAGGGAGTGGATAACTGTCTGGCTTTGGTGGGCTCAAGAGGAGCAGTATTTCAAAGTGTACTTCTAGTATCTCACTGTGGAGTCTTTACTGGAGTATTGACTTATTAAATATTCTGTGACAAATTGTGTTCTTATGAAGGAGATATAAAAATAGCATTGAACCTTGGGCAACCTTTCTGAAATGGCCTGATAAAGGAATGAAAGAATAGATAAGAGGGGGAACCCATAATAATTTGTTTAACTAGGAACCCCACAGACCTCTCACCGTGGGGGAGTTTAGCTGCTTAACTGCACTGGAGTCTCCTCTGTCTCTGAAGGGAAAACTTCTCAGGGTCAGTCAGGGCTTCTTAAATACCTTAAGATATTGTGACTGTAATTACATCAGGGGAACACAACATAATTATCTTCAAGGATATGGAGAACAAACTAGTTATGCTAATGCATTTCAGTTCTTTATCACCATCCATCACACATGTCCCCAATCAACATTTGCAGTAAAGTGCCCTCAAGAAATCCCAGCTGTAAATTCCGAACTAATCAGTGATCCAGCCAATCCAATCTGTCACTTACACTGACAAGCATCTGAGGGAAAGGTCCTCGAGAATTTTCCGCCACATTGATTGGTGGGATCACCCAGTCCCTCTTCTGTCTTCGCAGACCATTGGTTCTGTTAGGGCCGGACCCAGAGAACATGATGATGGGAGGCGGTGCTTGGAATGCCTCCTTCTTCTCTTTTCGCTCCGTGACTTTCTGCTCTTCCTCCGTGACCTTTAAGACAAGACATGGCTTTATTAAGGGGGGCCAGATGAGCTGTTAATAAAAAACAGTAGCTGATGTGACATGAAAGTCTTCTCAGTTTCAAAGTAGCAATTCAGAGGACAACAAAAATAACATTTTCATAAAGTCGATTAGGTAAAACAGATATATTTAACCTTTGTTTCTTGTATACTGCTGTGACTCTTTAACAGCTGTTCCAGTGAATGAGTGACTTATTTTTTGTCGACATAAGGAAGTTAGGTGTGTGTGAGCTACTTGGCACAGTCACATGATCTATAACCTATGGTTGAAATGGTCCATGGTTACCTTGGTGGCAGATTTGACAAACTTCAACCATTATTTGCTCAGAAGGTGGTCACAAATACAAAAACTAGTTGCGCCATATCCTCCATGTTTGAAAGCCCCCTGAATATCACTGATAGATCCAGTAATCTTGGTGGTCAGTCAGTGTATATTTTTTGCCTTTCTCCACAAACATTCATCCATTTTATTTCAAAGTTTATGTGTTGCTGTCGGGTCGAATAAAATGCAGCACTGAGTTTAAAGTTGTGGGGAAAAGAGTTTTCACATGTTTTTGATAGAAAAATATTTCAGCCGTTGAAATCAGATGGGATCAGCCAGAGGAAGATCCTATTTTGCTGTGATTGGTTGTTCACTGTCATTGGGTATTCAACAAGCAAGTGCTTCCCTCAGGTGTACCCTAAAGCTGCTCTCTTTTCTAAATGTGTGTGTCAGCTGGCTCTGCCCCTTAGGTCTGCTACCTTCACAGAGGTATCCATGTGCAGCGCTCTCAGTCCCTGCAAAGGGACATTTTTTCAACGCAGATGGACAGATGTGCAGTCCTCCAAAAAGCTAACAAGGCATACGTTCTTGAGCTGACACGATGCATTGATCGAATGCAGATTGGTTCAAATTTACCTTGAACCAGCTAGAGCCAGCGAGGGCTGACAGCAATCGATTTAATAACCAAGAAGATAAAACAACAAAAACAACAAATAGCAAAGAAGCATAGGTGAAAAGCACAGACAGCCGCTGCCCTGGATAATCTTCATTATCTTAACACTTAGTTTCACTCCATCACAAAGCAGATTTTTTTCCACTTTAACTTCTGTGTTTTCTACCACAGAACAAATCTAAAGGACCAACAACAGTACTGATACAACTAAGAGCAGTACACAGCTCAGAGTATTCCATATTTTGATTGGCAGCAAAACATTATCTAGACTTGCATTAGTAAGGCATCGATGGAGAGAGTGTATGGAGATCTATGTCTGGGCCCTTAGCCTCACTGCAGGATAATTTAGTTATTATAGCATTACACACAAGTAGCTGTAAGCTACAATGAGTTGGTGCCTGTTTGTTGGATGCAAAGTGACTGTTCACCCCTCATGTTTAAATTGCATCATGCAGGGGCTCAGCCCTGTGTCTTCCAGTTGTGTAGCATTACCGACTCAAACAAGAAACCTTGAAATCTGCTATTACACTTTGTCGCACTAAATGTACAACGCTATCTTCCTTTTTTCTGCCTTAATATCATTGCTGTGGCATCAATCAGCAGCTTGCTGACATCTCACTGAGTACATAGTACTATCACCAAAAAGCACAGCTGTAGTGGATCTTACAGTGAAATCATTGGGAAAAAAGCAATCGTGCCCAGAATCAATCCAGAAGCAAGCCTTCAAATATTATTTTCTTTTAAGAATGACCACACTGTACAAACTCGGGTGTCCAGAAACAGACAAGCTCCATCCTGTTTAAGTGGGACAAATGAAAATTGAACTGTAACTGCACTAATGCACGTTCTGAACGGGCACTGCACTAGTATAAGAAATGGGCTTTAATCATATTGTACTTACAGCTGGCATGAAAAGCAGCCTTTGGAGTGTTTACTTTGTTTACTGGAGGAACATTTCCAAAAACACATTCCTGCAAACACTGATTATTCAGAAAATATATATAGTGAGCTATTTGCCACAGTCCAAACCTTTTAATTTGGTTCTCTTTGATACCATTAAAGCAACCTACAGTAAAGCTGAGAATGCATGATGTTGCTATGGAAACAAAGTACAATGCAAACCATGTGTTTTAGTTTTTGATACACCTACAGAACTGACTCACACACAAATTAATCCATTGTCCATTCATTCAATCAGTCACTGTATGACTCATTTACATGTTTAATAATCGTATTTCTGCACAAAAATGACAACGAAGCGTGACAGCAGTATAAGAAACCTTTCACACACTCTGCTACCAATATTGTTGGAATACTCTAATAATCTCAGAGGAAACATAGGGTCAATACTTAATGTTGAGGAAAAATAACCAAGTTGGATAAAGAACTGAGCTTTTTGGATCGCTCGAAAAGCCTTGTGGAATCATCAAAATGACAAATTATTTGCTAAATGGTCTGTTGTGCTGCCTGGATGCAACAAATTTGCTTTGAATCAGGAGCATTCTTGGCAACTTGTTTTTCTTTTAGATTTTACATGTTATGACATCTGTCATAATATATTTGAATAGTTTAGATTAATCCATACTTTGGATTTCATAAATTCAGTTAAAAACACCTCCGTTCCTTAATAAAAATGTAATGAGATAAGTTTTTTAAAATCCACACTAAATACACCAGTCATTAGAAATATCCTCTGCTATATTCATATGTAAAATCAATGATTTTGTCTGTTTATACATAGGTGGTTTATCAGAAATGTATAATTCTTAGTTTTGTCATTGTCAAACTACCCAACATTTTTGAAAATACTTTGTAGAATCAGTTAAAAGACTATCAAAGCTCTTGGAAGTGTGACATTTATAGTGTGGGGTTTGCAATGAGCAATTTCTACCATTGAGCATCACACAAAAACACAGCTGGTGTTACATTCCAGAATTCTAGTACGTGTGTCTTTGTGGGTGTAAAAAAAAAAGACCATAAGTTTCAGACTTTGTCATTTACGTCAGATTTAAAAAGCATATTAACAGAGAGCATGTCTGAGGTTAGATTTAAAGCCTCTTTAAGCAGACAATGACAGCCGAGTCACAGAAACATGCTTCAATCATACAGTACGTTCCCATCGTAAACCTGCAGGCAGAGAAATGACCACCACAAACCTGTCTTTTTGAAAGATGCTCAAATAAGGAGCTAGAAAGAAACACACTTTCAATCTCCTCAAGACAATTAGCTCAAATATGAGTCAGCGCAGCTACTTCAAATGTGAGTCAATGAAGCACATTACCTAACCTAATAAATATTCCTAAGTGTAAACAGAGAATATCAGTTGATGAAGAGTGTTCGAATAATCTGCTTCATTACAAAGACGTCCAGAGTGGGTACAAACAAAGCCACTGACTGTAATAAGAAGGCTTTAATTGGGTATCCCTGGACTAGTTAAAGGGAAAGTTTTTTTTTTTAAACCTGGACCTTATTTCTGGCATAAAATACTTTCATCTACTTACGATAACAGTTTGGTGAAAGTCGGCGTCCTTCGGACGATATTTAAATGCGCGTATCTCCATATATAGGGTCATCGGCCGATGCCCCCGTTCACTCCCGTTATATGGATATATACGCGGACCTAAATAGCGTCCGAAGGAAGCCAACTTTCACCAAACTGTTATCGGTGAGTAGATGAACGTATTTTATGCCAGAAATAAGGTCCAGGTTTAAAAAAAACAAACTTCTCCTTCAAGGTATACAGTGCAGATAATCAAATATGTTGCTCCTTATGCTTAAGTATATTGCACATAACTATTTTTCAGAAATCAAAGCTGAGAATGCATACCTTTATCTGCATGTCTCAGGGTTACAAGCTTGTAAAAACAATGTCAAGAATTCAGTCCCAAGCACCATTGTCAAAGCTATGCATGAGCTGCTCTCTGTCTCAATCCCACTAACCCTGAACTATCCCTTGCTTCCATGCTCCCCCCAGCTCTCTTCTTGCAGTATTATTGTTTTTCTCCGTCTCTCCTCCCAGTGAGTAGGTCCTGACAGCTTATCTCCTCAACAGTGACTTCTCAACCACTGGGCTGCGTTAGGCTGACGGTGTGCCAGCAGGTGAAACAACTGCACAGAGCTTTACCCGCCAAACACTCCTGTCAGCAGGTCTCAATGAGTTCCCTGTTCATTTCTTTGTCATGTCTGCAACAGGATGACCAGTGAGGGGGGGGGGGTTATTTTGGCTCAGTTGAACTTATCTGTATTGGATGGTCCCGCTCGTTAAGACGACACCTCAGGTGATGACGTAAATGATACTGCACCCTCATGGCACTCACTTATCAATCATTGACTGTTTCATTTCAACTGAGTTCTTCTTTGCCTGTTGCCTTAGTAAGTGTGTAATCTAAGTGTTTGATCGAGCGGTTTGAATGTTTTATGCTCAAACTTAATCATCTTGTAGTCCTTGTGTATGTTCATACAACTGTGTACGAATACAGAACTTAAGGCCACGAACTGTCTATGCAGGACAAAGGTAAAACACAACAACTGCAAATCGCCATCGTGATCGAGAAAACAATTTCCTTAAAGTATGGGAAACCTTGCCACAGGGTAGAATGCACATTTACATGCACATACCTTATGAGTGTATCCATACGGATAAAGTGTTCAGACTACAAGTAAAAAAAGTCAAGGTTTTTAAATTCATGAGCAAAAGAAAGAGATTAAATAACCATAGATTTGCATTTAAAGAGGACGGTGTTGTTAAGACTTATTCCAGTTTTCATTTTATGATACCTATGTGTAATATGTAGCCTTACAGTTCCACCCCAGCAGTTGACATTTGAAAAAAAAAGGAAGAAGAAGAAAGAAATACACCAGAGGAGCAGGCAACAGTGCGGGAAGATAGCAATGGCTTCTGGCACATATTGAAAGTTGAAGGTCCTGCGCAATGCAGTCTATAAAAAGTGTTTTCTCTTTGTCTCTTTGTTTGTTCTTGCCTGGTCAAGGTTCCTCAGAGGGCTGGCATGTATCTGCCAGCAGAAACAATTTTTTCAAGGCTGCCTTCATTAGATGGATGCCTAGGAAAGTAATAATGAAAAAAGCTTTAAAGGCTGTTTTGAAGAAAATGTGTCAAGCAAGCTGGTGTATTTGTGTGGGTGGGTAAAGGTGTGGGATGAGGACAGACACAGGCTAAGGTGTCATGCTCTTCTCGATCAAGCAAGTACTTTGTTTCAGATATATTATACAGTGCAACCCACAACACTGTAAGTTCTAAAGAAGAGTGGTAGAAGAAGAGATCATATTAGAGTGAAATTAAGTCATGATTGACTAATCTACCACGGTCTACAAATTGGGCTCACAGATGTGAGCGTTAAATGGTATGCTTTCATTTATATGGATGACACGTTAGCTCACAGTATGCATTAAGAAACTAAACAAGTGGACACTTATCCAATCATTTTGAATAAATATGTAGTTGTTTCCAAACTTTTGACAAATTTTGCCAGTTTCCTTCCCCCTTTTTGCCCCTTATTTTTGTCTTAACCAACTCTTGAAGGCAGGCCGCCTTCTTAGTTTTTCAGCTCAATGTTCTACTGTATTCCCTCACTGGCTGCTGCTGTTGGGATTCTGAGAGGGAAATCTACAAAAGAGTTTCATTCTGACAAATTAGTGCTGAAGGCATGCATTTTTGTCTGGAAAATACGACTGCTGAATGGTGAGACTGAACCCAACAGTAAAGTTTTCAGATGTGAAGCACAATAAATGCTGGTATACTGAGTTCAAAGAAAAGAAGAATATAAAAGCAAAACACCACCACCACAACCAAAAAAAAAAAAAAAAGACATGGAAAAGACAAAAATAGGTTCAGAATCTGTTCGCTTAGAAAACCAGCACACGGCACTCAGGACAGGTGATGCAACATGACGATGATTTTGATGATGTGAGATGACATGAACAAGTCATCTTTAAAGATGGAGTAACTGGATGCCACTTGTGTGTGTGTGATGTTACTTCTCTTTCTAGTTCATGTATTTCCCAAAGAACTTACATAGAAAAAATACCAAAAGAGTTTCAGACTTCTGGATCTATGAGTGAGGATAAAAAAATAAATTGCCTGGACAGCTTTGGTCTTTAATAACAATGTGAATATCAAACCACTAGGGTTTGAGGTCTGGATGGGATTTCCCAAAGTATGATCTTACACATGTATAATACTGCCAATTACTAGGTGGTTCATCTTGCAATTTTTTTTCAGATAAAAGTACTTTTATAAGCAAATTAAGACAACATACGACATAATAGGGCCACATTATTATAAACAGAAAAAATGCTCAGCAAGATTATTCAAAAAACGTTTCATATGGGAGACCTGTGCTAAAAGTTTGGCAATGAAGTAAAGTGCAGCATGTATACATGCTTTCTCTCAAGTTAGCATTTGCACCAGGATGTCCTCTTTTGACCACTAGGGGAGCTATGACCCCTGGAACACACAAAGTCATTTTCATAGTCCAGAGCAGCTGGTTCTTATGCTAAAGCCCACAAAGCACTCCATCGCCCTCCTGCGCAGTGCTACCAGACAGAGTTAGCCTTCCAAACACATGTTGCCATGCTGTATGTTTGCTGTTCAGTGTGACAGGTTCACTGAGACATGAACACGAACCCTTACATTCAGTCCATATTCAAGAGACTAACCTCTGCCAAGCACAACATGCCTGTGTGCACAAACACGGTTTGTCAGCAGAGTGAGATGAGACAGATGTGAGCTGGGTCTGGACAAATGTATTCTTTCTTCTTCAGAGAGAGGAAGGCTAAGTGGCGCTGACTGCAGGGGATGGCTGCCCCACATCCTACAGGTGCGATGAGGTAAGGCAGAGGAGGAACGAGACGTGTTTAGGATGGATTGAGGGGGATGAGTAGAAGGGCTGTCAGAAGCAGATGTGAACTCCCTCCCACCCCTCTCCAGCCTCCCTTTGCTTAAATAAGTCATGCACTAGATTCTTTTATCTACACATGCAAACAGGTACTAGTGAGTTCCCTGAGGAGAAATGTACACAGAAAATGGTAGAGAGAAAACAAAAACAGGGAAAGTGAGAGTTAGAGAGAAAAGCTGTACTGTTACTGCTGCAAAATGCTGACTGACTTTCCTCGAACAATTGTGTAAGTGTGATCACAACTTGCAGCGCAGAGTTGCTCTTTCTCTTTCTCTTTCTCTTTCACTCCAACTTCATGAATTAAACAGATTTAAAGGTTGTCTCGTTTCCCTTCATCCAAACTGGAGAAGGTACACGACCTTTGCACTGATAAAACCCAAATGTAAGACACTTCATGCCTTTATCAAAAGGATAGCCACACATAGACCATAAGCGGCATTAAAACATTTTATGCAAAATTAGCATAATTCACACTTGATTCAACATAATCACCCACAATAATAATACCATTCTCACACACATGCCAAACACACACGCTTATGCACACTAACGCTATGTGAACAGGAGTCACTGAGTGTGAAATGGATGCGGCCCCCCAGCCCTGGTGCCATCAGCCTTAGCCAGCTGGCGGTGGTCCCAGCTCTTCCCCTCCACGCCACTGCCTCCCAAAAACCCTGCACGCTTTGATATCAGAAAGCCCCTGGCTACCCAGACATCTGGAAGTTATTATTCAGCAGAGCACGCCACAAAGCGCCATTCCATAATGAAACATCACATTTTGTGTTAGAGTCTTTCTCCTGCTACATGTGTGCTGGATAGCACTTGCAGCATATTTCTGACCACTGATGATGTCTTGTTCTCTCATTGTTGGTCTTTCTATTCATGGCTCCTCAGGATCTCTGCATTAGTTGACTCAGTGGGGGATTAAGCCAAATAGCCAGTTATTTGACCTTTTAACACATTACCGTTTAGTGCTGAGGTTTATAACACACTGTACCGTGAAGGATTTGAATTGCTGGAATGAAAACACTGTGAGGCGAGCGTACACTGCCCGAACAGCATGCTTGTCTTTAGAACCCAGTCTCATAGATCCTTCGTTGGCTGATGTCCCATTTTCTCTTTGGCTGACTTAGTGCCATCTCTTCTGTTCTCTAGCTGTGCACAATGCAAAGTAAAGTAAGCTGAAAACTTTTTTTCATGTTTTAGTTTGAAATACTTAGAAATGTCGAAAATGTCGGGCTTTCAATCTTTCAAACTAAGTTTTTACATTGTTTCCTTTTTCATCTTTTCATTACATTATATAAACTGCTCAAAATTGATTTCCTATAAACTCAAGAATTGTGCAGTTCAAATTGGCTTCTGACATTTCTTTCTACAGCAGTGACTCACTTGCCATGTGTGGCAACCAATCATTTGCAAAAAATGGAAAGACACAAGTTAAGTGAATTCATGTCACTTCGGACAAGTTTCTATCCCATTTCTATTTCAATATCTCATTTCATCAAGCATAGAATCATGTAGATTTTTAGCTTATCTGATGATTATACTGTCCAGAACAGTGAATGAAACTGATTGTTAAATTAACTTTTTTTAGAACAGCAAAAAAACAAAACCTAAATAACTCTTACTTGCTATTCTTAAGATTTTAAATGGTTTGACATTTGATTTCAAATGAACATTTTTAGCAGAGCAACATTTGTATCCCAATTGGTGATTTTTTTTCTTGTCTCCTGAAAAAAACCACAATTGTTTTCCATCTCCATCAAATCCTGAGAGTAGGGTATCTGCCTTCCAGATGAATAATACCCTATTAGACTCACCAGCTAGTGACTAACTTGATTTGTATGTTGGTTCTGAGCAGGCAGCCATGGTGTTAGGAGCTTTTTCAATTAAAAAACTGCAGAGAAACAGCTGATAACAAAAAATTGTGGGCAAAAGAAACTGACAGTAGCAGTAAATCTGATTGCTATTTGCTGGAGTCACTTAAACCAACAATACCTATGACATCACGCATAACATCAGTCTGTTTCAAGCACAGTTTAAAGCTTCAACACAACTGAAGTGAGTTCCTGGTGACAGCCGGTTCGTACCCGAGGCTACGTTTGCCTGTTGAAACTGAATGGATCCTTGTCAAGTCAGAATATCTTGTGGGTGACATGTTTGTCTCAGTTAGAGTTGATTTCATCAACAACTTACTCATGAAAGGGGTGTCTGAAGTCGCACTGAGGAAGTGAAGACAGGCTCGTAATCATTTGTGTTGTTATTGCCTAATCTGATTAACACTCGTTGGTATTGACTATCTGATCTGGCCATGTGGTCCTGTAGTCACGGGAACAGCTTAACTCAGGCTACGGCTACACGAAAACGAAACAAGGGTTTTTTTGAAAACGGGTACGAAAATGATTGCGACCACACAGGGAAGCTTCTGTGTCCACATGGCAACGCAACGCTTGCTGAAAACGATGCAGTACACACGAAACACCTCTAGGTGCGCTGTAAGCCACCCCCACCGGTTACACCAGAACAATAGAAGAAGCAATGCGCATGCGTGTACGCCCCTACTTCTACCAGCGTGAAGCTCACGTTGTTCCTTCAACAATGCCGCTGTAGTTAGCAGTGTCTGCAGCAGTGCTGCTATCAATGTTGTGGGGTCCATGATGATCGCTGTCTGTCCTTGTTGTGTTGTCTTCTTCTTCCGGATTTTGAATGGAAGCCGCTTTTTGTTCTGGTCACTGACGTATGTGTATACGTCACTGGCGTTAGCCATGTGGCTGTGACGTAGATGTAAACGAATCCGTTTTCGCTGTAACAATGGAAACGAAACGGCGCCGTTCTCAAATCTTCCCACTCTGGAACCCGTTCTCAAAAACTATCGTTTTGGGGTAGTGGGAACGCCGGCTCTGTGTGGCCGCAAAAGCCAAACGATAAGAAAAAGTATCGTTTACAGTGAAAAACGTTTTCGTGTAGCCGTAGCCTCAGGCTGCTCAGTCTTCCCCTGACCTCTGACAGATTTTAAATAGAAACGAAAGAGCAGAGAACCCCTGGGGTGCCTAGACGTAGGATGTTTTCCAATAACAGCTTATAGCTGAGGGAAACGTACTCTTCCCCCGTGTGGCAGTGTGATTCTATCACTTGGAAATGTTTTCTATTGCTGCTTCACTCAGCCCCACTCTGTTCCCTCTCCCTCTATCTGTAAAAACCCCAAGGAGTTATGACCTGATTCTGTGCTGTTACTATCACCAGACCACGGGAGAAAATGTGATAGGAAGAAGAACCTCTGAGATGATAATTGAAATTTAAAGCATGATATTTTATGTGTGTAACTCACCTCATTTTGCTCAGTTGATGCTAGGTCAATCAGCGCCAGCTGAACCACAGTCTCCCATGCATGCGTGTGTGGACCACTCGCTGTCAGTTTAAACTGGACCGGTTCATCCAGGCTGGCTCCCTCTGCCTGGACAAAGACGGCTCCATCTGTCCGCACGCTGAAGATGGGGTCACTGCTTTGGAAAACCACAGCGTCGTTCCCCATGCAGTCATCAAACTTCACTGCAGACAAAATAATTGACACAAGTTTAATGTCCAATTCTGCAAAACGGTAACAGCCAAGGATACAGCCAACGATCAAAAAAACACAAACGATAGTGGTCAGTGGGGATGTGGCGACAATTTTTGATTTGACAGCCGAACATACAAACGCACAGAATACACCTGCAGGGCACACGTGTCACATGGAGGTAGATATTAGAGTGACCACTCTTAAGAAAGACTGTATCATGGTGCCAAGTTTGTACTACATCTATATTATACTAAAAATACTTGTTTAGGTAGATTTCCTGGAGTTGCATTTGAAAACAATTTCCAAATGATTTCGCATGCTGTTTTTGAGGAGGTAACTCCAATCACCAACACTTCTACATAATGAGTTATTTTCATATGCTGGGACACATTATTCTTTACATGTACAGTATTTATTTGCCATTCTTGAAATGCACAAGTTCTATTTGTAGCACGCACATTTAGTCCACTTTTGTACCGTCAATTTTGCTAATGTCTTTTTCTTGTACTGGTGCTCGGGAGGCTGTGTGGCAGTTGACCTCTGGGATAGGAGGCTTCTGAAGCAGCAGTGTGGCATGCCTGAAGAGCTGATTGGGCCATACCATGAACTGCTGCATCATGGAGGGGACAATACATTTATTTCTCTCAAATATTTTTGTGTTCTCTTTGATTTCAGAATTAGTTTAACAGTTAAACTAATTTCAAACAAACAGTTTTGGTTCCTCGTTAGATTATTTCCCTTTATGTGTCAGACAGGCCTGATCAGTCGGTATTTAAATCCTGTTTGTTTGTTGTGTTTTAGGTCAGTTTGATTTAGTCAGTTAGTTTGGAGTTACTTTGTTGGTTGAGTTACTGTAATTGTCACACAGTGAGGTCAAGTGTTTTTTTTGTCTCGTCTCCATGTCATGTTTCATCATTTCCTGTTTTATTTTGAAATATTAACTCTCCCTCTCGTTTCAGGTCACTTGCCCTTCCTCTCGTGTTCCAGCCTGATTGTCGTATGAATGATTCCACCTATTCCCTATTATCCCTGTGTGCATAAGAGTCTGCGTCTCCCCTTGTCTTGTGCCAGTGTGTTGTATCAGTTGGTCTTACGTGCATCACTCTCGCCTTTTCCAAGCCATTGCTTTGCCAAGTTCCAAGATTACCATTTTTGTTGTATCCTCGCCAAGAGAGATTTTTTTGTTCTTGATAACTTTAATAATATAACTGTGCTAAAGTCAAGTTTAAGTTTTCATAGCGTTCTTGTTTTTCCTCCCCTGGAGTAAGTTTTTGTTTAATAAATTTTCATGGTGTAGTGCCTCCGATTTTTCAGGAGAGATTTTTGTTTTCCTCCGTAGCAGGAGTGATATTAAGTTAAAGCTAAATTTTGATAGTCCTTTTGTTTTTCCTCCTTATAGTGGAGTGATTTTGATAGTTTTTCAAAGATGTACTTCTCTCATTTTGGGAGAAGTATATATTCTAATTGATAACTTCCATAGCCTGTTTTCTTTCTCTCTGGAGAGCCTTGAGAACTTCTGCTCCTCAATAAAAGCTCTTTGGATATATCATCTCCTGCTCCTGCGTCCTCCACTCTTGGGCCTGACAGTAATGACTTAAGTTCAATTTTGTTAATTTGGCCTCTTTTAAGGGCCCTTTGTAGTAAGGTGATTTTGTGTGTTTTTGCTTTTTTTTTGGGGTAAATAAAACCCATTTTTCTGGAAACTCGCTTTGCTCCCATGTCTAACTGGCTCGGTCGCTCACAGAGAGATTAACTTAAAGCACAAAGGAAAACCATAAAGATCACGGTACGGTGTAGTACTCTCACACATCTTGATGCAACACACAGTATATCTTGAGCGAGCTTAATGAGTACTTGGAATGGTTTCTTTGCTGCATAACTGTGCCAGGTTTATTGCATATTACACACATTTCCTCATATCACAAACTTTAATTCCTACAATCAGTTTTTGAAAACTTTATTAAATTTCATCCCATTTATATCCCATTCATTTTTTAACTCAGTGATAGTTTTGTTATACAAATTTCACTCTTTGTTTCTTTTGGAAAAAAAAAAACACGTAATAATTACTCAGCAGAAACTGATCTAAACATTCACCCATTTAGGCACAACTTAAAGACCCAAAAGCCAATCAGGGGGATGTCAACTCATTAAGATGGCACCATAAACCAGCTCAGTAAGGAGCAATCAGCACCACCAGGGAACAATGGTGATTTTGATCTCTTATGAAACAATTCAGAAGAGGATGAGTCACATCCTATTCTGGCCCCTCGTCCTCGTTTCCTTCCTCCTTCATGGCACCTGCAGACTCCCCTCTTGAGGATTATAATGTCTAGACAACATATCGCGGAATCTCTGCGCTGGCAGCTGTGTTTCCTCCTACGCCTCGACAACAGCTGAAACTAGGTTCCCATTACAAGAAGTGCCTGTGAGTAAATCCATGTTTTTTTGTTCTGTCTACCCTTAATTAAGCCAGTGATCACGTCCAAGCACTCTTCACAGAAGCCAGACGTACAGACAGTCGATCAGGACTCAGTCAGAGGGGACAACAGTTTCACCGCCACGTCCATCGAGTGTAGTAGCTGTTTCACAAGTGTCCTCGTCTAGACAGATCTACTAGAACGTAAGAGATGAATTGCATTTAAAAAAGAGGCAGATAAGCCTCTGCTTATCAGATTGCTTCTCTGCTTGTATTGCTCAATATATCCACCTTAAACAAACACAAAAAAAAGCTCCCTTGCTGGCTTCTGTTAGTCTCATTCACTTTCCTTTTTGTGTAATCCTATTCTAGTTCTTCTTTGCCATCATTTAAGGATGTTTCTCAAAAATAATCTCAAAGATTAGATTTGGAAGGTAGGAACAACAATAACAAATATATTATTTGGGAAACACATGTCAACACAAATGGGATTTTGAATGGCTGCCTGAATGTAACAGCAACGATAAAAACGATAGAAACTTAACTTAAGGCATGCATTACTGATTTTTAGGTCCTGGTATCTGTGAAACCTAGAAACACCCAAGGGGGAAAAAACACAGGCAGGTCTGTTTGTGGTTGTTTCCCCTTCTCTCACTGTCCACCAATTATTGTTTCCTCTCTGTCTGAACTAGGCACACCGCCAACAGTGCAGCAGTATTGAAGTAATAAAAAGCAGAGGCCTGTATGCTGAAGCTAAGCAATGACAGAAGAGGTAATTGAGGGGTTGTTATCACAATCAGAATGATCAATCTTCAGAATGATCAATCTTCATTTTAATGACAAAACAAGTAAGAACACCAAAAAAATGGGAACATTTGTGAATGCGTATGTGGAAATAGTATGGCGGGGCGAGTCTCATTGAGCATGCTTGCGTACACAGCTAAGTAGAGTTACTGCTCGACCAAGTCATTTAATTAGACCAATGTCCTTGCAACAGTTGACGTGCACAACGACTGGAATTGGGCTATTTACTAAAGTATGTGCGATGCGGCAACTGTTTGGATCGTGAGAGAAAATGTTCAGAAGGTTCTGCTGTAGGAAATCATTGTGCAAGTAAGAATAGCCAAATCCACTGCACAGACATCTTTGTGCTACTTACAGCAAGCGTAACATAAAGTAAGTAAAATATTTGAATGATAGCAGCTTTAATGGGCTGCATTATCTGTATGTGTTAGACCATATTGGAGAGACTCAGTCTCATTCAAGTATGGCTGTGTTAACATACACTTTAAAAGTCCAAAATCTTAGTCAGACAAACAATCTTCTTTTTTTATTTTTTAAATGCCATATAAACAGCCTTATTGACAAGGATGGGATAGATTGTCTGATAAAAGTACACTGTGTAAAACATTCTCAAGCTGACTATAATTATCATCAGATGGTGAAGGAACAACAGCTATGACATTATGTCTACAACATGGATGTGTTGCTTTGCTCATATCTGACAAAGGCTGCTTTCCAGACAGGTAGTGCCGACCCTTAATCCCACACTACTTTCTACTTTCGGATGGGATGCTGCTGAGCCAGTGTAGCAACCGGTCTGTCTTCAGGACAATTAAGCAGTGAATGAATCACTAAATGTAAGCTACTACTGGGGATCAGGATAGCTCGGAGATGATCCATTTGGCTGCAGTTTGTGTTTAGCCTTAGCACTGGCCACCTCTCTCTTGTCGTACTTACACTTCCTCTCACATCATTTATGAGATTCCTTGCCTTAATGGCTAATGCTGGAGACTCTGAGACTCAGAGACTGGTCCCACATCCTCACTGTAAACCCAGATGGGGGAGTTTATCCAGCAAGCTCGATGCTGTAACAGCGCCTGGTAGTGTATTCAACACAGATTTAAGTATTGCAGTATGAAAGTATTTTTTTTAGTACAATGAAAGCAACTTTATTATCTTTGGGCTATTTTACAGAGACAACAACTTCTGCAAACATTTAAAGCTGTGAGTAAGACAGGAAAAACTGTAGGATCACTTGAAAGCTGAGTTTCCTCCCCTCTATCTGTATATTGTTTGGAAACATACATAATAAAACTTAAATACAACAAAGCCCAGAATGAATCGAATTTAGTTTCTTGATATTTAAACAGCAAAGGTAATACTTAAGATAAAAAAAAAAAAAAAGAGAAAATCCATAAAAGCTTAATTCAATAAGTCAATGAATACAGAGGCAAGAGGCAACTGTTGGTGTGTAATCACTCCCTGTGTGTGTGTGAGTTGACATTCTCTATGATTGCCTGCATGTCTTAACAGTGACAGGCTGAACTAACAGCACCAATACCCACACAGAAATGCAGTGACAGACTGTGCATGGAGTTCCCAGAGGGTCTTGTTTTTGCACCAATTAAAGAAAAAGACAGTGCCAGCTCCAACCCTTCCAACATCATACACACAAACACACAGACCTTCAATAGCTCCTCTTTCACTCAGTCGCATCAATACCGCTATAAGAGAGATTATAAAAATTGGCCAACAACAAAGCAATGAAGCCCAACGGCACCAAGCTGCACATTAACAAGTTGTCTAAAGCACTGGGCGCAGGTTGTGCATTGATCTGGCAAATAAGACAGACACCCCAGTGTGCCAAACAGCCAGCCAAGCACTTCTCCACAGTCTAGTCAATGTGAATAGTCACCCACTGAAATGTGACAAATTCTACCAGTGCACGCCCAACAGGAAATGAATATTTTCATGTTATTTCTTCATCATGATTGTATGGAAGACAGAAAAGCGGTTCTTTGTATATTGCCTGAATGATATCACAAACCAAACCCAATTTTCACCTTTCCCCCCTCCCCCATCCTTCTAATTAAAGTTTTCATCTTCCTCCAACAAGACAAGGACAAGGAGGAGAGGAACGTTGAGAAGAGATGTGACCTTCTTGTGGTGTTCTTTGGACAGCCTGACACGAAGTAGCTGACAAGTGTTGAAAGGGAAGTGAGAAAGAAAAAGAGTCAGGGGAGAGGGAGAAAGCTGAGGAGTGATGGAAAGAAGGTGAGAGGAGGCAGGGAGAGAAGTGAAGGACAGAAAGAGAGATGAATGACAGGATGGGGAATGTGTGGAGGTTGCAATCAGAGACAGCGAAATGAATGAAGAAACATTGAAGAAGAAAAGAGTTATAAAAAAGCTCAGATCAGGCAGATTGCGCTGGCAAAAGAAATATCTCCCGAGGCAATTGTTTAAAGAATGATGCACCGAATGCATCAGATGTCACTGTGACCAACAAAACAGTGAAGAAACCTCTTTTATCAGCACTGGATCACACTGATATCTGTTACAATCAGGCGCATTGTGAGCAAGAGACGAGGATACAGACAGAAGAGGAGGAAATCTATGATGAGGAGGAGTGGGGAGTGGGAGGTGAGGTGAGGTGAGGATGGAGACTGAGGAAGGCAGGGGATGGGGGCTTAACACTGGGTTCCTGGCTCAGTGAACTGGCTCTCTCTCACACATCCACACTGGAATGGATGGGATGCTCAGATGGCTGTTTAAACAGGTTAATTGGGCTGGCCTCCCGAGAGATCGGGACAGATGGATAGAAAGATAGAATGAGAGAAGAGTGAACAAAAAAGCGACAAAGGAAGAGCAATGGAGCTCAGAGAGATGGAAATAGAGGGCTGGGTGAAGAGATGGATGGTGTGAGACGAATATGGCCACTGATCACAGACACCATGGGGAGTCTTGCAGTCTAATCAGAGCAGTGTGGAGCTGTGCAGTGGGCTAGGCCCTCACCAAATGACTACACCGAGGCAGGGCCACAGCACACTACTGACAGACTATGAAGGGAGGACAAACTTGTGATGGAAGGCTGTTTAAAGCAATGTATGAAGCCCATAAGGGAGACTGATTCACTGAGGACGATCATAAAAAAGCAGCTCAACTTTCTGTCTTCCCAAAAAAAACCTTCAAAGGTACGACGGCATTGACTATTTTCAAAAAGGGACAGGGACAAACATGCACTAGACTCTGAGTTGTCTCAAACTGTGAATTACCATCAAGAAATAGTTCAGAAAGAATACATCAAAACAAACTACAGTGCAAAGAACAAATGTGTTACGTCTTATACCAAACTAGAAGCTACCTCTCAGTCAAATAGGAATCAAAGCAAAGCTGCTCGTATTAAAGCCACTTTTCTCTTTAGCTCATTCGCTTATCGGACAGTTTAATATTTTAAGTGTATCCTATGTCCATACACACTTGGGAAATTCACAGAAGGAACTGGAGTCATGTTTGCCAACTACAAAGGTAAAATAAAATAAAATCTCACTTTCAAGTTCCCACAAACAAAAGGGGCTTTACTTGGATCGAAGGAAAAAAGACATTGGTGAGGGAACACAGATTTTTTTGTGTGTTCATCAGGCACAAATTAAATGTTCATTGTGTGAGGAACTGAGAAAAGCAGTGCTCTCTTCTGTTGTTTTTATTCCCTTTCAAAGATGAATCATGCAACAACTTTTGTTGTCTCCTGGTTTCTGCCCATCTAACTTTTCCCAGCATTGCTTTTGCAGTAGCACAGCGCTGCGGATGTGTGTGTCCTGGATATGGATGGTCTGTGGTGTCTTATGTAAAATTAAACAGCTTTACTCTGTGTTTTGTTTGGCTGAACATCGATACCCTTTACTTCACTGCTCCACTTTTCGAGTGAAAATCCAAAGTGTCAGCATGAGATATCAGGATCTTGCCTTGCTGCATCTGCTGTTGTTTATCATTAAATTTGAATTGAATGAGTGAGATAAGGATAGGATATAGGAGTGGACTTAAAGGGATAGTTTGCCTCTTTTGACATGAAGCTGTATGACATCCCATACTAGTAATATTATTTATGAACATTGACTTACCCCCTGCTGCGTCCTGTGAGCCGAGTTCCAGCTGAGTTTTGGCATTGACAAAGGTAGTCCGGCTAATTGACTGGGGCTTAAAAAATAAAGCGTCTTGCTTCTCAAAACAATATGCGTTCAAAAGAGTAATACATTTGCATCACAAAATCGTTCTCCAGGAAAAAGTCAGACCTCACAATCGCTTGGCGCTATTTTCTCTCCCTTCGTATCACTGCGTGCTGCCACCTGCCGACAGCCGCACCTGTTACGGTGTTTACTGCTCGGTCTGCACTTCGGTCTGCACGGTTTACACAGCCCGTAGTGATACGAAGGTAGAGAGAAAATAGCGCCAAGCGATTGTGAGGTCTGACTTTTTCTGGATGAACGATTTTGTGATGCAGATGTATTACTCTTTTGAACGCATATTGTTTTGAGAAGCAAAACGCTTTATTTTTTAAGCCCAAGCCAACTAGCCGGACTACCTTCGTCAACGCCAAAACGAGGCTGGAACACGGCTCACAGTACGCAGCAGGGGGTAAGAAAACGTTCATAAATAATATTGCTAGTATGGGATGCCCTACAGCTTCATGTCAAAAGAGGCAAACTATCCCTTTAAGGCAAAGACTAACTAATTGGAGTATGGAAGCCGAGTGGAAATCTTGAGACATGCTACTGTGTAAAGGTCATAAACTTCATCATAACTTCTGTGTTTATTTTAAAACTTCTTATGGGGAATAATTAAACACTAATTAAATCTGTTGTACATATACAGTATGGTGGTATTTACAGTATCGTTCCACTGACTTGCTTTTAATGTGCTTTATGATGAATATCTTTGAGTTATAGTGCAGTTATTTCCTCCTTTAAAGTTACTCACTTGCCCTGGACATTGTTTATTTGTTTGAATCATTATAAAGTGCCGGCCATGTAGCAAAACTTCTGCAATTATCCTAATTAAGGTCCATATGCCACATTCAAATGTGTGAAAACTGATAAATTAGTTTACCTGACCACCAGAACTGGCTCTTTTTAGAGCTGACATGCTGTTAGATGGCTCGAAGCTGCAGCTAGTTAGTCACGGTAGGAGTTAGACTGGTGCTAACAGGCTGACATCTGATCTCAGAGCTGCAGGAAGCTTGGCTTACACACTGCACGCTGATCCTAGATGGAACAATTAAACAATTTTTGTACATCCACCTGATTTATTGTTACTTATCAAAATTGTCCTACTGATTTCTACATGTTTTAGAAGCCTGTTTAGGAAGGATGAAAGATGGGGCGTCAAGTAAAATTCACTCAATTCTCTTATGTCATGTACAGGCTTAAAGCAAGGAGAATATGATTCATAATCATACAAAGGTTTAACAAATAATTTGAAGGCCCACATGTGGGCTATCGCAGTATTCCAGAACAGCATGGCGGTGTACATGTTGATATAGACTCACAAACCAATTATGCACAAATATTCACAGAGAGGCCAGCCACAAAGTCCACAAGACATTGTTTTTGACTAATCAACATCTCTAATGACTGATTGGTATTCCTCCAGACAAGCCCTGAAGTGCTTGATTAGCCCTCATCAATTTTCATGCATTTGTTTTAGCAAAGGGAGCTGGAATTGTTGCTGGAGCTGCTAACAGCACTCTATGACAATTAGAAAACTGAAAAAATATGAAGCAAATCACGTATGAAGCACGCAACAAAGAAAAAGGTCTCTCTCAAAAAGACTACATAATGTCAACGTCTTTTAGTTATCGTGTAGGCTTTGTACTGAAAACTAAAGACAAACATTTACCTAATTATTCATGTTTTTCCCGATACATCCCATTGCCACATCCTCTCATCTGCACTTGTGTGCTTATGGTATGGCATGAGCAATGGAAAGCAGACAGAAATAGAGAGAGAGAGAGTAAAAGAGAGACACTCAACTATCCAGGCAATTATAGCTAGCTTTAGAGGTGATTAAGAGAGAAGGCAGAGAAAGAAAGATAAGGGAACAAGCCAAACAAAACTTTGCCCTGGGTAAAAAAAGAGAGAAAAAAAAGCAGAATAAAGCAAGCACTAACTGCCTTAACTTTCTGCGCAGTAACAGATCTATGAAATACCAGACAGCAAGTTTGGTTGTAGGGGAGCAGAGAAACATTCACATTGCACATACAGAGTCAAAAGGTGTTTACATAGCAAACCACATCTTATATCCCTATGCTCCTCTCATTCCTTTACAGAAGTCGTTTGGCCTTTTACCCTACCTTTGTGTGGTTGTGGTTCAGTGCGTTCTCTGGATCAATAGCCTACAAATTCACTGATGGATCTGATATGTACAGTATAGATTACTGTTCCCTGGAGCCTTGACCCAGATTTTGTATCACCGTGTACTACTGCAACACCTAAAGCCCCACAGCAAGAGATCTGGTTCACTCTGACCAAAACAGCTGAACACAGAATGGTGCAGCAGACCGAGTTGAGTATCCGTGTGTTTGTGTAACGTGGTCTGGCATCTGCAAGACTGCTCACTGTTCATGAGAATGAGAAATTATGTTAAATGAGGGTGGAGACAGACTGAGGAGGGGTGGCGACTGTCTAGTCTGTGGGAGTGCGCAGTTGACCCTGAAAGTGACTGCTGCTGTCAGCAGTTTGCATTAAGTTCGAAAGTTGGGTTTGCCCTCATGCATTATAAATGCAAAACTGAAGCTGCCCTTCAATAGAAAGAATCCAGATTAATAGAAAACTTGTTACTATTGTTTACCCAGCAGCAACAAACATAATCCTAGATTCTTTGACATATTCTCTCTGTCTTGCAGCTTAAGACTTTTTCAGCCAAAAAGAAGACTTGTTAAACAAACGTACTTATCCCAACAAATTGAATCCACTCTGTCTTTTCACAAACCTGATATTAGCTCAGTACTGAAAATTTCGGAGACCTTTTCATCAGATATTACACCATATGTAATAATGTCAGTCAAATCTACAATTTACTGATCGATCTTCTACCAGGCAAAGCTTATCCAGTCATCCTTTCTGAATGTCTTTATTTTTGTTCACGTACTTGGAGCAACTTCCAACTCTCGCATTTATTTTACTCCAAAAAACTCATCTGCATTACACAAATTTGTGCGTTTCCTTATGCTTGCCACAAGAAAACCTCTCATGACCATATGTCTCGGGTGTGACTCTGCAACGTTTTCCTCATTCAGTGAATAGGGATCTATGAATATGGTAATCCGGTCCCACCCACATAGCTGCCTGCCAGCAGCTAACACTACCTGACCTGTTTTTGCTACACAGAGCATTGGGTAAAACTAATACTGGGCTTTCAGGCATACTTTTTTTGAACCAGAGAGTGATCCTGAAAAAGAGGATGCTAAATTATACAAGACCGCATGTAAGTTGAAGCATCAGAATGGTAATGTATTAACTTTATATCACTATTAGTTGCTCTCAACAATCTTAGAAACCCCTAGTCAAGTTTTCCCGCTCAGTGGAACTTAGCCTCTGGGACCAGCTGGTGCCTCAGCACAGACTGACTCCTGGAAACTAGAAATTAGCTCCCACACACTGGGCCAGGCCGAGCAGCCTTTAGCCCCCATTACCCATTACAGCTCAGTTTTCTTGTAGTTTGTGCTTGCTTCTTCTCAACAGCATGCTATGCAAAATTAGCTATGAAGCCCCACCTCACTGGTTCCTCCAATCTGCTGTGTAGCCCATACCTGCTGTCTGCCCCTCCAATATAAATTCTCAGACTATCAGTATGCAAATGTAAACGGTTTGGGGTTTTAGTTATTGTTTGCGTTATTTTCTGTCTTACTTTGACAGAATGTTTCCCATGCATGCCTTTGTCTATTTTTTTTTATTTTTTCCTCCTCAGATTTGGGCTTTCCTGAGTGTTTAGACCCCATGACATTACCTTGTGTATTTAATAGGGCTGTGACTCGATTAAAATTTTTAATCGAGTTAACTACAGGCTTTGAAATTAATTAATCGAAATTAATCGCATTTTAATCGCATATATACTTTATCCTTTAGAAAATTAACATTTTCAACAATATTTCAACAAACACAGAACATATCCCTATTTGAAATCTGAATGTAGCATGCATGAAAACACAGTATATAGAATCTTGGATGTTAAGCTGCGTTGGGCCCCCGTTAGCTTCCACGCTAGCTGCTACATGTTTAGCGTTGAGGTGATATTTGAGGCTTGATACGCTGCGGTGATACGCGAATTCCTTGTTGCATAATCTGCACACAACCACACTCTTGTCAACGCTTCCATCCGTCTGTATTTAAAAAAAAAAAAAAAAAAAAAAAAAAAAATTATAGTGTGCGATTAAAATGCGTTAATTTTTTTAACGCGCTAATATGTGTGTAGTTAATTAATCGAAATTAACGCGTTAAAGTCCCAGCCCTAGTATTTAAGCTATTGTTTCTCCTTATGTTTGTGTGCCCTGGATAAGTTTTGAGTTACCTGAGATCTTCTTTGTGTTCTTTGTAGCTTGCTTTTCTTCCCTTTTTTACAATGTTTTTTACTGTTTTTCTATCTTGATCTATTGTACCTATTCATCGCCACGTTTTGACTGCTTATTTGGACATTTTTATACCAGCTCATATTAATTAAGCATGCTTATTGTTCTAAAAACATGCCCTGTTTTCGGATCTTCTCCTTTTTTTTTTGGGGGGGGGGGGCTTTTTATGTCTTTATTATAGGACAGTGAAGAGAGACAGGAAGCAAGTAGCAGAGAGAGGGAAATAACACGCAGCAAAGGGCCGTCCGATACGGAATTCGAACCGGGGCCAGCTGCAGGAGGACTATAGCCTCTGTACATGGAGCGTCTGCTGTACCCACTATGCCACAGACTGCCCCTCGGATCTTCTCCTTTGACCAGAAAGTAACGATATGAACCTTCTGAACCTCTCCACTCTGCCTTCAGAGGTCATCATACTGCTGTAAGTGGAGTTACTACATTAAATATTACATTCATAGGAGCATCTCTGTGTTGGGCTATGGGTTCCTGTCCATGTTGTTGAGAGAGTTCACCTGTGCTACCAGCAAATGCTGTGTGTGTACACATCAGCTGTTGAGCTGTTGCCCAGCAACAAAAAGAAAAGTTTAACCCTCTATGATTTTCATCTAATTTATTTTGTTGTCTGTCTATATGAAGAGCATATATTCAATTCTAATTCTAATTATTATACTGCAGCAATATCATTAGTATTATTGAATTTAATTTAATTTGCAATTTAGTTTTGACAACTACCCCATTTCCATTTCACTGCTATGTGATCTGAGTGCAGCAATCAACAACATGAACCATAAAATTGATCCATTACATATTTAATCTAACACATGAGACTTACCTCTGTAATGAATAGAATAAGACTTTTGAGATGCCCCAGTCAATAATTTAGCAAAATGCATGAGAAGTTTCAGATTCTGTCTCCAGCATTTCACTTTAGATTCTTGTAGCTCCCCTCAGCCAAATGTTTTGTTGCTATGGAGTTTATTTGCAATTTTATATAGCTGATATACATCTTTAAATTAACTTCTGTACAGTTTATAGTGTTGTTTTTCAACTGAATGTCATCCAACCTTCTGCTCAAATTTCAGTAACACAGAGACACTGATGCACAATCTATATAGAAAAAATTATTACATTTTCTGTGGCAGTATCAAAACATTTAGAAAGTGTGACCCTGTATCATTTTCGAACCATCTCAATAAAAAGTCACAAAAACTGTAGATCTCATTGTCATTTTATAGACATTCAATCTTCTTATTTTTGTCTTCCTTGCTCACATCCATGAAGGTCCCATAGATTTCCCCAAAAAGTTCAAGTTTTACCTCATTACACCCCTTCTGAAATCACTCCACTGGCTCTTGTTATACAGTTGAGATTTCATAGTTGTATTATTGACTCATTAAAGCGTGCACCATCATATCTGTCCTGCTTCAGCTTTATAGGCCATTTTATACTCTGTGATCACAGAGGATTACATTGCTTCCCCATTATGAATTTATCATCTCAAAACTTTCTCAGAGCTTGTGTGTTCTAAACTGACTCTTAAGACTTTTTACGATTTTATCCCTGAACTTGTACTCATATTGATATGCGCAAATGTGTAATGAATGGATTTGTACAGCATGTATTCTAATAGAAAAGGCCTTTGATTTGAAAAATTTTGCCAACCACTAAGATTCAGCTGACATCTTTCCCGATAAACTAACAAAGTCAGTCTCTATACGTATGTGTATGTGTGCCTGAGAAGATTTTCCAGTCACCGCCCCAATCTAATTCACCTCACAAAAGCCTGCATCTTTTTATTTACCTTGTTTGTTTACTGAGACATGAGGACATCTGCAGATATGCAAGAACAAAAAAAGGCAGCTTATAACATAAAAAACACAACTAAAGCCTTAACATAGCTTTTATTTCAGGATTTGCCTGCAAGGATCAAATATACTTGTAAGGAAAAATAAACAATTTTCATATTGTTTTCTCAAGCTTCCCCGAGGAAGCAAACAGCACAAAATTGCTTTCCCCAACTGCTGGAGGAAATACAGGCTGCATTTCTCAAATCTAATCAACATCTTTCCATCAAAACTTTAACAAAAGCTTCTGGTTTCCAATTTTAGGGGTCAGAGCATAAACCACAGAACTCCCTCTAGCATTTAAACTCTACATGTAATTACACATTCGATACAGTTGATAACGAATGTGAATTTTCAGTAGTAAGAGGTTATATCACTTCTCTTTTCTCTTGAAAGGCAGCCATAGGGCTCTGATCCCTGAAATCCAGGGGCTGATGGCGGACGACGATTATTGAATCTTGCAATTAGTGGTTCTGATGTTTCAGAAAGTTGCGGCGCTGAAAGTTCAATGAATGGCTGAAGAAAGGGAAATGGTTCCAAGAACAAAAAAAGCTCAGCATCAATTATCAATAGTTACTGCAGAGAGCTAACATCACGACGTAAATGATGTGTAGACTTACACACTGGACTTTGTATTCAAAACTTCATTACTGTCAATCAATTTCTTATATTTCTTACATAGTTCTACTTTTTGAAAAACGTTGATCCCTCCTGTTTGAAAGACTTGAATTTCAATATTTCAACAAAAACTTGCGGACTTCTTGAACTCATCAAACATTGACATTGTTAATAGAAATAGATTTAGACAAAGTCCAAGCCAATCCAAGATTGCATTTGCAATAAGCATCAAAGATTTTGATATCCTTAACCTTGATTTTTTTCCAACTTTCCTATTCCAACGGTTTTGTTACTTAATCATAAGCATATTTTCCAATGTCTATCCCGAACTGTACAAAGTGTTACTGCCAAAATATTTAAAATATTAAACAAACAAACATTAATGTCAAAGTTTCTACACATTCTTCTTTCTTGTCTGTAATTGTAATCCAGATTACTCACAATGCAACTCAACAAGATCATTTAAATTGATCATTTCAGGCCCTTTGTCACTCCAGGCCCATGTCTTTGTAGCTGACGAGTGATACAACATGCTTATTAACAATTACCCAAACCCACAATCTTTCCCCAACGTGAACCAAGTGCCATTGTTGCCTTAATCTATGCACAAACCAAAGATTGCAAACCCTGGCCTCCACCCCTGCGTGCTGAGAACTTGGTATGCATAAAATACACCCTTGATTTCTCCCAGTTCATAAAAGTGGCATTTCATTTATTTGAAAAACAAACCAACTCTGAATGCAATGGAGCCACCAATTATACCACAGCTAGTTTTGGCTTGCTAGATTAGGGTGGGCTTGAAGAAATAATAAATAGCCCGTTGGGCTGTAGGTAATTCAGAGCACTGCTTGGTTTCAATCTATACACAGGGTGAAGCAGTTTAAGTATGGGCTTTTTCACAAGCAATCAGCCTGTGTGTAAGAGCCATCAGAGTTCATTCTGAATCCCAGATGAATACATTTCAGAGAGTGTGTTTGGGCTTGAACACTATGAAAACAGGAGGGGATACTTTGGAGACACCGTATGCTGCCCACCCATTAAAATTTTTGGAAAGGGTACTTTTTTTGTAGCTCAATTACAACTACCTGCTCATGGTAACCTCTACTGTGTAAGCAGACATGCCTCCATCCCAAACTGTGTTAAGTGCTACAGCCACAACATTCAACCCATTAAACAGACAAACATTAATATGTTTTCTTTGTATTTTTTTCAACTAATGGTCACGGTAAAATGATTGGCAAATTATAGCACTGCGTTTTTACTTTTTTTTTTGGAAAACAGCCTTGTAGTGGAACCTTCTCGTGGGCTCAATGAGCAACCCCACTGGCTAATTCTTCAAACTGTAAATGTGTGTGAGCAAGAGCCAAACGAATCACTTAATTATGCGATTAAAATGTGTGCACACACATGGAGAACAGTCCAAATACGACTGCTGTGAGTGAAAGTGTGAGATTCAGCAGTGCCTAACACTGAGGCTGTTGAAAAGGTGCACACTGATATGCCAATCCCAATGCCAATGCCAGTCAGGTAACACATATACACTGGCAAACACCCTTAAACTCTCTCTCTCAAGCGTGCACACTCACACACACACACAAATAACACAAGGAGAATCGTGGAAGCTGGGGGCAGAGGGAGGCTGGCAGAAAACGCCTCCCGGAGGTACAAACACAGACAGCTGTAAAAAAGCCAACCCTCTCCTTCCCGCCTAAAAACAAATGCTCAAGTACACACAAGCAAACACATATGTTTTGTTAACAGATGTGCATATCATTTCTCTTAGTTTCTGAATGCAGAACTAATCTTGTAGTTCAATCTAGCAGGTTCAAACCCTGAAGCGCTTTTCTGGAGCAGCCATTTGCTGCACGAGAGGATGGCCAGCAGGTGTTTCTCTGTGGGTTTTTTTGAGACATAAAAAGGTATTTGAGCACACAAAACATCAGTATGAGTTGTAAGTGTGTGCGGCCTGCCTGTGACAGGTTTCATGTATACAGGGGAAATAAATTAGCAATGCCAGCAGGTTTCTTTGACAAGCCCTGTTAATGAGAGGATCCTCCAGAGCTTTTTGGGCTGGGGAGAGATACCAGAGGCTGTAATCATCTGTTCATCCAGGAAGATGGCATGGAGCGGGGAGTGGCTGCAAAAAGGCTGCACAATTAGACCACACCATCAGCAAGAAAGGTTCCGATGTGGAGTGGAGACAAGCTTTAGGAAAAATAACTGTAGAAAAAGAAGACCCAAAAGGACACGTTTAACATCTATCTAGATGGAATCCGTAATCTAACCTGAAATATTTTTTTTCTATTTTGTCTGGAATTTTGCACACAAAGCTTATTGCTAAAAAAATAAAAAATAATAGTGCTCACAAGTTGGTAAGCCTTGAGGCAAACATGCATGAGTGATGTGCAATATTGTAGCAAAGTCAAAATTTGCAAAAGGCAGATGTTTCCCATAGGGTGTGTGACAGCTCCATTCAGTGAGTGAAACAGACGTTTAACACGACAAAGCTGTAACGTTGTACAAAAAGGAATACTTCTTCTATCAGTGCGCTGAAATGTAAAGTATGTATTGTGTGTCACAGCATCTTTGTGAATGTGTACCGATTGTGAGAGTGAGAGCAATGTGTGCGTTTGCAGTCCATAGAACATGTCTGCACACCAACATGTTTTTGGGATACGTTGCCAGTTTGGCTACCGTTGACTCACCTGCACCTGGCTTGATGAGGCAAAGCCAACTGGCTCCTCGTGAGTTTAGAAAATCACAAACCAAGGCGAGGGATTTAGAAATGCATGAGGCTCTTCGCTGTGTAGCATTACCATGATTCATCTTCACAAACTGCAAAAGCTTGTGATAATCGCTTTAGCTAATCCTTGCACGCTTTGGGCAAACAAGCACGGAGAGAGTGAAAGGGTGGTTCTTTAACCCCGAGGGGAAATGGTGATGGTGTGGGTGAAACATGGTCAGGGTAAAGACGCCTGTTATTTATGTATATTGTTTGTGTTCATATATGTTTGTGTGTATGTCACAGCATTTGACCTGTGTAACGGGTCTGCTGTATATTTATTCCATTGGACGGAATCTATCTTTGAAAATGATATTTGGATAACATTAGGGTCTGATGATTAGACAGAATGAAATGTTTCTTCTTATTTGTTTGTGTGGGGGTGGGAAGCTCACCTACTACGGTATAATGTGCACAGCGCCTTATTTTTCTCAAAGATTTATTTACGTAGTTCCACCCCAAATGGAGAAGGGCAGGAGGGGTCTGGTAGAATAGTCAAAAAAGTTACTTCCCCTCATCTTTTCCTAAACTCTTTTCCTTTGACCTAGGTGAGAATTCGACCACGTATTACATGTGGGTCTGCAGCACTAAAACCTCGGCTGTTCAATAGATATTCTACAAAAAAATCTTTCGATACTTCATCTATTGCAATCTTATCACATTATAACACAAAGGTTATATAGAATAGAATAGAAAAAATACTTTATTCATCCCCCAATGGTGGAAATTCAAATTAGTCAAGTACCTCAAAAAATTATAAATGTTTACAATGATTGTATATTAACAACAACAATAATAATACCAATTGTAGTAAAAATACTACTACTAACTAATAATAATAATAAATGAGTAAATAAACAAAATAAAAAAAATCAATCAATCAATTTGAGAAGAACTCAGCAGTCAGTGTTAAAAAGCCTTATGACAAAATCTAATTTATATATATATATATATATATATATATATATATAATCTAATTGATATATATATATATATATGTATATCATATAAGAGATAACATAAAATGTTTATTATCAAGCTTTATAATTAAAAAGGGAAAGAAAAATCTAAGAAAGTTAAATGAAATGTTATCATAGGCTGCCTGCTCTCACCCTCCTTTCCTTCTATTTATCAGTGTGAATAAGTTAGTATATCTGGATAGTGTATAATTGAGCGTCACTATGAAAGTTGCGCCTGAGAAGAAAGTGTGGGACAGGATTATCACCTATCTTTTATAAAAGACAATTCAGTGTTTTCTATACCAAAATAGATAGGGAGCACAGGAGCTCCTTTCCTCAACACTTGTAGCATACAAACAGCTCTTATTATAGCTGCCACTTTGATTATTCTGGGTCATTTCGCTCACTTAGGAAGGTACCTAAATGGACTATTCGAGAGAAGAGAGACGGACTGATATGAGGTACCTTGGATTACCTTGAACAAACCCAATTTCACAACACCAGTTTTTTAACAGAACCATATCAGCATTGCCAGTGTTACCTATGTGTTCTGCTATCCAGTTTACCTTCACTGGCAGCTTAGAGGCACATCAACTTAAATCCTCCAAAAGTGTGCAACAAAGGCACATAAATCATGCTATGACTAAGCAGTGTGAATGGGACGTATCTATCACAAGGTATGCTCAACCAGTCAGATCAATGAAGTGGCTGCAATCAAACTCTGTCTGTTCCATTTAACAACTGATTACCTGTTTTTGTTGCTGCACGGAGGCTAAAGAGCTTTTGACAATGACCTTGCTTTCAGTAAACATTAACTTGGTTGACAGAACCTTAGATGCTCATGTTTTCTGAGAAATTAAGAAAATGTGCTATTCTGTCTGCAGTCAGAGAAAGTAGTCTTCTGCAGTACCAGTCAATCACTTGAGGGGCTGATTTACTAAGCCGGGCAAATTGGCATGTGGTTACAAATTACAAACAGCAGCGATCAGAGTGAAAAATGTTACTGATCCACAAGCACAGATGCAACTACCTCATTTCATAAATCTCCACGAACAGCAGAAATTAGCATTGTCTCAAACAAGAGCACTTGTTCGTAGTCAGGAGCCTGCGAAAGGTGCAGCTTGTTCATTGTTACAACCCAGGCCATATAAGCATCACCCATATTACCTTTTTGGTTAAAATATCTACGACGTTCGTTTTAGCTTAGATGAAAAAAAAAAAAGTATATCACTTCATCACACCAAGCACAACGAAATAATAAATCTGCACCTTAGTCTCCCCATTTTTTCTTTGCTTGAGAGGATGCTAAGAGTGTTCACTTAGATAAAAGTAATGACAGGTCTATGATACTGTGAAAGTGTCGTCAGTAAAAGAATGTTAGGGTTTTGAGCAAACGCACCCAGAACCTAAATGCCCTGAGGTAGGAGTTAAAAGATTATTCCTTCCATTATGCCTTTAATCTTCTGCATTTTCACTGAGGTGTAAGATACAGTTTGGATGTTGTACTTGAAGTCAGCTGAGGTAGGAGATCTTTCCCCTTGCTACTGTTGGAGCATCAGCATTGGTCACAAAAGCCTACACAAACAAATAAACCAGGAAGTGTGCTTCAGCAGAATCTACTCAAAATCTCTTAATGTTACATATATCCCTTAAAGTTTGGGATAATATCAGAATAACTAAATTCCTATCAGAGCCTTTTTTATGGCTTCAAATCTTTCCCCACAAAAAAAAAGCATGTGTAAAGCATGCTGATTATCTTATGAAATTATCTATTGATTGTTTGGTTTGTAAAAATAGTCTTTGGTCTCAAAGGGACTCCATCACATTAATAAATAAATCTGAAAGGAAACTTAAGGAAAATGAATTTACAGTCAGGAAATTAACTATTCCTCTATATACGTTTCAATCCTTTAAAAGAACATTACATAGTATTTCAAAAGCTTTTAAGTTATAGCTTGAGAAATAACGTGCCACCAAAAAGCTGTCAGATAAGATGAAATGTGAAGAAGCAGGAATGAAAGTGGTGAAAATCTAAAACACTCGGGTAAAATAACTTTTTCTTTTGCCCTTCCTTGCTTCATACTCTGTTTCAAAGACCAGCCGTCACTGAAAGGAGCCTTACCACTCCTCGATGTGCATGTGTTTGCTGTGCCCGCTCTATCCAGGCATATCCCATCATTATCTAACATTCCTTTAACAAAAAAAAAAAAAATCTTCTCATTCGCTGCTCCTCCTGTGCTGCTTCTATTCTTAGACTTTGGATGTCTCTGGTAGCGCAAAAAGCACAAAGGTTTACACCCAAACTGACACCTTCTTACAGGAATGTGGCCCATAGACACGGCCACAGGATCACCTCATTAGCATCAGAGGGTGCTCTTCTCCCTGACAAGTGAGACTTCACTGCACTGTTCTCACAAAATAATGAGCAAATATAACCTCTTATGGCTAAATATACGTAAGCATGGTCCCAAGAGAGAAACCATACACTGCGAGAGGTGTCTCAGGCCTTTCAAAGTTTTGTTGCAGTGTGGGCGTGAGGAGTGTACAAAGTAAATAAAAGACTTTAAGAGGAGGAAATGATGGTTAAACAGTGTTTGATGAGAGCTCTTAGCCTGTAGCTATAGCGCATTAGGCACAAATGAACCACAGCCAGCTCCCACACTGTTAATGTGGAACACATTACGTCTGAACAATGAGTTATGATTGCCATTAGAAAGCAAATGATTCAGGCTTCACAGCTGGATTTAAAGGGCTGCCACCGCTGTGCCCTGTCCTTCTCACTTCTGCCCACGTCTACTTCAGTGACACTGCTGACAATCACTCCACTAGACTCCCTTTGCTGAGTGTGTCCACTCGCAATTTTCATGCATTACCACTGGGCTGAATGCACATGCATTATGTTTTTCTTCTTATGCTTCGATCTACAAAGTTAATTTGAGTGTGGAAGTAACCTTTTAAGTGCATACATTAAAGCAAGTGTGCGCAACTCAGTAAAAGTTATCACTTCGTGTTACTTCATACGGCAACCTCTCCTTCGTCTCAACCACTCTTTAAGTTTAACCTCCTTCCTCCCAGTTCTTCATGACCTTATAATGGCTTTATTTTAGTACACCATGAAGAAGAGCTAGATGAGGAACAGTGGGTAGGAGAAATGGGGAGTAGAAATGGGAAAGAGCATAATCACAAATGAAGTGTCCTCTCTTCCGATTGCTGTGTCTTTCTCGCCCACATGATATATCCCTCCCTCTGGGGCCACGAGGCTAGCTGTGAAATGAATGAAAGGCAAAGCGTGGGCACACGCTAACGTTAAGATAATGACGCCGTTTTGTCAGCCTTGGCCCAAAGCTCCGTCTCTGTTGGCACATTAAAGAGGAGAGAGATGGCAGGGCAGTATGGCAAGAGAGAGGCGCTGTGGTTTTAAGCTAACAGTACTGAGCGTACTTTTCTCAAACACACAGGCATCAGTCATGGAGTGGACAGAACAAAAAAAAATTTGATGCAGTTGTTTGACTTCAATACAAACACAGACAGCTGTGCTGAGAGTGTCAGCGGTCAAACATCTCAACAGCAACTCCATCTGCACCGCAGTCAGGGGGGAGCTGTGAGCGTTTCCAACCAAAGAGAAAAGCTTTTTTTTTAAAAAAGATTTCGAGCCAGATGATGCGTTTTACTCTACGTTTTAAACAGAGAGCAGAGCAGGGTCCTATCACTGAGTGGAAGCCTAAATGTTGCAATTTGGTTGAGATTTGAACTGTGAAAGGGTAACAAAATGGATCCATCAAAGCAACGATTTGATGCTCATTACGACTGCTGTTTAACATCAGACAAACAAACAAACACACTGCAAATATTAAATGTGTTCTCCACGGGTTAGAATGAGCCTCATTTATTTTGAGTCCTGCTGAAATGTGATTTGTGGCAGCGCACGCCCATGCTGTGCATCAGATACCCAGCCGACACTTAGATACGACAAAGGCAACATTTCATGGTACAGTCATGAAACCGAAAGGAAGGAGTGGGGGACCGGAGAAAGAACTAAAAGCCTGGAGAAAAATTATAAACAGTTAGCTTTGAAAACGGATAATTAGATCTACGACAACTGAGAACAATATCATTGTCAGCAGGGATGGAAATGTCTGCATTGCACGAGACAGTGGCACAAAGCGTCTATCTGATCAACATATATCAATGACAGGCTCAGTTTTCACATCACGCAAGCTGCTAATATGCATAATGCTGCCAAGATGAAGAGGAGAAAAGTTTATTGTTTGACGAATAAGTGAGTTTTTGGCAAGTGTCTTGCTGTGCCTTTGGGTCTTCAACTGCTCTGTCACAACTGATCACTGACTAAACAACAGGAAAGTAAAAGACAAAAAGTCCTGTCAGTGCTCCATTAGGCTGCTCATTAGGAAGCTGCCTCATACATTCAGAGATCCTCCAGTGCTGACCATTTGAATCCGAGCTTAGTCATCGCTCTTGCTCCTGCTTGCAAGGCTAAGGCCTCGAGGTCAGTGGGATCCGTCATTATTAGTTCCGTTAAATTTTGTCTGACTGGTTTGGATCTTATGACCTGACCGTGGGGTCAGACAGCCTCAAGCCCTGTCTGTAAATCCAAGAGTCTTTCCTCTTAGAGGCAGCTTTCCTTTTTATTGAGGTTATAAATCACTTCATCTCAATTTGTTAGATGACCCTTGCTTGCAAGCTCCTGACACTATAAACAGAAGTGAACCACGCACTTTCAACAACTACAACCAATTGAGTTTTCTGCTTTTGATTTGGCTCCATCACCGAGCACAACAACAATAAAAGTGAAGGTAAAGATAAAAGTAAAAGCAAGCTGAATCATTTCTATGTCTACATTGAAAATGAAGAGAAATACAGCTTCGGCATGCATCACTTGAAAGACATTTTAAGATGGGTGTCAATCACATGTTTATCAAATTTGACAAATTAAAGATCTGGTTAGGTCAGGACTTGATGCTGTAAACTTAAGAGCTGCCTGTGATCAAGGAATGAAACACAGATGAAGTGCCTGTGAGGCAGCTGAGCTACTTTTTTTTTTTTTTTTTTTTTCAGATTTATTGTCATGCATACATATGTACACACGAAATTTGTCCTCCGCTTTTAACCCATCCAGGTTGGCACCTGTTTGACACACATGCACAGGGTCACACAATCAGAGACAGATGCCAACTTGGAGCGGTGGGCAGCCATGAAGCAGCCAGAAGGCGCCCGGGGAGCATGGGGGTCAGTGCCTTGCTCAAGGGCACCTCAGCCGTGACAAGGAGGTGGACTGACACCCCTCCAGCTATCAGTTCCACCAATCTTTTTTCCGAGTGGTGAGAGTGGGAATCGAACCGCCAACCTTCCGGTTATTGGACGACCGACTCTAACCACTGAGCCACAGCCGCCCTGTCTCTGCATACAAGCCCTCTACATGCCAGTTGCAGCAAGCAGTTCTGAACACCTATTAAACCTTCTAAAGGCAATAAATTCTTGTCTGGCATATGTGAAAGTGAAATGATTCACACAACTTTCGTTCTTATCGGACCATTCAGTCATCTGGACAGTCCCGGGAAGCAGAATCCTTAATTATAACTAAGACTAAAGTGTTTTTCCTTTAAGTTGTATTAAAAAAGCAAAGAAACATTTACGCAACTTCCATGAGAATTCAAGTCTATTTATTTATTCTTATCTGTTTTTGCAAAGGAGCAGCGAAGGGGCATAAAAGCATGAGACAGCGAACGTGAACATCACAACTCAGGAAAAAAATCCACTGACTGAGTTTTTTTTTTTTAGTTTTTTTTTTTCAAAAAGAGGGAAATTATGAATAGAAAATAGGGAATTAAATAAAAGTATGATTAAAAACAAGAAAAATGCATTAATAAATGATGAAAGTATAACCCACTAGAAGTTGTGTGGACAGTGAGGAGGGGCGGTCGAGAAGTAATGTGAAGAAAACAAAAGGAGGCAGGAGCTGAAGAGGAGGTGCATCTGCAGTAACAAAAACGCAGGGTCTCAGGTGAGGGAGGATTGTGTCTGATTAATGTCCCTAACACTGCAAACACGCTAACACATACACATAACAAGAAAGCACATTTTTTGGTGTTCAAAGTTTCTGGACTGCAGTACTGTGAACTAAAAGGCTGGGTACAAAATGAAAGTAATGCCCTTTTCCTTAAACAGATTCATTCTTTGCTGTGCACACCATCCAGGAGCTGCTTCAAACCTTCCGAGTGGTTATTTCAAGAGTAATATTAGCTGAAAATGTCTTTTCCTACAGCCAGTTCTAAGTTAAATTGGAAAAACCCAAATCCCCTAACACAATGAAATGGCTTTTCAAACAAAAACATTAATACTGAATAACAGAATAAAGAATTGTAGAAACCTCATTTGTGTGCTCATTTGTTTTTTTATGTATTTTGCTAGCTTAATCTCCCATTTTCCCTTCACAGTGGCTTAAAGCAGAGACAGACACATGTGTATCTTTGTGGCACAATTACTGCATGCAACACAAACTGTTGATATGCTTGAAAGGCTCCCACATACACAGAAGCACTGAGAGCACAAAGCGTAAACAGCTTTCGTATGATCATTGATCTGTTCGTTCTGCTGCTCACCAGCTGTAAGGAAGATGAAAACAGGACTTCTATTTATGTTGTCGTAAACAGTGAGTTTATGTTGACGGAGAAAAGGGGGCGACAGGACCTCACCATTTAATGGCTATTTCACACAAAAGTCCAAGAAACCTGTGTACAAGAAAATAACATTGGGTATGAGGTGTATGGACCCACAGGCAAAATGGAGGAACAGGCCTTATTGAGTTCATTGGGTACACTGCTTTGTAAGTTCATCAAGTGCATAATTGTTGCGCGCGCCTCCGCGCATCTCCGTGCAAGGCACTGAGATACTCTGGAAAATAAACACTTAACATGACCAAATAAGGTAGATTTGATAGGAGACATCCTTAAAGTTAGACCATATCTCTTGGCTTTACGCCTAGACCAGTGGCCTTGAATCGTCTTTAAAAGTAATGGACTTTCTCTCCAAGAGCAGAGGGTTTTTCCATTTGACTCTCCCAGAAGATGCATTTTCTGTAATGAAGCGGACCTGACGACAGAAATAAAGATTTCTTTTGTTCGACTACGTCCGTTTCAGCAGCTTTCTTCATCACTCATTTTCTACACCGGTTTTTGAGGCGACCTCTCTCAGATTCACAACAGGTACAACAAGAAAGGGCTGGAAAAGAGATTTCACATGTGAAAAGTGAGTGTTTCATTGGCAGGCAGAATGCATGTTTGCTGCTGCGGTGCTCAGACAATCTGTTTTTATAATAAGAATTCCTTGTTTCTTCTGTTTAGAGGAATCTTTGCTGCTACCAAAAGACATTTTAGCCAGAGACAAAAGAAAAGCACTGTTGCCAAAGACAAACCCAACCTTAACTGTTCTTTTTTATTGGTTTGTAATGGTAAAATGTGAAGATGTACCCGACGGAGCTTTTCTTCTCACCTAACACCATGTTTCCACACATTTGCAGTGAACATGGAACAGTGAGCAGCAACAAGTTTAAGCACTACTTATTAGTCAGTTGTCATTGCCTTCAAGGAATAAGGATATGAATTTGTTGTGGCTGTAATAGGGAAGAAAGGGAATCCAACACTCCTCTGGATCCCCTCTAAATGCCTTGTAATTCAGAATAGAGCTGTCGCTAACAACTAGCTGGACAATACCGCACACCAATATTAGAATCAAACTCCTACCTCTGTCTCATAAAAACAGATGACTTAAGAATGAGCCCAGTTGTTTCTCTTGTAACGCCTGACTGCTGGAGAGGGTGGTGGTAAAATAGGAAGGGGAAAGGTTTAGCTTGGGCTTAGTTGTCCATCAAGATATAAGATATTTGGTGGCATTTATAACATGTTTTTTTTTTTTTTTTTTGTCCAGACATCTCCCTATTTTACAGAATGTATCCCATAATGGTAGATGGAACAAAAAAAACCCTCTGAAATGGACACTGGAAAATGCACACAGCAGAAACAAGTGGAAAAAACAACATGGAAGTGAATCAGTGCTGCAGCAGAAGGGAGGAGAAGTGTGTTCTGCGAGTTGGTTACTGTGTGGGGAGTGTAATCAGAGGGAGGCAGAGGTGCATCATTATTCAGAGTGAGAAGCTGGCAGAGAGAGGTAAACCAGATGATGGAAGAGCCTATGATTCCACTACTCCCCTCTTTCGCTGCCCCCACGTCCACCCCAGTTAAACCCTGAATTTGGAGTTGAGAGACGAAGAGTGCACAGCAGCAGGCGCAGTGCTACCCATCACTATCGCTATGGGGAACATGGTACTGCATTTGCTCTTAAATCAGAACAAGGCAGGGGGTTGAGTGGGCTCACTGGTTTGTGTGTATGTGTATGTGATATTATGCATACTGTACAGCATGTGGCAATATAGTACAGAATCCTGTTTATTTTCCGAAATGAACTGTTTTTTTTTCGTCATGCCATCCAGTAAATGACTGTGTTTATCAAAATTACATGTTCGATGTGTTTTCCACTTGAAAGTAATTTATTCATGTCTTAAATAACCTACAAGAAACTATATTTTTGCCTTATTTAGCAAATTAGCTCTGCCTCTTGTCAACTTATTAGATTCAGTAACTCCCGCCTCCTCCTGATCGATTCCTGTTGGAAAATATTTTCTTTTCCAGAATCATGGATCTAGAAGGACACCCAAAGGCGAGTTTGACCAGAGGAGATGATAGAAAGTGTTTACTGTTTATGAGCTCAGAGACACACATGTCTACATATTAATGAGAAACATCCCAGAAACAGAAGCAAAAAAGTCATAGAGACTCTCACACTGTCCTGAAGTTAATAAAATGATCGATATATGAGCCTTTCACTTGATTACATTAGCACACAGCTAATGTAAATCAAGTGGAAGTTAATGTGCTGCTGAATTCTAAAATTGGATGAAACTTCTTCCGATTGACAGCCCTGCTTAGCAACATTAGCTAAATTGATGTGGTTAGTTTCTAAGTTCCTTATTACAAACAGTATGAAATGTTGGTATTTTTACTTAAAGATTTGAAGACTTGCTTTTATGCAATACAGTTCTAGGGAAAAGGCTCAGCCAGACTTTTCCAGTAGATAAAAAAATGAAATAAAATACAATATAATATATATATATATATGGAGAGCGAGAGAGAGAGAGAGCTATCAGAGATAACTTGTTGAGGACATCTTCCTTTATTACAAAATGTAATATTTATCACAAAGGAAAAGTGCTGAAAACTAGCTTTGAGTTTGCAGAAATACACATTAGGAAAGTCCTTGAGACTTGAGTTCAAAAAGTGGCAGTGGCAATTAACAGCACCATGTGGTGGCAGCCACCACGGCAGTTTTTACTTTTCGAGGAAGCTGCCATTAATCAGATGATCGATGAACAAAAGCTTCTTCAGTTGTCCAACCTTTCAGGTGATATAAAATACGGCAAACCAGCAACTTTTTTTTTTTGTAAAAAATAAAATGGACTTTTTGGCATTTTGATTAAAGAGCCATTTAAGAGACAACTCCATCCATCCATCCATTTTCTATACCATCTGTTGGGTCTCGGGGGGCTGGAGCCTATCCCGGCGGTCATCGGGCGAGAGCGGGTTACACCCTGGACAGGTCCCCAGTTCATCACAGGGCCACACAGAGACAAACGAGACAAACAACCACAAACAGGCTCACACTCACTCCTAGAGACAATGTTAGAGACACCAATCAACCTAACCTGCATGTTTTTGGACAGTGGGAGGAAGTCGGAGTACCCGGAGACAACCCACGCTTACACTGGGAGAACATTCAAGGTAAACACAAGAAACTTGTGCTAAAGGAAAAAAAAAATGGACCAGACTCAGTGAATAATTCCCTATACTCCCTATATAGATCAGTGAGCAATGCTGACCAACATGTCATTGGGGTCATCATGTGGGAACCTACTTTCATCAGTGTTTCGTCTAGTTGGGCCCACGACACCTCCAGGAGGCTAGACAATGACCACTGGCGTCCCAGAGTCACCCCCCTAATGCCAGCCAACACTGCTCCTCACACCACAACAACCATCTTTTTTTTTACAGCCACAAGCTACCTCAGCCTCTCACCAACTGCACACCAGTCACAGCGGGGTGGGAATGCAAAACCTGGTTCGGGTAGGGGGAGAAATAAAAGAGGTAAAGATAAGTAGGAATGGGATTCAAACCTGGTTCCGGTAGGGGGTAATGAAAATATAGAGGGTGCCAGAGGTGGAGGCAGGACAAGACACACTAGCAGATTCAGCAGACAAACTCACCTAAACAACTCCACACAGAAAGGCCCCAAATTGAACCTGGAACCCTAATGCTGTGAGGCGATGGTGCTAACCACCACACCCCCTCCAAACTCCTCAAATTTCATCCTGCATCTGTGGGAAGCTTCGGAACAAGCTTAGTCCACATAGGCCTCATCTGCAAACCAAAGGATCCTGGAGCCAGATACTATAGGAAACCACAAGAGGTTCTTTCTAAGCACTTTTGTCATCACTATGGGAAACCAACACGATATTGGCAGATAGTTCTTAACTGTGGCTGATCAGCTTGTATGTGTTCAATATCTGTACAGATGCCAGAGGTTTAATTTCTTAAAAGATGTAACATAAATTAGATTAAGCAACCGACTGCTTTTATCTTTAAAGATAGGCAAGCAAATGCTTAGAGAAACAGTCTGTTGTCCTCCATCTTTGTTATGTCAAAAGAGATTCATGTGCTCTTATCCATTCTGAACTGTCCTTGCACCAGATCTTGGTAGCCAAAATAATTAGAGGCTATAGGAGCACAATTAAGTTGACTTTGTGTCCAGATACTATCAGAGCTGCACACAGTAAACAAGAGCAGATAGGACAAGACCCCACGAGCTGAAATGTATCACAGCCTCAATCTGATACAGATGTTTCTGTCTCCTTCTCCCCAACACAGATAAAAACACCACAGATCAAGCCTAATGCTTGCAAAGAGCTTGAGACAAAGAGCTTAGTTGGTCAATTTTCATTAAAGCCCCTTCTTTCTAAAATGGACAGATATCCAAATGATGTAAAATGAGTGTATTATGTGTCCACTTAGTATGTAAGCATGTCTGTTTCTCTGGTGTTTGCATGTCTTTTTGTGTGCATGTGCATACAAGTCTAACTTTGCCTATTTGTCTAAGCATACGCAAAAGCTGGAGATGGAAATCTTCAGAGAGTGCTCCTAAATAATCGGTTTGAAACAGTTTGTGTCCTCCAGTTAGTGTGTGCCTGTGTATCTGTATTGGAGCTTTCCAGTGTGGGTATACACAAGCTGTGCAAAGTACAAAAAGAGGATATGCATATGACACACCAGGAGACACAGGTCAGAAAGGCACCGTCAGTCCAGAGGTGGCTATTTGCTGATTTACAGGTTTCCTCAGCTCCTCCCACCAGCTTTAACTGTGCGACACATTAAGTGCTTCATTAAATTCATTTAAGAATCAGGTTGTTATCTTTGGGCCCAAGGGCCTCAGGAAGATATTGTCTATCTATACAGTTACTCTGAATAACATTGTTTTTTTTATTTTTTATTTTATTTTTTTATTTTTTGGGGCTTTTTATGCCTTTAATGGATAGACAGTTGGAGAGAGACAGGAAGCAGGGGGCAGAGAGATGGGGAAGACATGCAGCAAAGGGCCGTCCGGTGCGGGACTCGAACAGGGGCCAGCTGCAGCGAGGACTATAGCCTCTGTACTAGAGCCTGGCTCGGGCTGGATTTTTCTTTCCGAGCCCGGCCCTCAACCGACAGAAAAGTTCTCAAATCCGACCCGAGCCCGAGATTAATTAAAATATTTGTGTCCGAGCCCGCCGGAAGCCCGAGACCAGTGACCAACGCAAGACGGCGCACCCTAATCAGTAAATACACATTGGTGACAGCCCACCATTATCCACCATAATCCATTATAAAACATACACATTAATGGCGGTGCACCATAACAAATGCACAAGCACTCTTCGACCAGAATAAACACCCATTAAACTCAATACAGAGAGAAACAAAAAGTTCGAACAGCTCTTGCATTGCACGTGTCCAGCTTGTTCTTGTTCATCATCGGCCCGAACAACCAGCTTAAAGCGTTTCCACACAGTGGATTTCCCCCTCATTTTCCACGACTTTCAGTTCTCCAGAAGCTATTTTTCTTTTAATGTCCTCCATAGCGCTTCCAGCCAACTGAGCTCGGCTGCACTGATCGCACGTGTTTAATGTAAAATTGTTCGAATGTTCGATATGCGTGCGTGTGCGCACCGAGCATGCACAGACCACAGATGCACACAGATGCATGCTGCACGGCATGAGGCACGAATAGCCTACCAACATTTTCATTTATGCATATTCAATTATTTATGTTTATCACAAAAACTGACGTTTGCAATGAACTGAAACCTGTCCTCTGGCTGTTTATAATTTTCACGATGTCTGCTTGCTTTCGAGCCCGACCCGAGTCCGACAAGACATTCTAATTTTTTGTCCGAGTCCGGCCCGGCCCGTCGGGCTTCGGTCGGGTTGCCATACTCTACTCTGTACATGGGGTGGCTGCTTAAAGCTGCAGTCTGCAAGATTTGTTGTTGTCATACGTAAAGTCCTACTTTTTGGCATTTTAAGAGTTTACATGATCTATCAGAACGCTTGAAGTTGAAAACGGTGACCTCCGTAGTCGCAAAATGCAAGAAATGCTTATTTTTTAACCGAAAAATAAAAAGTTATTCAACTTCCTGTCCCGCCCCTTCAAAACACATGAGAACTCGTGCACGTAGACGTGCACGCCAGATGCGCCTACACGACTCCTCATTCATCAACTCACCTGTCATTTGCGATCATGGAAGACACAGTAAGTAGACTAGCCCGTAATGAAGTTCAATAGTCTAGATAAATAAGCGTGGGGACGAGCCTACCTTGTATAGCGCGTGCACAATCGGTGATTGACAGGCAGCAGAGCCCAGCTCGTAAACCTGATTGGTTACCTTTTACCGGTCCGGTCTGCAATTTTGTAAACAAACCTGCTGGCTTTGGAGGGACCGAGCGGGACATATAGGGGACCTAGAGAACTCTTTTTTTTTTGTATTGGGGTATTTAATGTACTACTTTCAGAATCCCCGGACAGTTCCAGGCATTATGCTTGAAAAAGAGTTGCAGACTGCAGCTTTAACCCACTACGCCACAGACCTCCCCCTTTTACTTGTTTTTTACCAGGATATATCCTTTAACTTGCATATAAAACACATTTCGAGGACCACTTTCTATGCAATGTTGCCAAATTTAAAAACATCCTGTCTCAAACTGAAGCAGAAACACTAGTCCATACATTTGATGCCTCAAGATTGGACTATTGCAATTCCTTATTATCAAGAAATATACTAATACTATTATAAGTCATTTTGCAAAATTTAACTGAATTAAACTGAATTGAATTTGAATAATCTGGGTGTGTGTACATAATAATTGTATTATAAAGAATTGGACTTGAGACCACTCCAGGGTGTACCCCGCCTCTTGCCTGATAGAAGCTGGGACAGGCTCCCCCTGCAACCCTGAATTGGATTAAGTATAGAAAATATAGAAAATGGATTCACATACAGTTGCTCTCATATACACACACATATATATATATATACATATGTAAAATTTCAATTACTCTTGAAGATTAGCAAGCACATCTTCACAGTCGAGGTTACGTTAAAAATACATTCAGAATTCCCGCGACCTCAGTTCAGTAAAAGGCTTATGCACCGGCCTGTGATGATGGGTGATGGTGGTGCCGCCTTTGAGACGACATGGACAAGGAAAGACAAAGTCCCGGTCTCTGGAAGTTGCTCTTCACCCCATGAAAACAGTGCATAAATAGATAGAATATCATTTTTCAAATACTGTATGATTTTTCTTTCTGCGCCTTCGGTACTTTGAGGCTGTAAAACTGAATTTCTTCCTTATTACATGCAGGAGTTGAGGTAATACGGAACATATGATGCAAATTGAACTTAATGCTGTTTTTACTCTGTGCTGTTTGCACTAGTCTCTCCATACATCCCAGCATGTGGGTGTTTGGTTTGAATGGATAGCTGAAGGGCTCGTCTGTCTGCTCAAGTCCATCAAACCACACCAAAAGGTATCTGAAAAACATTTTCAGACTAAAATTATAGGAGAATTAACAGAAGTGAAATATGAGAAAAGCAAATGGGAAAATCTTCAAATGAGATGCTCCGATTTTCCCCAAAGACATCTAACAAATTGAACACAGTTTGCTCCACATCTCATTATTGTCTCAGACATGAGCAGCATTCCTGTATAATGTTTCATCGCTGTTGTGAAAAGGCTCTGTGAGCTGCACAACACTGCTGCCTACAGTGTTACAGAGAACAGGATGCCGTTGCAGACCTGCGAACTCTGTCATCCTTTATTGAAGATGACATGTACTTTTAGCACACATCGCTCCCAGGCTTTCTGCCCTGCACTGTTGGTTTTGAAGACACAACTGGGAGCATTCACTGAAAACAGGCAGCACCACAGACACATATAAAACACACATAAGAGCTCATAGCCTTTGATTGTGCAATGTAAAGCTCACCTGGATAGGGATTACTGTACAAACACACATACACACACTGACTGAAGTGTCTCCTGGGTCCTCCTTTTCCTCGTTAGAAATAAAGGGGTGTTGTAATGACAGCTATAACCATTCTGAAGCTGTTAGGTTTGGTACCCCCAACCCTCAAGTCTGCTGGGAAGGCTACTTTGCGCACTTTTATTGCATTCATGATCATTAGTATCTCCATTTTATTGCTGTCATCGTCATCATTCACCTGAAAAACTCAGCCACTGTAAGAATTTTTCTTTTCTCAAATATCTGTGCAGAAATACGTGAAATGACTCACCGATTGAGCTTGTGTTCACACATATAAGCAAAAATCAAGATACATGTAAGGACCATATCATTTAATGTACGTGATTAATAGCTACTTAATGCTTTTACTCCATATTAAGTATTCTAAGCACTCAACTGTATCAGTTTTTATGTGTCATATCAACTAATTAGGGCCGGAAAGCCTTTTTTTGGCAGAAATCTGAAGCTTTTAGATCCAACCCATATCATTCCCAGTGTTTCGAATATTGCACTGTACTGGCGTCTCTGAGATATGGACGAGGTGTCCTTTTGGCATCAGTACCCTGACCACAGCTATATTAGAGGCCGACACAAAACACTCAGTCATGGTGGAGGCTTTAGAAAGACGGCTGTAAGGGAGGTAAAAGTCACAGAACTTCTAGAATCATGACATCATGACCGGTTTAACCTCTTTTCAATCTAAACAGTTCCAGACCTGGTTTAATTTTCCACAACCAGAGAGCCACCACAGAGCCATGTCATAATGTCACTTCAAATACACATCTTAACCTCCCTGTAGTGTATTCTGAATTTCTGCAGTGCAGGGAGACAGTTGTAGCTCTACAGCTCGTAGTGGTTTGTCTCGTTTTCCCTGCAAACTGATGTCTTTACTTTATATCACCAGTCTAGTTTATAAATGGTTTATAGTGCCGTTTTAAACAATCGTTGGTGTTTGTGAATGGCTTTTTGCAAAATCTACAGGGATCTCCAAATGCTGACTGGAATTCAAGAACTGCGCTGCAAGCAGGATTTCTACACGCTAGCACTACCCCATGTAAGTGGCAGCCTTTTGTTAGATGTGCATGCTCAGACAGGATTATAAAGAAAAATGATTCTTACCACAGAGAATGCAGGAGTTACTGGTCTGTTGTTGCTTTAATTTGTTAGTTCGTCAGTGCTTTTGTATGACTTCTGATATGTCAGAAGTTTATTTCATGTCTGAACTAAATTTGCTGTATGACAGCTTTGAAAGGAGTGATAAAATGACTTCAGTTCCATATCAGAAATGGATGTCTCACTGTAAGCGAAAGCAGGGAAAATATTCCAAATATAGCATGCAGTTAAACTGAATTTTGAAGTAGACCTTTATTTAGATGGCTGAAACACATTTTACACAATGCCTAGTGGCACATATCATTGTTCCATATAACAGCGCCGCATGTAATACACAGACAATGGATACGTGCTTCTAACGAAGCTAATTTGGGAAAAAATACGAGCTAATCATTTCATGAATTTTCTATTGCAAAACATCCTCCAGAACTTTGGTAACAGAAGACAGAGGAGCAGAAGTAGAGCTTGGGTAATGTAGCACCAAGATCAATACAGACTGATCCTACTGTGCTGACAAGCCACTGCACATTCCTTCATGGACCCTTATGTCTGGCCGCTGGCCTTATAAATGCTGACATCTAGAAAAATGAAACTCCTGTGTACAAGTGTGTGTAAAGTAAGCATATGTGCGTGTGTGTGTGTGTGTGGGGGGGGGGGGGGGTGTGGGTGTGTGAGGGAGAAAGCGAGAGATGAGGAAGATAGATGTGAACAAAAGAATCTCAAGGGCTTCTCAGACATATATCGCGGATATATCTACGGACTGCTCTGTTTGTGTATAGAGTGCGGTGGCAGTGGTTAAGTCCAGTCGAGCTGTACGTCTTAGATGTCAGAGATATACTTTCTTCCTTTGCAGCTGCAGCCCTTCATTGGAGCTGAGATTCTTTTCTTGGAAACAGCATGCACACCATAATCCAGCGCACACCTGTCTGCATGGCTCCCAGGGCGGTTTCATTTCCTCTGCTGCAGGTACAATGACTTGTGTTTATGTGGGCGATGCCATGAGTGCTTGTGTGTGCACGACCGAAAATGCAATTACAGAGAGATTAGGACATGATGGCCAAAAGTGACAAATGTACTCAAGATGACTTAAAAGATTAAATCAGAAAGATGCAGGAGCCAATATTTACATGCTATAGTGCAACACTGAGTTTTTGCCAAATGCAGGCGGGCCAGTCCGACTCTCAGACTCTTCTACTACAAAGCTATGTGGTTGTAATAAATTAGCACCGTCTTACTGAAATATGCAAGGCTTTCACAAAAAAAAAAAAAAAATTATCTGGATGGGAGCATATGTTGCTCTAAAACCTGTATACACCTTTCAGCATTAATGGTGCCTTTCCAGATGTACCGTTGAGTGCTCTCCAGTCAGTGCATCATTCATTGCGTTTGCATAAGATTATAAAATAAATAAAGAATAAATAGAAACAGTCTGAGCACACCTAATTAGTTGCAACGTCATTTTTCAGGTGTTTACTTTTGCCGGCCTTTCGTTTACTCCGTTGATTTACACTTTTTTGAGACTTGTTCCTGCCATCGAATTAAACGTGGGCATTAAACATTTTTCATAAAACAGCCAACTTTCAACATTCAATATGCTTTCTACATTACATTGTAAATAAAAAATCTTTTTTCTACATTTTACAAGATGTCCCAGGTTTTTGGAACTAGGGGTTGCTCAAGACAATAATGTCTTATGTGTAGAGAATAAAGACATAAGCAAAATCACAAATACTAATAACTGTCGTATGAAGCCACAGAACGCACTACCTACCTGAAAACATGTACTTTTGAAGGGGAATAATTATTCTGTTTACAAAAAAAACAAAAAATTATTCCCCTTTGAAACTACATGTTTACAGTAATATCACCAGCATCGTATGAGTAATATGTGTAGTTTAAACAATAATAGTTCATTTTTTACCACTTTCAGGCAACAGAACAAGCTGTAAATCAGTAATTTTATCACTATATTAAACTGGTCTTAGCGTACAGAGAGCTCATGCACATTTCTAGGACTGGTGGCGACATTAGCATTCATTTTGTGTTGTGGCTGTGGCAGTTTGACAAGCTTGATCTCACATTTCATGTTCATTAGATGTTAATGTCAGTCATTTGTTGTTGAGAAGCAGGAATACAATGGATTTATTCAAGTTTTTTTTTTTTCCCTCTGAACAGAGCTGCGGCTGAAAACAGGATTGATGGGAGAATTCACGGTGAACTAAAACAGCAACACTGTGGGCTGTAAAACCTCAACAGTGAGCTGAATGGCGCTCATATCCTTTGCAGAGTTGAACAGTTAATGCAGAGCGTGTTGCAAATTCTCAAGCTACGAGAAAGCTTTTTCACGTCAGACCCATCAATAAAGCATTCATTTGTTCAACCTTAAATTTTTTATTCAACACACTTCATCTCCCTGAGAGCAGAAAGGGCTTCACCTCAGCCATGTTGTTGCTTACTGTCTGCTAACATGGTTCAAATAATCTACGGAGAGTTCTGTATTGAGTTTGACATCCTGCTCTCAATAACTGCTGATAGCATACACTGTGTTAGGCAATTGTTGTTCAGAATTCATAATAATTGGAAGCTATGCAGTCTGCAGACTGTACTATATAATGTCTACAGTTTTAAATGTACACACTGAAGTTGAAGGGCAAAGACATACTGCTAAAGCAGAACATACTGGAAGTAAACCAGTGAGAACTGAGAGTTGAAATCAGTCATAATGATCACAATTATCAATTTGAATTAGGGATGCACCGATACCGATACTGGTATCGGGCCGATACTATTCTAATATACTCGTACTCGTTAAAGTTAACCGATACCATGAATCCATACCAATTTATTGCATGAAGACCGCGATCAGAGGGTCGCTTGTCATTTTTGTTGTATTTTTTTAGATTGGCGGCTAGGGGAAATGTCGAGCTAATCAGGAACAGTGTGGTTAGGCTAGTGAGACCGAAACCTGTCTTCCAATTCATTGCATTTTTTTGTGGTAGAAGTATCGGCATCGGCACTCGGTATCGGCAAGTACTCAGATCCAAGCATCCGTTTGAAAAAAAGTGGTATCGGTGCATCCCTAATTTGAATTGAAAATGAATCAGAGCTACAGTTGGCTTCCAGAGGTGGTTACACCCGAAACAAGATATTTGCAGAAAAGAACAAAAAAACAAAACTAAGAAGCAAATTCTAATGTCAACTTCAGGTACCATAGAACAGTTTACACAATATGTTTTTTTCACTTTGTTCTCCAAACTCAAAAAAAAAATAATATGAAGAAAGAAAGGAGGATTATTTCTTATTAGCAACACTGGAGAGCTGGAGAGCACAAAAGAATGAGTATTAAAGATAATAGATTCCCAATGTCAGAGGTGAATGTTTCGCCTAAGGTCATCTTCTGCTCTTTCCTAGAATGTCAGTCATCACTGTATCACATAAGCAACCTTTTCCATTCTTGGAGTATAGAGAATGGGATTTTTAATATTTTTCTTACAGAATTGGTATTGTTTTACCTCCATGTGCAAATATTTAAAACAAATGCGTGAGCAAAAGCTATTTTTTTAAACGAAAGCTGAAGCGATCCCTGCAGCGAAAAAGCAGAATTGGTAGTTTCTGAAAGTAATAATAAAAAATTACAGCAATGTTATTATTTCAAAAGTTATATCATTCTTTGTCTCCAGTAATGAATTCAACGCTGGAAATGTAGAAATATTTGTACAAGTAGAGATAGGGTACAATACCTTTCTATCCATGACACTGCAGTTTACAATGCAAAGTTCTGAAATAACAACTCTGTCTGGACTTTTCTGTAACTGAGTTTGTTATATAAGTACATTTGGTAGTGTTTTTCTTTCATTTTTTCCACATTGCTCTCACATCTCCCAGTTTCTGTTATATTTTTCATCTCCAACATTCCTGGCTTAGCGTCGCCAGTCTGTCACCTGTCTATAACACAGTTTACTCTAATTGCTTTTCCAATTTTTCTTCAGTTCGGTGTGATAAACTCTTATTTTTCCGGGACCTTTTTCCCTTTCTTCCAAAAATGTATTTGCTTTTTTTCCACAGTTGCTGTGTAAGGCTAGTCCCACAACAAACCGGCCAGATGTATGTCTATGTTATACAAAACAACAACCGCAGTGGGAAGAAAACTTGCTTTGCATTAAGGTTCGCTTCTGGTCTGTAAGTGAGTTTTGAAAAGCCTCACATAAACTGAATGAATAATACATTTTGACTTGAAACCAAATCAAGGAAAGCTGTACCAAAGCTATAACATCCCACTTTCAACTGTGGGATCTAGAAATAGATTCCTGGAGCAGATCGTATAGTACTCGAATGCTGAGTTTATGAGCAAGGTTCTCCAACTCAAATAAAACCTCTGCAAGAAATTCTCTATCTATAACAAGGACAGGTAAGACAGGATAACAACACGAACATTTAGAGTGAGTCATAGCCCAGCAATTAGTTAGACAGAGGGACGGTTGAGCACAGAACTAAAGGCGAGATTTAGTGGGCTGAATCCCTCTAGATATAACTGTCAGGAAAAGAAGGAAGAAATTTGACTTTATGTCCCTCATCCATCCTTTGGTGTTGAATGCTTTGTTCTGTTGTGTTATTACATTATTAACAGCTGACAGAAAATTTGTTTGACAGTCCAACAGACGAAAGCTGTGATCTGTCTCATCCTCTTGTCCTCGGTTTCAATTAACAGTTCGACTATCCAACACAGTCGGTGCCTGCTTTTTTTTTTTTTTTTCCCCATCTGCCTTCACAGTAAGTCCCGAATAGGCCATTAAGAATCTGCAGAGCCCGCAAGTTCACTCACACTTTAATTGCTTGAAAAAGAAAAGAAATAAAAAGAAGAAATGTGAGAAATTGTAAAAAAAAAATATAAAAAATAATAAAAAAACAAGCGCAGACACACACATGCAGAGAAATTCACAAAGCAAAGTTAATAGCTTTCTACAACTCTGCGTGCCGAAGGAAAGACTGACTGGCGGCGTTCTCTCCTCGAACCAATATCATGTTTTGCCAGTTTAGTAACAACAGACATCAAAATCCCAAACACTGTGTGGGAACGATTACCATCTTCATCACCACATGGTCTGCTTCTTGTATTTGACACTGTATTTGTCAGCACATTGAAGAAGTTAACACTCAGATGGTAGGAAACTGTAGAATTGGAGAACAACATTTACTGGGTCTAGCTGTGACACTTTGTGATTATAAAGCGTAAGGGAATCTTGTTAACAAACAAAAAAAAAACCTGTTCGGTAGCATTATTATGAAAAGAATTGACACCTCTTACCAAAACTGAGCACGGCCTAACTTTGGATGTTTGTCAGAATTTGGATCCGGCAGTTTTCCTCCATTCTGCTCTCTCTCTCTGCAACAAGCCTCCGCCTCATTGGTCCACAAAACATTTTCATTTCATGCTTAAGACAAAAAGAATTGTCGAGTTGTAAACACTTAATGGGCTATGAAATCGCTGCATATCTTATTCTGCGTTTAAAAATCGCACCATAGTCCATTTCTGCAGTCTGTGAAGCTCAATAAGTTTACGTGACATTTAATCATCTAATTAAATTCAACAGTTGTGTTTGTCCAAGAAAAGCAAAACCTTTCAATTACATGTCCACACTGAATTGTGCTAAATACATTTTCGGACTAACACAACCACATTGGGGAGGGCGGGGGTGGGATTTGTCCTACATGTACAGTACACATTCAATGGGAGTCAAACTGGCCTGTGAAGGTGCTGGTAAAAAAGAGACAAACATGTATCTTATTTGAGAAAAATGTATGAAATACTCAGAGCTCTAACGCTTCCCAACTCACCGCTCAACCTGGTGCTAAGTTGCTGCCAGCAAAATTGTCGGTCAACAGTTTTGGTTTGTAACTTAACCGGACAACCTGAAAATACTAACGAAGAATAAAGGCGGCACACTGCCACCCATCTTAGCAGGGACAAACGTCCCAATTTAAGTCCAATTTAATGGCCTAACTTAGCAATAATTGTTGCTCGGCTTAACAGTGCGTGGGAAATGCACACTATCACAGAGTAAATTTGTAAAATTATGATAGGTTTTATAGATTAGTTCAAAACTGCCGATATGGAGTTAGGAGGGGGGATAAGTGTTCGGTTATATATCAGTACATTTAGTTTGGCTTTAATAATAATAATAATAATGATGACGAAACCAGGCTGTTTTCTTTTTTTTTTTAGCAATGGTGGACATGCTGTCAGAGACTCTGGTTCTGAATTTGATTCCAGCAACATGTTTAAAAGATTGGGGTAGAAAAGAGATATGTTTCCTCTTGTGTTGCATCACCTTGTCTTCTAACAGCTCAAATTGTTGAACATTTTGACAGCGAATTGTTTTCCCTGTCCTACTTGAAATGCTGTAAAACCTCAGCAGCTTATCAAGTTTTCAAGAGGTGAAAGTGGAGAATGGGCAGCATAATAAACTGTCTGTTTATTTCTGTAGATTTTTAGGGTCTTAATCTTAACCGGTGGAAAAACTGTGTTGTTCCAACAACAAATTTGTGTCTATTTCCATACGGTGCTACAATAGGTGAAAGGTCACAGCCGGTCAGTAGTAGTTTTCAGCCTCGTCACTTACATAGAATTTCTTTCTTATGATTTTTCCGAATGATTCTTCATAGCATGCTTTTTTTATTTACATTATTGTGGGAAAAGTCTTAAGAAACCTCTCATTTCTGTTTACTGTATATTGCCAGGAAAATAGGAAATCCATGCAGTAATCTTCAGAAAAGTGACGACGTCAGAAAGCAACGTAACTGTGGCTAAAACATTACAGTAGATTTGTACAATTCTACAAATCTTAAAAGTCAACATTTGGACCACCTTAAGCCTTCCACACAGCCTAAACCTCCTAGACAAGCTTTCTTTAAATATCTTTAAGTAATCTTCAGGAAAGCTTCTCTTTGGTTGTTGGCTGCCTTTAGATCTGTTCTCTGTCAAAATGATCCAACACTGCTTCATTCATTTTGAGGTCTGGGTTTTTGAGGGGGATTTATCATTCCTTTTCAGTCCAGCTTTTCTGTCATTTGGCATACCTCAGCCTTTTTTTCTCCCTGTTTCCTTACTTAAGAAGGACTTCTTGATATTTCTGATGAGGCTTTGGCGAACAGTAGATGGATCGACTAAAGGGCGAGATGCATCTCTCAGATTCTTTATGAGGACTTTTGGGATTTTTTCCACTTTTAAATCCTGTTAATCTGCTGTACATATTTTTAAGGACTGCCACTTCTTCATTTGTTCTCCACAATTCTTCAATTCTTCTTCTCAATTCTTTTAAGAACACACTGCATACCATGCTGAGTTAAACCAAGTTTTTAGCTAATAGCACTTTGGAAATGACCTTGGTGCAAAAAATATTTATTGTCTAATCTTGCCTGTCAAATTGTAATTTATTTATTTATTTTTCTTACTTTTTTTTCGTACATGGAACTAAAGGAACTGAGACAGGCTACTGTATGCGTTTGCAACGGACAGCTAGTTACAAAGTGCCAATGTCCAAAGAAAAACTTTTAAAGACCTTCAAAAAGCTGGAAAAACCTGGAAAACTATTGCTGATGGAGAAATGAAAAAGATAACACAAAAGTATGGCTATTCGGAGGCAAAATATAAAGAAATAGAAGTGTCTTATGATCTTTGCACAATACTGTACATTTGACACATTTTTCCCACTTTTTTTGGAAAAAGCGTTGTACATGTGAGTTTGAAAAAAAAAAAAAACAGTTGTGTGACTCCTAATTAAGGCAGAGAGAATGTCAGACAATGCAGTTGACCTATTCTCTCTCAAACTGTCAGTGTGGTAAGAAAACATCCATAATAGATATTTAAGGTGACAGGTATGCCAGCCAAATGTCAGAGAAATACATGTCTATGTCTGTCCAGTGTTACTTTCACCTGTCCTCCCTTTGCTTTCTTTTCCAAGACGGAATTTGCAAGAGGACAAGCATACCTCATTATGATTCCTCACTGAATGAAACCGCTGTGTAAACACTTCATAAGTCTCACAGATCCATTTTTGTCGAGTAAGTACAGAAACACACACTTTAATAAAAACATAAGCATAGAAGCACAGCGGCTGTACACTCTGAATGACAGAGCTATGCAGGCTTTGCATGACAATTCAGATAATGTAGTCAGATGGTGAGGGGGGTTGATGCCAAACAGACAAGCCTTCAAACAAGGCACTGAGCTTCTCCTTCCCTCTCAGTGAATTGACAGCCGCTGGCCGGAGAATCAAGCAGCGTCAGAATGTCAAATTCCGCTATGTTTGACACTCATGGCTGTCCTCAGCAGAAAGGCAAAGACAACAGTGCTTTTGCTTTTGCCAACAGAAAATTCACAGCCCATTTGTGATTTAGTTCCTACTGAATGCACAAAGAAGCCTCGCAGAGACAGGCACACATGTAGTACCTGTCCAAAGTTTGGACACATCTTACTCAGTCAAAATTAGACGCTTTCTCTCTGAGGAGAAATTCTGTCTGGAAAACAGCACTTGAATAACTTGGAAATGTTTCTGGATATTAAAATGAAATAACTAATAAACAGAAACTCAGGTACCTCGCCTTGTGCATTCTTCCACTAGGTCTCCCTACACCACCTGTCTCATGTGAGCATTGAGGCTCTTATTGCAACTGTCATAATGTTACGTTTTAGTAATGGAGACATATACTGTACGCGAAAGCTTGCAAGCAATTTTTTAACAGATCAATGAACAGCAGTAATGTTACTGACTCCATGACTGAAAAAAGTGTAGAGAGGTAGGCAGTGAGAGAGTGCGAGATGGAGAGAGACATAAAGAGCGGGAGTCTGAGAGCAAATCTATTACTGATAGTGATTTGGTGCTCGCTGGGAAGAACGGGGAACAGAGGGGTCCATTCATGTGGCTCTTGTCCCAATAGAAGAGATAAGAGAGTAGTGGAGCTCGACTAAGTCTGTAATGATACTGCACACAAGCCAGCGGAAATTTATTTATTTATTTTTTTAAATGTACAGACAGTTCCACATAAAATCCTGAAAAAGTTAAAGGAAGGGTTAAAGGAATTAGAGTCTTGTAATCCTATATACTGTATCACCTCTGCCATCTGTAAATCCTTTCAGGGTATAATGTGCAGGACAGTACGCACTCTTCAGCCATACAGCACGCGTGCCTTTCATCCCACCAGTCTATGCGAATATGTGTCTTTACTAGCATCCTTGAGTGGTCTCCGAGCAACCCTTCCTTCCCATCTACTGTCACAAGAGCACTGACAGGAGGCAATTTAGTGATGTTATTTGGGTGATTTTATTTGCTCAGTGGGGCACCATGCCCCCACCACCACTGACACATTTCTACCCCTTACAGTCTCCCCTGCGCAAAGCCCACCTGAGACATGGTAAAAATCAGAGTAATGAAGTGCACAGCATACTGGCAAAGGCATCAATCAGATGACAGCAGGAAGACCAGGCAACAAAGGAAAAGAGAGGTGGAGTAGTGGGGGAAAAAAGAGAGAATGGGGGGAAAATGGAGCAGCTGAAGAGCTTAACCGGGGAAATACATTGTAATGTGTAGCAACAGGACATGAGGAAACCTGAGCCATGCTATAAAATATTACAAAGTCATACATTAAGGGAATGTAGAGAGTGTTTTTTCTGAAACTAAAAGAGAAAGTGAAAGATAAATGTGCATGAAGCTAGAAAAGAACAAGGGCAATAATTTGAGACCGGATATACCATTTATGGGTAGTGTCTGGTTAGGTTCCCCTCTCTGACAGCTTATTAAAGTTTCATGCTAAAATGAGTCAATATTAGATATGACATTTTCAGGGTGAACCAGTCTGGGGCGGAGATGGGAACAAGGCAAAGCACTCATCGCCATGGTCACCAAATGACCCGGCCTGGCCACAAAATGACAAAAGAAGGAAATAAAACGTACAAGATGCTTCTATTCATCAATCTATTTATTTTTCAGTCTTTCCATATTTTCAGTTTGCACATTAAAATGGTTTCACACGTGGATTAGGAAAACATGTACATGAAAAATGACTTGAACTCCCGGGAAGACAAGAAGTGGCTCAGTGGCATTCGATCAGAGAATTAGAAAGAATGGCAATCGCTTCTGAGTCATTTCTACATCCTTGCGGCCCTCTAATGCTGAGAGAATAAGATCTGGACTTTTCCCGCTGTTACACGCATACACTGCACAGCATGAGATTCGCTGCATGGGACAGACTCTCACAGGCTGAAATCTTCCAAAGTGGCAGCTGGGTAGGGGGCCACACTGGAGTAGGATAAAAACATATATATATGTTTTGGGATTTGAAGAGTCAATGGCACAAAGAATTTGAGATAACGATGGTTTCACGGAAGAATTATCTGGTCTGTTCACATCAGGGTTCATTCTGAGATTTTCTGGTCTTTGTAAAGATAACTGACTGGATAAAGTCAGATGGAAACATTTAGATTCCCATATGTGGCCATTTCAGAGAATGACTAGGGCTTTTCAAGGCTTCATTGAATTTGTGAAAACGGCATATGGGGGCATACGCCTGCAGACAAACTTAAAAACACAGATGTAGCAACAAGCCAACCTCCTAACTGACACTTCTGGCATATAATTTCTTCCATTTTGTCCTATACTTCCTATTTCTTAAGTCACAAATACACTGGTATGAAATTTTTGCAATCCTCCATGTAAGGCCAAATCTGATATTAAAATAGAACTTTTAAAAAAAAAAAGAAAGTAGAATTAGAAAGAGACTTAAAATTTGTTGCATTGTGTTAAAGGTAAAATATTCAGTCTAAAGATAGGGTTTGAAGTAGAAAATAAAAATAAAAATAAAAAAATGAGTGGAAATAAGATGAACAAATGTCATCTCCTGCTCTTTCATCGAAGGGTCTTCCTGTCAAACCTTTAAAGAGGTCTAAAGCGGGCCACACCGGAACCAGTCAGGTAACAATCACAGCACCCAACCTTTCATTTCCTGACTTCAAGCAGGAAATCAAAGACAGCGAACAAATGATGCAGGAGGGGGCGAGAGAGATGACGCTTTAGAGACAGAATAAAACAGAGATAAGAGAAGTTAAAAGGAGAGAAGAGAAAAGTTCAAGAGTGCGGTGATAGATGTGACTGACAGTAAGAGACGGAGGTGACAGTCTCAGTCAGAGAGCTCTTTGTTTGACTGAAAGTACAAGGGCTTGTGTGGAACAGCAGAGAAGCAGCAGGAGGCCTGGAGAACTGCTGGACCAATTAGCTGAAGCAGTTGAAAGTTCAAAAATGGTCTTTTTTTTTTCATCTTTCTTCAAAGAGCATGTCTAGTGCACAATGCAAGCATTACATACCAATGCACATCCACGCCAAAATAGAAAATGAAACGAAATAGACCAAATTGAAAAAAATTAAACAAGCCACATGCAAATAAATGCAAATTGTGACCGGTAGTGTGATCTCATTGGAGCCGTTGGCATGTATGCGTGCAGTGAGCTAAACACATCTTATTTCACCTCTGTACACTAGCCACTCCACAGGCTTTGATCTGCCAGTATCAATCTACACTGCTGCCAACAAGGGCAGGGTCAAAGACTAAATCAGACACACATACTTTCTTTTCAATCTCCGTTTTTTTTTTTTTTTTTCCTTTTTAAGCTGCAGAGTAGGAAATAGTGCTGGGTTGTAATTTCACACCTTAACTAGCATTCACGCGCCTGACTCTCACTACAGCTGGGGAGCGAATGCAGAGAGAGAAATATTCAATTTGGTTTTTGAGGAATTGGCCAATGTGAGCCAGGGAATTAGAATAATAGCAAAGAATGGTAAAACAATCAGTTTTGATAAGAAATGTGTGTGCACTTGTGCGAGCGCGTGTGCTTGCGATGCACGTAACTGCACTATGTACAGTTTTCACTGTGCGTCTACAAGGAGAACTGAGATGCCGGGACTTGGCATCTCTCCTCTTTAATGAGTATCTCTGGAGATGGCAGGTGCATGTTCAGCCATTCTTTTACAAGCTCAGCAACAAACAGGCCAGCCCTCTCCCTCCCACTGCAATACCGCTGTCATTAGCAGAATCACATTAACAACAACCCCGAACAAATGATATTGCTAATAAACCCACACAAAACACTTATCAAGTACTTGCGTCAGCATGCGTACCTTCATCTATTCCAGCAATTAAAAAAACACAACAAGCCATTTTTAAAAAGGGATAGAACTCCTGATGGGTTGGATTTAAGGAGCTGCAAGGACAGGAGTTGCCATCATGGTGGTTTTGTGGTTGGAATAAAAGCAAAGAGTTCAGGCTTAAAGTTAGCTTATTAAAAAAAAACAAAAAACTACACATTAAAAAGCAAACGTTCATTTAATCATCTTTACTCAATAATCCTTGAAGCCCTTTTTTTTCTATTTTTAGGATTTTGGTTAAAGGGTTAGTTGGCCATTTTGCGCATTAAGCCCTGTTTTTAGGTAGTCTGGGGTGAATTATAGATGTTCTGATCACAATTTGGACATTTGGTGCTGAACGGAGCATTTAGGTATCCACTGCTGCAGCCCCCCCACCTTTGCATTGAGTCAATGACCACTCAAGCAAACAATCATAAAACGGCATTAAACTTTCGTTTGAAAAGACATGGAACTCACCGTGTGGTCAGTGGTGGACAGCGATAAATTGACCCGAAAATCGCAGCGAAATGTGCCTTCTAACAGTTGTTTTAGCATTTGGTGGACCTATTTTTCCGGACACCGTTGACTAGCAGCAGCAAGACATCCAGCCACTAGGTGGCGATAGTGCGTTGTTTGTGTAGACCTCATGGAGAGAGGTAGAACGACTGTTTTTCAACGACTGGGTTCAAATCGATACCCCCGTCCATCAAACTCGATTTCAAAACCCTCGTCCTCCAATGCAAATGTCTCAGTATCCATTTTTCAGCGTACTATTTATATTCCACGACTGGTAGCTGTTGCTTAGTGCTGCAAGGGACCGCAACTGGCTAGAAACTACAGGTTGCATACAAACACACCCCTTTCCGTTTCCGGTCGCGCAGAGTAATACTAGTCAAACCAATACAAATCAATGAAGACGGACAATAATGGTAATATAACTTCTCTGGAAGCGTATTTCGCGGTGATTTTCGAGCCAACGTATCGCTGTCCACCACAGACCACACGGTGAGTTTCATGTCTCTGCAAACAAAAGTTTAATGCCGTTTTATGATTGTTTGCTTGAGTGGTCATTGACTCAATGCAAAGGTGGGGGGGCTGCAGCAGTGGATACCTAAATGCTCCGTTCAGCACCAAATGTCCAAATTGTGATCAGAACATCTCTAACTCATCCCAGAATACCCCCAAACAGGGCTTAATGTGCAAAATGGCGAACTAACACTTTAATCTTCTGTGCCTTTTTTTTTTTTGATTGATTGATTAAATCTTTGTTTTCATTTAGTTCTGAGAATAACTTAATGTGCTCTGAAAATGGCTATGCCAACAATGACAAACATGACGATGATGATAAGAGGGAGTTGTGGTGGCCGCAGTGCAAGTCATTAGTAGCAGCATCATTAGTGGTGGTGGGATGTGACACTGCCTGTCACTGTGGAGCTGGTTAACAATGCAGATGTTTAGAGCCGTGCATCCAAAAGTTATAATGTGCGACCGAGCCTTCAGCTGAGCTCCAGACATCAACAGGTGAGCACTATTATTATTATTATTATTATTATTATTATTATTATTATTATTATTATCATTTTCACCCTTTGAGTAGTGGCAGGGGAAATCAACTGCTCCTCTATTTTCATCAAAAATTTCCTCCTCTTTCTGGCTCAACCTTGCTCTCCGACAATAGATAGCAAATGCTTCCGTGTGTTTACAAAACAAGTAACAAACACATATGAGTTTTAAAGCTCAGCGGGCGGACAAATAAGAGGGGGCATTCAGAAAACCTAAATGACCTGCCATCCTTAGTCACCCTTCTGAAAATCTCAGTGCAGGATAATCATTTGGATTGCACTCTGAGGAGGTCTGTGTGTGTGTGTCTGTGTGTGTGTGTGTGTGTTTGTATGGCAGGCATGTCTGCCTCAATAGATAAACGATAATCAGCCATAGGCGGGTAGGTGAGAAATGAAGAAAAAACGTACCTGCCATTAGTGGTGAATTGATTTCAGATCGGGCTTGAGCCTTGTTGTTTCAGGGTTCTTTCAGGTTAAATGTGAAAAACACAGAAACAGCATCCATTTCACTACGTTAAGAAGCATATGAAAGCTATGGGAGTGAAACACAAGGAAGCCAAAGCCACGTTTATCATGCCATGCCATGTTGTATGTCGGTTGGTTAACCTGCTCACACAGCTAGAGCTGCAGAGAGCACTGGGACCACCACCCTCGATGGGTGGTCACTTTTTGATGAAAGATTGCACACCGGATCAACACAAACACACGCCGCCAATTCCCACCTGCTATTTTCTGTGAAGCCAAGCAGGACAGGAAGGGAGGGGAAGGCTCGTTTATGTTCATCCTGTTGAATTCCAGGAACGCCAAAAGTCTACTCTACGTTTTCTTCCTGTCATGACTTGCCTGAAACTGCAGGGAGCTTTATTTACCGACGATGGCACACCAGAGGTGGCAGAGAGGCCTAATTGCCTCACGGCCTCCTTAAGCTGTGTGATACATTCGCTCTGAACATCGATATCTCCCACAGAGAAAAATGAAAGGGTCGTGGTGAGGAATGTCAGAGTCCACTTCTGAAGGCAACCCAAATGCATGTATGCACGGAGAGCCTAAATAGTCAAATACTCTGGTCCATGGGGTGTGAGCGAAGAGGTCTCTAATAGCTTGACTAAACAGCAGAGAGAGCCTGAGCACGACACAAACCGCAACGTTTAAAGAGCAAACGCAGCTCAGCAACTCAAGTTTGCCATATGTTTTGATGCTTTACACGATGCTAAAATCCCATCTTTGAACATTGCAGATGATGCCAGTCAGCTCGCACTGCTCTGATACCGCATAAACCCTGGTTTAATCAAGTCTAATTGTTGAGATTATGAGGACTTGTGTATGATAATGCCTCAGCAAACACACCAGAACTAGAATGCGTTCTGTCCCTGAGGAGGGTTTACACATTTTCCTCGGTTATTAGTACATTTTAAGCTGAGCGAACAGATAATAACTTCTGGAATAAACAAGTCAAATGCTGTATTTTGACTAAGATATTTGTTACAAGCATGTAATAAAGAATTCATAAGACAAAAATGTTTTGTGTGTCATTTACAAAATGTGCTGTGAAGAAACAGATTCACTTTTAAAGTAAACAATAAAGTCCTCATTCTGTGGTCTGTGCTGAGGAGACCGTGGAGTTATCTGCATCACAGTAATCTATTTACGTTCTATTTATACAACAGCTCAAACTTTATACAGCAGTCACTTCTCTTTTAAACACTCTTATCCCAGCAGATAGGAACAGCATCTGACAGGCTAATTAATAATGAATGCTTCACTCCATCCTGGAATTCAACCACCCCAATAGGATTTCTATGAATGTTGATTGACCCTGGCTCACTTGGTGCCACTTTGGCAAAACTCACTGCTACCCCAGTGCCTTCCTTTGGTGCCAGTGCAGGTTAGCTGATACATGAATAACTCCCAGTGGACATTAACTGCAAGAAGTAGGGCAGAGGATCCATCGGTGTGCTCTCCTTCCCACCCTCGCTCTCAATCCCCTCATCAGCAGGCTGTTAATATTTAATCATACAAGCTTCATTTCACGCTCCATCTCAAACCATGAGGTGGAGATCGAGGTACAGGGGACCACTGAGAGGGGAAGCGAACACATGGGGTTGGCTGAGGATACAAGGATGAAGAATAGAAGAAGCCGAGTGGAGGATCAAGACGCAGGTGCCATTTCCATTTTAAATACAGTTATGAGAACGGAGGGGACATATAGAAACCTGCAACCCTGGTTAAACCATGATCATTTAAACACATTGCAAAAACAAAAAGCTATATAGTTGAGTCCCTTATTTACATGCAAACTAGCATCACAGATGTTGCTCAAAACAGATATTGACAACAAAACGCACTTCTGGAACCAGCAACGCTCACGTTTCATCTTTTTAATGCATGCCCTGGATGATAGTGCTAATACTAATGCATTCCATATTAATGCATGGTCACAATATAGCACTGCTGATCTTTGTGCAAGGTGTTATGTTTGATTCCTTATATCTCTAGGGGGCTTCTGTTGCCCTTTACATCTACTTTTTTTAATTTCCAGCTGTCAATGACTGCATTGTTCAGTGTCTGAAAGAGAATTTCAAATCTTTGAACCATTATTAATGCAATAACAAGTGAAACCTGGAGCAGTGCCTTCAGAAAATGGCTCTCTGTTTGTTAATGCGTTTTTTTTTTCTCATTTGTTCCACCCTTTTTATTCAGCAGATAAGTGATGGGGCTTTTCATAGATATCTGACAGTGGAAAGGACTTTAATGATACAAACAGACAAATTAGGCTGCTGCGTACATGAAGATTCCTCTCCATCTGCCTCCACACTCTGCTTACATTTTATACATGACCGGTTTAGACACAAGATCATCTGTCAAGCTCCACAAGCTCATGATTAGCAGAATCAAGCACAAACTTCTAGCAATGCGGAGGTGATGTTTACAGTTTTAACTGAATTATTTAAGAAATATGGCACTCTCATGTAGACTATTTAAGGATGAAAATCCATCCTAATATTAGACCTTTGGGCGATTTCTTTTTTAACAAATCTTGTAGGAGAGAGATTTTGCAGATGAAGTGGTAGAGCATTAATAATGTATGACTATGCCTTTTTATAGAGCACAGCCCCTGAGATTCATAATTCTCTTCACATTAGGCCTCTAAAAAAAGTTTTAAGTTTTAATAAATAGGTATTAAAACTTTAACTGATATTAATAGCACCAATTAAAGGGCATACTGTGGAGATATGCATCATTTCTGTACTAATAGAGAGGAAAACCCACTTGGCAGAACCTCCCTTTGCTTTCTGTGTCTTTCAATCTATCTTTTCCGCATTTTAATTCTCACGGACGCATTCTTGAACTCACCTCATCAGTGTTTTTTTCACAAACGAGACAATACACAGAACTGATACTCCACTGCAGGCATTGTGTAGAAACATTAACATCTGTTCAAACATTTTATGGCCATTATAAATAGAAAAAACTTGTCCTGCCTGCTATAAATGTGTGAGCCGCAGCATTTTACACCACCTCATCATTCCATAATCAATTCACTGAACATTACTGCTACAAGATGAGAAGGCTTGACCATCCGTGGTTTTGACTGATGGGCAATTTTTCTTGTCTCCCACATCATCGTTTCCCCCAGTGTGCCAGGTCAAATGGTGTGTGTTAGTCAGCTGACAGTCATTCATTTCAGTTTATGAAGTGGAACCTGTGCTGGATGGTCATGCCATTAAAGACATTAGCACGCGTTTCTTTGCTACAGGTACCGAGCGCATGCATGTTAAGCTGTTTTTCAGAGCTCCATTTAACTGTTACTGCTGCTTGTTTCCACTGGCTCTCTGGTGCAAGGATGGTGGTTCTTTAGTCATGGCTAGCTTTACGACAACAACATGGGCAATCTCTGTGTTGTTGTTTTTTTCTGCCTTAGCTTCTCCTCTGATGTACCAGTGTGCCCAGGGAAATATTGCAGAAGGAAAAAAAAGAGAGTGGTTTCCTTTGTACTGCAGTTCTGAACACAGGACTACCATTTTCTTGTAGGAGCCAAGAAAAGGGGTTGACTTAAATAATGGCCTCTGTGTTCAAATTTGTGTAGGGATTTATCCTGCTGCTTGGCTGGAGTGTATTGTGAGCTTATCATCTGGAGCAGTCAGAGAAGAATGATATGGCAGAGCGATGAATTGGAGACAGAAGGAGAGACGAAGGGAGGCATAGAAAGAGTGACTAAGGTACTGCTTCTTTGCTTTGGTGATTCCCGATGAAATTGATTCTCATACCTCCAGAGATCTCCCACCGTCGCGTTGCTCCCCTTCGTCCCGCCTCTATTACATACCTGTCCAAAGAATGAATGATCTACACATTACCCACGAGAACCGCTGACCAGTACACACTTCGATGACTCCAGGAGCTCAGGGACCTGACAGACCCCCGACGAGACAGATGGGAGAGACAGAGCCAGAGAGGCTGGATGGATATAGGAAAGAGAAACAATCAAAGCTGATAATAGAGATGAGCAGGCAAAGAGAACATCAAAGAAAGAGAGGAGATGTGCATCAGAAAGACGAGGGATGAGAAGGAGTAGGGGTCTGATTAGGGCAACAGAAAAATATGTGCAGGCATTAGCAGGTGAGGGGGATAATAGATGCAATGAGAAAGTGTATTAAGAGGAAGGCAGGGGAACCGGGGGGTGGAGTTCTATAAAAAAGATGAGGAATTCCCAGAGAAAAGAGAAAAAAAAAAGAAAACCACATGAAACTGAGGAAACTGTTACGTCGGGAGGGGGTTAGGCTCTGCCACCAAAGAGCTCTGAGGGACGCAATCAAGGCTGGTGAAGGCAGCGCCTGTAGTTCACCGCTGCTCTCCCAGGGGACAGGTGTCACTCGTGTGTAGAAAGAGAGCAGCCACTTAAATGAATGGAGCTCTTTATCTGAGCCTGAACAGCAAGTTATTACCTACTGAGTAGATGCTACGGAGAGGGCTCAATTTCCACAGCCGTGATCCCTGGGGCAGGGGGCTGGGGTGGTGCAGGAGGCTTAAGGGAGGGAGGGGTGGAAAAGGAAAGAGGAAGTTCATATCTGTGCCTCATTTTGTAACAAGCTATGACATCTCTGGCCTCTGTGCTATAACAAAGCCCTGAAGCATGGTCAAGTATCATTGACAAAGAGGAGCATCAGTGTGGATGGTTGCAGGAAAGCCACACAATAAGAACACCCAGTGGGAAGGCCTCAAACCGTCTCCATAACTCCTTTCTGCATTTCTATTAGAGAGAAAGGAATGTTTTACAAGTATTGTATCGGCATCCTCACAGAACTGAAAAAAAGCACTACAGTGCAAAGAAATGTGCACATTTTGGTTCTTTTTCACACTAATTTTTTTTTGGTTTTGGAAAAAAAACAAAAATGTTTTTCTACAAGTAGAATTTGTAGTGCATTTTATCGAAGAGACTGTAAACAACCCTGCGGTCCAAAAAGAGTTGGATTGGAAACTCTATAGTGCCCACAAGACTAACGGCATTAACCTTTTAATATGTTAACCAGGCTTTCTGCCCAGTGTATGCAGCAATACAACCTCATCCAACTGAGAGTGTTTAAAAAAAAATGTTACAATTATTCCTTATAAAACTGCATTAATGCAAATAGATGCAATCTAAGAGTTTAACTGTGCCTATACCTGTACATGTCCCACAGTATCCCCCTTGCTGCCTGCCTGCTGGCAATACAGGGCTTAAGGAGGAGAATGGCGCCGGTATAAACTCTGCTCTCTAAAGCTCTGTAGGCTCCGAGAGCAACTCGACTCTCCTGGCGCTATCTGATGGCTTTAATTGTCTCCTCTGGGTTGTAGCAATGCACAGGACTCCCAACCAACTAATGCAGAGAGGTGCATACCAACTAATGCTAAAAGGTCCAGCATAGAGCTCTATTTCAGTCCTCAAAAAAACACATTTGCACATTCAAAAGTTGTCAAAAAAAATAATGAAAATCGTGGACATAAAACAATGTGAGTGTAAATTTTCTTCATACAGTGAATTGGCATCTATGTGTATGCTTAATCCAGCTTCACTCCTATCTTTTCTTGACAGCAACAGCCAGTTGGCTCAGTCAGACAGATCAGTGGCTGGCTCCACTAGCCCATAACTAACTTCTCCTCGTTGCCTTACCTAGCTTCTCATTTCCTTGGTTCCTTACAGCACATGTGAGATAACTGTACAGAGTCATTTGTAGACTTTGTTCCTCCTATCTCCAACAAGGAACAAATGGGCTGTCCGACCTCACTTTTCAGAGCCTGTTGGTGGTGATCTGCATATCTAAAGCAGCAACACCCAGCCTTAGCGGTGTTGACTGCTTCTGCTTTTAACACAGAACAGAACATATCGACATTTTAGAAAATGAAAAACTTAGCAGAGGGAAACTTAAAGTCAAACAGACACAAACAAGGATGTGAACTGCAGGATAATACATAGAAGGCATTACTCTGCTACTCTGGATTAAGATACAAAACTATGTACCTGATATCTGCATGTGAAAATACCTTTGTTTGGTTTCTACCATTCATAAAGAGTAGTGTTCATGAGCTCTTTGTCAGATCCCAGCAGGCTTTACAGAAATAGAATCAGTTCCACAAATCTATAACAAAATTAGGAAAATGTGCACACAAAAGAAACCCAACAGACCTTTTCCTGTTTTGTTTTCAAATATGGCCATTCTCAGGTCAGTCTCCAGATGAAATCCCATCTGAGAGACTGATTCTTCACAAGAAGTGGGTAGGAGACAATAAATTGTGTCAAAACAGTGTATCATACCAGGGCTAATGAGAAATTCTTGCCATCACTGATAATTTGAAACGTATTGTAAACATCTGTAAATCACATATCTAAAACTTTAGACTTTGAAGTTAGAAAAAGAAGAAATGCATATCTCTGGAGGATGATTATGAATGTTATCACTTTGCCAGACAGATGCTGTTTGTACTTAGAAGACCATCTCCAGAGGATTGCCCGATGAGAGACAGAGCACAGAAAAGAGACACACACAAACAGGAGAACAGACTATAAAACCAACAGTGGACATAAATCACACAAACGTTTATCTAACTTATCGTGGACAAAGAGAAACAAAGACTAGTTTCTATCTTGTATTGCACTGGTGGGATTTGAGTGCCAAGTACAGGGAATAAGAAAAATGATATGTAAACACACCACACACCCATCAACTCCCAGTTACTCCAGAACCATGAACAGATCTTGAAAAGCTACATGGAGGACAAGTAGGGAAAAACTATCTGGGAGTAAATTCAAGGGAAAGTCAATGTGCAAATTATACAGGGTAGATAGGAGCAAAATGATCTACGCCATGAAAGCGTGATCCTCTTTAGCATTTTAGCTCTGTGCATTTATTGACCGAATGAGAGCGCAAGTGCACAGAAACAAAACTGACAGAGAAGATCAATCGACAAAACTCAAAGCATCCCAGCACCAGCTGTCACTCTAATTGCCTCCCTCTACTGTCTTCAGCATCAATTCTGTGGCCATGTTGCACCGAGTAACGATGTTTAGTCTGTAAAAGATTCTACCTGCTATAATGGGCATTGGATTTCCATAAAGAACACAAGCCACAGACCCTCTGTATGCTGGTGTTAGGTTGTGTACAATATTTCTGCTTTTGCAGTATTGGGACAATCTGGATTTTTAGAGGGCTAAGCAGTGTTTTCTTCTCAAAGAATTATTTCACATGAATTATTAATTAGTACGAGCTAATTTGTGCTTGGAATTAGCCTATCTGGGCCCACCTCACTTCCTAGGTACAATGTCTCTCTCCAGGGTAAACAGGCAGACTGGAAACTTATGTTGCTTTGCACTCTAATATGTTGTCTTGATTTCTGCTGAGTGTAAAGTGATTACTTAAAGTGGCTCCAAAGAGCTTTGCTAAAGGTGTCAGACTTTTTAAGCACAATGGGTGAGTGACCGCTCTCTCACTGGAGCCTCAGGACTCGGGCATGCTTGCATATTGTGAAGAGCACAAATTAACTTTCATAAAATTGGTTTGATCTGAGCTTACACATGTGACTAATTATATCACAAATATATATATATTTTTTTATAATAAACCAAAGGATAATCTTTGACTCACTCAGGGCATCAGGAGAGATCAGCACTCCTAAAAGTGACCGGCTGATCTCCCTAATCATCCTCTCACCCTTTTCTCATTTATAGCTTGTTATAATTTGATTTTATAAACGATTCTCCTTTATCTTCTTCATAAGTCTTTAACCTCTTCCTGTAAGATATCAGTGTGTGCTTTCGTTTCAGAGTACGTCTTCTTTATTTACTATGGTGGTATTCACATTCACAATGGTGCAAAACCTCCCAGATTTATCTCTCTTTGACTGAAATCAGCGAGGAGGATTATTTCTACAGAAATTAGAAAGAAAGGAATGTGAGGCCTGATGCTGAATCTGATGCTGCAAAGACATATCCCAAATGTGACACTTTATTATGCCCTCTTTTGTCCTCTCTCTCCCTCTCTAATACACCTAAATCTTAATACCTGAGTTTAAAGTAAAGACAGTGCTAACTTAATGTTTTTTTTGGGGGTGGCTGAAATTTCTCAACAGTAAATTCTCAACAGTATGCACCATGAATGCGTGATGGAAAATGTGTATAGTTTTCAGAGAAAGTCTGAAAGATGTTGAGGAACTGCCGAATAAGGACACAACTTCTACATTTGAGAATTTCTTCCCACTGGAAGTGATGCCAATTTGTCCAGACCCTGATTTATTTTCTTGGCCCTCTCTGGTGTCACAAAATGAATAGGCTTTGCATCTGAAGTTTGATAATAAACTCTTGGATAAGATCCATCCTTTGGACAGAATGAGATGATCTGAGCAAAAGAATAAAGGCAAGTTTCCTCAGCCGTCTGTCAGAGGGAACTGGCTCTGCTTTCTTTCCCGCTTGTGTGTGTGTGTATTTTAGTACCAATTCCACTTTCTTGTTTATTTTTGGCTTGAGAACACCCATCTGCCTTTACTGTGGTGACATGCCTTTCAGCAGTTGACAAGGTTTGAGTGCACAGCACAGTACAGGGGAAAAAACCCACTTAATTAGTGCGACTACAGAATCCGGAGATGTGTTTATCTCATTATGAGAATTTGAATGAGAATTCACATGGCTTCACTTGGAAATTAATAGGCTCTGTTAAATATGGAAGGAAAAAATAAAAAAAAGTATGACACGGGGCAAAAACTACAAACAGAAAGAAAAAGTTACATCTAAAGTACACTTTCTTGTTGAACAGTGAGGCTCTTTAATTCTGTTAAGAGAGAGAGAGATGGAGCTAGAAGCTTCATATTTCAATGATGTGTCTTGCTCACTGATGTGAACAAGACTCACCATGACTCTCAGCGGCTCTTTCACAGGTTTCTCAGGTGTCCATGTACTGAGCACAGATTGATGTGATCTGTCTTCCTCTCCCAGTCTGCCGTGTCTGTTTTATCCTGCTGAGCTAATCCAAGCTGGCCAAGTCCCTCTGCCGCGCAGGCCTACATAGGAGCTGGCTTGCTGGGTGCAATATGCCACCCGCTTCCCTGGCAATATGAGCCCGATAGGGCTTCAAACCCTAGTCAGTGTGTAGTCAGTAGACAGACAAAGATGTATGAATCATCTAAGTCACTCACACAGGAGGCTCTGTGACAATAGCATGTCGTTGAATGTTGGCAAACTGCCAAGCATTACTGCGCAATCATGCAAATACCTGCCACACATCATAAGTTACAAACCTGACCAGTCTTTCTATATTAAACCAATTTAGCAAAGAAAAATAAATGTTATACAATATAATCAATCTCCTACTAAATAATACACTGAAGGAACTCCAGGAACAGGAACTCCAGACATCAATGGGAGAGTCTTGACAGGGGATTGTCCACGGTAGCCCTTCCTCACTTTAGCACACAACGGGATATTGTCTTCATGAGATGCGCTCTCATTGCGGGAAATACTCTTTAGTTTGGGCTAGTGGTGGTGTCTGCTTCAAGCATGGATGAGGCAGCCCACCTTATATCGCTGCTGAAAATGACCTGCTCCATTCTTACATGAGCCCAGTCAAGACATTGCAATGTAAGGAAGTGATGGAGTAAAGTCAATTTAATGCCCAGTCTGGCTGTTTTTGGATATTTATGTCCTCACATACAGCAGCACCTGGTGATAACTGGAAACTTCCAGAGCTATGGTGCATATCTGAAAAAGGCCTTAGTCTGTATGATTGGCCAGAAAATTCCATCCAATAGTGCAATCAGTGTCGCACCCGTCTGAGCAGAACACAGAATATCAAATTAAGTTCATGCACCAAGGGAATGGGCTGTTCCTTTATCTAATTGGCAGCTGAGTTTTAGAACAGGATTCCATAAGAAAGGGTGGTGATAAATTTACTTTAGTTTCCATTCTTTTCTCGCTCTACTTGTGTCTACTTTTATCTAATCTCTGCCATGAGAAATGTTTCAAAGCCTACACTTAATAAGTCTAAGAAGTGGGTCCGCTCAGGCTCTGTTTGTAAGGTTTGTATTTATCTTTGGCTGACATTCAGCATGGAAATGTTGCGATGTTTAGCCTGGCAAACAAAACTCATTATCTGCCTTTTGTGATATAACAACCAAAAGCCTTTCATATTGTTTCAGGAAAAAGGGGTACTTTCTGCCTCATGCACCAATGACACTTTTCACCACTTATGTCTTCTTTCAGCCAATTAAATCACAGAGATGTGGGGCGTCTGCCCTGAGCCTGCAGTGTCCTCTGTTGGCATTTAAAATCAATATATGCTGGACCTTATTAGCAGGTCCAAGAGATGCAATATAGGCAAGATCACGTCTACAATGACCCTTCTCTCCTTCGGAGTCCACACAGCTAAGCGTAAAATGCTAATAAAAAAGAAAATAAAGATCACTTTAATCAGTGTTCTAGTTGCAGGGGTTCATTCCAGCATGAGCTGGACAAAGCAGAAAACAAAGAATGGCATGTCCATACATACACATTCAGTCATTACTGCTACATAGGAAGTCTTCAAGCCACCGCTGTTCCTGTAACACATGCAGAGCTTCATGTCACACAAAGGCATACGTTTAAATTACAATTGATTTACATTGAATCAATATCAATCTGATTTGCATGTAGTTTCAAGATGGAATAAAAACTTAAAATGGATTTCAACTGGGTTGGATATTGGATTTCTGTAAAAGCCTTTTTTGCAAGATACAATGACATGAATGCGCTGCCTCGCATAGTCACAGGGATTGTGTCGTTCAATGAAATACCACTATACTGAAGGGACATAAGAGAAAGACTGCTGGAATAAAAGGTGGCAGATGGACCAAGAGTCTACTGTGATGCTGCCAGCTCTTTTAGGCAAAGTAGCCCATATATATATCAGATGGTACTGCGAGCTACATTCTAACTTCATTATAGTGTCAGGAGGTAGTGAAACTTAGTAATCAAAGTAAAATAAAGCACCAGCTGTACAACCATATGATAGCTATGTGATGAACAAAGCCCTAGATTTACACAGCTATGAATGCAAATGTCTGGAAAAAATTAAAAGCAGGAGGACCCTCTTCAGCTTATTCATCTTTAAATTACACAGGCAAGCTCTATTTCAATGTCGATTTTGATCTCATTACCCACTGTGTTATTAAGTGCTTGATCTAATAACAGTTGTCACCCCGTACTTTCCATTATCCAATTAACGAAAAAAAAAACAGTCATTGAACCGGAATGCAATTAATTAATAACAATGTTTGAAAAAAAAAGAAAACACGATTTAAGAAGCAAAAAATGTCAAACAAATAAATTTGTCTAATTCTTTCCAAACATAAGGTGCATTCATGGAGGTTAATGCAATTATCTTTCGTCAAATAAAAACAACTAATCCCTCTGGTTCATAAACACCATTGTTTGGAACAAATGAGGAGATGAATTGGTGCTGACAAACTAAAGAGGTGCTCTCCTAATAATACTGTTTTAGAAATGTATCTTTGACAGTGAAGAAATAAGATATTGAATCTGCCAATCTCCCAAATTAAGCTGACTGACTGACCTCTGAAACTGTGTGTATTTGAATTTGTCATACAGCTCAAATACATCAAATATTAAATGACTTGCAATACAAACCATAGCTACAAACACCACATGTAGAGTGTCAATACCTAAACCGTTTCTGCCTCAATCACTACAGCGATTCTACTGTCACTGCTGCTGTTTAACGGTATGTCACACATGGTGGCATTCATGTGTATGATGACGGCAGGTAATCTATGTCCACATTGACCGACTTCATCCTTTATAAAAAGTGTTCAAGACAGAATAAGGTAAAACAGAATGACGTTTTATGTCTCGAATATGATGCTTTTTAACCTTAAGCAGCCGCCTCTGGCTTCAGCTTAATTGTTCTCATGTCCAATGAAACACACTTGTACACCAGCATTCCACTGGCACACAAGCAAAAACTCTGCAGGACATAAACAAGGAACTTTGAACTTAAAAAGAGGAAGTATTTAATTAATGTTAATTTAAGATGACAGAAAAGAAAGCAAGAGCTGGGGCATTGTAGATTGTAGATAGCATTTTGAGGCAACTAAAAATGGAAGTAAGTTGGATTTACAGTCACATTTGCCCTTGCACTACGTCCATATAGCATCTTGCATATACATTTCGTCAAGGAGGACCTGCACAACTGATGCTCCAAAAAAACAGACAATTAATGGATTTGAGGATTATATGAGGGTTGCTGCATTATGATTATCAGTTAATAGTTTTTCAATTCAGTGGGTGTTTGAAAAAGCAAAACTAACGGAACTCCTTGGGATGAAAGAGCTTCCTTTTAAAACGGTGCTTTCAAGTGGTTTCCTCAAATACTTTTAAGGAGGCTTCGCAAACCAAGAGGCTTAGAGCAGCAGCTCCACACTGACATAAATGCATGTACGTCCAACTCAAACCCAGTGTCTTCAACTGGAGCTAAACAGGTACCGTTACAAGAGGGAGAGAAATTACTGGTGAGAGGACAGAAAGTGTTTCCAATTTAGCAGTGGAAGGAAGATCAAAATGTAATGAGGGAGAGATCGGTTGAACCTGACAAAGACAAAGACATGCAGGGAAAGTTGAGAGGAAAGTAGTCGTTGCTGCAAATTGACAGGTGCATTAGCATCTGTGGCTAATGGGGCAAAAAGCTGCCAAGCCCTCAAAGGCACCCCTTCACTGTGGCAAACAGGCAGCTTGTTGACCCAACCACTGCCTCCGTCACTCCTTGCAGTTTTAGAATTTACACACACCAACAAACACCCTGCCACTGATGCTCTTACTGACATCTGACATACTAACAACACACACTGCGACAACCACACACTGAGCTGCGATGTGAGGGCACGGAGGATAATCTAATCTAACAGGATTTGGAATGAATCGGAGATGAATCTTGAAATGTTCAAAACAATTGTGAGATGCTGGCCTTTTGACTCATCTTCCATCATGCTTTCTTTCGTTTATTTGTTTTTGAAGTGTGAGTGAGACGCAGTGAAAAGCACACATCGCAGCATGCATCCAGAATAGGCTTTGTGGGGTTGTTTACAATCTGCTCATCAAGGGGAAGGTAAAATCTCTCTCATGGAGCTTACTTTTTTCTCCACCTTCTCACAGATAGCTGGAATCAATAGTTAGATTGCTTGCTCTCTGTATCTTTCTGTCATTTGTTTTTCTTCCAGTCGCTTTGCTGTGTATACCTTCGATGCAATGTTCAAGTCATAAATCAAGACCTTTGAAAAGTGGGAGGAAAGGGAGTGTGTGTGTGTGCATGTGTCAGAGTAGCGAGTGTGCATATGCATAAATGTTTGCGAGTCTGTGTGAGAGAGGCCACAGCTGGGTATTACCATATATCAGTGTGCCTGTCTTCTCGTAGCGGGTGTCTGAATGTTTCATCTAATCATTAAACGCTGACAGGCTTCACAGAGTAGCTCCACTGATCCCCGTCAGAGGAAAACGGGGCCTGACTTCATTAGAACTGTTAGTGCTAAGCTGCTTTACCCACGCTCACGCCTGGTTTAACCGGCACTGTGACAGATAGGAGTGGAGAAACAAAGATAGGCAAAGAGAAAGAGAGGTGAGACAAAGGGAAAATTGGGAGGTAGGCAGTAAAAGAGGAAGAGAAAGACGCTAAAGTCAGGCAAAGAAGATGAAGTAGAGACAAACAGGACGGGAATGTGAAGACACAGAGCGTGTGAACCTGGAGTTTTCAGAAGCAGGGGGAATAGATAGAGCTCAAAGTGGTGTTTGAACTGCAAAGTGTTGATTTAATGATGCAAAAATGAGCAAAACAATCCATTAACTTGTGTTGCAATTAATCAATTATTCCTCTTGTGCACTGACAGCCAAAGTGCTAAACTGAGATTCCAGTGCGAGGCTTCTCATGCGTTCAAGAAATTGCACTGACCTCTGAGCACACGTATGCATCCCCACTCATCCACAAGCTAATTTATGCTTGCTCATATTCACATAAGCACATAAAGATATGCACACACGTCCTTGTTCACAGCATTTTTCTCCAGAACATTTATCCGGTTTCTCCTGCAGGACACCCTCCACTCCCAACACTCAGTCTTTTTCTCCTGCCAGCTGAGATTTTTGGCTGGCTTAAATACGCCCACAGGCCCCTCAGGGACAGGCCATGACGGATGGCACTGCATGTGACTCCAATTCGATTCAGCCCATTTGATAAATTTATTGCTGGCATTTTGAAAATGAAATTAGAGGGACGTCTCCTGGAGACTGTTTTTCCAGCACAGGTGCCATAAATATACTTCATTTGGCAGAAGAGTGGGAGGAGGAGTAGAAGGGGGTGGAGAAGTGTTGGATAAAAGATGTCACGGTAGGGGGGCAGATAGCAGGGATGTTCCACAGAAGTAGAGAGCTAAAGAATAAGGTCAGATTATAATGAGGTCCTGTTTTAATCATGATATTGGAACAGCAACAAAGGTTATTCAAACTAGGCTTAAATACCCCGACCAGCCTATTGAGCGCTGCCCTTCATTTAGAAATGTTTACTGTGCCACTGGGTCTCTTACATCTCATGTTGTATAGTAACAGATTGAAACTGTGGGTTGTTGACATTGCATGGGAACACAAATGGCCTGCTCTCTTAAACTTCCATACTGAGGCACACACAGAAACATGCAAACACACACTCACATGCCAGCCTTACAAGAGAGCACGCACAAACATGTGCTTTTTGTATGGTATCTTTGCCTCAAGGCTTTATGGCTCTTCAGTGCCGATTACTCTGTCAAAGCAACGTAGCCATCTATAACTCACAATGTCTGAATGAATACAGGAGGCTATTTTTCTCTGTGATCATCTCAATGTGTGCGAGACAGTGAATGTTACTCTCGATGTTTGCGACTAAACAGATTCGAACTGGACAATCAGGGTGGACAAGAGAGACATACCGACACACAAAAAGCCAGATGCGCACGCGAACACACGCAGGCAACCAAAAGGGAGCATTTATTCACCGTCAGGGTTATGCTGCCTTACTTATCTGCCTCTCATTGAGAAATGTGTGCGAGTGCAGCTGTGGAGGCATGATGTACACCTTGCCAGCCTCGGCTCCTTCTCAACATTCATCAGAAAGGGAGGCTCAGGCAAACCGCATCACTTACTTTTATAGGGCAATTTGACAGCACTGTACAACCCATGGCCATTACGTACAGAGGTTCACAGTCATGTGCATGTGTGCGAGCATAATAAGTGTAACCTGTCACACAGCTGCATTGTATCAATGCCATTTGCAAAACATATGAGCAGCTTCAACAGATCTGAAGCTTTGGAAGGTGAAAAAGTCACTGAAGATATCCTCCCGCTGTTTTCCCAACATATACATGCCCATTACATCACATTGAGATGACAATGAAAATATTTTCACTTGCGTTCTGCTCTGCTCTGCTAAAAGCTCATACAAAACAGCACCTACGTTTTTACAAGCACTGCAGGGGGTAAGAGAAAGTTTCAACAAAATCAGCGGGGAGTTCTCTCGTCTGATTGTCTGCTGTTTTTGCAATCACAGAGCATGACACACCCCCTGATATCACTGCATCTTCTGTGGGAAGTGAACAGGGCTGAGACTGCCTGATGCATACACCTGTCTCTCTGAAGGAGACCCCTAGAGAGGTTTAGTCTCTTTGACTGTCTGGCCCCATCATCTTACAAAATCAAAACAGCCTACAGGTACATTCCTACAAACATCTACCCCGACTACATTTCCTGTGTCTCCCTGATCATCCACAATGCAAAACAGTCCCCTCCCTTGACTTTGACACATTAACACACACATGGAAGTGTGGAGGAGTCTAAACAGAGCTGTGATTACTCTTAACATAAGATATACAAAAGGCAATCCATAAACACAGAATGTGGGCTGTCTATCTTTAAGGGATAATTTAGTCAGTATCAGTGAGTGTGCGTGATTGACTTGTAATCAAATGATTCGTTCTGCAACAAAAACACTGAATGACAATTTCAAATCAACATCAACAAATCCGTGAAATATTTTTCATCTCATTAGCAGACACTGAGAATGCACACAAACACACGGAGCGACAGATACACGCACCGCTCATCTGACAAGGCGAGGGATTGACTGCTGTCTTACCTTTTTGTGATGATACTGTGGTACCTGTAGAGAAAACAAGAGAGGGCACACAAAAGAAAATAGACAAGTCTTTATCATACTTCATACGGTCGACTCTGCATTATGGCTTTGTAGCACACGTTTACATGTTATAGCATTTTGCTGCCTTTTGGGGGCAGTATTAGAAATTTGTGGAATAATTTGAGCTGTGGGCTGTTCTCTGTTGGGTTAGTGGAAGTTTTTGGTGCTTTAGCTATGCTCTGTTTTGGTAAATACAGGAGTCAAAGTGGACAAAGATCGGCTTTCTCTAAGTGGAAAATGAATGTTGCCAAGTGCAGGGCTTATTTGCGGCACTTTTTGCTATGTGTCATTTTTGGTGCATTTTCTTCCATGTTAAGAAATTGTTTGTAGTCAGCTAATCAGCATTTGATCAAAGTGTGGCCTCATCTCAAAAGTGTATGTTGAAGAAATAACCATCTACGGGGGCCGAGAGTAACACATAAATGGAAAAATATAAGTGGGCCTTTAGAAGTTGACAGGCTGCAGCCACAAAAAAAGATGTAGGCAATGACAATCACTGTTACTCATTTGCTAGGAAGGAAATGTACCACATAAAAGGAAATAAGTGGTGCTAGTGTCAAAAGAAAGCGATAACATGCAGGAGGTATGCTGAGCAGCACAAACACAAAAAACACAAACAGAAAAAACTTATGAGCAAAACACATTAAAGAGAGACCATGAGTAGAGAGATGCAATTTTCTTGACCTCTGATACCTTTGATCTTTCACACCATTTCTAATTGGTCAACAAAATAAAAAAGAAAGAATTAAATAAAAAAGGTACAGAGGTACTGTAAGACGGACAAAATCAAATACTTTTTTTACCAAAAAGGGGAGAATCATATTGTTGGTTTTACTGAAGAGGTTCTGCAGCTTGTTTTCAATAGAGCACAACTCTTAAAAAAAAAAAAAGAAAGGACAGTGTTGGCAAGCTTCCATCTAAGTCTAAAAGACTTGCAGGGGTTCCAGATCAAGTAAAAAAAAAAGACAAAAATACTTTTTTTTCTTAATAACTTTTTCCTTTGAGTTGTTCAAATCCTTTGAACATTTCTCTTCTGGCCATGTACCAAAATGACCCAAATGTCCACCGACATGGGATGGGAATAATTGAATCCGGGTGGAATTGTGATGTGCTGTACTGAGGAAGTGATAATCCAAAGCTCTGCCTAATTGTCAGAGTAAAGATGCCGGCCATTGTGGAGGTGGCGTCAGTGTTTATCAAGGCAGTGTGGACTGAGCATTAGAGCTTTCCACACATTTGTTTTGGGGGGTGTTACAATGGATTTGAGCAAATATTGGCACTTTGGTTATTACATGGTCTGACTGTCTGCTATACAGCTGTCCATAAGCCGTGCACGTCAAGCCTAATCTGAGAAGAGGCTTCAAATAATTAGTTACTGGAGCACTCACAGCCCAGTGTAGTCAACCTTATCACTAAAAGAAAAATCCTTGGTCAATTTCCTCTTCAGCCCAGAGGCTTACAAAATCTCACCACTATTAAAACCCTCAGAGTAGCTGAATAGCTGATAAAATATTACATGTCACAACCACTGGCCCCTATCCTATTTTTTGTAATTTTCTTTTTGGGTGGTAGGGGTACTACAGTATGTCAAACAAAATTTTAAATCAAGTCTTATATTTAAGGTATTGGTGGACCATCCTCACAAAGTGGATTTCCCAATCATGAAGATTTTTTGTACATCCTTGAAGAAAAAACTATTAATGCCGTGGAGAGAGATGTTGATTGCTTCTTTTGTCTGTAGTGATTAACCCAATTTTATGTCTTTTAATCCTCCAGAATTCTAGACAATGAAAACCCCAAATACACCCTGAGTCGTTTATTTTGACTAGGCCATTCCAACACATCGAAATGTTTCCCCTTGAACCACCCCTTGAGTGTTGCTTTAGCAGTATGCTTCGGGTCATTGTCCTGCTGAAAGGTGAGCCTCCGTCCCAGTCTCCAATCACAGGCAGACTGACGCAGGTTTTGCTCAAGAATATCCCTGTAGTTAGCACCATCCATCTTTCCCTCGACTTGGACCAGTTTCCCAGTCCCTGCTGCTGAAAAACATCCCCACAGCATGATGCTGCCACCACCATGTTTCACTGTGGGGATGGTGTTCTTGGGGTGATGGAATGTGTTGGGTTTGCGTCAGACATAGCGTTTTCCTTGGTGGAGCACCTTCCTCCATACATCTGGGGAGTCGCCCACAACGCTAAAGCTGGGCATACACTGTGCGATTTTTTCAATCGCGTGATTCAGCTGCTGCTCATACTGTACGAGTGAATCGCAAGGGTTAAAACGTCACAGCTCACGATTCCTGTTCTCACACTGTACGACCCGATGGTCTGATACGATCTGGCTGCTCACACTGCACGACACGTCGGACTCGGTCGCCGGTCGCTGCCATGCTGTTCTGTTGTCTTTTTCTTCTTCTGTTGACAATTTTCTCTTCCGTGCCTATGTTTGCGCATGCGTAGTGTGACAGGATGAGGTCAATCGGCTCGTCCAGCTGCTTCAACTGTGCGAGAGCCTCACGAGGAGCAACCAGGATTTCAAACAAGTTTGATTTTCATCCGATCGATCGGGAGGTGGTCGGGAGGGCTTAATCGTTTGTCGTTACCCCATGTATACTACACGATGCGAGACGCACGATTGAGCCAAAACTCGGCCCGATCTCCAAAATAGTCGCACGAGTGAAAATCTTGTCGAAATCGGGCCAGAAATCGCACAGTGTATGCCCAGCTTAAGTAATGGCTTTTTTTGGCCATGGAGTGCATGCTTATTATGGTCCTGTGGGCCGATACTCCAGTCTCTGCTGTGGAGCTCTGCAACTCCTTCAGGGTTTCCTTTGGTCTCTGTGCTGCCTCTCTGATTAATGCCTGAGTTTTGGTGGGCGGTCCTCTCTTGGCAGCTTTGTCACTATACCATGTTCTTTCCATTTGAGGATGATGGAATTGATGGTGCTCCGGGGATCATTAAAGATTTGGATATTTTTTTATAACCCAACCCTTACTTGTGCTTCTCAACATCTTTGTTCCTGACTTGTTTGGACTTCATGGTGTGATGCCTCTTGCTTTGTGGTGTTGCAGCCTCTGGGGCCTATCAGAAAAGGTGTGTTTATACTGACAGATCACGTGACATCTATATTGCACACAGGTGGACTCCATTTCACTTCATTATGTGACTTTTGAAGGTAATCGGTTGCACCAGAACTTTTTTTAAAAATATTTTTTGGGGCTTTTTTATGCCTTTTAATGATAGAACAGTTTGAGAGAGACAGGAAGCAGGGGACAGAGAGAGGGGGAAGACATGCAGCAAAGGGCCGTCCGGTGCGGGACTCAAACCGGGGCCAGCTGCAGCGAGGACTCTAGCGTTTGTACATGGGGCGGCTACTTAACCCACTACGCCACCGACCGCCCCAGCACCAGAACTTTTAAGGGGCTTCATAGCAAAGGGGGTGGATACATATGCACATGCCAATTTTCAGTTTTTTTTTATTCTTTTTTGATATTTATATTTTTCTCATTTCATTTCACCAACTTAGACTATTTTTGTGTCGCTCCATCACATAAAATAAGATTTAAAAACAGATAAGATTTAAATAAATGGTGACACTGTGTAATACACCATGTGTTGTTGTTCACCTGAGTCTGCTTTCAACACATTTTAAAGCATTGTAAGAGGGATATCATCCTTCATTATGTTCTGATGTATAAAACCTTAGAACTGGAGGAAGTCCATTTCAGCTGACCAGTTGACAGCCCAACTAAAGAAAAAAGGTTTAAACACGCCAGAATCCGAGTTTTTACAGAATATTCAATGTTCATGAATAAAAATAAAAAAATAAAATCAAAAGTTATGTCGAGCCACAGCAAAACCCACTGGATCTATCGTTGCTGCCTGAAGAGCTTAGAGGAATCAAAATGAAAGCCAGAACCACAAATCTTTCAAGACCTTGCACCTTGGCAACTGGTGGATATTAGACAGACATTCCACTTATTCGTGAAATTCTCAGATTTTGCATTTTCTAAAAGAGTGAAAATTTGACTGTTGCTGTAGAAAAAATTTTTTTTTTGAGGCATTTCAGAGGAATGAACTCTACAGGATCAGTTTGGCTCACTTTAATGAACAGATCAGTCGATACACAATTCATTATCATGAGAAGATAAAGCCTTATGGAAAAGAGTCCACGTCTGACAGAAGAAGAGTTATTGTTTCCTGGCTGGGTGCCTTTGCCAAACAATCAAGTTGCATCGCACATCCATGTTCATCCAGACTTATAAAATATGTATAATGAAGGCTTTGGGGATTTTTGTTAGATACTTGTTGAACAGATGGTACATTACAGAAGCTGTATTATCTAAACTACAGACTTTCCACATACATCTTCAACTCTCATGAACAGAAATGATCAAATATTTGTGTCACAATGCAGCATCTGACCAAATGTGAAACATGGTCCCAATCTCTCTCACATTGACGTTTGATCATCAAAACTTACAGATGAAGGGAAGTTTGAGCTGAATTTGATTTAATTCCCTCAAGCAATTCAATGTTCATAAGAATGGAGCAGTCAGAAAACAGAATGCTTCCAGCCTCAGCTTCCTATGGGTGTGAAAACTGGAGACAAAGCAACTTAACAGATTTAATTTGAACGACAAGCCATAATTTAAATGACGCTTTAATTAATTGCTCCTACACACAGTTACCTTCAGTAAACAGCAGGGAGCTACACCGTGTGCCACTTGCTCTCAGTATACTGAGTCAATATAGTTAACAGAAATCTAAAAAAAATGGTAACACGTTTTCTTAAGATGATTTGGGTTATCATAAATAATGAACACGAGCCCTTTCCTTCCTGTCTGGAACTTGTTGGGTCGGAGCTGAGACACCACGCTGATTAGTGTCAGCACACATAAATAATTCTGCTGTTAAGAGAGGCAAAGAAAACCTCTGTCATTGATTATTGCATTTCTTCTGAGCTTTCAGTAGCTTACATGGATTTGGACACTAATTTGCTCTGAATATGTGAGTAGCCTTTTATGGGCCCGTGCACTCACAGCAATACTCCTATGGGTTTGACTATTATGTAAAATAGGGCACATGTCAAGACAGGTTTCCCACCTGTATCTATTTAAGCCCAGTAAAGTTAAGACTGGCCCAAAGCACGCCTGAGGACACTAAAAGCTAGGTTTTTTTTTTTAAATTAATGACAAAATAAGGAAATAAATATCTCCCAGCTGTTTTGCCCATAGAAAGTTGGCCTTTCATTGTCAGAGAGGTTGAAAGTAAGATGTAGATGAAAGAGATGGAACGGCAGACTGGCACTGATGTGATTTATCATTCATGAAGGTAAATATGTGCCTCTTTACAATTCAACTGTAATGTACGATAATATCTAGGAGAACAAGTCAAGAAGCAAAGACTGAAAAAGATTGTATAGAACTACTGCAGCTAAACAGCAAATGTTAAAGAATATGTGTTAATGAAGATTAATTTCTGATAAAAAAAAAATCTATTTGCCCAGAGATTGCTTTATGATACGATACAAAGAATGACAGTTAACAGAGGAAAAAGTTAATTATCGCAAAATGATAAAACTATCAACTTGAAATATCCCGAAATGAAAGACCACATTTACTCTGTATTTATCTATTTTAAGTAGCAGAGAAGGAAGTATGACTGCTTGTATTAGTGAATGCTCCAAGTAAAGTAAGCCTACAGTGGCACTCACGAGTAAATACACACAAACGCAAATGCAGAACAATCACACCGTTGCCCTCACACAGCAGGTGGGGTGGATGTTGCCACTTTTGGACTGTGAGATGATAGAGATCCCGAGCATATCAACTGGAAACCAGCACCACGAAGAGGATTCGTGTTTGGACATTTACAATGTTATCTAGCAGATAACTACTTCACAAGGTAACTCATACAGCAAAACCCTATCAAAGAGCCAAGCTTCACTAACCTAAAATCAGCTTTTTTTAGTTTGTGCTTAGGCATCAAGGTGTGCCATGTTATTCTGAAAAGTACTCTTAAATTAAAATTGTATTCTCATCCCAAAAGTGTTTTATGTGGTGGTTATGGACACGCTTGGTGGTGATATAGAAAATTTGACAATCTGAATAACTATTATTCCACCAACTATCCTCTTTTTGTCAAACACTTCGTCCAGCCTCAACAAGAGAAAGCTTCATTTTGAAACACTTGATGCACAAAAGAAGCAATGGGCATAAAGCAACAACTACAGCTGCCACATCACTACCTCATGTCAGTGCACAGTATTTTTTAACAGATCCACTTGCTCTTCTGTATCTGTCTGGTTGAATCGGCGTTTTTATGCTCTCATGCACTCGCAAAACAAATAACACAAAAGTTCCCAAGCCGTGCAAAAAAAGTTGGAGGTGAAAGTTGAAACAATCAAACTCTTTGCACCATATCCAGCATCTGCCTTCTGTCAGCTACTTTTTGCATAGAGTGAACCATTTTGTACCAGCTCTCACGTGAGCATCAAAACAAACATGACATTCAAGGTAAGCCTCAATCTGACTGAGAATGCCTTTTTTCTTTATGACCATCGAGCTTATTCTGTTTATCCTCCTTGCATGTCTAAGTAACCATTTACTCAGACCTGCACAAGACTAGACTGAAGTCATGAACATCGTGTGATGAATTTGACTAAAGTCAGTTCTAACAGTGAGATTTTTCCATCACTAGTAAAGAGAGCAGCGCTTTCCACCTCAGCTTTTATCGTTTGTCTTTAATCTTCCTCGTGTCTTAAAGCCATAATGTGTAATATTTCACGTTGTCTATTAACAAATTTGAGTCTTATCATTCACAAGTATTACCTCAATCGTTATTAATTACCTCCATCACAAAAGTGCAGTGTTCTTATATTCTTTATATTCAGCATACGAATGTACATAAGAGTGTTACACTCCAATGAATGTCTCCATGTTGCTCCGCCATTTTAAAACTACGGGATTTGTAGAAGGACATGTCATCAGCTTCGCATTTTCCGTTTCCACATTGGAAATCCCGTAGTTTTAAAATGGCGGAGCGACATGGAGACATTCATTGTCCGTGAAATATTACACATTATAGCTTTAACAATTCCACATTTTCAAACTTGCTAACTGTCAATAACACAGCTGGATAACTCTAACACGCATATGTTGTAGAGGACCTCTTCCTAAGGGGTAATCTTTCAAAATACTCTCTTTTTTGCTTGTTTCAGAGATAAGAGGAAACGTCTACCTTCTAACTGCTGCTCGGGATGATTTAAGGGTTGATTTATTATTACTTTGCAGCAGGCTCCAATTCTGTTGAAAAGAATTACTATCAATATGTCCTAATGACGCAAATGGTAGGCATGGAAACAGTGATCTTTGTGCTTGGCCAAGTTGGATATACATGTATATTTAGTTTGTCTTCATTTAAAAGCACAAACATTTTGATGAGAGGAATATTCAAATGAATTATACAGAAACATATTGATCCATTATTTATTGATCAATAAAAAAAATTTGCACTTGACATGGCTATAAACTGCTGCGCCAGGGGTTGTGCAGCACTGGTGGAAGGAGAGAGTGTGCAAATAAAGATTCCCTAGTCATGTTCATTTACATGGAATGCAAAAAGACATTAGCAAAAGATAATGACTGCCAAGCCGCTTTATTCGTAAATGACTGGAGGAAATCTATGACAGCCTGGAATCTCCAACTAGGAGGAGTCATTTACAAAAAAAAACACTTAGACGCTCTTTATATTTTGTTCTTAATTTGATTTGATTTGTGATTGTTTGTCTTGCTTTGACAGAAACACCATCATTTGTGCAACTGGAAAACGTAATGGAACAAATGGCAAGGATGCAGTGACACATAGTAGGTTTATGTTTATTGTATAAGAAGTCATGTCATTTCCTGGATATTCTCCGTTTCTTGACTTATCAGGAGAGAACAGTAGGCTGTGGTGAGAGCTGGCTGTTGGAAACTCCAAAAGCTTTTCCTTATCACTGTTATTGGGTAAACTGTTGGTTTTTAGGAGTCCCCCTTACATTTGTGTGCAGACCAGTTCTGAACTATACAAAAACAACTCATTTGAATCAAGTCAAAATGAAGAATGAAGTCTGAGAGAGTAAAAACAAGTTGATCTATTTATTTAGTCCAAATAAACAGCCTCGTTCAATTTGAGTCAAAGAGTGCATCTTAAACATGTCAACAGTTCCTGTGATGTAACAACATGTTATGCTCCTGATTATCAGATTGTCTGCTTGTTGGGGACTCTATGCTTATTTGCTTCTGATAGACTGATTTATGTTTTTCATTATTGAAATAAGCTGGTTGTGCAAGCATCTGTAGATTTGTGTGTTTTTAGAACATCATTCACAGAACAGAACAGTCCCAGCAGCGCTGTTTATGATCTGTATCTACATGTTAATTTCCCCAATTTAGTAAATCTGGGCCTTAAAATCTTACAATTTTGAATTCCAAGGTTCTTTTGGTAAACCTTGCAGACAAAAAAAAGTCAATATGAATGCTGGACGAAACTAAATATCATTAAAATCACACCAAATCCATAATTTCAGCCAGGAAATCAGCCCACAGCACAAGGTTAGTGATTGTAATATCAAAGAATAGTTCCCCAATCCTACACATACGATATACATCTCATGACGGAATTAGACTGCGAGTGGAAAACTGTCCTCTACTGAGCTCTTAAAGTTGTGGCCTCCCAGCAGACCACTGGGGGAATGACTTTAATTAAACCAGATAATAGCATTGATTTTATCCCCATCTTGAAAGGAGGGATCCATATATTGAATCATCACTTCATCAAAACAAATGAAAGAAACACAATCACCCAAAGATGCCACCAGTGTGCGTGTATGGTTATATTGTTATATTGCTACACATATGTACAGTTAGTGTGCAGTCATGTGCAAAAAATATCGTGGAAACAAATGAGCAGCTCATCAGATGATTTACCACTATTGATATGTCTTCACCCTAATGTAATTAGGATACATTTTCAACGCAGTAGCTGTTCATCTCTATATCCAGCCCACAAGCTGATCGTGAGAATCCATCTCTTAAAGTTAACAAGCAAAGAAGCCGCCAGTGACAGATGTTCAGAGACATGACTCATTTGTGACTACTGACCTGGAAGTTGACAACTCTTGGGAGACTAAGTGATTATAAAGCTCACGTGAGTTGAGCTAAATAAATCCTTGAAATTAAATGTTAACAGAGCAGAACATAAAAGAAACCTGTTGTCAGTTTCCGGTCCTGAGGAAATTATCTGCAGAATGCACATATTGAATGATTTTGATCCACATCCCCAGAGAAAATAGAAGGTCAACACCACACTTATTCTACCGGTGACAATAGGTAGATGGGAGGAAAAGGAAAAGATGCCATTTAGCCAGAGGCTCGAAATTACAGTCAAGATGAGAAGTCGCAAGCATCCGAAGACCATCATCCAGACAAATGGATGCAGCATGTCACACCCATTAACCACTGATGGAAAAAATGGCTTCAGCTTTGAATCGAACACATTAATCTTTACAGATCCGATTGGCTATTTGTGATAGCACTCCAATACATTACCAGCAGCTCAGATACATAGATATAAAGTGCGTGACTGAGTATTTGTTATGTTTCTCTGGTGGGAAAACATTTACATACTATGACTCATTTACCTCATCTTCTGCAAGCACGTGCCTGTGCATCTTCCAGGGAGGAACACAAGGACACAGAACACAATCCTAGGTTTTAATTAGCCGAGTGTGGTGCATGCTCATCTGCTGCATACTGCATGGGGAGAGCAGGGAGTGCTGCCGTCTTGCTCATTATGCGCTAATGAGTTGTCTATTAATGAAAATGGAAAGCATTTATTTTGTGAGCACAAAGGGTTCAGCTGGATTAATTACTGCACTACAGCAACAAAATGAAAACAGAAAGTGCAGCATCACTCTTGTGTGGCACATTACCCATTAACCAACTGTTATCAAGGCCTGGTGAATGTTGCTGCATGAAACACAATAGCAGCAGAAACTGTTCGCAAAGGCCATTAAAACTTTGTGTGAACTCCACTTTTGACACATTCTATATACTTTCTCTGATGCTTGCAAGGCTTCGCTCCTACAAGCCCATGTTATATTTTCGGCACGTAAAACAGCTCGTCAGGGTAACACAGTCATTTACCAATGAGTCTCAGACGTTCCCTGCACATATTGAAATGTATCCCAAGGTTTTGCATCACTGTGCATCTACGCATTGGCATCTGTCAACAGGAGTAATCGGTAGAGATAAAAAGAAAAATGATTGAAAAGAAAAATCTAGCAATGTGGTTTTGAAAAAAAACTGTTCAATACTTTCAGCCCAAACTGCTTTTTTTTTTTGGAAGAATATTGGATAAAGAACCATGAAAGTATTAGATTATGTGCACACCAGGCAAGCAAAAGAAGCCTGATACAGAACCACAGGGAGCAGCTGAACAGAATCAGGTCTCTTTCCAAATTATTACAGAAGTTAAATCCTGCCTTTGATAATATCATTTTGTTGTGCTGCATTTCCTTTCAAACGGTGATCAGAGTCATTCTAATAGCCCACTAATAGCTTGATTTCCCATTGGGCTCTCCTTGGAGAGGTCAGGAGTATGGGGAGCATGTGGGCTCTGGCAGCCGCAGCAGATGGTTCTTGATCAGATATTAGAGGCTGGGCAGTGAGGTCGTCTGGCCATCAGCATTCTGCCGTGCCTGGGGGACATCTGAACTTCCAGCTCCAGCTATGGTTCCAGCACCAAGCGAATTGCTCTGTGTTCTGACCAGACTGTGGGGACACTGGTACAGTGACAGACTGCTTCTTAAAACTTAGGCCAATCTGGGAAAAGCAAACACGCTCTCTCTTGCAGTATATTATATTATATTTTGCTGATGGAGGAATTTGTCTCGCACATTTGGGCTCTGATTTGATGACAAACACTTATGGGATTGTTACCACTGTACGATCTATCTCGTAAAAATAATCACGTTGATAACAAAAATCCTACTTAGCTGCAACTAGCCTCTCTTTTCAACACTGACTTTTCCTATTGTGGCAATGGTGAGTGGAGAGACCTATACTTAAGACTTCATATATAATACATAACAATAAATAACAGGAATCCAATCTGAAACATCAGTTGCTGTTTATGAAAAGATGGGACACATGAAAGCAAGAGGATCAAGTCTTTGTTATTAAAATCAAACATTAATCTGCGAGTGCCAGTGCTTAAATGGCTTTTGTAAAATAGATAGGATAAGATAAATCCTACTGAGACAACTGACATTCATACCTTCCGTTTTCTTCATCTTGCCTCATCTGTCTCTCTCCCTACCTTCAACCACAAAGCCACAAAGAAAGAGGGTGAATAAACATGACAATCTGAGCTTTATTTATCCCTTCCTCTGTGACAGTAGCAGTCTGAAACGGCAGAGCTTCGGATATGACCTTCACTTGGAGTGGTTCTCCATCAGTCATTGCTGCCACCCCCCAGATCAGACAGTGCCTGAGAGTAGTGGCACCTTTAGTCCTCCTCATGTGCTCTCCCTTTTTAACCTCCTCCACAGCGACCCACAGGAGATTTCTCTCGTTTTACTTTCCTGTCGGCCAGTTTTATTTCCTTCCCCCAAGTTATCCTGTCCTTGGCCTACCTTTGTTTGGAGCATGTTGTTTTGATGGTTCTCTTCTCATTGTTCTCCCTCTTTGCATCCATACTTGGCAGGTACAAGATTTGGCATAGGCAGCAATAATGTAGGCTATAAATAGATTCATGTTCTGAATACAAAACACTTTGATACAAACAATGTATCTTGTAGTGAGAAAACAAGACAGGAGACACACAGAGCGGGAGGCACATAATTACGACGCTGAAAGGAAGCACATCATTTGCATTGTCACTGTGGTGCTTGCTCACTCATTTTGTCAAGTCTACTAAACCTATTTCGTACCTATTGTTTAGCATGATTTTTGCCACTAGAAACAATATGCTTTCATCACTGACAGTTATAATGAACAGTTAGACACTTTGGCTTTGATTACAGTATTCAAAAAACACATTCAAAAGTGCTCATTTCACACAATTTAGTCTAAACCCTCATTCCTTTCTCAGTTTTCAGAAAACGGGAAAATGTTTGGGTTTTACTTAATAGCAGATGTTTTGCAGCAGATTTTCTTTTAAAACTGGGCTTCATAGAAGCTGAAATACTGGCCCTTGTTTTACAATCAGCGCAGAATTTCATAGTAAGATGTAGCCTAAAGTGCATGTGACTTTTTATGATATTCCTGTTGAACGTATAATCTTTCACTCCTTACTCCTCCACGTATCCTCTCCAAGTGTTTTATACATGGAGGGAATAAATGGGAAGACAAGTTAAAACATCTCCAGTCCTCGTCACAGGATGCAGCTTGGTCAGAAGCCCCTTGGAGTTACATTTGGGTATCCAGGGATCTGATCCACAGCAGACTTTTGCAAATAGAGGACTTAGCATAATGAATATGTGACTTTAGCTGTTGGTGTCTGGAGTGGTTCTCAAACAGAAAACTGAAGCGGAAATTTCCATGTGGAGCAGGTGTGCAAGCTAGTTTTTCTTTTTTTTAAACATTAATAGGAGCGACCTCTTTCACTTTCTAGATTACCATGGCCACTTAACAGGGATGTCACAAGCCAGATCCAGGATACTTCTAATCAGCCCTGGAGAACTAGATTTTTTCATAACTATTCCACACTGATTAAATAAGAGTATTGACAGGGACTATGAAGTGTTTAGGTATGCTTCCTTCAAGTTGAAAATGATATCGGATGATTAAATTACTGGTGTCAGCATAAAGCCCACAAAGACACTTGTACAATCTGGTGCAGAAGTGAACGCTGAGGAGCAAAACCAAACAAACAATGTTTCAGTGCCAACAAAAGAGCTCCACAAGCTGCTACCTGCAGTATTACAGGACCAAGGGCAGTTCCTGAAGCTCGGTAAGGCAGCTGAAGGAACACTTCAGCACCCCTCATGCTGCCAAATATCCTATCCTATTATTCTGATTCAAGTCTTCTCTGTGAAGGTATTTCATTGGTTCTGCCGTAGTGGCTTGTGGGATTCCTTTGCAAGTAAGGGTATAAAATTAATTTGATCGTGGTGATTTGATCACTGCAGCACCCGACGGATGCATAAAACTATACCCAATGAGTTTGAGACGAGAATGTTAATATTGGATTATGTTCTTTATTTTCTAATCCAAAACGATTTACAAGTGAGAAACACATCGGGGACCATGTGGGATTCAGTATCTAACCAAAGCATACTTTGAAATGGTTGAAAAAGAGCAAGCTGGGACATAAATCAGCAACCCTAAGACAGAAAAATGACGACTCCACATCCTGAGCCACAGCTTCCCTGAAGCTATATGATAAACGCTATGCATGTGATTTACATTGTTTTCTCAGTCTAAACTCATTTTACATTTGATGACGGCAATATATTTCAGGTTCTGAAATGAATTGGCATAAAGTAAAAAACAGAAGACAAAGACAGCAAAAGTATCAATAGAAAGGAGCCAGTAAAAAAATAAATAAATAAATAAAACACCTATAGACCAATGAGATTTTTCATAGTCAAAGAAAATGCATCCGCAAACAAAACAGTTCCTCTCTGCAAAAAAGGTGGAGTATCAGGGAGAAAAACATAAAGGCATTCACAAAGGAAAAACAAAACTAAATCTAAAAAACAAAAGCAACTAAAAACTAAATTGGTGTTCCAGCTTGGAAAAAAATAATCTAAAGGGCAAAAGCAAAGGTAATAAGTATCAACTGGGGCACGAAGCAAAAAGAACAGATAAATTACTCTTGAAAATGGCCTAAAAGGCTTACATTAAGGAAAATTCATGTTCAAATTGTTATAAGAAATCTTAGTGAAAAATATATAATTTTTCATTTCTTTTTAAATGCCTGATTTTAAATGTCCTTTTCACTTTTTTTGTGCTTCGCTCAAAGACACTGTTCTCAACTCAGCAAACCAATGACTACATTGGGTTGAAGTTGCCTGAAGCATCAGTATGTTGTGGTACTTTATGACGTCATCATTCGTACACAATGGCCAGGTGCATCAAGCATTAAGCTGGCTTTAGGATGCACTGATTCTATCTCTTGGAATTTAAACATAATATATGTTATGGTCAGCTGTAAATATCTTTAATCTTAATTTCTTCTATTGGTTTTATGTTCATCAGTCCTTGTTATTTATTAATGTTGTTCATTCTGCTATAAAAAAAGAGACATATTCAGACTAAGTTGAAAGAGTTTATTTGCACTCTTCACTTTTAAATTAATTAATAAATGATTATTTTTTATGGGTTTTTTTGGAATGATTGTATTGCCTTCTTGTGATTTTATGTAGCTGTAAATTACTTTGAATTACAAATTATGAATTGTGCTCTACAAATAAAATTGCCTTGCCTTGCCTTGCCTTGCCTGAGTTCTATGGTATTTTTCAACGTTTAAAAAAAAAAAAAAAGTGTGCAGGCATCACAAAATACAAAAAATAAGAAATAAAAAAAAAAAACTCAAAAAGTTACACAATTAGGCAGTGGAAATTACTGCATGAGCTCAGGGACCAAAAAACACTGTCAGTAAATACACTTCATCAGTGTATCTACAAATGAAAGATAAAACTACCATATAAGAGAAGATTGATATCATTCAAGATCAACTGTGACACAGTAGAAAACTGTTGTGTGATTTGATTAATCAAAATTAAAATTTTCTATTAAAAATGATGTATGCTGCATGCTCCACACTGAGCAGGAGAGGGACCATCTGTCATGATACATATATATATATATATATATATATATATATATATTTATACAGTGAGGGCATCAATGATGGCATATGGATGCATAAGTGCACAAAGCATGGATAACTTGTACATTTATGTGGGCAAAAGTTAGCGCTACATAATATATAAGTTCGGTGCCACATATTGTTTGGTGTGACCCAGACTGTTTTAAACAGATCTCTTCAGCGAGACTGTGCCAAACCCCATTAAGCACATCTTTCAACATCTTTACCCCATAGTGAATAAGCTTTCAGATAGAAATGTCACCCAATGAAGAAATGATGCAATGATTAATTTTAAATGGCAAAGGAAGCCCTGAACTGTTAAGTAGCCATTCCAAACAAGAACGGGCAATCATGTCACTTTCAGAATTATAGCGTTTTCTGTACGAACAGCTATCGAACCCTTTAGGAGTGCTGTTAAAAGAGGAAGTGACAAATAGGCAGTTGTTAACTTGAAAAGTGTGGCTTGTATTTATTTAATAGGAGCAAATGAGCAACACTGAAATATTTTGAATTTTAAATGGCTTTGCTACTGTAGAGATACAAATATATTAGAAAAGCTGAAAGTTTTTCTTGCTCATATAACAGAATTATACATTTTTAAAGCTACGGGGCATGGAGGTATCCTCAATAATGGTGGATGGAAGCGGTTTCTGGGTCACGGGAGGGGAGATGGTGCAAGGAAGCATATGAGTCAGCATGATGACAAGCACCCCATGAAGCAGAAAAGTTAAATCTGCTCTTAAAACCTGGACTCACTTGAGACCTATCATCTCATCAGCGAAGCCTTAAATCGCCCAGTGCATGGAAAGAATGGTTGGTCAGTTAGAAAGGGAGAGCCAAGCAGACAATAAATCATCAAAAAGTAGATGGAGTGAATAAAACCTATTTTTAGATTCAAAAACATCTTGTGACCTCCCAGATGTCCATTTAATTATTTTTCTCACTCAAAAAAAAATGCTAAAATGTTTCTCTCTCTCTCTCTCTCCTGACAAAAGGTACAAAACCAAGGTTGAAGAGGGAAATACTATCAAAGCACAGTTGTTGAGGCGATAAACGCTTTAAGGACTACAGAAAGACAGGAAGTTAAGAAAACTAAGACATATTTTCACAGGGGGGGGGGGGGAGTAAGATAAATGCAGAGTTGGAGATGAATGAAGCCAAGTGGGACAGAGGAGAAATGTAGTGATGCAGGACCGGCTAAGGGATCAGCACACTCTGTCACACTGTCACACCCAAATGGCCCCACTGTCAATCACACACACATATACGTTGAAGGCCATGAGGACCAGTACACTCAGAAACAGTCACATAGAAATATTCAATTTGCATCTTTTCAAAGTACATACTAGTAAATCCCACATAGTCGGAAAAAAAAAAAACAGATCGATAACCTTCAAGGTTTTTTAAAAAAAAAAAAAAAAATTCATACACATTTCAAAGTGTTACACCTTATCAGGGATAAGCCTCAGCGATTACTGAGTAAAAAAGTGAAATAAAGACGTACAGCATGTTTACTGTGCAACGAGAAGAAGTGAAAGAGCTTTCCTTTTATCAATAGCTAAAGGAAACAGAATGGGGAGCAGTGAAGGAGAGAGGTGAGAACATGATCCGTCTCTTTCGGAGCGCTCTCTGATTTGTCTTGGAGGAATCACAGAGAGATAAAAGCAGTCATTAATTCAGCTTGCTTCCCACTCCTTTTCATGGTTTATTGCATTGAACTTTAGACCAGCATTTGATGTTTTAAGTCAGAGCTTGCAGATGTGTGCAGGTCTGTGTATAAAAGCACTCGCTTCATAAACAAAAGTGGAAGAACTGGGTATAAGTGTAGGAGTATGACAGAGTCTGATCCAAATGAGTTTATTTTGGGGGCCATGAGAACAGAACAATACTGTGTTGATGTTAGCTTACTTATGGTGTTTTTTTGATGGGAGCCAGCAAACAAAATCACCTTTGGAATACCATTGGCTTTGTAAGATAGATTAGATCAACTAAAGTCCAGCTAAAGTGCAATTCCTCTAAAATTAAGAAATTATGTATCTTAGTGGGAGCATCTTGCAGGGGAAATGAATGATCTACAATCAATCACAACTCTCACTACAGATTGTGTTGCCTCAGTACCAAACTTGCAGTCCGAGATAAAGACCAAACCAAAACAAATAAATAAATAAATAATCTGCATTCTGTTTTTGCTCCAACTTTACTCTGACAGCTCTGACTAGAAGTGTTAATTTGTATATGTCTCCTGATTTGGCATTTGTTGAGTTTCCACATTCGTTGTGACTCAGAGAATAACCGTCACACAGCTATCAAAAAGCACAAACATATTCACTTCGCACTTGTGACTCAACATTAACATGATTCAATATAAGATCAGAACAGAAAACCCTCTGACAAAATACTGGCAGGAGTTGGTCAAGTTTTACTTTTACATGAGCAAATCTAATTAACCCCACGCAGAAAAGAATGACAGTTCTGTCAGACCCACTCACGTCAAAACGAGACGAGAAACAGAGATGAATTTCAGAAGCTTATTCTGAATGCATACAATTGTGTTTGGCGGTATGGCTCTGTTCGGAGGAAGTTCCCGACTTTTCCATGAGTTCCATGGAAGCCAAGACAGGGAACAGCAGCATCCTCAGGTGGAGTGCCTTCCATTTGCTGTAAAGGCAACAAACCCCCTAGAACAGAGCAACCAACAATGACAACAGTATGACATTGTTTGGCAATGAGAAGTCGGTGGAGCAGGGGAGGTGGTGGGTGCAAGCAGAAAGCAAAAAAAAGCAATGAGAGCAAACCAAGTTTAAATGAAGTGCCCCAAATGCCAGCATCCAATTGCGAGCAGCAGCTGATTACCCATTGAGCGCAGCTGGTTGTGGACAGCCATAAGGGTTGGGTCAGCGTCAGCCAATAGGCAAAGGGCGCGTTGACTAACGTGGTCTGCCAGAACTAACGCGGTGCTACATTTGTACCAGCAAAAAGTACATAAATGTTACTATAAATCAAGCTAATTCTACTGACTAATTGATGTCATCAGTATACAAAGTATAGCTGCTCATTTATGGTTGAAATCATCATCTCAGTTATTTTCATTGCCTAATAAAAGTTGTGAACTTAAACTATTTATTACATTTGGCCACATTAAAGCTGCAGTCGGCAGGTTTTCAAAATTGCGAGTCTAAAGTCGGAAAATTCGAACTGATACAACTTTCAGGTCCCTCCCCCAACCTCTAACAAGCTCCGAATCGCCCCCCAAACCCCTCCCCCTCTGTGGACGAGGTTGTGCACGTGAGTTCACACCAGTGTGAGCGCACACAAGCTGGGGCAGACTCACGCTCAGCAGCGTGTGTGCACAAGCTGTGATTGACAGGTAGGATTCCTCCACCCTAACTTGATTGGTTAAAAACAGCCGGGAGCGCTCGGTTTTTGCAAGCATGATTACAGGCTTCAGAGGGAGCTACAGATTTCGTTATTTTTCCTAAACAGCCTATTTAATATTCTACTTCCAGAATCCCATGACAGTTCAAGCTAATATGACTAAAAAAAAGTTGCCGACCGCAGCTTTAAGTCCCATATATGTACTGTCCTTGTTAGACACTGCTCAGATCTGGTATTAACATGAATCCTGATTGGTCTGATCACAAGTGGACAGCACTAAACGCAGGTGTGAACGCACTCAGGGCGCATTCACTGAGGCATCATTCAGATCCAGTTGTTCAGGTCAAATTCAGAGGCGGTCGTAGACGTTTGTGGCTAAATTCTTATCACAACATGAACACATATGTGCCCAGGACCACAATGAATCCCCACCCACGCATCTGACATCCAACTGCACAAACTGAAGATTGTATTTCCTCACCAGTCAACAGTGGGTGTTGTAAACCTCTTCAGGTAGTTTTCAAATCCTTTTAGCGGGCTTTATCCAAGACATCTGCTCCAAAGAGGTACATAATAAGCGTTTTATCTTGATTATCTTCTTTTCATACATTTTGTAAGCCACAATTGTCATTGAAAGACTAATTTGACTGTCTGCCATGAAATAGCTTATACCCAGCAGATAACCTTACATCACCTCTGGTGATAGGACAGGAAACAGTTGCCTAATTAATCAATAAAAAAAAAAATCAAGCTTACATAACTAGCATACAGTAATATGTGCATTTGTAGTGTCTGAAAATAAGAACAGTTTTTTTCATTCAACACTATCCAAACAAAATAAGCCACACCTCCCTCTCCTGCCCTCTTTGACACAATGTGAAAATATAGACACAAACCACTAATGGTCCTCGATTACAAATTTGAAGGTTTTCATCCCCCTAAACAACTGTGACACCTGCGCACTTCATAAAATATTATGCACTGCACTGAAGCCAAAACACACTTGAAAAACCTGTCCCCATGGAGTCCTCTGGGAAGTCATTTTATTCACAGAAATAAAACTGTTATCACACACACACACATTAAACATTGCCAGCTTGTCCAGAGGAACAGAGGCGAAGCTTTTAAGCAAATGGCAGTTGTGTAAACTAAAATGGCAATGTTGAAAGTCAATTCAATAATAGCTGAAAGCCATTACAACACCGTCATTAACAAGGTTGCTGGAAATGCAATTAGCCCCCTCACATTGCTCATCGCAACAAGCAAGGAGGTTCAGTGAAAAAGAAAAAAAACACTGAAAAAGGACCAAGAGGGCTGAAAGAATGATTTACTCTGGGACAAATACAAAAGGCACGATAATAGAGGGAATGACCAAATTATAGGGCAGTTATGTTAAGTCTCTGTCAAAAGCCAAGGCATGGCATAACAGAGGCCGGGCCACAAAAGCCACCAATTTTCTCACGATTGAAGTTTTAACTTTTCTCAGGTGCTGCTGCTAAAGTTAAATCCCCGCCCCCAAACCGGACCACAGAGGAACAACACACTCCTTGTTACGCCTCAACAACAAAACACCACTCAGACTCTGAGCTGTGCCATTACATTTTAAATACACTGGCCACAGGACCAAAAACAAAGACAGAGAAGAAGAGAAGCGAAATCCGAGTCAAACTTAACTGCTTTGAGACATGCAGCTCAAGGATCACCGATTAAAGAATGAAAAAGAACATTTGAGGGGAAGACAGTCTGACATGTTTGCTCCTGCACCTCCTCAAAGGTTTAGATGCTACGGAGACTGCATTTGCTCAAATGTCCGTGAAGGAGGTTGAGGTCATGGATAAATGAATGATAGGCATCACTGTCACACAGCACACTTCCAGCAGGTCTCCTTGGTGATAAGTGCCAGCTGTCTATCCCCAGCACACTAGTATCAAGGTCACTACTCTGCATATTATGGAGATGTTACTACTTCTCAAAGTCTGATGATTTTTTTTATATCAAAATATCAGGTGAGAGGGACATCCACTTGGCATAGTTATCAACACTTTTACACGTTCTGCATCATTTCCATGGTTGTATATATATATATATATATATAGATATATCTATATCTATATATATATTGTTGTTTTTTTAGCATTATGGATGATCCTGATGTAGACCTATCCAATCTCATCCACTCCTTTGCATGGCTTGTTTGAATGCATTCTAGTGTAGACATCACCTCCACCTGCACAGAGTCACTGAAACACCCAGATAAAACCCCCAAAGAGGCACAAAAATCATGGATTACTGCTGGAGAGGATCCACAGGCAGCTCACTATTAACCTGAGCTTGTTGGATTGTTTTGCAAAGCCTGTACGATAATTATCAACAGGAAGCAAAGCCTGTGAAGAATAAGGCATCTTGTGCCTTAGGCCCTTTAAATGAGCCCCACAGACCAGCTGAAAGATGCTGATGCCTCTTTTTATTTAGGAAGCAAGATGTTGTACCATTGAATGAATGAGAACTCCCGATTTGCACAATTATGAGTGCAACTGTAGCTAAGGCAATGCGTGAATCTAGTAGCAAACAGAACGAACCTTTGAAAGACTGTCCTCCGCAAAAATAAGTCCCCAGGAATGTGTTCATGCAGGCCAAAACGAGATATAATAACACTTGTGGAATATGTGACTTCTAGTGGTCGTGAGCGCAACTTCAGATGAATTGTAAAAATGGCATCCATGAAGGTAATGGTAGCATCGTAAAAGGATGACAAAAACAGGATTTTAGTTGTAACCAAGGTCATTTTCTTAACCTAACCAAGTGACATGACTGGTTAAACCTAATCAGAAAGTTTTATTGCAACATGTTAAGGCAACCAGTCCAGCGGCATACACAAGGGCGGCGGCGTTGTTGAAAAAAAATAACGGATTTTTGCCCCAACTATGATTGTTCTCTAACACTAATCAGGTAACATCACTGCCTTAACCCACCAGGAAACTACAAAAGTGTTTTATTGTGCTGTTGTGTTACTAACCAATTCAGAAACAAATATGTGGCCCTGTGATGGACTGGCAATGTCCAGGGTGGACCCTGACTCTGGCCCAGTGACAGCTGGGATAGGTTCCAGCCTCCCCGCGACCCTGAGATGGATTAAGAGGGAACTCATCACTGATTTAAAGTGCTACTTGTTACCTTCCAAATCTCACCACCCTTCTACCTCTTAATAGCATTTTGTGTCTTTTTAAGGGAAACACTTGAGAATGACATCTGCTCTGATGTGGAAAGGCTCCTTTGAGCCATATATCCCTCATACCCTTAGGACACGTAGGACATAGCTGGTAACTGAACTGTACACCTAAAAGACAGATAACGCACGACTCTGTAAACGACACAGTAAGAATTGATGTGTTGATTTTGTTAATGGCCACTGCTTATACATGGCATGAATACTAAGTTTGCACTTTTACATTCTGCAGAGTGTATTAAAGAAATCCTCAAGGGTTAAGGTCCACACAAAAAAGCAAACAATTTTGTTTTCCCACCAGGTTAAATGTAATATATCAATTATGGTTTTTAATTATCCTCAGTCCAACCCTGACTGACTGGAGTCTGGAACTAAATGATCTAATCGGCAAACAGAATACATCAGCTGCTGTTCTTTTCATACATATCACGTGACACTTTTACATGAAACATTCTAAGAAATGCTTCAGAAGTTTGAAAAAAGGTTTGGGTACAACCTACAAATTACATTTACCTCTTTAATTCCTCTTCTTCGGCTTCTGTGATAATGCAGTCTATCCGACAGACACGATGCAAAAATATTTTAAAATTTAACATACTGACTGGCAGAAGTCCCCCGATTTTGAAGCAAGTGGTCGCAAATGGGTCAAAGTTTAAAGAGTAGCTACTGTTTAATTCCTTGAATCTACCCGAGGTCAGAACGTCGAAGTCACATATGAATTTTTCTGTATAAATGAATCTTTTAAAAGGCAAAACAACCTTCACCATAACTGCCATAGATTTTTTTTTATTTCTAGATGTATTTGTCTATTACAACAAAGCAAAGCTGCACAACAAGAAGTGAGAGCAGCCACTGTTTCATGTTTTGACACAAATATTTTTGACACAGCAACACTTCCTGAGGTTTACACCTTCCCACCAATCCCCGTTCCAACAGCTTAAATTGCTTTAATGCATTTCTTTTGTTAGATAATCAAACAAATTGACTGTGGCGGTGGCAAGGTGAACAAACACTGTAATGTTGTTTTTTAAATTATAGTCAGAGATGCATGTGTCAGCTAAGCACAGAAATGCAGTTTTTGACTTGTTGGTGTATAATGGCTTCTTTTGTTCTGTCTCCTGGAAGTACAAGGGACTTCTTATTTAGTTTTATTTCAGTTCATAGATTAAAGCCACAGCTATTCTCCCCTATCCTTGACCAAATATCTAAATCATTATTTTAAAATACAAGCGTGTGGGTGTCCCAGGTTGTCTCTTGGCAGTTTTCATTGACTTCATCAAGTCCTTACTGATAAGAGCTAAAGCTGTGCTCCAGATCTATGCGTTCCACGGGGAGGCAACCATCAGTGCCAGTCTAACGATCTGCAAGTACAAGTAAACAAATTGAACAGTACATGTCAATACTCAATTTACGTGACACAGAGGAGAAACTGTCACAAGGTCATTCTGACAGTTATTACCCTTCCATTACAACTGTGAGGGAAGCTTCATAACGCTTTATACATTCTATTGACAAAACTGCAATTATTAAAAGTCAAAAAACAACTAAAACCCGACCTTAAAAATAAATCTTTTTCAGGGATCATAAGTGTTGGAATCTAAACTTGTTTTCTTCTCTGGACATGGTTGACAAATGGAAATATGAAAGAATTTAATTTCTTCCTCTAACCCACACTGATTTCAAAATACAGATTTACATATATATTTGACATCTTTATCAAAATATCAGTGAAGCATACATTTGGATTTGTGAGATGACTTCCAACTCAAAAACTTTGAGTTTGGCATTTTGTCCTGGGTTAGTTAGTTTTTCAGACTAACAATGAATATCTACATCATCCTATCAGCTCAGAGTAGACAGCTCCAACCTCCTCATCTTTATCTCCAACCAACATTAAGTTCAAATAATGCAGCATTTTTGTACCTTGGAAGTAGGAAATGGAAACTTGTTTTACTATAGTTATAGTATTAATAGCAAATATACTTTTGTGATGTTGTTTACTTAACTTAAGAAAGAAATAAGCTTGTAATGCTCTTACTTCTAATTCGTGTTGGGGTTTTTTTTCCAGTAAAAAATTGGAAATGCTGATTTCCTTTAGTGACTGAATGAAGCACTAAACTGGAACTTACCAGTAGAAAAATAAGCTTGGGTTGTTGATGGAGCTGCTCAGCACTGTACTTTTTATCAAAATGCAAGTTTGGCACATTTTGAGGAAAGCGTGTCAATGCCCCCCGCTTTCTCATACTGTAATAATGTACTTCCAGGGTTATTGAGTACTATCAATCTCAAAAGAGGCAGACCCTTCTAAAGAGAGGGGTGGAGTGAATGGAGCGGGTCACTTTGTGTCCTAAAACAGGCGATTTAAATAAATCTGTACTTTCATGGTTAAAAAAGGAGCTAATGGACTTTCTCTCTATGACAATTTTGATCACTCAATTACCCCACATGCTAATTTGTGTTAATTAGAGAGAGAAGGAAAAAGAGTGAGAGCATTTGGTAGGTGCAGAAAGGCCTGTTCTGCCATCGTCACTGCAACAGAACAAATTTAAAACAAGCACTTCCTTTACCATATCCTACCTTGCCAGACGTCAAATGATTTCCGACACAGTTTGAATGATGGAAAAACCAACCAGCTCTATTTGTAAAGCTACAGGGAGCTGAATTCTTTATCTTTTCATATGATGTACTGCAAAGTTCTCTGATCCAAGTTCGGATTTCCTGTGTTTTGTTCTTTGTTTGATTGGGAGTTGAGGGATGTAAGAAGATGGAAGGGGTTATCTTTTGCAGCAATTACTGGAGCCAGAGCAATACGTTTGATCCGTTCCTGACATCCTCCTTCATGAAAGTGGTGTATAATTCATTTTTAATGCCTAATGATGACAAGCCAAGCATGTCACCTTTGTCAGTGTGAATCTCACGGTGCGGATCTTTTGCCAACACTGGCGGGGGCAAGTCCTCCCCTGAAAAAATCTAGTGGATTGACCATGTGTGTTGCGTTAGGGGACAAGTAAGTTAAGCTGGAACATAGAGGAAGATGAGAGCCAGATAAGTAGAGACTTTAATGTTTCATGACACCAAAAGATGCTTTCATCTCCTCTTCTCTGACTCACAGAAAACATAACACACTAGTTACAGAGGGGCATATGCGCTCATACATACACACAGAGACACACAAACACTTCAGCTGCCAGTTACAATTTAATCATTTCAGTCAAGCATTGCATTGCTTGTCCAACCAAGCATATCTCTCCATCTCTCTTTCTATTTCTTTTCTTTTCTTGGAAGAAATTTCAATTTTATGTGTGTGCTCACTGCCACTCTGTCTACTTTGGGGCAGCACTGTCTGTATTTCCTGATTCTGTTTCCATAGTGACTGTGAGAACATTTTCCCTGCAGTGATGGATTTTAAACTAACGTAGCAGCCATGATGACAAGCAGATCAACTCTGCTGACAGCAGTGATAACTTTCTCCTCCTAAGCCCTAAACTTTCTCCTTTCTCCCATTCCCCTTTTTGCAATTCATGCATCCACTCGTTTACATGTAAACATCTGTAGTGCTGATGGATTTTCTCCTTACATACTGAAGCATATGGCATGTCGGCCGGTGGTAAAAAAAAAATCCCGTTACAGAACAGTGTATAATCACTGGGCTTTCTGGTGTGCCATCCAAACTGCAGATGACAGGAAAATGGAGTCTACTCATGAGTCAAAAATGCTACATGCACAGCAATAAATAATTCTAATCCGTAGCTTTTGCAAGGGAAGCAATAAATCCTGTGAAGGATTTGTCACATATACCTGCTCTGTGGCAATAGATTTACAGCTCAATGCAGAGAATGCCGTAAAAAATACTGACATTTGCATGCAGGACCTTTCTTCACCCGCACTAGGAGACCCCTGGATGACCTATATCCTATTTGTTGTCAGGCTAATGAATTTGCCATTATTAATTATTTCCTGACAGTGGAAACAGGTACAGCGAAACTGCAAGCTGCAGGGCACTAATGGGAAGACTTCACTCCACTTCTCTGTGCCTGTTTCTTTTGAAGTGGTAATGGGCTTAAGGTGCGTGTAATTTCCTGCCGATAGCGGATGTGGGAGAGGGCCACACCTGGGCGCGCAGGATAAGGAAGAAGGAACTCGGGGGGGTTCTCCCAGCGGCACTGCTCAGCATCCCGACTATCATGTGGCTGATAAAGGAGCAGGTGTGGCACTGAAGTAGGACACTGATAATACTGGCAGAAGTGGTGTCCATTAAACCGTGACAAGATGAACTGCCCTAACATTGAAGCCAGGATATGTTTACTTAACAGTCACCGGGTTGATTAGAGCAACCAATGACTGGGGTTGAATAGAGGAATGAACCAGAATCTTCCTAGGTTGTGAGCAGCTACAGGTAATTGTGGAAAGGCAAGCTGTGTAAAGCAAACTTGTGATATGCTCAAAGCATGAGAATGATACCTTGGATCGTGTACAATAATCATGTGGTGAATAAGCTTTCCCCACCAGCACATGACATAGTGCTGCCTCGAGAGTCCGCATGCTACTACCAGCTACATGCTAGTTTTTCTTCTTAAAAAAAGGATCATTTCCTGTGTACCCTGATGCGAATGAGAACAAAATACAATAGATTGTTTGGTTTTAAATGGAATATTAGTTTTACATTTACAATCACAACAAACCAAATGTTATAAGTGTGGCTTTTCACTATTTCATGAAAAAAATTAGCTTATCTTGAGACAGCAGCCACAGATCTAAAATAATTCGGAGAGGGTCTTATTTACCTCTGTGTAGAATCCCCTTTTCATTTAACAACAGTCCATAAATGTCTGGGGACTGAAGAGACGAAGACGAATACTGTCCCATTCTTGTCTGACAAATGTTGGGAAATGGTCGGATGGATGCTGGACAGGCTAGCCTAGCATCCATATTCCTGCACCCAAAGCCATGCTGCTGTAATAGATGCATTATGTGGGCTAACATCTTCATTGCTAAATCTGCAAAGCCTTCGTTGAAAAGCACATTGTTGGGATGGGAACATATGTTCTTTCAAAACCTGTATACACTTCTCTACACTGATGGGACCTTTCCAGATGTGCAAGTTGTCGGTTTCGTAGCCACGAATGTACCCGCATGCCATCAAAAATGTAGACTTTTGAACAGAATGCTGATAGAAAGCTGAATGGTCCTCTCCTCTTTAGTCCAGGGGATAGAGTATCTCTTATTTCCAAGAGTAATGAAAGAATTTTGAGCTGTCTGATCACAGAAGATTTTTCTACCATCCCTCAGTCTATTTTAAATGAGCTTTGGCCCAGAGAAGAACGCAGGCAGCACTTCTTGATCATGTTCACATATGGAATCTTCTTTGTGTCCTATAATCTTTTTTCCCCCCTTTTTGTGTATCCACCCCAACTTTTTTGTAGGCCTGTCACCGTCATCAAATTCATGACAAGGTTATTTTTTCATTGATGAAATGGTAAAATGTTTCACTTTTAACTTTATACTCTTAACATATTATGAGCTTATAGGATTTGCAAATTTTACCATTTACATTTACAGAGCATACCAACCTTTTTGAAAGTGTGGGGTTATAAAACAACTTTCAACTACATCCTCTTTTGTGCACCATATCACTTCTTAAAACTACACACCGCAGAGCGAAAACTCAGAGTACAGAGTACAGTTTAGGCACATGTAGGTGGCTGGGAGGATGGATGACAACCTCTGTGTCCTCTAAAGTCTCTTGTTGTAGGCCAGAGCCGATTTCACCTTCATCTATCAGCAGAATCACTCTGACCACCATAACTAATCTTCACCTACGCAACAAGATATAGAGGTGAGCATGGAGGTAGAGAGAAAGGGCAAAATGTGAAAGAAAGAAATTCGAGAGATGGAGAACATGTGGATCATCGGTGTCTTGAATGCTTGAATGTTGTGATTACTGGTTTGTGTATACACATCTCACATACTGCTTCTTGTGCGGGCAAAGAGAGGAAAACAGACCCAGACATATCTAATACAGACACACACTCAAACAAAAGTCAGAGTGTGTGAGAGGCTGGCTCTATTGGATTACCCGAGGACACACTGTCTGTCTTTATTGCAGAGGTCCTTGTCGATTAAAGTTGCTGATAAATTGATTACGCCTCAAGGCCACCTGCTGGGCGCCGTCTGGCAACAATCGGGCTCAATAGCAAATCGATATAGCATAAACCGGTTATCATAGCCCATACTGACCTTATCAAAGTATATGGAGATTAAGATCAGAGCTCAAAATATGGCCAACCAAAAAGAGAGAGAGTCAGGTTTAATCACGCCTGACCTTTCTTTTTGTATAAACAGGTAAATACACAACTAAAGAAAAAAAAGGGCTTTCTCCATAATGTCAATTTGCCAGGTCTTTTGCAGGAGAGTTCAGTCACTTTTGATGGGGAACAGTGGGGAACATTTGGTCTGGATGTTTGTGTGTGTATTTCTGGTCAACCAGGTGTTCCCCATCTCCTGAGGTTTGTTCCACATACAGTCACCTCGGATAGTGACTGCTCAGGTGCTGAACAGTGGGCACTTGGATGGCCTGACAAGATGACTGGGGGATTTACTCTTCTTGTCAGGGACAAAGGTGCAGAGAATAGAAGTAAGAGGGACAGAGAGACACAATGAGAAAGAAAAAGACTGACAAACAGCAAGTGAAAGTAGCAGTGACAGAGGGAAACAAGCGCAGAAGGAGCCCTTACCAGACAGGAGAAGGGGAGGTTATGTCATAAACAACGCTGGGTAACTGTCAGAATTTTGATGTAGAATGACATGTTTGTCCTTCTGTCTAATGAGGAGAAGAATAACTGTGCTCTAGCAACAAAGACTAGAAGGTATAAACGTTGAGAGGACAGAAAGATTGAAGAGTCTCTGTCTCTAACTTTTACCCTCCTCAGCAGATACTGTCAGGGCTGTGAGTGCAAGTGGTTAGTGGAGCAGAAAGACAAACAGAGGAGGTGGGGGAGATGGAGTGCACTGCAAAAATGTCCACCTTAACGACTCATTTAGTTTCACTCATTTATCTAAACTTGTTGCAAATCTCGTTTTAATTAAGAGGAGCAAAACAGTCCTGCTAAATCACCCGCTTTCTGTGCAGTTCTCCTCGGCCAGGTTAAAAATAAACACAGAAGCGAAAGGTATAATAACTAATTACAAAAAATGTAATTTTCAAATCTTTTCAAAGAAACAAGGCTCCATTCTGAATGAAATTACATAGAGGATTTGCACTGTTGGGAGCACTGGCCTCTGAAATGAAAGGAAAAGGTTACCCAGAGAAAGGGAAAGTGACAGCTGAGACGAGTGAGGCTGAAAGGAAACAGAAGAAAAGAGCAAATTGTTCAAGAGCAGAGGGGAATTTGTGGGGAGCATGAGGGGGTCCATTTTCATGTGGTGTGGGAATTAGGGGCATGACACCAATCCAAACAAAGCTAAAGACTAAAAAAGGAAGCTAATGGAGCACAGACAGACTGGCAAGTTATGGTACCGCAGTCAACTTGGACTGACATTGGTCATATAGATAATGAAGACAGGATGCAAAAGGGTGGGAAAAGGTTCAATGAAATACATTTTTGGATGAGGAATCAAAGAAAGAGAGAACACAAGTATTCACAGAGTTGGCAAGCATGTGCAAATACACAAAAGATGGCAACAAAATCCTTATGAAGTTCAACCCCCCATGTCTTTACCACGTGATTAAGCCTTTGAAACCGCTGTAATGATTGATGAAATAATTAAATTTAGCCCGAGATATCCTCCCTCAAAGAAAATAGGATTTTTTGCCGATGTAGAGATACAGCAGTCGTCCGAGGAGAGAGACGAGATGTGTGTGTAGAGATAACAGTAGCATAGGGGAGATTGCAACCCCCTATCATGTTTCAGAAGGGTGACAGATGAGAGTCAGTGTCTTTGTGATGAGTCCTGTTGTCTCAGAGTTTTTTTTAAAGAAACTGAAGACCTGTTCAGTGGCATCCTCTCTACTCTTGATCTTTCACTTCCAGATGTCTCTGCACTGCTCTTCTCCGTCTATGCTAAAACATTTAATGAACCACAACATTTTAGCCCAGCGCTTTAAAGGCTAACGGGGAGATTTTACTATTTAAGAATGCCAAGACGTAAACGGGATGGGCTGTACGGCTGAATCTGTTTGCCCAGGCCAACTGTTCTGAGTGTCTGAATGTTGCAGTTCTGCGACGCTTTGACCTCTCTCCCCATTTCTACATAATTCATTACACCTTAAAAAGAGTCCAGCTTCATTCTCCTCTCTGAAATGACAGCTATAAAAGAAATGTCCTTTGCCTTGGGCAAAATTTAATACTACATACCATATGAGCTACTGGTATATGCCCGAGTTGTGCCATCAAGCTGAAACACTTTCTCCCTCTTCACTGAAATGCAATACAAGAAAACTTGCTTTTTGTTATTCCATTCCCATTTCCATTAAAACTGACATTTCATCTAAACTGAACCCTCCAGGGGAAACTAAGAGCTAGGGTGGAGATGAAGCAATAAGATCCGTGTGTGGGTTTGTGCGCGTCCATGCCGATCTGTGTGTCTGTGGTCTGTCTGTATGCATGCCAGTGTGTATTTGGTCTGTATCCAGGCTACAGGGGAGGAGACGGTGACCTGAATGTGTATGCAGGCAATTGTTTTGGTGTTTACTCCTGTGTGATATAATGTTCTTAAAAGAGACATCATGAGCTGGGGTTTGAGCTCATAAGAGAGCCCGTGCATGTGCCCTCAGGCCTCGCAGTCTAGCCTCTTCTTCCCCTGGATCACAAGAAATGTCATTATTTGTAGCCATCAGAGAAATCAAAGCGATTATGTTTTCTCTGGCTCCGACCTGTTTTTGCCCATGATGCAAAATTTGTCAAAAAAAAAAGTCATAAACAACACTAATGTGTGCTCCCTCCTGAGCTCTCTCCTCCTAAACCTTAGGGGTACGGTTGTCTTTGATGTAAAAATAATTATTGTTTCTGCTCTTCCAACCAAGGAAAAAATGAAATGGAAATGCAACAAATATACACGTGAGCATATTCAGACATACACATACATTCTGGCAAAAATACCGCTGAAGAACATGCGACTTGATGTGGAAGAAGGAGCCAACTGGCGTCATAACAACTGGACATGCCTCTGTTCACTGGATAATACAATGATGATACAGCTGCTACAGAATTTAAAATTTATTCAGAAGAGGGAAACAGAAAAATGTGTCAGCAACCTGTCAAGGGTGAACCCTACTTCTTGAGCAGTCTTTCATACTGGGATAAGGTCGAGAATAGATGGATGGATGAGGATGTATTGGTGAAAAGACCATCTTATTTTTCTTTAGCTAAATACAGCATCTACAAATTAAATGTAACTAATTCAAGAAGAAAACGTGGGCATTTCCAAAAGCAATTGATCTTGACAGATGATTCAGCACAATGTAAAATCCTTTTTTTTTTTTTTTTTCTCAAATACAGATACTTCAGTTCAAACCAAATCAGAAATCCCAATAAAATGTAAAGAAATCCCTTAAATGACCTCAGAAGGTGTTAGTAAAAGTTGTGAGACTTACAACATTAGTTCACACACATGATATTACAGGATTTATGGACTTAGAGTTGCATGACAAAGTCAGTATCCTGGAATCTGTCCACATCACTGAGAATTCAATACTGCAGCATTAAGAACACAGCAACAAGTACAGGCACTGGACTTTTATGTCCTTTTCAAAGATGGTGTCAAGCAGTCCACTGCAATGATCCTAAGCTTCCCAAATCTTGTCAGCAGAAAAGAATCCTACAACAAGCTACATGAGTGAGTGCATCACACTCAAAGGGCCACAAAATGTAACCTCCTCCTCCTGCTCATTGAGCCTCTTGACAAGGGTCAGTCTGAGCTCCAGTGCCAGAGTCTAGAAACAACTGTGACTCACATGTCAAACAACTCCAAGATACTGGTCTGTGTTTCAAACCAATGTTTTAAACTGAACTATATTCCTTGACAACTAGAAAAGAATGAGACACAGTTTTTGGAGGTCCCATTCAGACGGTTACACTGGCATCTTTGCCATAAGGGAAACAGGGTGCAAAGAAATGTCAATATGGTTGCAAATATCCTGCAGCAATGGGTGAGATGAATGTAATTATTTATGTAATGATAGACTCAAAACAGACATATGGAGTCTGTGACCTATTGGATGTGTAGAAGAACAGAGAGGATAGCCAATCCAGTGTTAAAGCCGCTACGCCATCTCAAGTCCACATCCAAATCTCAAGTGCTGAGGGATGATAACATCTAGGTGTATATTTTTTCTACTTGATCAACACTATTGTAAGAGTCATGCATGAATCTAACATGTTTCATATCAACCTGAGTCACATTACTATGAAATGCTAACATGTAAATAAAAGAATAGAGATAAGTCAAAGAAGCAAATTACAGTAAAGTGGAATCTTAGGTGTTTGACAATTCTGTCTGCACACTGCTCCATCTTATATATGCAAACTGAGGCTTTAGTGCTCCCTGCAATTTTCATTAACTCAACCACAATGAGATGTGAGGAGTAAATCATTAATATATGACCCTTGACCATTTCATAAAGTCCCAAAACATTTTTTCCTGCCTTTGATATCATAATATAAATTATTCTTCCCTACGTATTATAATAATAATTAATCACTATCATTTGTGGTAGTAGTAAAAGTAGGACTATGATCTTTTAATAATTATTATTTTCACTATCATTATAGCTGGTGTTACAGTTGTGTGTCTGTCAGCACACACACACTGAATTCAAACATACCCACTTACTCAATGTACCATATTAACATTCATTATGAACTTGACAGCATATTCTATTCACTCCTTTGTGTTTTTTCCCTCTTTCCTTTCTTTCCTTTTGTTAATTGAATTATAACTGCATTGTAAATATTGTCATCGTCTACAACAGCAAAAATAAAGAAATAGATCAGCCAGCTCACAGAAGCGAGAACTATGCCAAACTTGACTGTGAATAAAAAGACTGATGAATAAAGTAAAAATCCTGAATATTCCTTACTTGATATACTCAAAGTGAAAATCTGCTGCCAACTGATCAGTGTTTTGTATGACTGGGACACTGTAAAACTGTATAACCATGTTTAGCTTTCGTAATGTGGCACCTGTCATTATTTCTATTCATGTACTTGTTTCCTTCGGTCATATAATCATCTTATCTAATTAATTGAAGTTGTTCATCATCTGCAACAACAACTGAAGGCACAGGACACTTTGGATCAGTTAGTTGATACATTCATTTAAGACCAAGGACAGCTGTCTAAATAATTCATGTGTGTACAAATGCTTTATAATTCATAACCGCATGCCTCTTATGAAATCAAAATGAGCGAATGCAGGGTGCTTTCAGAATTGATCACACACACCACAGTGATGTTGATCAATTATCAAAGAACTTTGACAAAAATACCAGACAAGCCAATTTTACCACTAATTAAAGCTGTCTCTATGTGCTCTATAAATCTCTGCATAAAACACCACTTAAAAAAAAAAGAAAAAAAAAGGGTAGTGTAGGTTGTGTGAAGGCTTAAATAACACCATAGAGCGGCGGCACATGTTTTCTGTATGAAGGTCAGACAGGGAGCAACCACATACAGATGTTTTGCACACGTACAGGAGTTCAGGGTTTGATACTCAATAAATATAATCTGTGTACGACGGAAAAATTTATTGGGACATTCGTTTTAGGCGATGATTTTCAGTGCCAGCAAGCTCAAGATGTACAGGTGCCAAATAGTCTTATGTTTACAGCCACATCTGCATTATGCTTAACCTTCATTTGAACTGTGAACATGGTGTCAAGTTGGAAAGTCACGTGTGCTTTTAGACACCATGACTGCATCATGGTAGTAACTCTTTCAGATTGTCATCGTTTGGGTATTATTTACTGTCAATGAGATGTCAAAATATTATAAAAGAGAATGGCAATCATTGCTGCCTCTTTAAGAACATATCGTGTGCTTTTCAGCCCTCTCTCATTTAATTTCCTTCTCACATTAAAATATGTTGTTCTGATTCTACGTGAAACGTTCCCTAATGATGCGAAAAGTATTGCCATCTTTAACCAAATGTTGTTGTAAATTTTGGTAATTAAATCTACACCAGAAATGCAGGGTCACTAATGCCCACTAAAAATGCAAAAAGACAGTTTTTGATAATCACATTTCCGACTGAAATCAACATTGAACAGCTACTTATCATGCCATTAAAACGATTTTCTGTGTTTCGCTCTCATTATCAGGTGACAGTCTTCGTGTTCCTTTTGTGAAGCACTTAAAAATGGAAGAAGAAAAAATATGTGGAAGAGAGAAGGAACAAAATGACAGAGAAAAAGCTGCTGACTTACAGGACACGGAGTACAAGAATGGAAGAACTGTGAGGATTGCAGTGTTGGTGTAGGTCAGAGTTCAGGTCATTTCGTGAACTCATTATCGAGGGTAAATTGGTGTACTGGGGGAAGACTTATTAAGGCTGTCTCCAACTAGCACGCTTCTACCTTGTTATTTCAACATCTTCTGTAAAAAGGTCATGCAGCCTCCCTTCTTTAGTATAGCAACATGCACTACAGAGGCACATATACAGCACTGCTATCAACAACAAATGCCAGATGGTCAAGTTATACTGGGCGTAGCAACTAAAGTGAGTCCAAGGGTAACACTCTTTAAAAAAAAAAAAAGTCAAATAGACCTACATAGAATATGAATTATATATCTGTAACAAGGGTTAATTTGGCTTGTGTATAATTCCACAAAATTATTGTTTTAATTGTTTTTATGACATTTATAAGACTAGTCAGGTGGAACTTTTGTTTTCTTTTTCGGTTTCTGTACATTCTTTTATGGGGGAGCAACATCTGTGACAAAAGACACGGTCCCGCCTAAACTCTTCCTCGTTTTACTTATTTGTGCTAATGTTTGCGTCATTGCAATCGCGGCGCTCTTTTTTCTGATGTTCGGTGAGGAAAGGTGGAGGAAAATAAAGACCTTCGAAAGAGCAGCAGTGTGGTCTTCATTCGTTCTAACCTTAACACAACGCAGAGGTTTTATACCGGTTACATATCTGTATTTAATGTATCACTTAGAGGAGTTTAATTTTCTTTTTCGACCAATCACCTTGGCCAATGAGGTTACTCTTTTTGTACCGTTTGTTTGTCTGTTAAAAGAGAAACTATCTAGCCAGATCCATATGTTCCACCTGCAGAGGTAGAGCATATGATGACATGTTGAATCTTTCAGTCAGAGTCTGGACTACTGTAGCGCCACTATGGATCTGAGCCAGAGGTGCTTTTGAGCACGTAACTATATGAAAAAATACCCACAAAGAGCAGAGGCAGATCATCAGGGCCACCAATGCCTTCTCTGCAGCCCTAGAGATTTCAATATTTAGAAAAATGTACATTTTACATACGTACATAAGTCTGTTAATGACATTTCATTGCTGCTCTCCTTGTGATTCCACTGTTTTCGGTTGAAGATTTATCAGATACTCAAATCAGATTATTTTACCTGTGCTGTGTTGGGGGGTGCAAAGAAGCTTAATTGAATCCCCACTGATATGAAAAGAAAACCCCACAATGTTGTTGAATGTCACCAATCAGATTTCAAATTGGTCACATTCTGTATATTCTTTGACAAGCCGGAGCCTTCTCGCCAGCCTCGCTACTTACGTTGGTATTGTGCTGCAGTGCAGGCACAGATCACGTCACACACAGTATTCAGCTTTAGCTGTAGCTCTGTAGATTTTGGGTTTTATAATTGCTTAGCCTTGTCTGACACTGCAACAAAGATCCGTCCAGCCCTGCAGCGAGCAGCCCCATGTCAGCCAGTGAAAGGATTTGTGCGGCACTTTGTGTTCAAGTGATGAGCATCTCTGGTACACTTTCATGGACTTTTATTTGACTTTACTGGCCATGCCCAGCCCCACGAAGTGTCAAATTGTGATTAGATTTTTATTTATTTTCTGTTTGGCAAAAACTGACAAAGACAGAAAATGATTGCTCAGGGTACATTCTGTCCCTTCACTGTCACACTGTTTTTATTGTGTGTAACTGCCAGGGTGTCTATGGTGTTTCAGTGAATAACAGAATTCATCTTTTTATCAACCTTATTGCTTGGTTTGTTTTTTTTGGTAATGATATTGGATTTGTGCTATCTGTGTTCCAGCATCCTGTCTAACAATGTACTAAAGAAATAATCCTTGTAAGTTTTCAGTCATGCGTTGGGTATCCCTCAGTTCCTCCTGATAAAAGGCTACTGTCCCTGTAAAGATGAAGTGGTTAGCATGTAGCCCTTTTGTTGGAGGTTATCCAAGGTTATTTCAATTATAAGACTGTAGCACTAACGGCCTGCCTGTAAAAACACTGCAAATAAAGTACTGCATGTTCCTTGGTTGAGGCTAGATAAATAGCACGTGGGCTTTTCTGGTCTTGCTGACCACAGAAAAGCACATTCATCCATTAAAACAAACATTCATGGATTTTCTATTATTCCTACACTCACACCAATGCATGCATTAGATGCAGTGTCAGGATCACTATGACGCCCAATTAGAGTTAAATATGTTCTCAGAAAGCAAGAGATTGGAAAAACTAAAGTACTACTTAAACTGTCTGACGATGGATAACTGCTTTTGCTATCTCCTGAGCTAAAGCTGCTTTGACAAACCATTTTAGTGTGAAATATATATAAACATATATCTATTCGAAGAATGTTAGCATTATCCTTTTTAACCTTGAAACCTTAAAAATGTTTCGATATAAATTTAGGAGATAAAAGATACGCAAGGCCAAAATAAACACCTGTGGGAAAGTTTGACAAGGTATCAGTTTCTGCCATGTTTAATTTTTCTCCATACTTCAAAATATTTTTTTCCAATCTTTACCAAAAATGATCACTGATGATGTTCAGAGAAAGCCTTTCAAAAGTTATCATATGCATTTTTTCTTTTTGAAAGATTTACACATCACAGCATATCGCATCAGGTTTCAAATGTGAAAAAATGACATTGGGTCATATTATTATACTTCATTATATCTATAACGAAGTAAACACATTTAAATTCTGTGTTGGGCAGATTATGAAGAATCTCCATTTTGGGGCATGTGCTAAAGTGGCAGTTCTGTCATTTTTAGACTAGGTTTTGGATTACACAGTTTAGTTATAAATACTTTTTGATGTATACATATGCAGTAATTGACAGTGATTGGGCTCAAGATGCAGTTTAAAGACTTTAAAGCATATGTATAAAGATACATGTCTAAAATTATCAGAGAAACTTGCAGCAGAACAAAACCAATAATTCAAATGCTATTCAGAATAAGAAAATGGTCTGAATCTGTTCCTTTATATCTACTTTCACACAAGAAGTAAAGTTCCTGAAATGTTTAAAAGATGTTTTGGAGCATCGGCATGTGAGAATTCAAATGTGGACCAGATTAATTCAATAATTGTTGCTGAAATTTTCCACCCAGCCTCCCTTGTAAAATTTCCAGAACATCAGCGAGTGATACAACGTAGGAATGTGTCAGCAAAAAATCGGGAGCATTTGCTGCCCCTGTGGCAGCGTGTGTGAGTTTGTCGTATCTGCTGACCCGTATGCTGCCTTACGCTTGTTTCCCAATATTGTCCATATGTAAAGATAAATGTAACACTCAAATCAATCAAATAGGAAGCTTAATCTCTGATTCTCAACGTGTTTTAAAGAAAACACACCGTCATTTTTGCATCATATGTTGCCTCCTGTGCTCTAGACACACCATTCCCCCTTACTCCCCTCCCTTGCATGTCCAACTGGAAAGACGCATATCCAGCAGAAAACCTCCTGCTGTCATGTGCTTAACTAAACAGCAGCTGCAGAGAAACTCTGGACGAAAATGTCTGCGCTTTCTCCTGAGAAATTCTTGTGTGTTGATGAAAATAGCTAATGAGTTTTCACTCCCAGATCGGTATTTGGTTGTCCTCCAGCTCATCTCCGGTGCTGACACCAACTCAAACACAAGACAGAGAAGAGTCTAGAACTGCTCTTTTCATCACAACAACAGTCTGAGTGCAGCATGGTGTAAATACTTTAGAAGAGCTGAAAGAATAATGAAACTAGTCCAAAATACTTAAAATTCTAGTCTCATTGCACATAAAACATAATATTAAAAGCATCGGATTGTGGAGCTTCCGCTTTATTTGACTGCGCTGGCAAAGCAATTCCCCCATATTTCTACTTGCATGTCATTTGCTCTTTCTCATTTTGCCTCTTGTTGCCTCAGATAAGTAATGTAATCTTGGAAAAGGTTACCTTTCTAAACCAGGGCAATCATATTAAAAGCTAATGGATACATAAAATCAAGAGCTCATAGGTGATGATTAATCAACTGCTGAAAAGCACTGCGTTTAAATCAGTTTAGACTGAATTAATCCCCCACCAGCCACTGTTCTTCTCCTCTGGGCAATTTAGTGAGAAAATACAATTATGGCCCATGAGTTACACCTCGGTGGTTCATCTCACCTCCGTGTTTTTCTACCGTGCCAAACCATGCCTGCATGACTCAGTGTTTGCCTGCTACAGCCTGCAGCTCTATAATAGCATGATTGGAAAAGAAAAGAAAGAATACATATTTATAAAATTCTATGATGGATACATGTAAAGTGAGTGTATCTATACTCAATTCAGCAAATTACACGCAATTTATTTAAAGTTATTCTAGGACTTGGCCTTTCATGTGTATATCTTGTGTAGTGGATGGAATAGTTGAAATTGAAGGCGTAATCAAGAAAGTAATGCATGCTGGGTGTAATTCAATAGTGCTCCAGGTTCCGTCCTTGCCTATTTTTTGCATATGCAGCATAGGTCGAGGGCTGGGAGGATTCTTTGAGTTCTTTATTCAAAATCTGAATTGTACAAACTCGGCGCATTGGAGAGCCACACATTTCATCCTTGGTTTCCCATTAAACACTCAGCCAGTGAACCAGTGATGTACTCCCTTGGGTCTTACATGTATAATGTTCTACCCCCCCCCCCCCCCCCCTCCCAGATCTAGAATGCGCATTTGTATGTGTATACACAGTATTACTGTGATCCAAATAATATTCAGCAACACTACAACTTAAAAGTGACTCCATTGCATTTATTCTCAATGCAACTGGGAAGGCCTAAAGATTTCACTGTCTTTTTCTAAGATGCCAGAGTACTTTTCTTTTTTTTTCTTTTAACATCCAAGCCAAAAGCGCAACTGGAAATTTGAAATAAGTTAAGGATTGTTTACTTCCTTGTGAAAATGAGTATGGTTTACTTGTTTAGTTTACATCTTCAGTGCAAGAGGGGCACAGATATGATATTTCATAAAATGAATCATATATAATAACTTTGTGGCATTCACTTGCAAAAAATATAGAAATTCACATTCATGCCTGCACCTCTCAGCTATCTCTCTATATGTCACATCTTTCCTGAGCGCGCCACTTCTTTCATTAAGCTAAAAGTTACAAAATAGCTCATGCTTGGACTCGTCTCCTCAAAGCACTAAAGCTGAATAGGGCAGCATTAGACTCCTGCAGCACAATTGTGTATGTGTGTAACATGCGTGCATGGTTGTGCTTTTAAATTACATTTACTGTATACTGGCGGTTCCAGATGGATTGTATGCTTTAGTGCATATTCATTTTGCCACTCTGGTTTGTGCTTTCTTACATGCCCACAAAGAGGAGAAAACCCACTCAGAGAAGCAAACAGCCCTCCTATTTTAAGTGTGAAGCGTCCACAATGAGAAAATCTAAGGTGCAAAAGACAAAACTACAGTTTGAGTATTTGGAGCACTGACACCATGTTCAACATATACTTCCCATCTCTCTCTTTCATCATCAATCTCTATCTTTGCTTCTCTAGTCTAAAACTGAATAGTCTCCTCTTTTCACCTTTACCTGGTTACCTCAATTCGAAGGCCCGCTTGTGGAAAAACATCACATCACTCGAGAGTGGAAATGAATTTGGGTATCACTGATTATACTTTCAACGGTAATTTGCTGAGGAAGGATCTTTCTATGGAATCCATTTATCCCCAAGAAAAGCTCTATAACTCAGCTCTGGCTTGCTTTGAAAGACAGATAATGGCATGCAATGTTGAGTTAAGGGGTTTCTGCTTTGGCTTACAGTTTAGCCCTGCTGCTGTTACCACTGTGGTCAGTGCCTTTGTACCTGGATCCATATTCAAATTTTGGGGATTTATGTATATTGATGTTTTTAACCTCGTTCTGCTGACACGCTAGAATTCAAAATGGTATTCTTGGGTAATAGCAAAGCAGTGATGCACAGGAATATTTTATGGATTCTGTTTGAATGTCAAACTGAGAAAACCACAAGCACAGCACAAGAGACAAAAGCATCAGCCGGATGCAAGGCTGAGATGCAATAGTAAAATACTGAGAAGGGGAAACAAAAAGGAACATAAATAAACGGTGAGACTGCAAAGATTATGGATCCATTGCTGTGTCTGAGCTTCATGGTCTTATAGGACGGCTGTAGCTCAGGAGGAAGAGCAGTCGCCCACCAATCAGAGGGTCGCCGTTCGACTCCGGCTACATGTTGAAGCGTCCTTGGACAAGACATTACCTACCAATGTATCCATCGGTGAATGAATGTGTGTATGAATGGTTAGACAGCACGTAGCTTTGAGTGGTCAGCTAGACTGGAAAAGTGCCATACAAGTACAGTCCATTTACCATCATGCAAATCAATGTGGTTGTCAGAATCGAAGACATGGCAACAATGGTCCTTTTATACTGGCTTACGCTCAGCTGTCTACTCGATCGCTACAAGGGTACAATTACTGAACATATCCAGCCTATATGTTGCGTCTCTGGTAGCAGAAACAGTCAACCCCAAACTTCAATCAACAGGACCCCAATGATACTAGCATACCACATAAAATAATAGCTTAGCTTCATCTTGCACATATAGTCCTTTCCTTCCCAGTGACTCTTAGGTTGAATTGCAATGGCTCCCTTTGCAGGGCTAAAATTAGCATATAAATTCAGAGAGAGCTGATGTAAGTTGGGTACTGTACATAATAATGCATATCAAAACTCCATGATTGGGGTCTAATTTGAGATGTAATGGTCAATTATAAGAGTCAATTCCAAACTCTAATGCTGTTGAGTCTAATCTCTGAGTAGAGTGAGCAGCGGTCTAACTTTTCTCCCGTGAGGGATTCGAAGGCATAAGGGTGCTGTCACCATGCTGACAATGCAGCTCAGATCAGAATTTACTTTGAATGTTTCAGTGCTCGAGGTGAGAGCTTAGTTTTAAAAAGACTCCTCGCTTTGTTCTGTTTCATGACGAGAGACTACAGTCACCAAGAGACCTGGCTGTGACTGATGTAAAATAACCCAAGGTGACAGAGATCCATCTATCTGTCTATCAAAACTCAACTACAAAATAAACCCAACATTCATGACAGATACAACTTTTTTTAACCGTGTCAGTTGTAAATCAGTCATGAAAGCCAGGATGACTACGAGCAAGCCAGGTGCTCCGAATAAAGTGTTTTACCTGTCTCGAAAACCCATCATGAGCACAAGGCGTTGCTGTAACGCTATGCACAGAGGAGCCACATCTTTGTGAAAAAGATACAAAAAAGTGAAGCTAATGGAGTGATAATGGCAGTGTTGTGCCTGTGTGCAAACTGTACACCTTGTGCTCAACTCGGCTCTGTTTCATCCTTTCAGCAATAAAATGTGAACACCTTCTCCACCATGTCCCAGATTTTGCCAATTTGCATAAACTGCCACCTTAAATTATTCACAGCCGCTGTCTTGGTTTTCCTGACTAATTAAATTTTGAGCTTTTGTGGCGTTTTTTTTTTTTTTTTTTTTAACCATTTAGACAAGGGGAGAGTCCCAACACACATCAATACGTCCACCCTTCCTTAAAAGGGTGGACGTATTTATTTGGGCTTTATTCATTAACAATTGGCAAATAATGCTATGTCTCTAATTTGTTGCTCTGTTTTGTAACTGACTGCAGTGTGTTTCTCAGTTCTTTGAAAGCCACACTTTTTTTAGTTCAGTAGACAGCTTTTGATAGACAGCGGTGTGAGAAAAAACACGTTCATGTCACAAGGAGTTGGAACCTTACCGCAGCTTCTGCAAGGGCTCACTCTTTGATAGATGGGGGCATACATTTAACTGTCCCAATAGCCCCAAATATGGTAATAAATCCTAACCCTAAACATTTTTTTCATGCGCATCAGGGTTTAGAAATATAACCTGCTAATCGTGGACAATCTGATCCAAAGTCAGAGCCACAGTAGCCAAAATGCTAACCAAGTCAAGTATTTCTACCAATACCTTCCTCTTTTGAGGAAATACCCAGATGTCTGCAGCCCCAAATATGTTAGTTTCTTACAAACTTACAACTAACTTCTTACTACTCTGTAAACAGTCCAGCCTCAGATCTTAATCACCAAAAGTGCATTTTAATTAATTCTACAGAGGTGGTGCCTTTTTACTTCAGTATACATAAACACCTCACTAAACTGAAAATGTATGGCACTGCAAAAGTTGGTTCCCCTGAACGTAATTCTTGATAAGCTCAGCGAATCGACTGTGAATACTGACTGAACATAGATGCTAAAATTATGCCTACAAGACCCAACAATCTGACACAAACACACATGCCGCTATGGCCCCGCATTTAATATTTAGTAGCTGGCAGTCTTGTTTCCTTTCATTCGCTTCTCCTCTTAAATCAGTTACTTTTTAGTTATTCCAAGTTCCAAGAGGTGAATTTGACAGAACTAGGCAGTTCCTTTATTACTGTTTGGTCCTTCTCATCCCTCAAAAACAATACTGAATTACTTTCAATAGAAAGAATTAGGTATCATATGCTTCCTTTTCTCCTCCATGCCCATTTGTCTACATCTTTCTTGTCCCTGTTTTTAGGAGCGTGTATGTGTTGTGAATTCTTTTCTTATTACATTCTATAATGGGTACATAGTGATGTGTCAGTGACAAATGTACTGCTGAAGGTCATTAGCTACCATCTCCCAGAAGCAAAAGATAAAACTCAGCCAAAAAAAATAATCACACCATTGTTTCGAACCATATACATAAACATACAGATAATGCAAACTGGTCATCACACATACTATGCATATGGTTCAATGTATGCCTTTTCAAGAGTTTGCATGTTTTACACACTACAGGAAAGCCCTTAATCTGATCTGGGGTTAGTTCTTCCGGACAAATAATTGAAATAAGCAATTTGTTGTTCAAGATGCTTAATCTTTATTTATTTTACTCTCCTCTTCCTAACTCTTCCTCTTTCTCTTCATTGTTACCAAGCGAGCTGTTATACCAAACATCTAGCTCCACATTAACATTTTCTGCTTGCTTAGCCTGCATAGCCTGCTTGCTTACCAAACTTTGACCACTGAGAGGAGATGTGCCACGTTTCTAACTGTAGACATGGTTAAAAAACAGTTTAACACGAACAGCGTATTGTGCATCTCAAATCTATATAAATACTGGAGCAGAGTAAAGGGCAGTTAGAAGAGGTGCGAGCGAAAAAGCAGAGCGTGAAATCACCATCATAAATCATACTGTTTACAGCTGATGACATATCTCATTCTTCGGTCTGAATCCATCGGTTGATGTAAAACATGTCTGGACTTGATGATGAATCTGTTGATGTCTAGGGCAACAATAACCTTGTGCGACTCAGTGTGAGTGAATGTTTTTGAAAGCAGCTGTGTGCCCAGATGGTTACACTTGATGGTAGATGGGTTATTATACTCCAAACTGCATCTTTGTTTACAGAATATGTATTGTCTAGTGTCAACATTGGCATAATGCCAAATGTGCTTTGCGGGGCTTTGTTAGAGCCCACATACTTTTACACAATATATTGATCTGACAGCGATGAAAAGCTTTCCTATAAAGGGTGTTCTGCAGAGTTTTTGGAGTTGATGTGTGTCCAGATAAACTTTCTGTCAGGGTAAAGAATATGTGAACACTTATTTTGTCAGCTGTAGAAAAAGTTATTCAGTAAATATTCTTTTACTTGACAGAATTTGTCTTCTAGCCATTATGTTGTCCTTGTGTGAATATTTGTAAGAAATATGTTGGATTTGTGTCTCCTCACACCTAATTTGCTCAGGCTATCGGCAGTTGGTAACCTCGGCAGATGAATTAATAGTTTCACCTCATTACTTACTCAAATATTAACACAAAATAACACACCTTTATGCCTTCTGTAAAGTCAGAGATCATACTTACTGCTCAATGTATCTGACAGAAGTGCCCTAAGTCACACTCTGCAAGAGTTCTTCAAATTAATCAAATTCCCTTAATTGGGTTTCAGACTGCATAGACTTTTCTTTTATATTTCTCATCATTATCTAAACATGTACCTCTTTTTTTGTGTGTGTCCGCAATGAAGGAATTACGGACCATCATAGTTGATAGCACTGTAGTTTGAAGAACCTTTGTTTTTTTTTTAGGCAGAATGGCGTTGTGCTGAATTGTGGAGTTAAAGCGAATATAAAAATGTTTTGGATTGTTTTTTGTTTGCTAAACTTGGGCTGTCTACTTGAATTGAGAAAGAAGAAGACCTGGATTAAATTTGTGAAGAGTCAAGAAAATAAAACCCAGCACTGCATATATTGAAAGGGCAACACATCTCAGAGAATTTGTTCTTGGTGGAGGGGCAAGTTAAAGATCTTGCACCTCAGTGGTTGTATGTACTTAATGGAATAAGTCACACAGTGTGTGAGCAACACATCGTGGATTCATTTTGTTATGAACCAGTGCTGCGACACAGAGTTCAGTGGAATATGTATTAACTAAATTCACTGACAGAGTTTTTCACGCCCACGGGACTCTGCCATGTTTTTAGTTTTGTTTCATCATGTTTTCAGGTCTTGGTTTTGAGTTTTGCCATTGTTTTCCCCTCACTTCCATGTTCAGTTTCTTACCTTCACTCATGTCACCTGTTCATTCCCCACCAGCTGCACCCAGTCTCTAATTACTCAGTCCCTATTTAGTTTCCAGGCTCCCCTGTTTCCTTGTCGGATCTTTGCCTTCGTTTCACAACTTACTTCGTTGTTTGCCATGATACCTGTACTGTCCATGATATTCGTTGTTACCCAAGTTAAGTATTTATTTATTTATTCCCATGCCATGCCAAGTACTTTTGTTTGTTTTGTACAGTTAGTCTTTTGAATCCGGCTCAGCCGCGCTTTTTATTTGTACTTTGTTTTTTGTGAATTAAACAAAGTTTTCTTTTAAGTCCGCTTCCGTGTCCTACCTTTCACCTTCCCCACACCTACGTGACAGAGTTGAGGGTCATCACTAACACCCGCCTCATTTTTCATCTGGAAGTTTTACAAACTTTCACAGGAGACAGATTATAATAGCCAAATTAACTCACTCCTTCTGCTGTTAGTGTGCTATATGAGCCAGAACTAATCAACTAACTAGTCTGCTTTTGACTTTCAGTTGCATAATACAACAATGTTGATAACTTAGTCCACAGCTAGAAGTAGACTGAGTTAGTTAATACCCACAAAATACAACAAGAAAAAAAGAAAACTTAATTTTCTTATGATTTTGAAAATGTATAAATTTTTATATACCGGCCAGCTGTTGTTTGACATAAGCATACACCTGGAGTGAGGCCTGGGGTTTATAGAGCCAAAGAAACAATAGGGGTGCAAATGCAAACTAAGAAAAAGCTTATGAATATTTATAAACTTCTTGGAAGCTCCCTTGTGTTCAATTTTGTGTGGGGTTATAAGCTTGTCTTTAAAAGACAAAGGCCTGGATAACCTCAAATTTTCTATGCTATTGCTATTTGCAAATTAATTACATTAAATTGAATTACAAGTATTGCAATTTTTTTATTTCACGTCTTTTTGCTTTGGTGGAATTTTAATTTTTGCTCTGAACAGCCATTTCGGTGGCATGTATCCTTGAAATATACTTTATAAAAAAAGTTTAGTTGAGCTGAGTTGTCCTAGGAAGCTATTGTTGATGTGGTTGAAATCGGTGACTTGAGGAGAGAGTTTTTCCAATGGCAAATTAAATTTGACAGCAGAAAATCACAGCATCTTTGAATGAAAATGCCCTTTTGAAGCGATCTAGCACAAAACATTATGGCATCGCATAAGTGGATATATATTCCAGTATGTAAATGTAAGTTTCAATATAAATATATGCCAGGATAACTGAAGCAAGCTGAATTTTTTTTTGCCTCTGTAAGGTTATCATTCACTCTACAAGGAGTAGTTCAGAAACAAAATGTTAACTTGCTGCTGAAAATACTGCACTATTGAATCTTTAACAGTCAAATTTCCAGAGCCTTGCAATGCCTTACTGCCTTATGCAAAAGGATATGAGAGAATTTAAACAACTGAGAGCATAAAAAATTAAATAAAATGCATGTTGTAACGCCCCTTGTTCCTCAGTTAATGACTATGTTGCATGTGGTTACTCCAGGGAGTCTTTTCAAACTTTATTCCTCCCAAATAATACCTCTAACACCAGCTACTTTTATATCTGTAATCTGAATAAAATTGGAGGGGGAGCACCACTTCCTTAGTGGGGAATTCAAGACTTTACAGCTAGGATCTTCAAATGAAACTCTTCCTACTGAATATCAGATCAGCATTGGCTCCAGTTTAAATCGTGCTCGCAAGAACTGTGATCATTTCTACAGAATCCTTGGTCTGTTGCAGAGAAGGAGCGGTTCACTTTCATTGGCACTTATAAGCATTTCGGGATTTGTTCGAACACAATATAGCCAGATTACATTTGCAGAAGATTTAAACTTGCATCAAGAGAAAAGATTTCTAGTACAGAGACCAAATTCTGATTTATTCTTCTTCTCATAATGTAAGCTTTCTGTCATAATTTATACATGTGATTGGATTGTCTATTAATGATCTAATATTCAAATTCGCACCCAGAACCAAATCATGTTTTATCAACTAAATGTTGAATGTATGACAGGAACTGTTCTTAAACTTTTTGCCTTTGTTAGAACAAAAGTTGAAATTTTAGATAAAGATTCCCAGAGAACCATCACTACTTTAACCAAGCAAACATGTGTCTTTTGTTAAAATTGGCTTTGTTCTTAGACATTATGAATGAAATAAGTCTCAGTACTTTTCCATTATGACCTAAAGTGATCCAGGAGTAGGAAGAAAAAAACAATTAGGAAAGCCTGGGAAAGCAAGGGCAGATTCACACACACATTGTTTTGGGCTGATCCAGAGAATATGACGAAGCATGTTGAACCTACTCATGTCCAATCATACTCGGTCGAATGTGAGTCCAACCTATGAGGCTATAAATACACATGATACCCGGAAATCATGGCGCAGTCTGACAGACTTCCTGCGGGAGCTCTTTCCCACTGAGCCCAGCGCTGATATGCTTTGACGTGTGACTAGAAATAAAGACTTAATTTTCACTTGAATTACTCCGGTCCGTTCTTGAGCTTCCAACTAAAAGAATTGTATCTAACAAGTGGTGCCGTGACACGAGGTTCGAAGGCTCAAGGACCACCGTGCAGTGCGACCGACCCCCGTGCGAGGGAGGACGCCTCGAGGTGATAGGAGGGACGACTTTGTTCAGACAATCAGGCGCCAAAATTAAGGTGAGCAGAACACCACTTAATGACTAAATGTGAAATTTCTGCATATTGGGTAAACTAAATGAAGTTGTCTGAATTGAGTTGTCCTCTGGTCATGGTAAATCCAGGTGTTAATGTACTGTCTGATGTTTTCATTGAATAGTAACACGTCCAGTATTTAAACACATACTCTCAGACAGGGAAAGTAAATAAGTGTCCTGACAAGTGAATTCGAACAAAGTGACAAGATAAATTCATTTTATAAATGAATATCCCATTTGAGGAACTTGTCGTCAATATTGGGGTTTCCGTGCACAAGTAACTATTGTGTAACGAAGTAGTTTGTAATTCCATAATTGAGGTGGTCGACTAGAATAATTGGATTAATTCCGGGACGGAAGCTCTTCTCCCCTGACGATTGTTGGGACGAAGGATTGAAGACTTCCGGTCTGCGTGGCAGTTTCCCCGAAACAGAGTCGGATGTACTGAATAAATTTATACTCGAAGGACAACAGGGTCAGATTTTTTAATTTTCATGCAACTGTGGGGGGAGGTTCACCGCTCGAAGATATTTGACTGCTCCAGCAGATCTCGAGTGGTTTCTGTTCATTATTGGGGTTTGGCATAGATAAAAAGGGGGAAAGCAGTATTTTTATGGTGCGACCCAAAGTTTTGGAATAAACAAATGCTTTGATAAATGGGATCAACCCCGAGAAGTGGAGCGCACAGAACACAGCGTTCTTCGTAGAAGTTTCTTCACTACTTTCAGCATTTGGGCAATTCCGTCTTCCATATACTTTGACTAACACGTGTATAACTTTTGAATATGTCACAAAAAAAAATTGAATGAAAGATGGAAGAAAATGGTCCCGAGGTGAGAAGAAAAACGAGGGACAGATAAATTGGACTGGAGAAATGAAAAAAAAAAAGAGTGTGCGAGTTTGCTCCACTGAGGCTGAGTGTGTGTGTTCAAAATGTTTTCAAAACAAACGAGAGACTAAGAATCAAGCACATGCATGATACAGAAGGAAAAAGTTGATATATGATATATTTGATCCCAAAGTTTATTGACCAAAGTTAATAATTGTTTTTCAGCATCAAAGCACTAATAAGAGACCTATAAGAAAGAATTAACAGATTTGGAGGCTTGACCTGAGGCCTGAAGTTACTAACTAAAGATCAGCTGTGCAGTAGCATTACAGGAATAATGAATAATGAATAATGAAAAGCCTCAAACGCTTTTTGAGCCATAATATTCCCAATTTAATTTTATAGTTGTTCTCTTTGTCATAAATGCGCACACCCTAAGATTGTCTTTTCTCAACCCTGTGTTTTTTTTCTCTCATTCAGCCCTGAGAGTGAGAACAATCCAAACAGACTCTGAGTGATCATTGGCCTGAGTTTATAATGATATAATGATTATAATAGGGGTTGAGTTTTGTACTAGAGCAAATAGTATTGATTCATCCATCTATTTTAACATGCATGTGATTAGGAAAGACACCAAAGTATGTAGATAAACTGAAAACAGCTTTACAATGCAAAAATCGCAGAGATGAGATAATAAAAAAAATAAAATCCAGGAAGAACAGTGTTTGAGACATTCATACAATTGTTGCTGAAATAAGATTTAACAGCTCTCTTAAAGAGCTAAAGTCAAATACACAAGCAGAGTGTTTAGGAGATGTGCTCCTTTAATAAAAAAAAAACAATCTGAAAAAATGTTCTACAAATTTAAACTTTATGATTTCACCTGAAGCAGGACTGAGATCAGTCAGACCATATGACATAGGTTGAACAACCAGGATTTAGGACTTAATATCACGGCGAGACAGTCAGATGTCAAACAATTTGATGTCATATTAAAGTTGTTAAAGCTTATAGCTTTATTGTTATTAGGAGATATTAACTTGACTTTAAAATTTTCGCTGCTCTAAATTTCCTCTGCCTCAGGTCACCAATTCAATAGTCAATATTTATCACCTATATTTAGATTCAAACTAAACTATTTGACTATTTAACTAAATCATTTAACTACTTAACTGCAGCAGATCTAAGAAACAATTAATATGCTCTCTTAAGAAAAAAGCAAATAGGTTTAAATCCATTAGGAGAGGAACAGAGGGACAGCTGCAGCAAAGACTGAGCCATAACAAGACAAGTCAAGGTTTGTTTTTATGGCGCATTTAAAAACAGTGAGCACAGGGCAGCTTAGAAAGCCAAAATAAAAATCTGTGCAGGCACACAGACCTAACTTTGGCTAAAGCAATTCCCTATTAAGCATTATATTATGCATTATTTAACCTACTATTTTATATGATATATAATATATGACCTATATATGAATGTTTTCAGGTTGTCCCACATGAGGCCTGGACGGGGAGAAAATACCCTGTCCATAGCCTTTTTTGGGACACTATGAGGACTTGTGTGAATGTGGGAAAAAGGTTTGGTTGCCAAGCGACGGCCATGGTGAGTGGGGGCTGAGGAGTTCCCAAAGGGAGTTCCCAAAGGGGGCAGTAACGGCTTGGGGGACAAGGGCTACCTGAGGAGGGAGGAGAAGGACGCCAATAGGTGGCGTGATGGAAATTCGAACTGTGCTCAGTCAGTGCCTGTGGTTGAAAGAAAAAGGATATGAATGGGATGAATGAAATGTTCTGTAATTAGGTGTTTTGGGTCATCGGAAGACGTTCTATTAGAGATGACCAGAAAGTTTTTAATCTACTACACTAAATCGATCAATCAATCAGACGTTATTTATATGACACTTCTCATCCAAGAAAATATGGAACAAAGACCTTTCAGATAAAACAAAGCAGTGAAACCCAAGGCCACATACAGACACATGCACACTCACATATAAAGCCACGCACACACACACATGCCACACATACTGGAAGCAGGGACCACAACGTGATCCTCAAAGAAAAATAAAGGATGAATTAGGATAAATAAAGAAATAAAATTAAACTAGGCTTTTAATATCTGTATGGAAACATGTTATAGTATCATGTGATGTTAGAAACAGCTCTGATGTCACCCCGTTAATACCACATGAGGTGTTTCTGATTCAATTAGAACCGGAAAAAACTTAATGCTGATCCTGAACTGTCTGTGTACGGCTCAGCATCACGAAACAGCCACTAGTCAAAATTAAACAACATTATTATTAACTAACAAGTGAGAATAAAGCAGATTATGCTGAAATTTTATTTTTAACACTCTGACCTGAATTAAGAGTGGACAGACAATATTTATCCTAAACAAGTTAATCAGTTGGTAATTGAAAAGAAATGTCTGCTTTCTTGATGCTGTGCTGCTCCCAAAATGAGATCTAACTACAAATATTTCTGTCCTGCAGCAAACAACAACACAGGAGGAGAAACTGCAGTGGAGCAGTTCGGCAATTAATTAACAATTAATCATGGTTTACTAAAACTTCTCAAAGTTTCCCAAAAATTCTGTGTGTGTTTGTATCTTCTTTTGCATTAAGACTTCCCGGACCTGGAAGAGGAAGACATGGAATCAAACTCATAATATGAAGACCACTGTTTGTATACTTAGGGCCCAATGAAAACAGGAGGTTTGCTTGAGCAAACCCAGAAATGCAATATATGTTTGTCATCTGTTGTCATTTGTTGTCCTAACCTGTGGTGTCTGGTGTTGAGTGTTGTTTGTGTGTTGTCATGATCCCAAAACTGTCTGATGATTTTTCCACAGCAGAATAAATGGATAATACAGAAGTTCTCATGAATGCTGAAAAGCAACTTGGTGAGAATTCTAGTATTGTCCTAAAAACAAGGATTATAACAACTGTGTTGATGGTGATGTTGACCGTGATGATGTGTTCTCTAAATAATTTGAAGTTTTTTCACAGCAAAATAAGGAGATGGTACTGGATTTCTCATTAAGGCTGCACAGCAGTTTGATGACTATTCTAGTTCCTAAAAGCAAGGGTTATACCTACTGGCCAGTTGTTTTGTTTTGGTTTAAGTTTATTTTATGATTTTTTATTTGATTTTCATTTATTTTCTTTATTTTGGTTTTGTTTTGGTTGGGGTACATATGAAAAATAAATAAATAAAGAATTGGGCATTAAAATTGAACCTTTCAAACAGAGAGGCCCTAAGTATAAAAATACAGTGCAAATGACATTTTGCACTACAGCGCTGCGAGATTCGCTAATATTATTCCACAGATTCAGAACCACTACAGGACGTACGGCCGGAGGACTCATAAGCTTGAGTTCTGGGAGGCCTTTCCCATCATGCCAAGATGATGGTGGAGAACTACACAACAAAATCATCCCAAAAGAAAATTAGTTAGGGAGGGGATGCTGAATGTCCCTCAAAGAAGCAATGTACTGGTGACCTCTCCTTCCAAGATTAGTTCCGGATCAGAATGCTGAACAGACGTTCAGCCAAGAGGAAAACCGAGCAACGACAGGATTGGACCACAAGAGACCACACGACTCGTCATGTGGTCATCTAAGAAAGATATATCATTGTTCAAGAGGCTAATATACTCATATAGTCGAGCCTTGGTTAAATTTATATTTGTTGTGTTTCATTTTTAAAGTGTTTAGCTAATTCCTCTTAAAGGCTGATAATGAATCATTTTTAGAATGTCAATTGCCAGTGGGGTGACTCGGCTGTTTGGAGCGCGACCTTAGACTTTGAACGGTAATAGGTTGGTCGGTCGCCAAGTGCAATTGGGGCCATAGGTGAATTTTTCCCGGTTCAGCCATCGGGTTTTCGCTCCTATTCGCTGCAAACGGTGGACGAGCCTGCTGGTAATGTTAATTGCCTTATGCAATGTTTGAGTGTCAGTAGTATAGAAAATATATGAAAATTTTTGATTAATCAGTGTTCTGTTGTTATGGTACTTATGAGCACGGCCTTGCTAACCACATAAGGTTTTAGGCCATTATGAACAAAGATTCCACACGGAGGATTGGTTCGGGGCCACATACACACAATACATATAGCAAATTATTATTTTCTACATATAATCTATTAAGAAATGTGCTCATTTGCGGAGTTATTATCAGTTGAGTGGGGAAGGTTTTAAACTTACTAGAAAAGAGTCTCTATTTCTAGAATCTTGATTAATACTCCTGATATAGAAGGTTTTGCTAAAGCATCAGAATTTTTTCTAAATGTGCTCATTTGCAGAGTTATAATCAGTGACTTATGAAGGTTTTAACCCTCTCGGAAAGAGTTTCTGTTCCGAGTAAAATGATGGAATAGTCCTGACTTGAAAGTGTAGCTTAAGCATTAGAATTATGTTTACTATTTCCATGCCTGTGCAATGAAGACTTGCTTACTGCTTTAATTGCAATGATGAACAGCTTTCACATTAGCTTACATAATAACACATGAAGTCACATCAAAAGGGGGATGACAGACGTCTCCTAACTGGTTGTGCTACATCTCAAAAGGTAAGTGGCTCTTGCAGTTTGGGGGGGGCTGCTAAAGTCTTGCTACTGCTAATACAGATGTGACACAATACAGAATATTACATTCCTACCGCAGTTATTTGACTGAATTAGTTGAAATGATGAAATCACTTCAAAAGGGGGATTGTTAAAATTGACTTTGTTCTTAGACATTATGAATGAAATAAGTCTCAGTACTTTTCCATTATGACCTAAAGTGATCCAGGAGTAGAAAGACAAAACAATTAGGAAAGCCTGGGAAAGCAAGGGCAGATTCACACACACACATTGTTTTGGGCTGATCCAGAGAATATGACGAAGCATGTTGAACCTACTCATGTCCAATCATACTCGGTCGAATGTGAGTCCAACCTATGAGGCTATAAATACACATGATACCCGGAAATCATGGCGCAGTCTGACAGACTTCTTTCCCACTGAGCCCAGCGCTGATATGCTTTGACGTGTGACTACAAATAAAGACTTAATTTTCACTTGAATTACTCCGGTCCGTTCTTGAGCTTCTAACTAAAAGAATTGTATCTAACACTTTGAACTAGCAGACTAAGCATGAGTTTGTAAAGCAAGCAAAGGCTAACGTCAAGGCTACTTTTTCCTCATGCAAAAGACCTTTTAATAAGGCTGCTGATCTAAATTCAGGAAAAGTCTGTTATTTCCACACATATGCAGGCTGTAAATTCAAGCCAGTTTAAATTGGAGATGACCTATTATTCACATGCATTTAAGGCTAATAAAAACAAGCCACAACAATGCTATGCAATTTGCTTGACGAAACCAATCATGCATTTAATGGTCTAAGCTAGAATTTCTCTCAAACATTTTCTTCCTCAGTACAGATTCAGAGCAGTCATGATGACTTCATACTACATAATTGATATTTGCTGACTCTCACTTCTTCTTTTGTTCTTTTTTTTTTTTTTGGGGGGGGGGGTTTCTGAAGTAGAGGACAGGATGAGTGAGGCAAAGAAACAGAGGAACAGACAAGAAGAACGGAAGGTGAGACTATTAAACTTTAATCTTACCTGGTTTCCATGTCGACAGGTGTAGAGAAAAAACATGTAAAAGGAAAAAATATATATACGTTAGGTGAAGCTATACATCGAGAAATTCATTTAAAAATGCACATGCGGTAAAATGCCTCCAGTTGAATTGACTGGGCATTGTTTTATTTGTTGTCTCGAGTGAAAGTTGCACTGGCAGCGGAATGTTGGAAACATCAATACTCAAGAGATCACGCCCCGTGTCCTCAGTTATCTCTCTTTTCTTCCAATGCTTCCTCTCGCACATGATTTGCTCTCTCCCACACTCTTTCATGAGCAGCTACTTGCACGCAAACACACAGAAAAGTAACTGGTAATTGCTTCAGACCTCTCAAATATTCTTTAACAGAATAAGTCCCTACCACGCTCCGCTCTCCTCCAACAAAATATCTGTCCCCTGGCACAAACAGCCACCAAAACAGCATAAAGCACTAGTGTGAATAATTCATAAGCGGTGACTGTAAAAAATATGGTATAGCCTGTGTATTGTTACATTCTACAGATTTGTGGGTTGGCCCATTAGCTGGCAATGGACAAATTGCAATTTCCTTTGCGCAGCCATGCAGCAGCATTCTCAAGCCTGAACAGTGGGCTAATGGAAGCACACACGCAGCTTTTATTAGCTGTGAAATCCAATGGCATCAAATATTAAACACTTCATTATGGAGCACTGCTTGTCTTGTTTCACAGAACAGCCACTTAAACCTACAATGGCCATGAGAAAATAAAGAGAAAAGAAATGTGCAATGACAGCAGTAATTACTGGAAATCTATTTTATGAGATGTGATTGTCATAGGAAACCGCAGTGTGTGTGTTTGCATTGTCTGTGTGTGCATACGCACGTGCCATTTTACACGGTGATCAGCCTTTAACAAGCATTATCTTGCTTTTAATAATTAATTCCTCTATATCATAATATGACTGTTCTCAATGGACAGTATTATCAGTAGTGTTTTGTGTGTTTATTATGTCCACATTACATTACATAGCCTGACGCAGCGGTTCACGAAAAGAGCACAAGGCGATGTTGATGGCGTATCTTTGAGGTGGGAGGGGTGGGTGACTGGAAATGACAGACAGACACAGAGAGAAGTTAATGCTGACGCAAGTAAAGAGAAGGAAGACAGTGGACCGACAGCTAAAGAATGAGACAGGGAATTGGAGGAGAACCAACAGGCAGTTGTCAGAGCACACGAGTGACAGCTTCACCGATGACCTCTGAATGATTTATCCCTGGACATGCTTCTGTCTATCAGAGCATCAGAGACCATTAACATCAGCGAATGCAGTAAAAGGGAGAATCCTCGGCTCATCTACCATTACTTAAAAGATGACCCTCAGGACACAAAGCATTCTCTCTCCATACTCAGCCTCTTATGTCCCCCAGCATGCAGACATGTCTCAGTTGAATGGTTACTCTGCATTAGCAGGTCTCCCTTTTTTCTTTTACTTATTTCATTAAAAACAAAAAGATCAAAACTCTGCAGCATGAAACTTAAATCAATTGTAATCTGGTCCACCATTGTATCAGAGCCTAAGGAGCAGTATGTGACTTGAAAAAGCACAGGCACTCAGTCAGATTCCCGACTGTGTTTGATATTCAATGCGTTTTTATTGTAGCTGCTCTTATTTGTCTGCAACAACAGGGGTTAAAGCCTGCTCATGAAAAAAGCCTGCAAAGAATTACAAAGAGTTTTAACTAGCTCTCACCAAGAGGGAGTTGGTACGAAATTACCATGCTTGTTGTATTCATTAATTGGCTTCATTTTATTGGAAATGATCTTATCCCAGCGAGCATTCTGGCCTTTACGCTCAGCAAACCCGAAGCAAGCCTGATATGCCAAGAGATTGAGATTCACAGCCTAAGCAACTATAGCAACTGAAATCCCTTTTTTTTTTTTTGTAAATGTACAAAAGTGGAAAAGTGAAATAAACAGCACAGAATGACAGCTGCGTTATTTGCCAGTTTCAGCTTCTAGCTTCTCGTATATTTATATAAACCAAATTCACTGCTAACAGACCATTAAAACAGGATAATAGGATAACAGCAATTAAGCCCTGAGCCCATGAGGGAGATGGAGCCACTAGCAATAAGAATGATCAGACGAGGGAAGAAGGGGAAAAAAAGACGAGTAAATGGAGTAAAAAAAAAAGAGCAATAACCGAATCGACAGCATAATGTCATGTTGTCCTCAAAGCCTGAGTGTTAACAGATCCCTGCAGCTAAGATGTAGATACAGGGGCAGTAGAAATAAGTGGCAGGGATAAGCAGAATGAATAAGTGTTTAGGATTCAATTAGCCTTGCCTCTCCTCATTAGTTTGGGCCAGGAGTGACAAGCTGGAAGAGAAGGCAGTGAGACCAGCAGGCACATACATCCGCTCTTAACTCAACTCACTTTTATTTCTAAAGCACCTTTTAAACACAAGTGTAACCCAAAGTGCTTTACAAAGTAAAAACAAAATCAAGACAAAAGAGCCAAGGTAAAAAGAACATTTAAGACCATTCACGAAAGCAATTAAAATGTCAATCAAATAATAGCTGGAAATAGCTGACAATATCTGCAGAGGCTTGTTTACAACTACCACTATCACTGATTAAATTGAACATAAACATAACGTAAATTGCACTTGGATACATGCACTGATAGATCTGAGCCATTGTGTCAACTAGTCCAGTCACATAAAAGTTATCTCACTGCTCAGGTTGTCAAATTATTTGTGAATTTGTACACCATCTTTCCAGTCATAACCTTTAATCGTAGGTTCAAAAAGATGACAGTTTTAGTAGTTGTTTTTCCTTGCATCAATCAAGATGTTGACCTCCTGTTTCACGGCTAGTATGTGGACATTAAGAAAAAGACCTTAATCTCTGGTGCTAAAAGTAGCCCAAAAGTCACTGCCAGAGTGAAAATTCTGCACTTAATGATTAAGTGAGGTCTTTTTCATACCTTTCATAAGACCTAACCTTCTGAGACAGTAGATTATGATGGTGCACGTCAATTAATAATTTGAGCAGAGCTAATAATGAAGTCATAAACAAGATCCATCTTCAACCCTCAGATCAGTTAAGCGCAACCAGAGATGGGAACCATTGATTTTCTGCATGGCCCTGGATGTTCTGTGGATCCTGTCTGCAGACTGCCAACTATGTGCATCAATACAGACGTGCCTTGCTTAGCCAATAGCCCCCTTCAAAGGCGGCAAGGGAGCCTGTTTATGTCCAGGGGTCATCTTAGAGGAAGTTACTTGCCCCGATATAGAGTACATGAGAAGCCCTGTGCCTCCCAGATGAGAGGGACAAGCGAATGTCCATGTAACAAGTATTAGAGAAAATTGGAACAAACTGACCCTGTTAAGAAGGAAAAGTGTTGCCGGGAAACTTTTTTTCACGTTGATGCAATTGTATAGATGTAACTCTAGTGTACTATAGAAAATACAGGGAAGAATGCATTTTGTCGAAGTATGTAGATAGTACATAGAATATGTTGTATATCAACTAAATCAACAGAATTCAAATGCCTAAAAATAAAGGCCAAAATAGTTTTAAACAGTATCTGAAACTTATATTACTTAGTATGTAGTGCATCATTAGGTTGAAAGTGTTCCAAGGATCAGAGCGTGTGAATTCATCCACCCTAAAGTGCTCTCAAAAATACCACAGCAGACCGAAAAAAAAATTAAAAATAAAAAATCCTTGTGCAATGCACTCCATTTTATGGGTAAAGATGTGTGACTGTACAGATGACAGTGATAACTCAAAATGATAAGTAGGTGTTTGAGATTTCTATTTCCTGCTCATAATTAGGTGAAAGTTTGAAAACCTATATCATTTTATTCCAAAGAAATTCAACTTAGCATCCATTTACGGAGTAGAGCTTTTTAAACATCGGTAATCATTCTGTCAGATGAATGAGATAAGCCAATGCAAAAGTCCCACCAAAAAAAAAAAAAACCCTACTGACACATTGCACTGGCACTTTACAATATTTAACATGATCCAAGAGTTTGTTTCCTTTCATTTCTATAAATCGCTCTCTTGAATTCTGTAGGGGTCTAATGGTTTTAAAACAAAAAAAAGGTTTCAGGTACGTTGATTTGTTTGTGTGTTGACGACTTTCCAGCTGTGCAAATGAGGGACTGGACATCTTGTACTGGATCTCTAATAAAGCTCAACCGGGTAAGTGTGCTGCCTAATCAACCGTGTCACTGCACCTATCACCAGCACTGTTTACATCTTCAATTAAGCTTCTCGCCCGCTCAACGCTTTGTGTGTCTTTGTGTGAGAGTCTGAACCAATCACCTCTACAGGTTGTCATGCACGGCTCTCAGCAGGTAATTATGGGACTGTCAGTGCCATGCCATCTCTGATGGGCATCCACCATTAATATTTATAGTGCTCTGCATCAGCCCCACACTGAGCACTGTGACAGCAATCACCCCACTTTTTTTAATATCCCTGTCCAGATCAATTCTGATTAGCATTTCAAGCGCTTGGTGGAGTCACACAGTCTGCTGAACTTTTCCTTGTTCTCAAAGATGAATAGAGACAGAGAGAGGGAGGCAGAGGAGCACGCACAGCTGACACAGATTCAAACCAGGAATGAAATGTTTGCCATCCAAACATGATCCAACCAAAGTGGAGAGAAAGCGAGGTCTTGATGTTAAATGGGAAAAAGAAATGTGAAGGTAACTGTACTTGGATATAAAATATGACCAAAGAACACCAGCCAACAATGAAACATCACTCAGCCAGTGAAGCAGCCACATGGCGAGTCACATGCCAGCAGCAGACCCAGATATAGAACCATAACAAAAGCACCTGGGTAGGAATTTGCATGTCTTTTTAGTTGATATTGGAAGTGACATTTTCTGGGATTAGAAGCAGGCGTTTGAGTCTCCGGCAAGCTTAGTCTCTTCCCAACTCCCCGTGGTGCTGCCATTTTCTAAACGCCCGTGCGGACTGAGCTCCTTTTGTCTTTTCCAAAAGACAAACCAATCGGCTTATCTCAGAATCCAGAGGGAGCAAAGGTGTTTGTTTCTGCAGATCAAAATAATAAACAGGTTAGTTACCTTCTGAACAGGTGAATGATGTGGGAGGAGGTTGATTGTGTGTCAATGTGTGGCTAAGTGGGTCCCTGCATCTGTATTATTGAGTGTGTATAAGTGTAAGTGAAAGCCTTTGCTGGTCTGGAGGTGCCCCCGCAGATGTTTATTTGCAGTGACAGCAAGGTTCGTTCTCTCGATGTTCCTATTTATCACGCTTAGCTGATTGCATGGCTGCAGCCAGATCCCGCTGAGGGGATACAATCACCGCTACGACAGATATGCATGAGTAAGCAATACAGCTCTATGAATTCACAGATATAATCTATCAGCTTGGATCAGCAGTCCGCACGGAGAAAAATGAATATAAGGGAGGAGAGACAGCAGACTGTGTACTTAATATGGAATGTTTGTTCCACATCACAATGTATTCTTGATGAGAAATAGACTGAAAGCGTTGAGGTAAGTCTTAAATGATCACAGGACTTGACTGGGCTCCAATTGTGGAAGAGTTCTCTCAAAAACAAACAAATGATAGACACTAACTGGCATTCTGGAGGAAAGGAAGGCAGACGAGCAGGCAGGAAGGAGCAAGAGACTCCTTTGGGGGACAAAATGCTCTTTGCAGCTCAAGTGAAAATAATGACTCACCAAATGGAGCACTTTAAGGAAATTCACACTCAACTCTCCTGGCTCTCTTTCCTTTCCATTCTCTCCCTCTCCTCTGCTCGCTCTTTGCTTCCCTGTTACAATGTCTTTTTGCTTCCCTGGAGGAATATCACACAGCTCCCAAAGAGCACAGACACACTAGCCTCTGCTAACACACACACACACACACACATACATGCAGCAAAGGTAGGTGGTATACACCTGTGAATCCCCAGTGTCAATCTTGACCTTTTCACAGGAGTCATGTTTCTCATAAATATCTTCTTTTGTGCGATTCTTTCTCAATGTGTCTATATATGTGCTTTTCTGTGTCTTTATCATACAGGTGTGTCTATGCACGTGTGTCTCTATCTCTGAGTTTCACCACAAGGCTGACCTTTCCATCCGTGGTTTGCCCCAGATTAGAACTGACAGAGCCCTCTGCTTCAGACCAAACTGATACACATACTGACACCAAAACATACACTCCGTCTCATACACACACACACAAACACACAGATTAAAAACACCTGCATGCAAACAGATTCAGATGTGCACTACTGACAGGTTAAAACCTCGAATCACCAAAAGGTTACCCATTAGGGAGCTCCTTTAAAGCTTGATTAAAATGCCTTTTAGACATTTTTCAACACATCCTAAAAGGAATATGTCAGGGACTAGATCATTTTCACAGCTCCCAGACAAGCTTGTACTGCTTTCATTTAGGTAAACAGGACTAAAAGCCTCAATCAATTAAATCCCACTACTGATATAGATGCTAATTTGCTAAAGGTTAAGGGACCAAGGAAGAGCTCAAGTCATTGAAAGTTATGCTGTGAGGGATTTTAGTGTCTTTATCCTTCAAGATATTTCAACTAAAAAAAAACAAAATGTCAACTTTTTGTTGGCGATAAAAAGGAAACAGGTTTTGATAAAGGCATCAGTTGGAATGCAAGCCAATGCAGCTCGAACGTTTCTGGCCCTAAAAGTTCAGTTATCTGAGAGAGCTTGACTTCTTAAGTCGTCATATACGTGGTGTTGGTGGTAGACGTGTTTCTGTCCCAGCGGGAGGAAGACCTGAGAATAAAGCTCAGACTGAGTTGAGCAACACTCCATTTCACCGATCGCTGAGCAGCATCTCAGCCACTGCCGCAGGGGGATAAGCTCACTTACCTGGCGTGTATGCGAGTCCCTGCCCAAGTGCGTATGTGCATGCACATGTCTATATACTGCATCTATATTTCCATTTTTTCCATCTGTCCACCCTGTGTTGAGCTAGTGGGATTGTACTATTTTTTTGTCTTTTCATCTACGTACATGACCACATGTGTGAGTCGGAGAGTAGTGATTTCAACAAGCTGTGAGTGCGTTTCTCTCTGCAATGGCCGTTATTTGAACCTGGCCATTTAACCTGACTATTGACCCTCATCATTCACTGGTCCTGTGACACGAGGAAGGGGACAAATTTAGTCAAGAAGTCAAAATCTTTGGACAGAACAAACTTCAGGGTACAATCTGGCCTGTGTGACAATCACATGTGTACTTTGGTGTTTCTATGCACATGCAAGTATACACGGACTGATGAAGAAGCGATTCTGACAGATTCTGACAGAATGCCGCTTGCATAAATACACCTGTGTCCCCCTTCAGCTCACGAGGTCGCCTCTTTACTGCCGACCTCGACTAAATGCTCCATGGGTTTTCCCATGCTGTATTCATATGGTTCCATTCAATGGCAAAAATATCAAAATAGTTTCCTGTGCACTATTCACAGCACTGTGAAAATAGATGCAGTTTAGACAGCCAATCATTCCCAATGCAGCCCCACTGCATACTCAGAAATATCTGATGGTTATACAGTTTTTTGGGGTTTTTATATGTGTTTGACAAGGACATTTTAGATTTGTTTACTTTTAAGGGTTCCTGAGAACGTTTTGTACAATGTGTACCACCAGGCCATGACTGCAGAAGGGGCTCTTGTAAGCCATGAAGTCTGCCCGACAGAAGCAAACAATCTAAAAACTTGTGAATATTATTTCAGAATAACATGCTCTGTTGATCAAATACACCCAACGCCAAAGCATTTTAGTCCACACATCATACATCGTCTGGTAGAATTCATAGAGACATTTCAGTCATGCACCGTTACTATTTTAAGGATAAGTTTTAAGCACCAAAAACATTATTTCAGTGAAGACGGTGAGTGTGCATGATTACTTTGGTTTTCCATTCAGACACAAAAGTTTAAGCAAGATAACTGAGTATATTTGATTTGTAGAACTTTAATGGGAAATACTTACAAGAGAACCATGGAAAGTTTGGATACCCAAAGATGTCTGAGCCCTGAGACAACTTTTATCAAGGTAGTCCTTAATTAGCTTGTTAGAGACACAGCTCGTTCACAGTCATCATTAGGGAAGGCTGTGATGCTCCATTGATGTGTTGCAAATTTCAAAGCTTTATAAGTACCGACTCTTCAAACGTTGTCCCAATATCCAGCTCCTCTAAGCAGCTGCTGAGGGCTCTGAATAATAAAGTAATTGATACTTATAAAGCAGGAGTGGGCATTAAAAACACAGTAAAGCATTTTCAAGGATGCAGTGAAAAGGTGTAATATAATTTAGACATTGTTATTCTCAACAACCTGCTCAAAGGGCTGTTTGAGGGGTAAATCAAATCTTAATTTTGGCTACAAAGTACAAACAATTTTGTACTGTAGCAGCAATAACTGCCAAAATATGACATTATGAGAAAGCAATCTGAGGGAAACCTTTCCTGCTACCTCACCTCAAAATTCATTGTCTGAGGTTCCAAAAATGAGTATCCGAGCAAGCGTAGTGTACTTAAAAACATGTTCTAAGGACTTATTAATTAAAATAGCACATTTAAATGTGCTATTCAAAATGTAATCTATAATTTTATCTTTATTTTGAATTACTTTTTTTTTTTTTTTTTTTTTTTTTTTTTTACACTTAGCCTCATATCTTACTCACAGGTCATCCCTTATACTTCAGTTATCATCGGTAACAGAAGTTTTTAACCATTTTTTCTACACTTTTGAATGGTACTGTATCAGCCCCGCTCATTTATGTGTCCAGCTTTGATTTCTATTGAAAATCGTATACCCCAGCATACACTGGGACAAAACAAAAGGGAGAACTATCGCTTGTGCGAGACTTTTTCCAGATCTCGATCCTACCTGCACCTGGTGGATTTTGCTCCCACACATTCTGTTAGCACAATAGTTCCATTGATTTTCTGCAAATTCACAAAATCAGTGGAACTATTGTGTTCCATGTCGTCTCATTTATTGTATTCATTTGCATGTCTGTAACAGAGAAAAATGTGTGGAAGTGAGTCGAGCCTTGTGATATATTTATACTGTAAGGTCCTGCTGTAATTGTTCTCTCAACATTGGTTTTCATTGGTATGATTAAAGCTAAGTGGGGATGGTGGCACACATGGAACCGCGGTTTATTTTCTCGTTGGCGTCAGCTTCCACACCTTTATCTACACTCACAACTACAAATCCATTTGATTTATTTCCACTGATTTTTTCTATTTTCACAAATTATATCCCATTTGCAAATCTGATTTTAGCTTAATCATAAAACAGTTTCATAATAACAAACTTTGGCTAAACGAGAAGAAGTCCTGTATTATGTTATTGCGACAAGGTTTATGTTTTTTTCCAAGCTTTTGTATTAGTTTTGCAGATAAGTCTCCATTTGAAAAAGCCAACTCAAATGTCATGGACTGGATTCACTTTTCAACTTTTCTTTCATTAATTAGTTACATACATCCTCATATTCACTCAGACACAAGCAATATCCTTCATTGTTCCAAGAATTTTGAAAGAAACTGGGTGTAAGTCATTTCAATTTGAAGCCACTTCAGAATTGAATAACCTTCCCCAAGCTAGATCTGAGATCTATTACCAAAATTTCCAAATTTCAACAAGGAAATACAACTTTTTGTTGGTGCTCTTTAATTATTTATTTTTCAAGCTGAAAAATTTAAATTTAGATGTCTCATTTGTTATGAAATGCAACACTAGTAAGAACCTGCTATTACAAACATAAAATACTTCTTAACATTAGTCTCTAAAACCTAAAAACACAGAAATAGACTGTCAGTGAGGCCCAGGTTTTATTGTAATTTATGGAGGAATTACAACGTGTTTATACTGGCCACTGGATAGCTAGTTAGTGATGTTACTTCAGCAAGTTCATATGCGTTTTCAGTGTCTTCCCAATCTAGCCCAGTTTAACACGACTCGTGACAAGATTGTGCCAAAAAGGGTATCAAGCATTTGTTTGTCAGTTTGGTGTGTGGTAGTGTGAGCTCTCAAGTTGGGTTCTGCTCTCTCGTACCAGCACAGCTAAAAAACCAAATTTGTCTTGCATTGCATGTTTGAAAAGGGAATCGTTTTCCCTGTGGAAAAACAGATATTTCAATAAAACCTTAGAAAAATGTCTTCTTTAAGATGGATGTTTTCACACTATGTAGCTTAAGGAGGCCCATGTCAAGGAAACATGGGTACCTGGAAGAAATTGATGCATCCGTGGGGAATGCTTAAGAACATCCCATATATTTATAGGGAGGTGTATTTCCTTTCCCAGAACACCTTAAAGTGAGATGAGAATTGGGATTGCCTTAAAAAAATAAAAATAAATCAGTGATTCACATGTATTAAATACATAACCACAAGCAAGAATCTGCAGATAGCTGTGTCACAAAGTCCCTCCCTACAGAGGGGAAAAAGCTACTCTGCAGCTGTGGGAGCAGAAAAGAGATGAGAAGGATATTTGCTATGTATGAAAATTAGAAAGGATCACAATAGATATGAGAGTGTCAGAGAAGGGATAGATACAGATCTGTGGGAGGCAAAGTGAAAGAGTTAGCCCAAAGAGTTAGCATTTCAAGAACTTGTACTGTCACGAAGCGAGTAGATGCTGGGAATGAAACTGAATTCTGTGAATATCTTTTAAAAGATCCATATTAAAAAATATTAAAGCAGCTGCCTCTGGTGCCTGGTGCTAAAGAGATAGAAGATGGAGGGTTTAAAAAAAAAAAAGTGACGAGAGGCGAGGCTAAGAACTAGTATTGAATAAATCAAGAAAGACCAGATGATTTATTGAGCAGTGATCCGAGGCCAGATCGGATACCAGAAACACTGCTCAAGGACTTTTACTAGTTCTCATTTCTAATGTCGGCGTGCGGTGAGTTATATGTAATTAAAGTGATAACTACATTTTGCTGTTGCTTGCTTGAAGTTCAACCATATAAACGTTTGAATAGTGATTAAAGTAATCTAATCACTTTTTTGCAGAATTTTACTGCAAACAATTTTGGGTGATAAAATTAAAGGATGGAATGATTTCACAGGCCACACTTTATCAAACACATGACATTCACTGGCACCAGTCACAAAACATACAAGAGCAAATATACTTTCCTCCTCTATTTGTCGTTTCAGTGAATTTATGCACAAATGTAAAACTATGAAGCTGTGTCATCAAATATTTAGTTCTCTTTTGAAAATCACAGTCATTGTCAAACTATACGCACATGCACAAGTCTGATTTCCGCTCAGCTGATATCAGGTGTGGACACACCCCGGGTAAATCATTTGTATATATAGTCACTATTTCCACCACAACTAAATAGACATAATCAAAGCAATACGCTCATTAGTGAGGCAAAAAATAAATAAAAAAATCACAACTACAACGTTAAATGCTATATGGAAAAATTAAGCATCCAGCTCTGTAAGTTCAGAGCAAAGGACTCTGCAGAGGTACAAAAGAATGCATGATTTCTATAGTACAGCCTTACATGAACATGATCGGGAGGGAAATGTACATGGTGAGTATGGTGTGTTGGATGATCAATCTCTAAAAGGTCATTTTATTTTTAAAGTTGTATTAGTAAGGTCTTTCGGAGCTATACCGACGCACGAATGTGATGTACAGCCCAAGTTACTCATAGCACCAACAATTACATTGACGAATATCAGTTTGCGTACAGCTAAAGACATCTTCCTTCATGCAACTGGCACCTGGACTCTGGCTTCTGGGAGTCAGATGTCTGAATGATAGACATTCTGTATCAACTTTTGTTAAAATTTAAAAATCATGCACTTTCTCAATTCGATCATGAGCAATATGATTTTATTTTTTTAATAGCAGCTTTGCAAACTATGCAAACTACTTTCCTCTCTAAGGTAACCTTGCAGCATCTTCCAGTGTGACGCAACGGGCAGCTTGCAGAGCTGTGCTTTGAGTTTCCTTAAACATGCTTGTTTCATTGGTGCAATGTCTTTATTTCTTATTTTAGAATAAAAAAAGCTTGATATCTCTTCAGCTTAAATCCCCCAAGACGGCATATTGAATCCACCTAATGACTGTTTAGTAGCTCTGTGTCAGGACACCATGAACACAGAAAGCAAAGATTTAAAAGAACGAAGGGAAGAAATTGGTGTGACTGATGGGGAGCTCTAATAAACATGCTGATTCATTCATCTGCAAGCACCAGGAAGCACATCCTCTGGGAAAGAGGGGTCAAACACATTAGCTCCCTGCATTGAGCGAGCGCAGTGCTTTTAGAGAACTGCAAGCGCTTGACTGTCAGGGATGCATCACCTCTGCCTTGTTTCTAGGGTCTCTGTGGAATTGGAGACAGAACTGTGGGGGCGTGTCTGGGAAAAGAAAAAAAAAAAGAAGCTAATCACGCACCGAGTTTACTTCAGGAAAGTAAGTCAGGAATTCACAAATTTCTATTCAGGTGTCACTGCCTGTTTTTTTGTTTGTTTGTTTTTAAACAACGTACGCATGAAACAATATTAAAGGCTTAAAAATGCAATGTAGACCACGGCATGAAGCAATATTTTTTTTTTTTTTTATGAGCACTGTGTAATCTCATGTGTACTTAGAAGTGGGCTGTTTGGAGTTAATAAACTTTTCATATTACTTTTATGTTTCATGTATTTTTCAGGAATCCCCACAGTCTCCATCAAAGGCCTGGGGGTCTTACTAATCACAGCCTAGCTTTTTATGAACACATCAATATTAATACAAAAACAGTAGGATGTATTAACACAACTTTAATGACTGCTGATACAAGTGATTTTGTGATCTGGTGTAATTAATGGAAACGTTTGCAGTTTCAACTACATGTTTACACACCCCTAAGGAGTCTGAGAGGAGAGTCAATAGAGAGTTACTTGCACTTAAATTATAGCACTTTATAGGATAAAGTTAATTTCAAAGTATTTTATGAATGGATTACTTGATAAGTCAATGTAATAATCACAACAAAATGTTGTGATTACCAAAATTATAATTTGCTGCAACCCTATGATTAGCCGTGAGAAAAACCTCCTGTTTGGCAGCAGAAACGAGGACAAAAATCATCATGGAGGTTGCTCACAACACGGGCTGTCTTGAATCATTATGGCTCTGCACACTGTGATGCAATGCTTTAAATAATATGCACACCTGCTGAGGTTTATAGTTCTGTCATAATTCTAGGGGTCTTCTGATACCAGGTGGCTAGCTGGCTCCTTCTATCTTGCGGCAAATTAAACAATTCCATCTATGAGAGGGACAGACTTCCTGCTTTCAAGGGGTGTAGCCACAGGAGTCGGCTGAAAAGTGCATGGATTCGGCTTTGTTCACTCTGTCCCTGATGCGTAGCTAACGCTAGTTAGCCAGCTGTCTGAAGATATCAAACCGTCTTGTCATGACACACCAACAGCGGGAGCACATGAATTAGTGAGCAGTCTCTTCTGCTCCATCTGTGTTGAAACTGATGATTAAATCAATGACAATAAAGCTGATTATATTATCTCAATCAACTGGAATCATCATGATGTTCACAGGTGTTTGTCATGTCACGTATATGACCATATTTCTTTTAACCTGATCTCTGTGTCGAAGTAATGAATCCTTCAGAAGAAAATTAATGATTCTCACAACTTCTTAACTGTGTTGAAAAAAAGAATGTTTGTTAGTTATATATAAAGCTAGAAATGATATCATTCATATTAGGGGATGGGTCTCGATAAGTATAAACTTCTACCTACTCCTATTTGGATAAAAACTCATTTTAAAAAAAGGCATCTATTTCACACCACCACCAGACTGCTGATACTAACCTTTCTGAGTCGCTTTGTATTTTACTTTATTTTAGCTTGTTTGTTCGACATAAAAAAACTGTGAAAGAAAATCCATCCCTGACAGAAAATTTTCTGATGATCCCTGGATTAAGATATAAAGATGAAGACCACAAAAAAAGTCCAAAAGTCTGCATGCATGAACTCCACCAAAGCAGGCGTGTATTTCAGCATATGGAGTGAAATTAGAGAATTGCTCTGGATAATCATTTGAAATGCGGTGGAAATATCTTAAAATCCAAGAAATCTTATAAATAAATAAAAATAAATTGACATTGTAAACTCGCTTGTTAATTTTGAAGTTTGATAATATTGTTACATTTGCGGGAAAAAAAATACTCAAATTAAATGGTGAATTCTGTTATTATCAAGAAAGGGACAGTTTACATATAACTCTTTTGTTCTTCATCCAACTGTATTTTTCATTCTTGGATTATGTATAGTTTGAGTTGTAACTTTAAAACTGATTCTAAGATTTTACACTGAAATGAGTGAAATTAATGAATGAATTCATGAATGAATAGGCAGTCCCGGGGGGGAAAAAAAGGAACAAATTCATGTTAAAATTCCTTATCCTCTTTTTCCAGCTATGGTAATCTAATTATATCATTTAACATTTGCACAGAAATGTATAAACCATTGCTTGTTTTCCATAAGCCCCGAATCAAGTGCAAAAATGATTTAGCCAACATGTCCAAGCAAGACGCAAGTGATTGCAGTTACCCTTGAAATTCAGGAATCACTTCACATTCACAAAGAGGAAAAGAGACAACCTTTTTTAACAGTGCACATCAACAACAACTGCCTGGAAGGGGGAAACAATAGCTGCTTTTAAGAATCACTAACTATTCCTGCAGAAGGAAAAGCTTCTTGGAAGGTTTAACTTTTTCTTAAACCCAAACTGTCTGGGTACTTGGTAGCTTAATAAGCAGGTCTAGTTAACAAAACAAAACAGAGTAAAGACCTGCCAATTTACTTGCAACCCTACGACAGGTGGCAATTCACATTTCGAGTAACTACTGGATTTAGTTTACTTTACTGTGGATCATTCACACTGTAACCATCAGTACAAATGTAAGGCGATTTTGTAAACATTCATAGGAATGCGGTTTAAATGACATTCCTTAACCCTTATGCGGTCTTAACATTCTGTTTACTCCCCTTGTCCTGTGGGTCAACAATGACCCGCCCTACCAAAGCCCCAAAATAAAGCAACTTAATTGAATTTTAAATGCAAAATCTATTTTGTATGATGAAACCACCTGTTATTTATCTATTCAACTCAATTCAATACATTTTCTATCATGTATTTTTTGTTTCACAATACAAAAAGACAATCACCAGTTTTCAGGATTACACTTTTTTTTTTACCACAAACCAACTGTCAGTTGGACCAACAGTTTTCTTGTTTTCTCACTTTTCTTATAATAAAGGTTTATTATTGCTATTATATAAATGTGAAGTAATTACTTGTTAATTAATTATATTGAAAGGGAAAAAAAACAGTGAACTTTTTTTCTGGTATTTAAATGTTTTTATAATTCACGGGTCAAAAATGACCCATAAGACAATCTTTGTACCCTAGTGGTGTACAGACTTTTTCTAATGATGGGGTCCCTTTAGGAAAAGATAGTTTAAGGTATTTTTTCTACAGCTAAACATGGTAGTGGGTCACTTTTAACCTGCAAGACAACAGGAGGGTTAAGGACTATAAAATAACGTGTTACAGGTTACATTTAAGGGGGAAGTATTTTGTGGAATGCATTCTAGAAAAAACTCAAAATGCTGCTCACTGATTCCAAGCCATTGGAATAAGCAGGTATCATTGTGGGAAATATACACAACAGCACAATGCCTCAGCACCAATAAGTCATCCAAGCAGGCCGCTGTGTCAATGGTGAAAGCATCCCTTTCCCATGGACAAGGGACACAAGATCCCTTGTGTAAATATAGCTCTCATTTATCATGGCTCATTCAAATGTGTCAGGATGCCCTGTGGGTAACTGGGGCTATATGCTGCTGGAAGCAATGTGTAAATTCAGAAACTATAGTGGACATTACTTTTACACCGTCTTATGTTAACACTCCCACAATAGAGTGGTACTGAGGCCATTCCAGGAACACCTCATTGATTGGAACTGTTCATCTTTGCTTTTAGTTACACATGCATCCGTTTCAGTCAAGACAAAGTATGGGCATTTACATTTATGCGGGTAGGTGGATGAGGCATGAAGGGCAAAGAATATGGAGAAGACAGAATAATTAACTGCATCTGTCTGAAACATTTTACAGGCTCCACTGAGGTCACCAAGTTGAACTGAACGTCACCTTTCATTTCCTGGGTAACAGGTCTGTGAGCAATGTTATCACAAGGCCTCTGGGGTTCAAATAGACTTGTATAATCAGCTGGCCAAATGATTTAGCAAATTGCTTTTTATTATTAGAAACAGTCCATTACATCCGAAAATAAATACATTAACTACACAGTATGAATGATGCCAACACCTTCCCATCCTTCTCCTCCTCCGGTGGGCATTCTCCCAACTCCTCCACAATGCTATCCCTTCTAGCAAGAGCCTCACTGGAAAAAAAAAAGAGAAAGAGAGAGAGCGTGCAAAATGTCTTGGATGCGTTGACACCCAGTGCCTTGGCTGTGTTGGTGGCTAAATGAAAAGGTATGAAATTAAACAAATTAATTCTCCTATTTGACTGGCTGACAGGCACGATGCCTGTCACTGCAGCTTAATGCGATTCTGGGAGGGGAGAGGGGCAAGAGGGGAGCCTGCGGCAGAAAAGCCAAGTCAGAACGTCAATTGTCAAGCCTGGACAGGAAGGTTAGCAGACCTGAGGGATACCAGTCGTGCAAAGATGGCATACAAGGGGAAATAGACACAGTGCGGGGGGAAAAAAGGCAGGAAAGAAAGACTGATTAAAAACGATGACAAAGAAAGTAAGAAAAAGAGTGAAAATAGGTAGAAGTAAGTAAAATAGAAAGATGTGACAATGGGGATGGTCATGGTAGGGGGCACTTTTAAAGTGAGAGAGCAGTTGAAATTTATTGCAAATAACTGCTCCTGATGCTCCGCCGTTTCAATTTCACACAACACAATTCCACAGCTCTGGAGCAAATGTGTCCCTGTCGGCATCACTTAGGCTTCCGCAGGTCTCTGCCTCACACCTATGAACCTCCCTCTGCCTTCTCCCCCTCCTCCTACTCTTTCACCTTTGCGTCTTGTCTTTCTCCAGCTCGTCTCACCCTTGTCCCCATCTCCCTTTTTCTTTTAAATGTTGTGTTTAAATGGTTCACCACTGCAGGGAGCAGGAGGGGGGCAGTAAATGAGAGGAGACTCATAGATATTCCTTATAAATATATTGACTACTGGGAACGTCAGTTGGATACTCCAATACCATGGAAATATGTTTTTAAAACACTATACATAGCAACACTTGATAATAAAATAAGATATTTCCAACACAAAATGTTTTATAAATTTTTGGAAACAAAAAAAATTTTGTATGTGTGGGAAATAGAACCATCCCCGAACTGTCGATTCTGTCAAGAAGAGGAGGAGACAGTGGAACATCTTTTTTGGTACTGGGTACCTCTGGGGTGTTTTGGTTTGAGGTTGAAAATTGGTTGTCTGTACACGGCATCCAACTATATACAGGTCTGTTTACGGTGCTATTTGGTAACCTGGCAGAGGCAGAAGGCATACAAAATATAATCCTTTTACTTGGGAAAATGTTTATTTTTGGTTCAAAATGTAAGAATAGATTAAATATCAAAAGGTTTATGAATTATGTTAAACTATATTGTAAAATTGAATGTGGGATGACATATGGAGGTAATAATGAAATGTATGGAAAACGATGGATTAAACTTATAGAAGGGGAACATTGGGAAAACTGAGACAAAGAAAAAATAATAAACTAGCCTAAAAGGTAACTCAAAAAAGATAGATTTGCTATAAAATGTTTTTTGTTATAGTGATCATTTATTCTTTTACTTTAATGTTTCTTATTTTTATTAATTGTTTTGTATTATTATTATCATTATTTTATTATCCTTAACCTGTCTCATTATTATTATCTGTACAATTTCTATAGTTTTAATCTTATGAGTGAAACAGCCTATGTAAATTGTGTTTTGATCTATGTTATAGACTTAATTAAAAAGGAAAAAAAAAAAGAAAAGAAAAGAAAAGGATAAAGAAGAAAAAAGGTCCTCCATTAGGGGGGGGTGGTGGATGGGTTAAAGAAAAAAAAAAAAAAAACAATGAGAGGAGAGCGACAGCAACCGAAGTAATCATGAAGACATGGGGAGGCAGAGAGCAAAGCTTAAATTCCCAAAAGTTAAACTCGTAAAAACAAAAAAAACATACTTTTATAAGATTTTGTATCTCAGAGAAGGAAAAAGAAAAAAAGACAAGAGCAAAAGAGAAGGGGGAGGGCCGTGTCTTGATTATGTCCGACAGTCAAACCAGGGTTGTCACGCAAATGAGACGTGTAGCCACTAGGAAGCCTATTAATGATTAAGTAATTAAAAAAAAACCTAACCGTTGATCAGAGGTTTTACAAAATGTATTTCATTCAGGGTTCTGACACAGGATACTCGCCTCAGTTCTTCCTTTTCACCACATTCGGCAAGGCAGGTCAGAGGGATGGAGGGATAAATGAGTCCAAGTAAGGTTAAAAAGAATATTATTCGTCTGAGGTGTGTTTTAAATAATTGATTTTCGAGATGAGAACAGCTCTGGATTTATAAGTGGCAGGGGCCATTGTGTGGGAGACTTTCTTTACCCACCGTTTTAAGGCTTCCTATCCTTGCATTGAATTGACAAATAAAATCTTCTGGGTACATATGACTGTCTAAGCGTACTGAATTCGCATACACATTTCACTGATGAAGACCCAGGAGTTCAGCTAATCTGCACCTACAGCATCAGTAGCACCAGTGCTTTTCCCAACAGTTATCATCACTCCAACATGCAACGACACAGCTGGATTAGCGCTGCATGCTTCAGCAGGAGCATCGCGAGCACCAGCAGCAGCATCTAAGTGGCAGGAAGAATCAGTTCGGGAAGCAGCCAGAGAGAAGAGTGACGAGGCGGAGAGAGGAGCAGCAACAACAAGGAGGTAAAGAGGAGAGAAAGAGCAGCACAGAGAGCTCCACTCAGTCTGCTGGGGTTTGATAAGAGTTATTATTTCATTGTCTCTCCCTGGGCCAAGTCCTGAGCTGGCTTGCACATACACAGACACACAAAGACACACACACACAAACACACAGATTCTAATATACACTCAAGAATGATAAATTAGGAGAAAAAATACAGATAAAGGACATTTTGATGAAGGGCGTTGGGGAAAACAAGCCACAGAGCAGTAATCAGTATGAGCGAGACAGTTCCACCTTTTACTTCTTGACCTTTTTTGTTTTTTGTTTTTTTTTGTTCTCCAATCAAACACAGACAAAGTGCAACCTGTGTCTGCACTCCCAACACTGAGGTTTGGTCTGTGTGAATGTCGGACATTTTCTGCTTGTCCAGCTTAAAGATAGGCCAAGGATAAATCTTTGGAGCAGCATTTGTTTCATGTTAATGTGAACAAATCCTGTCACCAAACCAGAATTCTGACTTTAATCTTAAAAAATTCTAATAAAAGATCAAGACACTTTTTCATTTCTTCTCACTCATATAAAAGGACAGGATTGAACGTCTCAGTCAGCACCGCGAGCAAATCTAATCTTTTATTTCTGCCATCAGCTTAGTCGAATTGAGTTTCTCAGGACCTGGACTCTTTTCAAAGTGTGGTAGATTATTTGATGTTGTTCTATCCACTGAAAGTTAGTTTGTCCCCATGAGAGATTTATTTATCTTGCTGTGGGGCATGAAGCCAAGCAAAACCTGCACACTCTTCCTTTAAAAGCTACCAGGATCAAGCTTAGAATCAACCCCACAAGAACGTTCTTTTTTTTTATGTCCATGCCAATCACCTTCAGCTATCAGACAAGGCTAAATAGACTACATGACAGCATTTATTTAATGATGACTATATGTTTACTGAACCAGTAGGTACAGTAGCACAATGCAAAGCAAAACACATTAAATAGTAAGAGACACATTCCACTTTCCTTACAAAGCAGGAGCTTATTATGCAGCTGACCAACACAGTGAAAACATCACTTGTTTTCCTTCTATACATGTTTTTCCTACATACTTCCTTTTGCCATCTAAAACAAGATGCGAGAAAGAAATGCGACTGAAGAGCAACCGACAAAATGCATTTTTGTGGAATAAGACATACTTCCCACTCAGCCTTCTTCTGAAACCACGTCAGTGATCCACAGCTGTGCTTCAAAAGCTTTTATATTTGCACAGATAGACCTGATATAATACATAATAGAGAAAATAATAGAGATCACACTTAAGCCTGAAAGTGTTGATATTGTTTCAGTCAAGTCCTTAGCCATGAGAAGAAGATGCTCTATACAAGGAAGTGCTGGTTGAGGCCTGTATTGTGTGAAGGGTTGTTGCAGTTCAGAGCTTTGAAGTTCTAACATAATTCTAAATTTGTTAGTGAAAAGGACAAGAATAATGACACAGTGAAATTCTTATTGTGCATGGGTGCTTATCAGCAGTAGGGCTGGTAATTGGAACCTGATTACGAATAGAAATCCATCCAAAAAACAAAAACAAAAAAACACCCAGTTTGTTTATTTTTCTAAATTAACCAATTAAACATGAATTTGCTCCCATCATCCCCATGAACCTATAGTTTTAGATAGGTAAAGATAGATATGCAATGAAAAGGAAGGGCATTCCTTAGCCTGACATTATGGCAAAATGAATAGCAAAGGGGTGTCCATATTTGTCAGCACAAAAGTACTCCTCACTATTACTTGTGTTGCTACAAAGCTCAGAATGTGTGAAATGGTAAGCATGCAATAAAAGAGCAAACGTTATATTAAAAAATAAAAAAAAGGGACGGGCACCGTCGATCATCTTGTTATTCAAGCATAATTGTGCTTGAAAGACAAGGTGGTAGTATGACTTGAATGCATGCAAAACTGGGCACTTATAAAGACTGGCAGCATTTAAATAACAGGAAAAGAGCAGAGAGTAGGCTGTGCAAGAGATGCAGTAATGGCTTTGACATTTTAGCAACACCTCTTTTATGTTGCTCTACAAAGTGCCATGTAAAACAAGGTGAGAAGCTGAAAAGAGTGAGGAAAGACTGTAAATGTTCCCGCTGGATGGCAACCGCAGCGCGATTGTAAAAACGCTCAGAATGAGACGAATAATTGTTCATATTAAAAGAAGAAAAAACTTTTTACTCTTTTAAATCAGTATTTGCTTTAAAGTTAAGCGATGGTCCTCAAACAGTGGACGTTTACCCCACAGGGAAGGGGAAGCATGTACGATCAGAGGAGAAATGGACTGAAAGTATTTTGCATGTGCATAATTTATGCTTTCTGGTGCCGTCTTGGAGAGCTTTATTACATAATTATTAAATTAGGAACCCTTTTTATGAGTTTTCCCCATCCTATCACAGTTAATGATGAATACGATTTTTTTTTTTTTCTTTGCCGTTAAAGAGGGGCATGTCAGGGCAAGTCTGACAATTACTGCTCCAGAGAGGGCCGGCTCCCTCACTGTGTCCCTGGGGCAGGTGGAGCTCAGAGGGAGGGCAGCTGGTGCTACGTGGCATGAACCATGTGGCCATGTTCAGTCCTTCATCCTTCATTAGAGTCTGTTTGTTCCCAACCCTTTCCACCATCCTGTTCCATTCCACCGCTGTCCCGACCTCATTTATCTCCACAGTCTCCTGTGGAACTTGCCTTCCCTCAGGGATGTCCAACAGAGGAAAAAGTGTCAGTATAAAGGAGCGTTAGCATGTGTAAGTCTGTGTGCTTTTACCATGCCCCAGACATAGAGACAGAAAGTAACACAGTGTTCTACATAACACTGTTATACTGTTGTACATGTATATGTACGTATTAACAAATGACAACTAAAAATGTGCATATGCAACAGCAAAAGCCAAGCAGCATTCGCCCCGATAAAAGTAACCGCTGCACACACAATCACTTCAACATAAACCTGGAAAAAAAAAAAAAACAAGTAAACTCAACACTGGTCATGAATTCCAAACCTGCTTCGGCGACCCTAACAGTACAGTTCCATTTCCTCTTTTCACGTCCACAACCTCTCATTCTTTCTCCCATCCCTCACAACCTTTTCACAGAAAGTCACTAACTCACTAGAATTGTAAAAGAGTCAAACACAAAGTGTTAAACACAACTGGTCAGGCTCAAATATAGCAATGGGTGATCTAACTTACAGGGGTTGTTATGAGTTCACGAGTCGCATAACTAATTGGTGAAGAGAATGGTAAAAAACACGTCAAACATGTCTGAGAAGTATCGTGTTTTTAATACACGATGGGGGAAAAAAAATCTAATCTTTATAAAATGGCAAGTAATCTCAACCTACTGATACTAGGATTTCACACTTAATGTCCGGGGTAAATAAGTTCTTTAGGGAAAATCTAAAAAAGGAAAAGCATTTCCGCAAGGGGCATTATCCATCTATGACTGTAGAAACCACATTTAGACCAGCAAATTGAGAAGAAATTCATCTGCCATCTTGCACTGATTGGATGTAATGCAACAGTCTCCCCGACCCAACGGAGCTTAAAAGCTTGATAATTGAATGAATTTACCTACAGCTCACTCACCACATGAGACAAAGGGAAGCATTTTCCCTCAAAGACATATAATACCACAGATAAAGCCTTTTTCTCTTTCTGAAAAGTCCAATCCAGGTGTGAAAATGATATCTCCGTGCTCCCTGAACCACTGTTACAATTTTGAGCTCAGTGAATCCGGGCATTGTCATCTCGGAATATGCCCGTTCCATCAGGGAAGAAAAAAAATCCACTGATGGACCAACCTGGTCATTCAGTATATTCAGGTAGTCAGCTGACCGCATTCTTAGGGCACATAACGTTGCTGAACTTAGACCCGACCAGCTGCAGCAACCCCAGATCATAGCACTGCCCCCACAGGTTTGTACGGTAGCTCGCACTAGGCATGATGGGTGCATCCCTTCATCCGCTTCTCTGCTTGTCCTGATGCTCCCATTACTCTGGAACAGGGTAAATCTGGATTCATCAGACCACATGACCATCTTCCATTGCTCCAGAGTCCAATATTTATGCTCCCTAGCAAATTGAAGCCCTTTTTTCAGATTAGCCTCACTGATAAGGGGTTTTCATAAGGCTACACAGCTGTTTAGTCCCAATCCCTTGAGTTCCCTTCACATTCTGTGTGTGGAAAAATTGACTGTTGTTTTTTTTCCGATATGATTTCACCAAATGTTTAAGTGATCACCGATCACGATCATTCAAGATTTTTTTTTTTTCCCCGACCACATTTCTTCCTCAAAGATGATGGCTCCCCACTATCCTTCCAGTTTTCAATCATGCACTGGACAGTTCTTAACCCAATTTTAGTAGGTTCAGCAATCTCCTTAGATGTTTTCTTTGCTTGATGAAAATTAAAATGAACATCTTTTCCACGACCAAAGGATGTGGATAACGGATAATCATCCATGCAGTAATTCTCCAAGGAGAGGCTCTTACCTATTTGCCTAGTTAAATCCTGGCGGGGACTTTCTTTTTGGACGGGCAGTGTATAACTGAAGTCCCAAGATTCACCTTGGACTGATCTGAAATGTGAAGACTCACAAGTACTCACAACTTTCCTCGTTTCTCATGGTGGTTAGAGCCATGGGAAGAGAATAAAGTTAAAAATATTTGATTGCGAGTAAACATACCCATTGTTTGACCCTGTGTCTTGGAAGGAAGTGGTCATTTTGGCTCATATCATATCTTACCCACACAGTGCAAAACGTTTCCCATGGTCCATCCAGGAAAACTGATCACAAAGAAATGATAATGTGGGAAAAGCGTGGTCCAAAGAAATGTTTACTTGCCATATAAGGTGACTTTCAACTAAAAATACTTAAAACTAAGCCAGAGGTATGAAAGAATTTACTCAATGCATTAGGAAGCCTTTAACAGCCTTGTTGTGGGACTCAAGCCAGTGCCGTGTCATTGCAACGGATCTGTGATTCCCTTATAAAGCAGAATAGGGAGGCTTTGCCACAGGAACGAAAAGCAGAGATGGGGGCAAGATTAAGGATGAGAGCAATAATGGAGAGAACAGAGAGCATCGAGAAGGAGGGACAAACACGGCTGTGAACAGATTGAAAGTGTCAGTGCCCCAGTTTACAGCAGATGGGGATTTCACAACACGCCGCTCTCCTCTTCTTCTCTATTTACTATTCTTCCACTTAAGCTTAGCGAGAAACATCTCTTTAGTGAGACTGTCATGGCTATTGTCAAAACACATTCATTTTGTGTCACACAAAGAACAATTCGGTGCAATGATGTAAATTCGTCAGCAGCACTATGTGGTTACTTGTGTCTATTAGAATGAAAAACAACAGTAACAGGGGCAAGTTGATCTCTTCGAGCAAAAGAAACCAGAGCCGGCGCCTCTGTCCGCCTGCCTCCATCCTCAAGGAGCACCCAGCATCGTAATGAGTTAGAAAACTTATATTTGAGTGAATTAATATTGTCGATGAGGTGGTGCTGAGGGTAAGAACCCCAGCCTACGCTTGTCTGTGAAACATGCTGGTGTTTGTGCACTCTGAGTGCAGCCGTTGCCAGGTTCAGAACATCACTCACTTGAACTCTACAGATCCGCTCATGTGAACTCAACAGCAATCCATTCTCAGCCTCCTCTTACTATATGTGCGCAGATGCCCGTGTAGTCACACACACTCACTCACACACGCACGCGCACCCACACACACATTGCAATCAAGCACAAGCACAACCAGATGCTCACTCACGGAGTAGGAAAATTGAATCATTTTACATTCGAGTTTTCAACAGCGTGATGTTTACAGCTGTTTCATCTCGCTTACTTTTCAACAGTGATGAAAGATAGCATCACACTGAAAGTATATTACACTTCTGGCCTCTCTTTAAAGCAGGCAAATCATTTACAGTTGATTTGTAAACCAAGAATATTAGAACATACAACACGTATAAGTCCAATATAGTTGAATACTTGTGGGAGTGACATTTGTAAAGCACATATTCTGTAATCTCAAATAGGAATCCATTTTTTTTATTGTTGTTATCTAAGTTGAATCTTTTTTTGCATATAGTTGCAGAAAGAAAAAATAATTAACCAAAACTGATACTTACACTGTTTTACCAAAGTTGTGCTTTCTAAGAGGTACAGATTATTTAAAACGTGACAGGACTCCTTTCTACTACAACAAACCCTTAAGATTATCGGTCACAGTCATGTGACATTTAACTTTGGTTATTTCATTCGTTATTTTGTACAGTCTTTTAAGCAACAGGAAGCATTCAGAAAGCTCTTAAATACAGTTGTTTGCAAGCTGCATCAGGAAACAGAGTAGTGGAGGTGTTGATACACTGTGAGGACTTAAAGGCTGATTTATGCTTCAGACGCAAAGCCTCTGACGCTCGGACGCAGAGCCTCTGCGAGCGTCAAAATCTTGACCACTCCCCCACGCAGAGGCTCTGCGCGCGTTCTCGTGCACCTCAGAAAAATCCTGACTACGCGACAGACGCACGCAGACCACCAACGGAAGTGCGCAGACAAAAGCGGCTGTGATTGGTCCTCGGTGTGCCTTTCCGGTTGTCTGTGTGGCTTCCTCCTTTGCATTTTCACCAACTCCAATAAAAGAAGCTGTTCTTCTTCGATGTCGAGCACCTCCAGATCCATATCTTGCATACACTTTTTTTTTTTTTTTGAAAAATAAACACTTCCGCCGGCGCCCCCGAAGTTCTCATCACCGTCCACCGAAATTCTCGCGAGGGGAAACTGCTGTGCGTCCCGAGAAATTCCAGACCGAGGTTGCAGAACCATAACATGAAAAGTGGTTCGCGACCAGAGCAAAGCAACACGTCAAGACGATAGACGCAGAACTATAATCCGCCCTTTAGCCTTAGGTCACTTGAAAGAATCCAGAAAGGTACGCAAGGTGTCCCTTACATTTATTCGCAGTCTTTTTTTGCTGAGTTATGATGAAAACTACTGAGCAGAGGGCAGAAAGGGGAAAGAAAGAGTCGGCTGGGGGAGATTGGAGGGTGAGGTAGTGTAGTTTAAATCTTTAACCACAGCCATTACTTCTTTGCCCAAAGAGTAAATGCGTGTGACTCAATTGTGACACAACTGTCTAATGATGCTTTCCCTTCTAACTAGAGTCCAGCAATTGTCTCACACGGAGATTTGACTCCACCAAAGCAAAGGTGACAGGGATGACACCATTTACAAGAATGACTCACCCTTTCAAGCTGGGTATAAAAACTTCAGCCATTTCCCTTTGCCAGATCCAGGCTAATTTGTTTAGACTGGAGGAATTAAAAAAGAGGAATACACTGTAATTGTCTTTTTTTTTTTTTTTTTCCTTTTTATACTGGCACTGTCAACGTCTTTCATTTATCCTGGCTGTAGGACACTCCGATACTGATGGACAGCGGGTATCTCTATTAATAACTGTTATTTCAGCTCCCTTACCTCACTGGACTGCTTGATTAAAAATTAAATGAAAACTCTAATGAAGCTGCTATCACTGTGTCCACCAGACTTTTCCTGGTGTGCTCAAGAGGCCAAACACGGTCCAGTCCGTAATCTCTTTAAAAGCCCCAACGCTCTCCCACCCAAACATTCCCCCTAACTTAAAGCCTGATACCTCACTATCTCAAAAGAGCCATCCTGGCAACAGCCTCTGTACAGATTGTATCTTGAGCACAGCGGTGTCATGCTGCACCAAGGCCTAGTGCAGGCATTAGCACATGTGGCTAACAAGGGAGGCTGCAGATCGGATTACGTCTCTGCCTCTTGTGGGTAGGATGAGCAGAAACACATGTGTAGCAGTCGCTGGTTTAATGAGCACATTAAGCACATCAGCACACTCAACATAAAGCGTCTGTACAGACATCTGCATTTTGTCGACATAAGGAATCATCCTAATGAAAAAAGAAATACCTTTCTTTTTTTTTAACTCTGGAAAAGTCAAAAATCCGAATTTGTAGACACAGGAACTTTCCTCTCCATGCACAACAAATAAGCACAGCAATAAAATACAAATATCTAATCTTTTTCCATTTGCCATCAACTTTTGATGACAAATGGAAAAAGATTCTGTTCTAAATTTGAGCTTGATTTGGAAATATTTTCTCATCGTCCTCTTTACAAAGAGAGGAGAGACAAATAAAAAAAAAAACTGAATACGATAAAAAGAAGATAAAACACCAGCACAGGATGATCAATTTTCACCAACTCTGTAAAACTGCACATCGAACTCCCTGTAAGATCTAACATGCACAAACAATACAAAAAGGGACAAGAGACAAAGGAAAACAGTTAGCCCAATAGTGTCTCTGCTAGTAGGCTTTAGCTGACTCAGATCAATAGTTATTTACTCCCTCCAACTGGTTTGGAATAAAAGAGAGAGAGGGAAAGGGAGAGAAAAATAGTGTGAAAGAGAGATGCAACTGTGCAACAAGGTAATCAATTTCAGTTGTAAAAAAGTGAACCTGAGCCCGTACTATTATGAAATTAAAAATATGTGAACAAAAAAGCAACTAATAAATGTCAAACCATATTTTATAATCATTGTATCCTTCTTGCTTTATATGCTGCAAATTCAGTGTGGTATGTGTGAGCAACCTACCGGAAACCGATCAGGTAAAATCTGTTCTCTGGACCGAGGTGATGTGGCCCGGTTTTTGTTGAAGAAATGCAAGCGCTCGTTTAGGAAGTGGGGTAGGTGAATAGGGAGGAGAGATCATTTAAAGGTGAGAATAGTGTTCCAAAACCTGTATGAAAAAGAATGTTGGAGGGGTGAAGAGCCCTGAAAATGAGGGACTGTGGTGACGCTCCTGGACTGACAGACACTGAGATGGCGAGGGCACAAAGATAAGAGAGCCACAGCAAACAGCAAGTCAGAGCGAGTAATGGAAAAAGGAGGGGTCGAAGACAGAGCGGGAGACTGTGAGTGGTAACAGGGTGGGCATGAATGCTGTACTTGGGAAATTCAGAGGAAAGCCTTGAACCAGTGTTGCTATGTTGTCCTGGGCTATGAAGGCTATGACAGAGACAGCATGAACTGACATTAGAGGTCACATCTCATCCTGCAACACCAGCCCTGTAATTGAATCCGAATTAAAGCCAGTTCTCAAATAATCCATCCCCCAGATCATGGCTGAGTGTGTAACAGCCAAAGCCTGAGCACTGTGCTGTACAGTACATTAAAACCCTTCATTACCATGAATAAATCGCCTAACAAGATATGAAGTGCCACTCCACATTGAGTTTTTCCCTGTGCAAGGAGAGCCTAGTCTACCCTGGGATTGTGGGGTGGGGTGCGCAGATAAAAAAAAAAGAAAGACAAGCAAGATAGTCCAATCACTGTCAGTGACTATGAATTATACATGGGTTGTAGTTTTAACGCCTTCTATTCACTCCCCCACTTTGTCACTATTAAATATTCACAGCAACATCTTTGTAGGCTGTTGTTAATTACTCATCACAACAACAAAAGGTCTCAGCCGGAAATTGCCATTGCCAACCTCCATTAAAATCTGTATGAAGCTTACTGAAAGCCCTATCAGATCAAATGGGCGGCGGGACAGCTCCATTTTCTTGGCAGAGACTGAACTGATTTTGTGCTGGTAGTAAAGTCCCGACACATTTCGTATCTCAAGCGGATCTCCTGAACTTTTCTCACTGCATGTAAACTGTAAATATTCAGGTAGCTCCCTGTCAAACCGACACAAATGGACCTCGTTTTTATGGATTTGGCCAAACAATACCTAAATGAGATCTTCGAATAAGAAATGATTGAGAAGCCTTTTTTTCTATAACTGACGAGTCAAATCATAGACCTTTAAGACTAGACTTAAAGGGACAGTTCACATGCATACATCAACAAAAAGACAGTAAGATTTAACCAGCAAATGTTTTGCCCCAAAAATTGCTGCCTAAAAAAGACACATCATCGAGGGGCGGATAACTGTTGGGCCTCCATGATTTGGCATTTCACTATTTATATGAAACATACTGTATTGCACTGCGACTGAAGTCTTCACAGTGTTATGGCGTGTTTCCACTATGCAGTCCGGTACGGGTCGGGTTAGTGCTGGGCGGTATGACCAAAAATACATATCACGGTATTTTTTTTTCATGCATAATTAGGTGTTCACAGCATTTTCTACAGATTGAGAACAGAATTGAAAATAAAAATAAAAATTCTTCAAAATAATTCCTTCGTTAATAATTGGTCACACAGAACTTTATTGTATTAATATTCACATCTTCATTGTAAACAAATTAATAACATAGCTAATTACACTGGTCTGACTGTTCAGCTCTGTTTCAGACTGATACCTCCGGTTCAGGCTGGTCCTCATCCTCAACACGCATGTATCGCGGAAAACATTTTTCAATACTCATCTGGATTGAAGCAGCAAACATTCAGTGTAAGAGTTTAAAAAACCTACTTTATTTGATTCACAGCTGCTAGTGTTTAGACCTCGACAACTCAACTATATTTTTTTTTTTTATTTTTTTACGGCAAACTTGCGACTAGTTAACTTTATAACTTTATAAAGAAGGCGTAATCGCTTGCTATGGGTCGGGTCGGGTCGGGACGGGATAACAATGTATTAAAAATATAAAATATTTTTATAGGACTTTTTAATGTGTGATTTTATAAAGTTGCACGTGATACCAACCTTTTGTGAATTTCTCCAGCCGTCTTCTTTCGGTTGAGCTAATCTAACGCGACGCTGAAGCTAGCAAGCTTCCACGCTTCCAGGGATGATATCGCTGATGGAGACACACGCGGTGTGCACGGAGGGGAGGGGCTGTGTGTGTGTGTGTAGACTGACAGAGAGACGGAGGGAGAGCAAGGAAAGGAAATGCAGCTTAACGAATACGAGTATTTTTTTAAATAGCGTTAAAAATAATAATAATAACGAAACGCAATATGTGGCGGCCGGTGTTGAATCTGTGGCGCACCGCCACAAATTAGTCTATGTGTGGGAAACACTGCTATCCACCTTCACCTTCGCGTAACGCAAGTGCTTATTACCACCTCGCACCCATAGACAGTAAACATGCGTGTTTAGAAGTGCAACACTGAAAAGGGTCCCGTCTCAAACAATGTCGCGCGACGCAGCGTTCCCCCCGTTGTGTAATCAAATACAACGGTATGGCGGTATATTAAAAATTCATATCATAACAAAATTAGAAACCGGTATTCGGTGTGAACCGGTATACCGCCCAGCACTAGGTCGGGTCGGAACGGTTCGCTTATTTCAGTGTTTCCATTACCACGAAAGCGTACTGATCCGTACCGTTACCATTTTCGTAACCCTTCTGCTTGGGGTACCTAGCACACAGGACCGGTTCCAGGCTCTGCTCTCCGCTGTTGGTGAGGAGGCTGTGCAGCGGGAGCTCAATGGCGTTGTGCGAAACGAAAAGTGGTGGTTTTCAACCAGACGGCGAGACAGTGTCGCATTAAGCTGAAGAAGCTTGGAGGTGGTTCGAAATTATGGATGTTATTTGTTATCTGCTGTTATTTGCTATTTACCCTTCCGCACGCACTCCGCCCACCCCTGAGGGTCCCCTTTGTACAGTGGGAACGCAAGCTGACCCCAAAGCAACCCAACCCGTACCCTACCGTTCTGAACCGACCCGTACCGGACTGCATAGTGGAAACGAGGCTTTACTTATGAACATGTGTGGGTCAAAGATACAATTACCGTAGTGAAATGAAGTATCTCATCCTCTTAAAGTTAGTAGCTAGCTCCTAAATATCCATCCATCCATTTTCTATACACGCTTAATCAAATTTAAGGTTGCAGGTGGGGGCTGGAGCCTATCCTAGCTCTCAATGGGCAAGGGGCAGGGTACAGGGTACACCCTGGACAGGTCGCCAGTCCATCACAGGGCCACAAAGAGACAAACAACCATACACGCTCATACTCACTCCTAGGGACAATTTAGAGTCACCAATTAATCTAACATACATGTTTTGGAAGGTGGGAGGAAGCCGGATTACCCAGAGAGAACCCACACACATACGGAGAGAACATGCAAACTCATCACAGACAGACCCTCCGAACCAGGAACCCTTTTGCTGTGAGGCGACGATGCAAACCACCATGCAGCCCAAGCTACCAAACATGTTCTATACAAATGACAACTCTTAAATTGACATACAGTATGTCCCTACTCCCTGCAATCACCACTGAAACTCAACACAGATGCATAAAATAATGTTAAACTATAAATGCATTCAAATTTAACATAGAAAAGCAAACACTATTGAAATGGGATCACCATCTTGGTGTGACTGGTGGCTTGCTGCTCAACACAGAGAAAAGTTATTTCCCCTTTAACCTATTGGTAAACTCAGAGAGGATAAGACCTGTTTAGTGAGAAACACTCAGATTTTTTTTTTTTTCACCAGGGGAGAGAACGAAGTGAGCAGGCAACAAGAACCTTGCTTCCAGAAGCAGAAATTTACACCCTTTAATCCTCAGCTACTGTAGGCTCACAGGAACCTCAAGCAGTGTGGCTTTACTCTGCTGGCCTGGCTAACAAGACTACAGGGACATGCTGGAAACTCGTCAAGGCAGAAAGTGTGGGAATACCTCTTAAAAATACTTTTTTTTCCGACACTGTAAGTGCTCCGAGTGGATCCACACGTGTAAAATGGGATATGCTTGATTTTAAGATAATGTCCATAGTGCACCAGAGAGATTCCATTCTAGGCAGACATAATCTAAAGTGAGGAAATGTAAGTCAGTGTGTGCGTGTGTGTGTCTGTGTGTGCAGTGGGAGTGTGTGTGTGTGGGGGGGGGTTGTTGGGGTTGGGGATAGAGGGTGTAAACACGCCAGCCTACATGGATTGGGCTAATATCCAGTTTGTTCTCTCTCGCCTCAGCTCCACGGTGGCTGCAACGCAATTTCTTCCAATTGACCTCCCTGCCACCGGCACAATCACTCTCCACCAGAGACACAACGGCCTCAGAATACGGAGCAGCCAGCAGCGCTAGCCTGATGCTGGAGGAGCCAGCCCTGAAACGAGGTGGGGGCTGAACCAACTAGGAGGCGGAAATGAGATGAATTAGAGAGCAAGAAGGAGGAGGCAAAGGGAGGTGAAAGAGTGAAATTATTCTGTGGTGTAGTGGCAGTGACAAAGCACAAGCATTTAAAGATCAGCTAAGGAGGAAATTAGAAGCACCACAGCCAGTACTGTGCCTTCTCTGTTTGACTTTAACTTGTTTTTTTGTGTGAATGGCATTAATGAAACTGTACTACTACAGTATAAAGGAAGCAATAAAATAACCCATAAAATGCTAGAATTGGCTGAAAACTTGTAGTTGATAAATAGATGCATTAAAAGAGATCTGGAATAGGTAAGCATACAAATGTCTGTAAGTAACATTGCAACAACACAAACGTCAGGGAATCGCCTAAAGGCCAGGAGCTAGATTTATGAGAGCGAACAGGCCAGCCAAAGGCTAAAAGGCTTTATAACGGCAAAGGATTGCCAATAAAAGTGAGGTTGGAGCCCTCTAAGAGCAGCACTCTCGAGTAATAGGATTAGTAGAAGTCAAGAGCACGACCATCTTAACTCTCTCTGCAGCAGAAATCGCTGAGAAGCATCTCATCCACAGTTGGTACTGCTGTGCTGATGGTGCAAGAAAAATACTTATTCCTACTCCATGAAGCTGGGCAGTGGCCCTTTAAACTCGAACACACACATGTTGTCAGCCACAACAGGAAGCAACTGCTCAGTTTTCGCAACATTATTGATTATGCGCAACCAAAAGAAAGAATTAATGGATTAGAGTTCAAGGAAACTAGTCCACTTCTATCATGTGAAGTGATAAATGAAAATGAATAAGATATAGAGTAAGAAATTGATGGCTCCTGGCTTATCTATTATTCTCATTCCATTCAACACAAGATGCTGACTCCACCATGTTTCCCCATGCATTTTCACCTTGCCCATGGCAAATCTGTGAGACCCGTTCTTCTCATATTTTTAAATGTTAAATGAAATTAGTGCAATGCAGCGATGAGTTCATTTTTCCCCACTGAGAATCACATGGTAATCGTCTCTGCACATGAAAGAAAAGCAGCAGGGCACCTGAAGGTCGGCCACATCACTTCGCACACCATGCACTTCCCTTTGTCAAACATTGGAGTAAAATCATTGATTTTTCTTTTTTTTGTCCACTTCCTTATGCTTTATCCCCTCTGCCGATTCATTCCTGTGGTCTTTATCTCTCTCACTATGTCTCCATGTGCTGCTCGGATGAATTTGTTAGAAGTGGTGTGTTTGGCTCTCCATTAAACTCAGTGAGCCAACAGATGAGCAGGACATCCTCACCGTACTTCTTTTTATGAGTACTAGTGTGGCAGGTTGGCATAGATTAATGCTTATAAATATGCCTGTTCATAAAGTCATGTAGAAAGGGAACATACATCTTTCAATTCTAAAGATTTATGTATCAAGACATGACAAAAATCCCTTGGTCCTTACCCTAAAATAAGCCAAAAGCTAAAGCAGTTTGTGAAAAACTAAGTACATTTCATGATTCAACAGTTTGTAGAACCACCTTCACCATCAACTTGACATTAAAACCATTTTCTGTATGACATCAGTTTTTCACATCATTTTGGAGGAATTTTGGTCCACTTTTCTTTACAATGTGGCTTTAGCTTATTGAGATTTGCAGGCACTTGTTGATGCACAGATTAGGTTGAAGTCTGGACATCATCTGGACCATTGACACATGGTTCATCTTCTTTTTCAGCCATTCTGTCCATAAAGGGCCACACAGAGACAAACGAGACACACAACCATGCAAGCTCACACTCACTCCTGTGGACAATTTAGAGACACCGATTAAGCTAACATGCATGTTTTTCGACGGTGGGAGGACGCCGGAGTACCCGGAGAGAACCCACGTAGACACGGGAGAACATGCAAACTCCACTCAGAAAGGCCCCAGCTGGGAATTGAACCTGGAACCCTCTCGCTGTGTGGCGACAGTGCCAACCAAAAACCTAATATGTGCTACAAATTTATTTTAAGAGAGTGTGTTTTCTCCCCACTACCCTTTCAAACAACTAAACTTGTCCAGTCACTTTGTCTGTACTGTACTGTCATGAATGTTAAGATGAAAATGCTAAGGCTGAAAGAGTGAGAGATGTAGCTCTTGGGTTTTTAGCAGTTTTTCTGGACATTACATTGTCTGACCTTGGGGGTGGGGACTTAATGGCATGTCCAATTCTGGGAAGATTATTAACTGTCCTCAGTGTTTTCCACTAATAATTGTACTCACTGTGTAAAAATGGACTCAACTCAATTCTAAACGGAAACAATGGAAATGGCCTTGTGTCACTTTCCAGATTGAAAAGCAAACTACATCTCTAACATCATTGCTCACAGTTTTCACTGGCATTGTGTTAACACAAATCTGAACGCTCCAAACCACTCCAAACTGCCAAAACCTCTGCTTTTAAAGAGGTGCTCACACTCACTGATTATCAGTTGATTGGCAGCACCTGGCTGCTACTTCTTCTGCTGGTTCCCAAAGTGTTTACTTCGTTTTCAACATACCACCTCTACGTTCTGGCTTAAAATGTAATATGTTATTTGTCATTGTTCATCTGAAGTTGTATTTACAGAATTTTAAGGTCCAGAGAATTCTTTTTCCTTTTTTATTTTATCTTTTATTTTTGTTCTAAAGTCCTGATATGTAAAACTTTAGAATTGAAAGAGGATGTACCTTCTTTTTCTCATAAGCATTCATGCATCAGTACATAACATGATCCTGTTTTCCGTTCTTCTGTTCTGTGAGTTTGCTTAACATGCAGCCTGCTTCTTTGCCCACAGGCTCGTTTCTGCACATTTCCCTAACGGCTTGATAGGTCTTCCAGTTTCTGCATCTGGCTGCAACAGCGCCTCTGTATCACTGCAAAAAGTGCAGCCCCTTAGCTGTCAGAAAGAATGCTGATGGCTCTCTGTTTCTCCCCTTTCCTACAGAGACAACTCTACTGTGGATGTGGTAACCACCTCTGGCAAATGAGCTGCAAGAGCAGAGAACAAAGTACAGCAAAGGCTGATAGAATTTCACAGAGATTTAATTCTACTCTGAGGAGACGGCAGCTTAATGTATATAAATGCACTATATAGAGAGGGATAAGGGGGGAAAGGCAGCAGCTGCATGGGGGATCATCAAAGCTGTCTCAAAGCTAAACAACAGAGACGTAACACACGATAATTCGATTCTGTATTTAAGTACCCCAGCATCTATGTACAGCCCTGAAGCTAAAGATGATTGGGCCTACTGTTGGCTGCTGCTGCAGAGGTCATGAGGAGCTGATATCTCGTGAAAGGAAGAAACAAGAAGATGAAAACAAGAAACATCAGCTGTTGCTAATATTTACTCAAACAATTAGTTTTGCAGAGTCATCTCTTGTATATCTACACAGCCAGAGACAAAGTGCTCTCAAATCAAGATGTGAAACCTTAAAGGCAACATTAATGTCATGTGTCAAATGGTACTTTAGCATTATAGCTAAGCCAATCAAAAAAAAGACGCTTTTCATTGTTGGATAAAGACAATACGGTATCGGTTATTTTTTATTTTTTTTTAAAAACAGATTTTACATGATGTATAGAAAGTGATGTATAGAGTCTTACTTAAACTGACAATAACATTTCTGTGAGAAAAAAAATCTGCATCGATGGCTTCGAAAGGGGGAGGTTGCTCTGTAGCTCTTTGTCTGTCTTCTCAGTCAGTCAGTCTGTAATGTGATGATGCCCAGACAGAGCTCACTGCCAAACAGGCAAAGTCTAGCATGACCACCTCCTGTCCTTACATCCCCATCAGCTTTCCCCTCACCCTTCATGAGGTCTACTTCGATACTGGTTTCATCCACATGATGTACACAGCTAGCAACTGTCCGAAGCTACGGGCTCCCAAGTGTCAGATCTGGGGCATGCTATGACACTCCAGGCGTGTTTTCAGTCCACCCTCACACACTGACACTTTGTTCACCGTCACCCTCCACCAGGACGTGCTAAGAAAACAAAACTACAACTGTTTAGTCTTTGCTCCCCCAATGCTAAAACAGACGCATATGTGATAGCAAATATATGCGCTCTCACATATGCTGATGCACACATACATAAATACTCTTCCTTCTGTAAACCATTCAGCTGGAAGAATACAGTGTCAGCTATTGCTCAGTGGGAGAGGGAAGCAAAAAGATAGACAGCGACAGGCAAAGAGAGAAAAAAGAAGCTCGGATAAAGAATTGAATATGTAGGAGAGAATTCATGAGGACGGCAGCATGAAAAAAGCCCGGTGACATGAAGGGATAGAAAGAACAAGAATAGAGTGAGTTCTCCAAAATAGACAGAGACAGGGCAACAGACAAGGGGAAAAAATAAGAAATGGGAAGATGTACAAAAAAGTAAAGCATCCATCTTTGCTGGTCCATTGAGCATTCTTCTAGCTGCCCTGTTTGTGTCTTGTCCAGCTTCTCAACAATGCAGCGTAGCTATTCAAAAAGTCTTTTGAATTTGGGCCCCAGATTTTTCTTTTACTTCATCTTACTTTCATTCTCTTAGCCACTACAAACACCTGAGTATGTCAACGTCCAACAGAACTTTTCATTATCCTTCCCAGCTCACCAGAGGCTACCTCTAAAGTAGCTAAAGTTCAAGGATGCATTTGACTTTCATCAAAAATATGCCTTGAAGTAATACCAGCGGCTTCACTAAATGAAAAACACACTCCTGCCCGTGTATACACATTCTGTCTTAATACCTCTATAAACCCCATCCAACATCAACCAATGAAGTCAGGAAGGAACGTTATGAAAGGCACAGGGTGAGTTTAATTAAACAATGCTAATGAGCAACTAATTAAATGCTTTTCGATCAAAACAAGCCAGTAATTACCTGGAGCAGAGATGGATAATGAGAACACTACAGTCACTCGCAGACAGGGGAGCCAATGGAGGCCTGAGTAGATCAATTCCTTTAGTATTAATGACCGCTCTCTTCTCTCTGTCTACCTCTCTTCTCTCTGTCTACCTCTCTTCTATGTCTTTCTCCACTCCAACCTCTTTCAATATGTCAGACCACAGAGAGGATGCGTGAGGGCTGACATGAAGCCTAGAGAGGAGCCCTCGAGTGTTGACAGAGACATCAAACAAAATTTTTATGCCAGTGTCATTCACGCACTGCTTCTGTCTCACACACACACTTCTTCTATTGATCCTAATCTCCTTCCCTTCTTCTCCAGTGATTTCATGGGGCTCAGATTTTCTCTCTCAGTGGTAATTAGCCATGTGGAGGGAACCCCTGTTGAGTAATTCTCTGGAGTGATACAATAGTCTTCCCTTTCTGGTCACAATGATAGGTTGGTGTCTGTGCTCTGGTTCTTCTCTTGGCACTTCAATGAAATCCATTTGGTCGACAAATTCAGTGCTGAAAAAATCTAAACCACAAGGCCAAATTATATTTTTTCTGTTGATGCTCTTCTCACAACTAAAAAGATTATCAATGTTTCAGAAATGCCTCTGTCAAAAGGGAACAGTCAGGATTATCTGGGTTTTTTTTGTATTTTTTTCTCTCAAGCAATCCAACAAAAACCTTTGAATGTGTATCACTGTAAGCCTCAATACAACTAATGTGGGGACAGTGAGGAAATATTTATTTCTCAAGCTAAAATGGCTATCATGTCATATTTTTTACGGTGACAAAGTGACAAGAATATATGAAAAACATGTTACAAAAAGAGTCAGTACATTGAACTTTCATTACTCCTCTTCTACATAGCATTAAGTTTATAATGTCTAATTCAATCAATATATGAGGCAAGTTATGGTCTGCGCACTGCACCACAAATACACAACAGACCTTTTGGACTTCTCACCCTGGATGTATGAGTTCTTTAACTAGAGAAGCAGTTAAAACCACCGCCTGTATAATTCAACCAACACCTCAGTCAAAAAAAAGCTTGAACAACAGGAGGAGCAAAAACATTTTATTTTAAAAGCAGGGGCTATTCCTTTTTTTCAAAAATTCCATGAACAGTTCCTCTTTTCTAAAAGAAGAAAAGGTTTTATCTTTGATGAGACGATTCATGTATTTATTCCAATGTCGTTACAGTTTTGTAATTTTCACTATTGTTCGAACCATGCAGCCGGGGAGCATGAGCAGAATACAAATTAGCCAGTTAATATTGAGACAGCTGTAGCTTGATGAGTCTCGCTGATGGAGCCCAAATGATCAAATCATATGAAACTGTGCAGCCTTTCAATACTGGGCTAACTGTAGAGACCACATTTACAAAAAGAGCGGTATGTTAAAAAAAAGTGCATAATTTTCTATTTATAGAAATGTATATTTGTCCAGGGTCAAAAAGAAAAGAGTCTTATGTGAGAGTATCTTAGGCACAATGGCCTCTAGAGGGGAAAAAAAATGTTACACTTTTGGAGCTCTATGTGCTGATACTCAAATCCAATCTCACTCTAGCATAAAAATATATGAGAGGGTAAGGTTACAGTCAGCCATTTTAACTGTCACTTACCCAAAAAAAATGAGGAAGAAGAAGTGCAGAGAAAAGTGCCATATTGGGAGTTTGTTATGTCTTCATGGACACACTTGTACACAAACAGTGGATTATCATCAGTCTGTGTTCGTTGCAAACAAGGATCTGAGCATTTACATTATTAATCCCCAACTGCCTGCATTAGATTTTACCAGTGATGCTGCAGCAGTGACATGTGTCCGTGTGTTAAAGAGAAAAGGACAAATGATCTGTTCTGAGCTCCTTATGCAGGGTGGTCATAACGTGCACTCCCGTTCAATCGCACAGGTTTGAACGAAGCAGGAATGCTTTGACAAGTCTTTGACAAATTGTCCCTCTGAAACAATGCACATACAACTTAGGAATGCTTTGACAAGCAGTTAAGCAACAAGCCATGACAGTTGCTCACTTGAGCTGCTGTGTGGGCAGCCGGATCTACTCCTTTCACTGAACTGTACTTTTTAGCAAGAGAAATCGAGCTACATATTTTTGCAGATTGCTTCATAAACAAGTATAAACACAGAATATCAGAAAAGGAAAAAACGATTAAACACTCTGTAAATGTGTGAAATTCTACAATATGTATTGACAATCATAAGTTGTCCTTTTTTTTTTTTACCTCACCCTAAACAGTATGGCTGATAAATAATATTTTTTTTTTCAATAGAAGTGAAAGGAGATTCAGCGTCTCTACATTGATATATATAATGCTGACCAAAATTAACAAGGCTCTCTAGCTTCAGCCTCTGCAGGACAGAGCAGCTGACTCCGGCAGACAGCTGCCTCAGATCACACTTCATGTATCTACCTCCTCTCACACCTACTCTCATCTCCTGTCGTCTCTTTTCCACTTTCTCCTCTTCTGTGGAGACAGAGGAGAGGGTGGGGAGACAGATAAGGCTGCTACCTCAAAAATTACCTTTCACAGCTCGGCAATGCTGTCTGGGAAACGCTGAATTTGTCAATACAGTCCAGCTGAAAGTATTACCTGAGCTCAGTTTTCAACTGTCATTTTAAATGAGTCGAGTTCAGCAGGTGTATGAATATCAGAGTGCCGGCTGCATGGCTAAAATGGGAAACAAATCCTGCTCTGCAGCCTTTCTTCACATATCTTTACACTGAGATTAACCCAGAGTAAAGACCTTCACAATCTACAATCAAATCACATTCATCACCAGCAGCAGAAGCAGGCCAGATTTGTATTAAGTTAAGATTGCTCTCTGGGGCTGCATGGCATTCACACACCACACCAGATATATAACTGTTCTCTGCAGTTGTGTTAAAAGAGCCCATCATAAATTATAATAAAACAGCATGACAAGAGCCAGTGCACTGCTATTACCAGATCTACAGTTATAAAGCAAAAAAGTAATTCTGCGTAATGTGTATGTATTACTTACAGATTGTTGGGGCTATGTTTATTTATTATCTCCCTGTAAGAGGGGTATGTTTCTGTGGGAGTTGCAGGGGATGTATCCCAGTTATCTGCTGAGCCTGCACTTTGATCATAGACTGCCAGCAGCTATCTCTACTTCTTTAACTCCAAATATCCATCCAGTGCTTTTTTCAAGAAAACCATGGACTTTTCAGGGGGTTTCTGGTTCACGTTGGCAATTTCCAAGATTATCAGAAACTGTAGTCTTTCACCAGTCCCGCATAGACTTTGTTTTGTTTTTTTGGTTGGGGACGTGTTTATAGACAACATCAGCCTGCTCTGCTCCGTCTCTCTGCACGCTGGGGAGAGATGTAGCACTACAGTGTTACATTGATGTTTTATGCTCTATCTGGAACGCATCTCTTAGTAACATGCCACAGCCTAACTGGATCGGAGATGAAGTGATATGATTGGAACAGATGGTTTGAGGTTCACTCGCTAACACTCAGGTTTCCTGTAAAGGCCCAGAATAGACTTGTGAGGACAAAAATGCCAAAGGTGACAATGGCTGAACTGCTCCGCCGGAAATGTCCATGTGAGTTGTTCAAAGTGGCATATCTTCAAAGAGAATGGGAGTGGGATACATGAAGCTGCCAACGCTTTCTGAAGAGACGTCTGAAGCATGAATTTTGGTTTATAAAAAAAGGCCTTCTTTCCTTATTATCCTCCACATGTGCTAATGCTCTTTGAAATTGTCATCTAAAAGAGCATTGCAATAGGCATAAAAGGACCAAAAAATTCAAAGAACTTTGTATTTTTTATAGAATAGCAAAATGAGTTTCAACTTCAACATTCTCCAACCTCTGGTTGATTTTCATTACACATGCAAAGCTCCATTAAAAAAAATCAGGTTGAATATCTCTTGTTATACCTTTTTGGCCTTTAGTAAGTTCAGGCTTGTAGGAAGCAATTATTAATGTTCTCCTCATCAGTTACATAACAGATGAAAACCACTTATAGGTTTAACAAGACTTCCTTTGTAACCCAAACAGTCCATGACAACTTAGATGTGCTGGCTACGTGAACCACGGGCCGAATGACTAATGTAGCATCTGGTCCTACAGGGTTGAATCTGACACCTGGGAAAAGGGCTGTGCTGTACATATTGTCCCACTCCAGTCAGGAAGACATTCCTCTCATCACACAAGTGAAATACAATTCTCCATTATTACCCGCCAGCATCCTAAATGTCAGGACTGATTTGTAAATGATATGCTGCTCCTAATTGCGTTGATATTTCCAGGAGCAAAACAAGCCTCCTCTTCCCCTCCGCCTCTGTCTGGCAATTTGCCTTTTTTCTTCCATCTTTGTCAGATTTCAGATATTATTATTGCCTTTTTAGGAGAAGAGCGATTCCATTAGTGCACAGAAGGCTGTGATTAAGCATTTTAAGAACTCGCCTCTAACAAGAGTCCCTAAACATTCTGGTGTATTAATGTCCTGAAGGTTAGAGCAACTGTCAAAGTGAATCTGAGAGTCACCAACTCAAAATTAAAGGAGCAAAACACACTGCTCCCTTAAGTAAGCTGCCAAATGTTCACCTAGAGTCCATACAAACTCTTTGAAGTTCTTCCACTGTAACGGGTGTGTTAAAACTTTGATTCCATTACCCCACAGTGCCAAAATGTCAGTGGGAGAGAAGTATTTAAGTGCTGTGAGATAATACAGCACTCTGAGGATGTGAGGATGTGCAGTTGTGATGTATGAGTTTACCACAGGGGTTAAGACAGCCTTTGAGCTATGTCAAATGAGTCTTCTGGCTCCACTAGGCAGCACAGCCCCTGAGGGTCAAAGAATAGGTCAAGCCAGAACATCACATGGGAGATGAAAGATCACTCCAACATCTTAACCCACTGTGTATCCCTATCATCATTAGAGATGTTTTCACAACATAGCCTTGGGACAGAATAAATGAGCCTTAGACAGAATAAATGACTGGTCGGAAGAGGGCCTTGCTTTACCACTGTAAGGGCAGAACTCCATGAGTCGCTGGCCTCCATTAGAGGAGACAACGTAATTCTCTTTTGTGGCCTCCCCACGGCCCTCTCGCAGTGCGAGATGAGTGGAGTCTTTAGCTGCAACCACCAGTGAGGGAGACAGATTACCACACTGACTACGGCTCCTTCTATTCAAACATGGTGATTGAATTAAAAAGTTGACACATTCCAAAGACCCTGCATCACGGAAAGAGAGAGTGAGAGAGAGAGAGAGAGAGAGCACGCAGTGGGCCCCGAGGCGGTCTGGAACAGGACCGTGGGCTCATCAGCCCTGATCTGAGAACCCTGACAAAGAGCCAGAGAGCACACAGCAGACGCAGGCATCCCATTAGCCTTTGAGTCTAAATGTCAGCGTCTCCACTGGCCTAGTTCAGCCAGCTATTCCCCTCTTCAGAATCACAGTGCAAACCTACAAACAGTAGCACGAAAAAAGAAGTCAAATGTCACATGAGACAATTACAATAAAGTACAATCTTTGTTTCTTTTAAGCTTTATTCTGATCCTGCATATTTGTCAGTCTTAAGTCATTTCTACTGGAGAGGAAAGAAAGTAAGCGTCCATTCAGTAATAAACATTACAGCAAGGTTTTTATTGCCAACACTTGCATTCCTGCTGCATGTGTTACATCACAAAGATAGTGACTAATAATGTAAATCTCATTTAAATCTTTGTGTGCCTTCAGAAACATACATTTGTGTATGCTTATACAGTAGTAATCCATATGAAAGTATTTGTATCTTTGTTTATGTACACTGTGCACCTGGTTGCTGCAGCCTCAGGGCTCGCCCTGAGAGTGGCCCTTGATGGCTGAGTGCACCGTATGACTTTTTCTGGTAAAGGCCATAGTAAACAAAAGCATCTCCATAAGGAGCAACAACACAAACTCGCCTCCTCATTGTTATGCTAGCATTACCCTAATCTCTCCTACACATCTCTTTTTTATTAGCTAATTTTCCAGAATAAACACCTAAGATAACCACTATTATGTTTCCTGCAAGCTCAATCCTCACTACTTGTGAAATGGTGTCCAGGCATTAGGCAAATTTGTCATTAAATAGACTTCTTAATGATGAAAAATCATAGTTTTAAGTAAACTTCTCAAAAGCTAGTTATTCAAAATAAATGGCACAGTTAAGGCTGAGTTATACTTCTTTTAACTGCCCTTGCGCTTTCTTCTTGCGCGTATGTTAATGGCTCGAGACGTTTATACTTCATTTAGCTTTGCCGGCGCTTGCGTGTGCTGCGTGGCGATTCACCGCCAGGAGAGTAGGTGGAGTAGCGGGTTTTTTCAATGACAAGCCTACTATGATGAAAGGAAATTCACCGCCAGGACCTCTTCGAGTGATTCATGCTTCTTCTTCTTGTAAATAGCCGGTATTTTGTCAGATTTTCAACACCTTGGGGGTCTAAACGACTACTTTCTCGCCTGAAAATGTTTCAAATGTTGCTAAAGTTATATATTTACAGAGTTTATAGCTTAAGCGAAATCAGCTTTTCAGGCTGGCTGATTTCGGCTCGGGCAGGAGTGAAGTGCACTGTGTGTAAACGCTCTGCATGCTGTCTGATCGATGAGTATGTCGTTTTCAAGTAGTAGGCTTGCATCTTTTCTTGCGTGAAGTTTAGAAAATTGAGGTGACACACGCAAGCTCGCAATGGGGGGCTTGCAACCGCGCAAGGGCTTGCGTTTCTTCTTGCGTCTTGCTTTGCGTCTTGCGTTACCGACTATAAACCAGGCTTAAGTCTTTTAAGAATGCATAACAATGGGAACAAATGGACACTGAGGAGGATAGTTTGTGTGCTAACCCACTCCTGCGGACCACTCAAACATGAGAAACAGAAGCCAGCTGGTGGATTCACCCAGCATATGACCTGCAAGCAAAGCATCTACTCTCTTCCTCTATTAAACACTCTGTAAATGTGTGAAATTCTACAATATAATAACGAATATGCATATATAGCACACTCAACAAAATGTATTGGACAATAGAAAAGTATTACCATTATCTACAATATCTTTGTATATTATTGCTATTCATTGGGTGGAATGCCCTCTCCGGGTCGGGAATGAGATCCTTCCCCAAGTGGAGGAGTTTAAAGGGGAACTCCGGGGCATTTGAAGCGCAATCCCATTGCTAGAGGTTGTCAAATACTGACAGTAGGACACAGACTGGTGCAAATCGGCGCTCCCTGTGCGGAGATTGCGCTGTTTGCGAAGCCTGTCATGCGAGGCTAATACGTGGTGGCTAAGGGGCAAGTGCTTACCCTTACACGTAAAACAACAACTTGCACACTGCAGAAACGTCACACAACTTTATAAACCATCCGACAATAAAGTCACAAGCCTTACCATCAAAACCAAATGCATGGTTCTCACATTACTGGCATGGGGACGTTACAAAACAACTTTATAAACAGCATGTAACTCACCGGCTGGTTGTAGGCTCGCGCATGTGACAGCCCAAAAGAGTCAATGGACGATACTCCCAAATACAAAGCAATTATCTTCTCTAGAAAAACTGCGTTCAAGTATTTAAAACATTACAACAATACATGCCCAGTAATATTGTTGTAATGTTTTAAATACTTGAACGCAGTTTTTCTAGAGAAGATAATTGTTTTGTATATGGGATTATCGTCCATTGACTCTTTTGGGCTTTCACATGCGCGAGCATACCAACAAGAGGTAAGTGACATGCTGTTTATAAAGTTGTTTTGTAACGTCCCCATGCCAGTAATGTGAGAACCATGCATATGATTTTGATGGTAAGGCTTGTGACTTTATTGTCGGATGGGTTATAAAGTGGTGTGAAGTTTCTGCAGTGTGCCAGTTGTTGTTTTACGTGGAAGGGTTAGCACTTGCCCCTTAGCCACCACGTATTAGCCTCGCATGACAGGCTGCGCAAACAGCGCAATCTCCGCACAGGGAGTGCCGATTTGCACCAGTCTGTGTCCTACTGTCAGTATTTGACAACCTCTAGCAATGGGATTGCGCTTCAAATGCCCCGGAGTTCCCCTTTAAGTATCTCGGGGTCTTGTTCACGAGTGAGGGACGAATGGAGCGGGTGATTGACAGGCGGATCGGTGCAGCGTCTGCAGTGATGCGGCTCTGCACTGGCCCGTCATGGTGAAGAAGGAGCTGAGCCTGAAGGCGAAGCTCTCGATTTACCGGTCAGTCTATGTTCCTACCCTCACCTATGGTCACGAGCTGTGGGTAGTGACCGAAAGAACGAGATCGCGAATACAAGCAGCCGAATGAGTTTCCTCCGCAGGGTGTCTGGGCTCTCCCTTAGAGATAGGGTGAGAAGCTCGGTCATCCGGGAGGGGCTCGGAGTAGAACCGCTGCTCCTCCGCATCCAGAGGAGTCAGATGAGGTGGCTCGAGCATCTGGTTAGGATGCCTCCTGGACGCATCCCTGGTGAGGTGTTCCGGGCTCGTCCCACTGGGAGGAGGCCCCGGGGAAGACCCAGGACACGTTGGAGAGACTATGTTTCTCGGCTGGCCTGGGAACGCCTCGGGGTCCCCCCAGAAGAGCTGGAGGAAGTGGCCGGGGACAGGGACGTCTGGGTTTCTCTGCTCAAGCTGCTGCCCCCGCGACCTGACCCCCGGACAAGCGGAAGATGATGGATGGATGGATGGATCTTTGTTATTCTGCTCTGTAACTCTACAACTCTTCCTGTCACTTCAAAGGACAGGCACCGGTTAAAATTGGACGGCCCTATACAATGTTTCCCTCACACAGCCTTTAATTGGGCTTGCAATTCAAGTATTTTCATGGGTGCCAAGGTATTTCCTTTTTCTATCAAAATGGATAAAATCTCATTTCTTTGTTGTCCCCTGCTAAGTGCCTTTATTCAGTATCTCTTTCTCTATCATAAACACATTGACAACTTACCAAACTGTGAACCCTGTTCTCAGTGCACTACTCTGAATCAAAACATGAAACAGTCGGAATCAACTAACAGCTTAGAGCTCTGTGGTCTTCCATAGCATTGCATCTTATCTCATCCTATTCCAAAACAGCAATTAGCTAACCCAAGCCACAATGGTCTTTTTCACATCTATCATCTCTCTCTGGCCTTGGTTCATCAGGCCATTACATGCATTCCATACAGCTAAACTCTTTCTTTATGAGCTGCTTTCCATGCACACACACTGTTGGGGTTGCTTGGGTTTGAGGCCAACCTATTCACCACTGAATCTGCTGTGCAGTGCAGTATGAAGGTTAAACACCACCAAAGGAAGTCTGGGAGCTAGAGAAAATGGCAATCACCCACTAAGACGCCAGTGTGGCTACCATGGTTGGAACAGCTGATTTTCTCCCCATTTCAGCATTTCTGTGACACAGTTATTGTTCTCACAGTCGTAGCAATACTTGTGAGGCCATTTTTTAATTACATAAACAGACACACAACCGACTGTTTGTCTGCAAAGAAATATCCCAACAAATGTTGGAGAGAGAGAGCACGCAGTGGGCCCCGAGGCGGTCTGGAACAGGACCGTGGGCTCGTCAGCCCTGATCTGAGAACCCTGACAAAGAGCCAGAGAGCACATAGCAGACGCAGGCATCCCATTAGCCTTTGAGTCTGAATGTCAGCGTCTCCACTGTCCTAGTTCAGCCAGCTATTCCCCTCTTCAGAATCACAGTGCAAACCTACAAACAGTAGCACGAAAAAAGAAGTCAAATGTCACATGAGACAATTACAATAAAGTACAATCTTTGTTTCTTTTAAGCTTTATTCTGATTCTGCATATTTGTCAGTCTTAAGTCATTTCTACTGGAGAGGAAAGAAAGTAAGCGTCCATTCAGTAATAAACATTACAGCAAGGTTTTTATTGCCAACACTTGCATTCCTGCTGCATGTGTTACATCACAAAGATAGTGACTAATAATGTAAATCTCATTTAAATGTTTGTGTTCCTTCAGAAACATACATTTGTGTATGCTTATACAGTAGTAATCCATATGAAAGTATTTGTATCTTTGTTTATGTACACTGTGCACCTGGTTGCTGCAGCCTCAGGGCTCGCCCTGAGAGTGGCCCTTGATGGCTGAGTGCACCGTATGACTTTTTCTGGTAAAGGCCATAGTAAACAAAAGCATCTCCATAAGGAGCAACAACACAAACTTGCCTCCTCATTGTTATGATAGCATTACCCTAATCTCTCCTACACATCTCTTTTTTATTAGCTAATTTTCCAGAATAAACACCAAAGATAACCCCCTATTATGTTTCCTGCAAGCTCAATCCTCACTACTTGTGAAATGGTGTCCAGGCATTAGGCAAATTTGTCAGCAATACTTGTGAGGTAGGGGTGCACGATCTGACGATATAAAATTGTGACTGGCAAGGAAGAGTGGAGAATCGCAGGCGATCTACCAAATTAGAGAAACCGTATAGATCGCCTTTGCCAAGCAGCGCAATGATAATTTTTTTTTTAATGCTGGTTCCCGCCGATGCGGCAGCCGACGAGCTGGTGAAGAAGAGGAAATCCACCTCTGTAATTTGGAATTGGTTCGGGTTTTCTTCTACCCTAAATCACTGCTGCTGGTCCACATCAGGAATGGGAACAGCAGCAGCGGCACCATCCACAGCACATCCATAGCGGCGCACGGGAGAAACTCTCGGGTCGGATGAGGAAACCGCTAGCTCGTAAGCTAACTACGGTGCAAGAAAAAAGGGATGCACCGCGACCGTGACATGCAGCTCATCTGTTGCTAAATGGCATCATGAGGTGGAGTCAAGTCGTCATCAGTGGTTCGTTTTTCTATTTCCGGTTGCTTCACTCTCACTGTGTCAGATGTCATCAATTAGATCATTATTTTTCTTCTTGAATTGGGTTACAGTTACACACAGTTACAATGTGTTGACTGCCAAATTCTTTCTTTTACTCCTTAGCTTTTTTTTTTGGATGGAAGATCGTGATAAAAAATCGAAATCGTGATTTTATGCAAAAAAATCGTGATACAACATTTTTTCCATATCGCCCACCCCTATTGTGAGGCCATTTTTTAATTACATAAACAGACACACAACCGACTGTTTGTCTCCAAAGAAATATCCCAACAAATGTTGAAAATCCCCTTTTAGCTGGCACTGCAATTTTACTGAGATGCTTTGCAGCTGTTCTTGTTTGGAAATCAGATTAAAATGTTGTTAGCAACTTTAAATAATCTGTCCGATTCTAATTAAATTCAGAAATACAAAAGATTGAATTTGAGTATCATTCTTTAGCTTAGTTATCACTGAGAATGAGAAGAGAAAACAATAAACACATCCACACAGTTGTGCAGACAAGACTTCAGAGGATGCGAAAAGTACACTGAACCTAACCCTCTTAAGATCTTGACTCTCCAAAATGCCTAACCTCAGAGGTCTTTCCTCTCTGTGCATTTAGCAGCAGCAGTGTGCCATCGTTTCAATATGGCAGATGGCATATGGAGAGGTAAGTTCATACTAAGATCAGTTCACACACTTGTGACTAAAGCATTTGAATGGGAAAATGGAAAAAACGGAAAACTGCAGTGAAAATATTGCATTATGAAAGAGGTGTGCTGCCAGGGAAGGTGTTTTCAAAGCACGTTCGTCCGTCTTTTCCAAAAAAAGGAAAAAGAATAACAGCTCACATAGTCTGATTGAAATGAATAATGCGCATGCAAAGCGGGCAGTAGAAACAAACTGAATATTTAAATTGTATATTTATGATGAAGGTGTGTTCATGATTAAAACGACATACAAAAATAAATTCAACCTTAATACATGCTAGTAACTGTGAGTTGCCTTAGGGTTTTTTCTTTTTTCCTCTCATCAACATTGGACTAGTAACTACACACTGGAAAAACATCAGCACATGTTCTTTTTGTGAACAGATAACTTGCAATATGATGACTTGGTAAACTAGTCTGTTTAGCATATGATAATGTGCTCAGTCATATCAAAATCATATATGTTCAGTTGTTACAAAGGAAGTAAAAAAAAGAAGTAAAACAAATGAAAAACAATTAAATCATAGTGATAACTGTGCTCCGCCACCTAAACATGTGGCACTGCACTACTTGTTACATTGCTAAAATAGCAATAAAAGCTTCCCCACATGGGTTCATAAGTCTGAAACCAAAGGTACATAGGAGATGAACCCAACAAGACTTTAACTCTCCACCTTAATCAAAGGTAGCTAAAATATTTCACTAACAAACTGTCCAATTTTAGAGAAAAATACCAAAATAAGGAGAAAAGAAGCAGACGAGGATAAAGGTAAAATCACTAATTCAATCACACCTCACCATGGCCCACTTGCTAAGAAAAGCAGTCAGTCTAGGTGAAGTATGTCTCCACGATAACATTTAACGTTTTATGTTACTCACTTTTTGTCCCAAAAAGGAAGAACCGTGCCTATAATCTGTCTTCATAAAAACATTTAGGTTTCCAAAACATGGCAATTATCTCGACCGTGCACAGACAGACTCACACACAAACACCAAAACACAACAAAGACAGAAGCAGGGAGAGGGGGAAAGAGAGACAAAGAACAAAATGAGACGGATTGAGACTGATAAAAAATGCAGGAAGCTGGTTTAGTAGTGGTTGCGATGTCACCAGGGAATTCTCACAATTGTTGACTTCCATGTAGAAAGACAATGAGTTCTGCTTCATTGACTTCTACAGATGCAGTGATGCACAGTAATTACCGCAGCTCAGACAGAGGAGGTGCTACCATCACAAATACTCAGCACTGTGGAAACCAGTGCACACATTTCAAACACAAAAAGGCTCACACGCGTGTTCCTCATAAGTTTATGTTTAACTAATGCGCACGGGCATGCAAGGAAATATACACCAACAAGACTGAGACTATTCTTCAGCCAAAGATGGAGAGGAAGAGTAGATGTAGTTGTAAGTGATAGAGACGGACAAACAATATCACAGGGAAAGGAATGCGAAATAGAAACGGGAACACAGAGACGGACAACTATGAAAAAATGAGAAATGAGTATCCCCAAACAATCTAATCTGTCCTTGAGTGCCCTCCTGCTGCAGCATTGTTCTGTCAGAGCCCGATAAGTTGGGAGGCGCTGCAGTGAATGAACAGAGAAGAGAAAAGAAAAGAGAAAATCAATGATAAGAGTCTCCACTTGCCACAGTAAAGAACTAAGGTGTGTGTGTGCGTGATTGTTTGGGGGATGGGGGGAATCTGACTACTCTGAATAAAATAAAAACATGAAGTCATCATAAACTCGTCCCAACTTTCAATAAAGTTCAAACACACATTTGGATTTCAGGGTAAGTTTACTTTGCGGCCATGTCCTAAGTGAAAAAGAGCCCATTTCCTCAAGTCCAAGATATGCAAATCACTTTTCCCTTGATGAGAACACTTTATGCTTAATGTGCAGACATCCCATCAGATATGTGTAATATATACAACCTCATTGTCTCCCACCTCAGGTCACCCATCCAGGGCCTGCTTAATTCATTAAACTCTATCTTAAGTGACTGAACTGATGGACTTCAATTATATGAAAAGTTTCAGAGGAAGTGCTCCAATACAATTACCTTTGAGCTCTGGTATCTAAATTAAAGTTAAATATTTAGAAAATCTTCCAAAGGGTGCGACAGGCATGGGGCTGGATGTTTTATGTGTTTATTTCCAAGATACGTCTGACAGCAAAGATATCAGAAAGCATGCTCATAAGTACATGTTCAGGTTTAAAATCTGAGACACACACACAGAGACACATCAATAAAGAGCAAATGGTGGATTCACATATGTCTCCTTTTACAGTTTTTTTTTATCAAATATAAATGTGATTCAAGTGTTTGTATCGAACAAGAGTTGGAATAAAGCCAGTTACAATCAGTGACAGAGAAGTAGATAATTGTGTTATATGAAGGACTCTGGACATAAAGGCAGAGGAAAATAAGATAATGGAAAAAAATGGAAGGAAACCTGGGACAATCACTTATTGATCCATTCCATCAATAATGCTAATTGCCATCCAGTTCTTGCCTTTAGTCAGATTGAAGGGAAGTTGATTGCCTCAAGCTACGAGTCCACAAATTCCGCTTTGTTCATTGTTGTTAGACAAGGCTCAGGCACTTCTGAGGTTTGTTGGCGCTGTCACTGTGCGCAGACCAGAATGACAAGTCAGACTTCATTCCAGCTTCATTTGACGAATCAACAGGAATGCTTGCTACATCTGTCTTGAGAAAAATATAACTAGTGCCTGACGCGTGAGATGAAGAGTGGAGCGAGGCAATTTTTCTCCGGCTGGCCACAATCGATCTAGCAAACGACTAAAGTAGATACATAAATATTTACAGAGGAGTGCAGATGGCGTGTGACAGCTCAGTTCAATCTCGCTAAAATTAATGCTGCAGCAGCTTAGCTTTTTGGTCAAAATACACAATTTCACTAAGCATGTGTGTAACTAGAGGTTATGAAGAATGTCTGAGAGATGGCTTTGGTAAGCAGGCATGTGTCAGCTCTTGGTGTTGCTTTTTGGTAAATGAGCATGTGGCACTGTTCTTATGAAGGTTAATGCTTAGCTACATTTGCTTTAATGAGAACACAAAAAGCATGTGTAATACTTTATCAAGTCAATTCTGTCCCAGTCCTCTCAGTAAGGCTATAGTTGTCACCTACAAGCCCACTAAGCTGCATTCTTACGTAGTCATTTCACATCATAATAGCTGACAAGGTTTTGCTTCACTTGGTCCCTCTCTTTGCAGTATGAACTGCTCACCACTGCTCCACAGTTTTGATTGACAGATATTTAAATGACACTTTGAAAGATGCTAACATACAAACCCATGAACTATGAGGAACATTAGATGTGGAGTTAGTGTGTAACACACCGTATAGGTCAGTTTTATAACTCAGAATTAGATGATTTCCCACTGCTTAATTCTTCTATCGATCTGTCATAAACACACATTCACACCCAAACACACACGTAGGGCTACATGCTCTGGCAGGCGGGAGGAGCTTCTTTGTTTCTTGGCATAGATTAGTGTTTCAGCTGTGAGGAAAGGACAGCCCAATTTGTCAAGAGAGTGCGTGGAGTTAATCACATCAAAAGAACTGCTACCCAGACTAATATCAGTCCATGAGCAGGACGCCTCATTCATTAGTCTGCAGCTGCAGGACAAATCACTTCTCTGCTGACAGACAAAAAGATGATGATGCAGTAAAACTTGTTGCGTTCAACTGACACGAGATAAACAATAAAAATGTGCGTGATTTGAAGCGCACGATGTGGCATTACATTTAACTTTCTGAGTCTTTTTCCATGCAGTTGCTCTCACTGCAGCAGCCATGTGCATGCCGACTTACACAAGCCTCAAAGACCCTTTTCACTTTTTCTCTATGCTATATTTTCATTTAGAACAACTTAGCCTCTGATATCCCATAGTAACTTAATTTATCAATCATTACTTTGACTGAATAATTACTTTTTGGTTAAAATACAATACAATGTTTTATTATTTACAACACTTCAATAAAAAATAAAACTGATTTCCTGTATTGTACTATGCTCTTTGAAACATGCCGCTCTTTGCATACTTTATTTGATTGAATAATACAGAATAGTACAGACATGGCCACAAGAATTACCAACAAAAAATAAATAAAGGGGAAAAAATTAAGAAATTCGACAAATTTACACTAGGAATGCAGCCATGCACTGAAAATAAAAGGGAATAGTAATTAATACACAGTCAAATTTTCAAAAAGTGGTCCTCAAGTTTCTGTTTTGATTCAATCAATTGGGCAATATGTCAAATTTAGTAACATCTATTTCCAGAGTGGCAGATTCCAACCACTTATATAGGCGTTTTCCTCCCTTTCCAAGTTTGGAAGAGAAACTAACATGGGCACTAAGAGTGGCAGAATACATGATAAACTCCACAGAAGAAAAATTGCACCATCTGTAGATTTGATTGACTCATTCTAAGGTGATACCAAAGCAAGTCTTATTTTCACGTATTTCTACAGCTAAGAAAACACAGATATGGATATCATATTGCCTTTCTCTCAATTAATCTTCATGTTACAGACTGAAACTTTGAGGGTACATTTTACACAGCCTGACAAATGACCGGAAACCTTCTTCACAGCAGTATGTTACACCCGAAGGTCTCTACAGCATGATGTTTATCTTTTCTAAATAAACATCAGCCAAACCATATATTACTAGATTTGAATCCATTTTGACAGAAAACACGCACACTCACAATTACAGGTTAAAAAGAAATGTATAAAAAATACACACCTTCCATCTGTCTTCTCAGATTTGTGATGGATCAATCGAGCCAGGCATGTAGCTTCAACCAGCGTTAGGTGTAAAAGAGCTGTATTAGCGGCCTGACTGCATTGATCCATCACAAAATAGAGATAAAACCAGATGGAGGGTGTTTCTGTCCATTATGTGAGCCCCTGCTTGTGGAGTTTTCTCTACTTTGAGAACGTTAGCATCTGCTTTTGCACTTCTCTCAGCTGCATCATTAGTCTCTGCCTAAACCAATTTTCAGATTTTTTTTTCTGTGGAGACAAAGGAGATGGCATCATTTCCTGCAACTCCTCGCTAGAGCTTGAGAGCTGAGTTACTCAACTCCTTTGGATTTGGATGTTGCCACAGTGTGTGCAGTGCACTCATCAACACAGCGCCAACTGATCAGCCATTAAATTTGTTGCCAGCTCTTGTTAAATTATTTTCAATCAATCTAATCGATTTGTTGTTGCAGACCAAAGATGGGGTTTGGGAGAAAAAGACAGAAGATGTGCCTCTGTAGTATAAGAAGGAGCCATCATCTATGGCGAATATCTTACCCTCTGAGCTATAATGGAACTGAGTTGTACCCTTCAATGCAGTATCATTTGTCTCTATTTTCTCTATCCAGTGGACATCATATCTGACTCAGCATTTCTTCTTAACTTCCTCTGAGAAGAGAAGCCGTCCTCCAGGGTTTTTCAGGCCTGAGATTACAATTCAAGTTGCAGACAAGACTGCAGAAGTAGCAGTCCACAGCTAGTCTCCTGAACGGAAATGATGACAGTTTACTGGGTAGAACCCAAACCTCAGAGATGCTGATTAACTTAACAGAGCCATTCCACGGAAGCATGTCAACCATAAGTATGTAGTCTAACGTAGAGCCAGATAACATACAAGCCGAGAGGGATTTCATTTTGAATGTCATTGTGTTGTCTTTTTCTTTCTCCTTTTCTTTTTTTTTTTAATTGAGACCGTGTGATTTTGCTCCCCTTGTGGCAGGTGAACTTCTCTCATCGTGGTTACAAACTGTGTTGTTGTGAGGAATTGTAGCTCGATGAGGAAAAGCCTCCAATCACCACACCAATGAGTTTCTTTGTTCTGTTTAACTTCTTCATTTCCTTCTCAAACAATGGATGAGAATGACTTTCTTCAAATTTGACCTCAACATGCAGCCCTGATTTTTACATGTTTGCACACAAACAAACAGTTTGTGATGCGAAAAAGAAATAAACAAAGAACACATTTCTCATTTCAAACCAATTTTCTTAAAACCCAATGTGAACTTTCAAATTGCTGTTGCAAAGCTTTGGGATTTACCAAACTATGAATAATTTGTGTATAAATTAAGTGATGGGATAATGAGAAAAGCCACGCTTCTGTGATGAGAGGAAATGGAACGCAGCAGTGGCCAATCAACTCCTGAAGATTAGAAATAGAATCAACAACCTCACCTGACATAAGAAACATGGGTGGGATAAAAAAAAAACATGACTGGGCAGTGGATGAGCTTTCATGGTGCTGGTGTGTGACCAGCTGTAAACGAAGGGGCAGGGGTTTCATGTGTGCACATGTGGAGATATGCTAAAAAAGATAAGATGCGTTGCCTCCTTAACCGTTTCTCCGAGCTGCGGGGGATTTTGTTTCTCTGTTCTCTCCGAAGCTTTGAAGCTCTAATGCCTCTGATGTGTCATCTGTGTCTTGCCTTCCGTGTTGTCCAAAGCACGCCTGCTCTGCTCATGAGTAGGATGATGTGACAGCAGTGCAGCCAGCACACAGTGGGAAGGGTGGCTTGGCTTCTCTTTTGGAACAGGCGCGCTCTGCTAATGTAAATTCATTAACAACTTGGTTCTGATGCGACACTTAAATAGTAGCTGGCAGCTGTGTGAGGCGTACCATTTTGTCAAGATTGCCCAGCAACAGCCATCTAAAGTGTCTGCGTTTCCAAGAGAAATCCAACTTTCACAGTGGGGTGTGCTGACATTTTCTTACATTTTCCATTTGTGACTGTGCAAAGCTATCAGACTGAAAACAACTTTATCATTCGATAAGAATTAGGCACAAGGAAGAAGCTGAATGATGGACATTACTGAGAGTTTAAAGGATCTAGATATGGTTAGGTGCTAATTGTAATCAGCAGTGGTCCATGAATGTATTCAGTGAAATCACCCAAACAGTATAACATTTCCTTGTTGCATTGGCATCTTCTCGTCCCAGTCTTTCCTTCTCCTCCAACAGCCTGGAGGTGTCTGCCTGGGAGGCACATCAACATATATATCTCCCCATAGTCTGACTCTTTGCCACTGTGGCAAATCAATTCTTAATAAACCATCTGAAGGCTTCCTCTGCTATACCTTTCATTTCCCCTCCTCAAAGCTGCAGGGCAAATTAGCCTGCCAAGAGGATGATAGGGAGCAAGCAGCAGAAGAAAGCAACAGAGAGGGGGATGAAAAACGATCCCGCACCTACAATTAAATTAACAAATCGCTGTTCTTAATTAATCTGGGACTTACAAGCAGAACTGTAGGTTTGAGACGTGACTGACATGGCTAGAGCTCCCTGCATCTGCTTTTGTTTGTGCTGTAGGGGAAGCAGAGAGAAGTCGAGGAGGGAAGGAAAGGCAGATGAAAGCCTAATAAAAACTCTCCACAGAGCCCCCTGAGCAGAATAGCGTGGCTGTTACTTCTACTCCTCCTCCCCTCCTCTCTTTGGTTTCCTCTTCGTCCTACTCTCTTATATCCCTGTCATTCCTCCCTTACTTAGGCTTTCTCTCCTCCCACTCCAACTATCTCTATCCCTCCTCTATCCTCTGTATCCCACTTCGTCCCCCTCTTCCCCCTTCCATCTATTTTGCTGGCTCTGAAACCTGTTTGCTAATGAGGTGTGGGATTGACAGCTGGATTACACAATTGCTTTACAATCCTTTAATTTCTCTGTTTAGGACCCCCCCCCCCCGAGACCAGAAACTTGCCTCCTGCCTTGTGGGGCAGTCAATAATGTGTGTGTGTGTGTATGTGTAGTCTCTGTCTGGTTGTAACTAAAAATTTCAAAACCCAATTCCTAGGAGGGCAATAAAGCATCCATTATCTCTACTGTGCAGAGGCCACCAATACGCTCATCATCCAGTCAGACCACCGATATTTCCCTAGAAGGGCTATAAACATTGATAATGCAAAGGCATTCTGTACATTCATGTCCAAACTTCAAGCAGTAGTCCAGCATCCCCTTATTAGCTCAAAGCTGAGCTAACATCGTCTTCGCTTGAGCTTGGCGACCCCTCTAGTCCTTCTCCTACTCCACCATTTCTCCTTCCCCCACTCCCTTGCAGGAGCTTTTTCCCTCTGCGGCCACGGGATTCACTTTGTTTTGATCATTCTCAGATGGAGCTCGACAACTTATCTGCTACTCTACATTCTCCCAGGCCCAGAGGAGGAAAGTAGGGCCTTTTATTATCCTCGCTCTTTGCCTCTTCCTCTGATGTGTTGAAAAAGACAATACTTAGATAGGGAGAAGCAGAAGAAAGTCTGAATAGTGTGCTTTAAAAAAAGCTTGTCGGGTCCCAAGGCTTAAAATGGCTGACTCACTTGGCATGGAGTTTGACAAATAGTATTACAAGACCTTTTAAGCCTTACAAGCAGAAAAAATGCTGCACTGATAGAAACCAATCTTCAGCATTCAGCCCATGGCTCGGACTTCCATAGAATGTCAGCAAACACACAATTACACTTCTTCACAGCAGTTATGCACTGTTGTTTAGAATACCAGCTTGAGACAAATATTTTGCATTCCTCCGATTCTGCAGAATCTTAGTGGAAGTAAGCCCTCCAAATTTCAAGGCTCATTGCCGAATGCAACAAACAAAGTACTCGACTGCAAAAATGCTGCAACCTGCTGATGTATTATTTGACTCTTTATATTTGTTTCAGTGCGGTGGAATGATCAGTAATGTAATTCAAATACCAATTGTGTTGGCTTCTGCTGCAAGGTTCCAAAATGGGCTCAATACAGTGCACTAGACCGCTCTGTAAGCCTGAATCAAAGAACCACCATTACTGTTGCTTAGAGAAGTGCAAATGTAAACTGAAAAATTGAGTGCTGTGTGTGCAAGTTACTGAAAACTCTCTGAAAACCATCGTCACAGCAGTGCCCATCTGACATTTTCTTTGCTTATTATTAGCATTTTATTTAACAAGAGAGACATTTCTGAGTTTTACACTTTAAAATGCAAGATTTGAAAAAAAAAAAATGTTCTGAAGTTAAGTCAACATTCGTGGATGAACAATAAACAAAACGGCTGAATGTGACCATTGAAAACAAGAATCAATCATTTTGGGAGATATTTTTTTGGTAAAAATTGACTACTGATTCACTCTAATGTTATTTTTCCAATTCAGATAAACACAGAGTTATTCTGCACTTTCCTGCAAAGAGCATTGTTCCTCCTTCTTAAAGCCTGCAGTTAGTTATTTTCTTTTATTGGGTTTGGCAGTGTAAATGTTGCCATCCCGTACAGGCTAATACTCAGAGCCGTGGTTAATGCCTTCACAGGTCTGCAACACACAGCTCAAGTGTAATTCACTGTGGTGGATCAACTACACTAAACATTATCAAACTTCGTCACATTTAACGAGGGCACTTATCAAATTACAAGTGAAATAGATGATCGGCTAAAGATTGGTCTCTCAAGGGAAATCCGTCAACATGTTTGATGATTACTCCATCTTTTGAGCCACATATCAAACACATTTTTAGTGAGTCAGCTCTATAAAATCCCAGTTTTATATGAATTCCATCCATCCATCCATCCATTTTCTATATCCGCTTAATCCGTCGGTCGGGTCGCGGGGGGGCTGGAGCCTATCCCAGCAGTCAAGCAAGCCACACAGAGACAAACGAGACAAACAACCATACACACACTCACGCCTAGGGACAATTTTAGAGACACCAGTTAACCTAACATGCATGTTTTTGGACGGTGGGAGGAAGCCGGAGTACCCGGAGAGAACCCACACATACACGGGGAGAACATGCAAACTCCACACAGAAAGGCCCCAGCCGGGAGTTGAACCTGGAACCCTCTCGCTGTGAGGCGACTGTGCTAACCTTTATATGAATTCTTCTTAGAAATTTCATATCCTTAGTTTGTTCTTTTTTTAAGTCTCACGTGTTATTTTACTATTTCCTTCTCATTGTTGGCTTATTCTATGTGTTTCTGTTTGTCCGTCAGCAAGATTATGATCAAATCCAAATCCATGAGACCTAATCGAGAGGTGGCTTGCGTAAGAAAGAAACCGTTTCATTTTGACACAGAGGAGCACTTAGTGCCCTGAATGAGTTGGCAACAGGCTTTTAGTTCAGAGGGGTTTGAATATCTTTTTAGGGTGATCGTTAATAACTGAGCGCTGCAGAGCTCAACTCCTGTCCGCAAAAGAAACAAAGATCAATATGTCAAGCCGTATCTACGTGTGGTTAATAAACATGTTCATGCATTCATTAGACATGAACAATCCTTGGAAATAAATGAGATGTCAGTTATTTATCTTTTAAATTGCCTGACAGACTTTCAAACAACTTCTTTCGGCCAAGGAAGTGTTTCGGCGTGCGTGCACTGCTGTTGGGAGTTTATCCCCACAGGAGATGATTCTCTCTTACTTATCAATGCTCTACCATACCATTTTAATGGAAAATTGCCTAAAGCCTGTGAAAAGTAAACATGTTGTAGCGACAATGGGGCATTTATTTTGACCGAGGACATTTTCACACTGGTTATCACGTGGTCTAATGGGACTGATAAAGGAATATTTATGCATGTATTTTTTTGTTTGTTTTAAGTTGGTTTGTGTGAAATACACAAGAGTAGTTCAGTGTCTTACCTGGACCAGACATAGCTCAGTGTGTTCTTAGTTGTAAGAGCGAGCGAGGCTATTTGCTTCTTACAAAAGGGACAACAGAATACTCGACGAAACCCAAAAAATGTCCATGTCACAACTCAGTCCATGCCTCATCAACTGATAAATATATATATTTATCAGTGATATATATCAATATATATCACGTTTTTTACTTATTTTGGCTGGGGTTCCATTTAAGGAAACATCCAATTGCAAAAAAGGGGTTTGGGGGTTTTGTAACATGGTTTAACATTGTGAGAGTAAGTCAAACTAATGCATTATGAGCAGTGGACCAAAACCTATTTCAAATTTGTATATGGGACTGGCTTATCCTAAAGATACTCTAAAGATACAACTGTTCACTAGAATAATAGTATTTGACAGTTTATGCTGCATGTAGCTGTAGGGAATAATGAAAAACAAAGAAAAAACAATGTAACATCCAAACACAACCTCTGCATACTGCCTAGCTACCATCTACCTCTGCATCAAACTTCAGGAGGCTTTACGAGATCCCACTTTGGGAAATTAATAAATATCAACAAAAAACAAAATCTATCTTGACATGAATCAACTGACCCTGTTTGAAAAGACCAGGGCTCCTCTGGAAAAGCCTTTGTTAACCCCTGATTAGCGTTTAGCCTGTTGAACGGTGCAGACCCAGACAACATGGGACTCATCATTGTCTTACGATTAATTAACATTACTGGCACTCTGTTTGTCGGCCCCCAACTCCTCAATCCTTTTCTCCCTCTGCTCCCCTGTGCTCCTCTCGGCTTCCTAGTGCAGAGGCTATGATTTTTCTGTGTTCTGAATTTAAGAACTAAATGGGGAACATTTGCAACGGGTTCAGGACACAATTAGTGATTAGCAGACAGCAATGTCTTCTGAAGGCTTCCATCCTTCGTTTCATCCTCCCTTAACAAAGACAAGGGAGCTTCAAGCAAAGGGAATAGCATATGAGGCTGTAATGCTCTTGGATTTTTCCTGCCCACGGACGGATCACACACTTCTGCTGTTGATCAGAAAAGTGCAAGAAATGGACAGAAGTTTCATTAATTAAATATAATGATCTGATCTCAGTCTCCAACTAGGAGAGTGGTGAAAATACTGAACCATTTATCATAATTTTTTCATGCCACTGTAATGAGACACTTTCATGAGAATGGCTCTAAATGAGATTTTGTCTATGTCTATTTTACTATGTTTTGTTAGAAGAAAGTAGAGCTAAAGATTTTTGAGAAGAGGAGAATTATCCAAAGCCAGCTCATTCATTTTTAATTTGGTCAACGCTAAAAGAGTAATAAAAATACAAGTCTGAAATAAATTAAGCTTCAGCTACAAAATGGTGTCGCTCTTGTCTTTTCCAGTGCCACTGAATGTCTTTATTACAGAACACCAACAAAATAAAAACGGATGGCGCCGTGATAGCTGAATCATCACTTTATTGGTTGCCTTCACACTGGCTTAATTTGTAACTAAATCGATTAGGCTCTAATTAAAATGCTGCCATAGACAAACAGAAGCAGTGAAGGAAGAGTGAGTGGGAAGGAAGAGGATAGCACAGTGTCTGTTCCAAGGGCAAAGCCACACTGGAGTAGTGTGTACACAGGGAGGGAGTCTGAAAATCTGAATCCTATTAGTTTAAGAGGGCCATTGTTTTTTTTTTACGGTTCCCTGTGTGAATTTTGCACACATTCTCATTTGCATTTTGTCACATTTCTGCTGCAAGGTCACTGGCCCCTCATGTCAGTTTTTAATGCACCGGTACCCCTTTAGCATCAATTTCCAATGCATGGGGAACTGAGCTACAGCTGCATATGGCAAGTAAGCCTTTTTTTGGCGGTAAGTGATAAACCAGCTGCATTAATAGTAAATAATGATGGGAAAATGTCATTCTAAAGTGCTGGGTTAATGTTACCAGCCCAGGCTGGACACTGATGTCATCCACTTCCTTTTTTTGTCTTTATTTTTGTCTTTCTTTGCTACATTACTGTAGCCTACTACTTTGTTAGGCATTAGAAGTACTTGGCAAAGGTCAGGGAAACTTGGTTAAGATACACAATAGAACTTATTCTACCGTGAAACGTTTTGCTGATATTTTCCCCGTTGCCAGGTTGACTGTCACTTTACCAGCTCGGGAAACCCCGCACACCCACAGGCGATGCTTTGGGTATACCCTCTGTGTTCAAAACAGATGCAAAAGGCTTGTGACATAGCGGTAGTGTGTTGATAAGGGGGGAGAACAGGTTGATTTCGGGATCTATAAATGCCTGTCATGGTCCTGCTTCCCATCTCTTATCCCACCATCCCTAACTAAAAGCAGCAATATGATAAGAAACATTTCTCTCTCCCTCAACTTCCCCCTCTACAAAACTCCAAAAGGGACCGAGCTGAAGAACAAAGCCAGAGTGACTCTCAAGCAAAGAGGAAACAACCATGCAGGTTTATCATTGTCCTGCTGATGTAAGCCCTGTCTACTATGTAAGAGCAAAAGAACAGCCCGGAGAGCGCTTTGATTTGCTGTTTCTCCATTTCACAAAAGACAACAGGGGTAACTTGCAGCAGCTGCTCTGTAGATTTAATCTATTAGCACCAACAAAAAAATCTCCATAACCTTAGACAAAATGTGAGTCTGCCTTGTGTGTGTGAAAAATAGGACATAAGTGTCCCCTTGTCATCATACAGCTGTTGGAGCCCACACATACCATTTGTGCATTAAAGGGCTTGAGTCCAAGCAAAGTATTTAAAAGGGTTTAATGTCTTCAGGAGGGCCATAACCTTGGTCCTGTAGAACCCCAGAAGGCTCATCATACCAAGGCAGGAGGTCTCCTAATGTACCAAGCAGATGACAAGGATGCAGAGTTCACACATAGCGCAGAGCAACTCAATCTGCAGGAAGTCTCACACATTTTTCATCCAGTCTCCTTTTACTTTCCTCACTTCTCTCCTTTGTCCCTCCTCTCGAAACAAAGGGATTTGATGTCAAAAATACCATGAAAAATAATGGCCTCCACCTGCTTTCTATTCTTCCTCATTTTCCCTGCTTGCCTTTCTAATGACCAGCTTGGAAAAACCTGGAGATCTGCTATGCCAGACAACTGTGTCAAAGCACATGGTTCTTTCAGCCAGAAAATGCACATGCTAAGCACACAAAATCCCATAACCGTTACACAGCATGGTTTCTCAAGCCTAATGGTATTAATCAAAAGGCACTCTTGCAGGTGTACTCCCCTCATACCTCCCTGCCTAGTTTACCCCATAAACCCATCATAAACAGACTCTAACAGGTAAAGAATCGTTCAGCCATGTGGCTAATTCATCAATACGAGTCATCCTGGAAAATCCACAGAAATTCTTCCAAACTGTTGCATGCAAACATACATTAAGTACATCAGGAATGAGGTTACACGCTACAGCTCCCTGAGGTCTGATTAGCCTTTGGCCTCAAAAGCATAAAGCAACACCTCACTGCGTCTTCACAGCCTCCCGAGACAGCCAACAAAAGTCTGCCTGATAGATTTCTGTAATTGATAACCGGTGAAAACAGATGTGGCTGCTCCTGTGTCTATCCCCACAAAAATTAGCCATAAACCATGAAGTGGCTCAAACAGATGGTTAAGACTGAATGTGGATTTGTGTTGTTGTGTTTCATTATAATGGAGTTCATGCTTTTATATGAGGGAGATGAGAAACAAAGAGAGACGTTTTGGTACTTTGCAAAAGATTAGAAAACGTTAGATACTATGATTTCAAAGTAGATAGAGAGATAAGATAAGATAAGATATAATCCAGAAAAATAAAGATAAAAAGAAAAGAGGCTGTAAACCACACAACAATGTTTATTCTCCTTATATAGGCCTGTCTGCTATTGACTCAGATAACACTGCAGGCTACGCATCATGAGATTTGGGGCCAAAGGTAAACAGGAAATAAAAAACAATCTAATTCAGTTTGAGGGTAAGGGGAAAGAGAAAAGTGATGTATTGTCCATCCCTATGGAGCATGTGAAAAGAAATGGCTTATTGTATTTGAGATCCTATGAGTCATTCCCTTCAGCAGACTTTAGTCCCACATTATCAGCATCAGCACCCCGAAACACTAACGAGTGTGTGACAGCTCTGATTTTGGGGAAAAGGGCAAGAAATGTTCCCCTTTGTTCTCTGTTTATTACCTAAACCCAAGGCAAAGGACCCTGTAAGGGAATTTTTTGATGGTGAGCCATTTTTCATATGAAAATAGGTCTGTGCATTAAACTGGGGTGAAATTGATACTTACTGTATATCAACTTCTGTGATGCAAGTTGAAAAATTATGTACGGAATACAAAGCCTACAGCAAAGTACGAGCCTGGCTATTGGATTTTGAAAAATCACCTAAAGCCTCAATGGAAAGCTTTTCACCAGCCAAGGCGAGTGAGACTCATCACCCTGGGCTTTCTAGATGTCCGCTGGAAGGGATCTTTGGAAATATTATATGGGAAAAAAATTACAGCATTGAGCAATTTGTTTTAGTCCAACACAAAACTCTCTCATGGATTCTCTGTCTATTCAAGAAGTGTGCATAAAACTAAGGACGCTTTAAATGCGATGGAAATAAGGTTTTACCGAAGGGGCAGAGAGATGATGTGGTTCACAAAGGCAGAGCGTGGATTAAGTTCTACATGGCAACAATCGAATGATGAATCTCACTAGCAGCATAAAACAGATGTAGAAATCAAAATCGTATGTAAGGGGTGAGAGTGTGCATGCTATGTGTGTCTGCGAGAGAGAGAGAGAGAGCTTAGTGCATCTGAAGATGCCTTTCTGAGCACATTAGCACCGCTGAGCCAAACCAGGTGGGTTAAATGCAGATAGTCACGTTAATACATCCAATCTGGTTCCTGAACTACTGCAGGGGTCTCAATTTCAAAGTTGAGTATCTGAGGAGTTTCTTAAACCACAACGATGACTGAAGGAAAATTTTCCATTTCCTTCCTGAGAAGCTCTGCTGTGGATGTCAGCATTCTTAAAGCTGAGGTACTGACATGTCCTACAGTGGCACATCACATGTCAGAATTCAGCAAATCTGTCTTACACTTCACTTTCCTCTTTTTTTTCACCTCACATACACACACACACTCAAACACACATCCACAGTTACACATGCAGGAGGTGAGGGCTGCCACAAGCAACACCACCAGCAACCCAAACAAAGTCCAAGGTCAGCAGAGTGAACTCACTGAGCTGAAACCGTTATTCCTGGTTTTCATTACAAGAAACAGAATCAGCATTGGGATACAGGGACACATGGGACAAGGTTACATACACTGGCTCTGTTTATCAGTGTGACAACTGACTTCTTTTGCACATGTCTGAGAGAGAGCAAGAATTTAGCAAGAATCATGCTCAGTAATGTCATTTCATAGCAGAGAAAACAGTTCTGAGTGTAACTAGTATTCATGTGTGTGTGAGTGCTGAACAGGCTGTCCTACATCCAGTATGAAGGTGTAAAAGACGGTGGATCCCCCATGTATTGACATTGTCATAAACACACATACGCAAACACAGCACACACACCCATGTACGCATGGCATCGAAGAAATCTCTCACCCTCTAAACCCATTATCTCACCCCATAAATCCCCTGCCTCTCAATTATTATTATTATTTTTAGGCCACATTTAAAACACAGTAACCAATTTGTTGGAAAACTTCAAAGAAAAGACACTTCGATTAAAAATGATCTGAGTGCAATTTTCTATGGTTTAGTGGATGGTGTATATGATATTGGGACATCTACCAGTTTCTTTAGGCCCTCACCTACTCAGGAACTGCCGTGACCATGAAAAAAGTGGAAGGCTCTATAGGCCATAGCCAGTATTTGATATGTCATTCAAGGTAACTAGTAACAATGCAGTCTAACAACTATCTTGGTGTAATCCGCAGAAAGGCTTAAAAACTGTGAAATTATTTCAATTTCAGAACTCCAAAAAACACAAAATGTGGTAAATTCTACTTTATGTTGATAATGCAACGACAATTAAAAGAAACTTCAAAAAGTTGGGATGCCCATTAGCTCAACTGGTACTGAGACTTAAGCTCCTCAATGCAGCTGTCCCGGGTTTGAGTCCCCCGCTCAGGCCCTTTGCTGCATATCATCCCCTTTCCCCCATTTCCTACCAAGCATCTTTCAAATAAAGGTCACAAGTGTAAAAAAAAGAAAATCCTTAAAAAAAAAAAACACCTTTAAAAAAGGAGCTTCCCTTTCTCTCATCGCCCAAACAGGCTGTTCTGTAATGCTATTTCTCTAAATATGAGCACTTTTTGTGCTCAAATGAAATAGCACATTGAAAAAAAATCCGAGCTTTGTGTCCTCTTAATTCAATTTACTGTGAATAACTTCCATGACAGTAGCAAATCAGCATGTGTGTGGCTGTGACAGTAAAGTCTGTGTTTCTGCACACATGATGTGAACCATGTCGTTCGAACTAAGACTTCGCCAAACAAGCCGAATGCCGGCTGATTGAGCCGTGCATCTCTAATACTGTGTGTAGAATTTAGAAATGCTTATTGAACAGACTGTGCTTATCAATAAAAACCCTCAGTTGGCGACAGTGCGCAGAATTTTTAGAAAGATCTAAATGAGCATCACTGTTCATTAAAAGAGGATTAATCGAAAACAAAGTTTGGCGAGAGTTTTAATGACTCATCAGAGGGCTGAAGATGTAAATGACTACTGACTATAATAGAAAAGCAAAAGCACTGATGAAAACATGAATAGCCGCCTTAAAGTGAAAGATAAAATGTAATAATGAAAGGGAAATTAAAAACCAGTTCACACACACATAAATATGGTTCCATGGAAATGGCAATATAACTCTGCGGTGAGATATAGCTGTGGCTTTATCATCATATTTGCAGTGACGGTTTCAAAAACAAAATCATTCTTTTACATTTTAGGCAATTTGGCACATCAGAGTTCCTCAGAATTATAAAATATGAAATGTTACAGACTCCTCCTCCCTGCTGACCTCATGTCTGGACCCAGACATCCAACCCATCATGGCCAAGGTCCTAGTTCTGTCCTTCCCATTATTCCCCCTGGTGGCTCACATGAATAAATTTATGCTTTTGTGTGAGTGTGTGCATGTGCGTGCATGAGTGGGTGTCATTACTCCTTCCCCCATCTGACGGTTTTGGGTTAAACAATGTTATTATTAAAGGCTTTCCAGAGCCGCTTCCTGCCTGCCATCAGTGACACCCTTACCAACTATAAATCAACTGCCTAAGCCCTGTAAATCACACTGGATGGAAGTGTATTTCACACACAAGATGTGTGTGAGTGTGCACCGGGCCAATGCAGCTGTGCTCTCAGACGCACGTGAAGGCGACAATGCAGCTGTGAAGGCGTTATGGCAATGATGAGCACAGACAAAACTAATGAAAAATGTTAAATGAAAGCATGTGCTTAGATTGTGATTTAACGGAATATTGTGAATGAATTACAAATCTGTATGATTTATGACCAGAGGCTGTCTCAGTTTACTGTGAGTTGATGTTTGAAGCTGACTTTAGCGTGGCTTGTATTAAAGGAAAAACTTAGTGCGCAGTATAAAACACACCAAAGCACCTGCTGCAAATTGATTTCCTAATTCAGAAAACATAAACAATGCAAAAGCATGTTAGACTACTAAAGATTAGTCAGAGAGAGAGAGAGACGATTTCACCTCCCGGAGACCAAACGAGATAAATGATGCTCTCTGGAATAAATGGCTCCTGTGCAGCAGTGGTGGCTCCTTCGATTGTTTGTGATTGTGTTGACACCCCCTGCTGGTCTGAAGACATCACTACCACACTAAGAGCAAGCTTGTTGTCAGTGATAGAGTCCCATTTCCAATTTCACTCCCAGCCAGGATACAATACACTGAAAAACTAAAACAAGATCTAGTCTAATATCACTTCAGCTATGAACAGGCACATTTAATCTATAGCTAGTAAAAATAAATTATGTGCTCTATTGGACTGTATACACTCTCTTCTCAAAACAAATATAAAAAATATATATATATAAATGTATACATATATATAGAATATATATACAATATATATGCAATATATATATATACATTTATATATATATATATATGTATATATATATATATATATATATATATATATATATATATATATATATATATATATATATATATATATATATATATATATGTGTGTGTGTGTGCGCTCGTTTGTGTGCGTGTGTGCGCTCGTGTGTGTGTATGTGTGTCTCAAATGTGCAAATGTAAGGAGAGAAAGTCTAGACGGCTGTATGCCCGCCAAGTCTCTCACAACTAAGGGGAGTGAGAAATATATACAGCGCAGCTGCCGAAGACACAGCCGACCCACAAAAGAGCTATTGTGCGCCCATAGCAAAACAATACGGCTTAGCTGAGCTAGGAGAAAAAAAACCATTGGGATCAATAGAGAATTGCAATTAGCCCACATTGGCAGGAGCAGTGCCAGATTAGACACAGGATGTCGATTCCATTTCCTGCACTATCGGGCCCTCCAACTTGGTTGGCTCATTGTGTAACTGAAGCAACTCTCATGTAAGGCTCAGTAAGACAATGTAGAGTGACAATGATAGTGCTGTACGTTAAATGACTGCAACAAAGACAGAGACAATGACAATGACAAAAAAACAAACTGGAAAGTTGATGAGGTTTAACAATAGAAAATAATAGTAACAGTCCATGGTGTCATTATGGTGGTTTTTTTTTGGGTTTTTTTAAGCATCTGGAGTGTTATAAATGTTGCCTTATCTACGTACACTTTCCATAAAAATGCAAGACGTGTTTGTGAGCCCCTTTGTGTGGAGGAACAGCACACCAGTGTAATTACTCCACAGCTCTGAGCTGCTCCTGTTGGCGGTAATTAAACTCCTTCCCAGTCTTAAATGTTTGGACCAGCTTGAGTTAAATTCATCTTTAAATTTTTCAGTTCACAAATCTGCCACTGGTGATGCTTCAATAATGGGCAACTGAAAGAATACATGTCTTCTTAAATCTGCTCTGAAAAAGGAGGGAGTTTTATTTGCGCTGTGAATACTCTTGACAAAATGTAAAACACTTGACTTGCGGAGGGCTTACCTTTGAGTATGCCCTGGCCTTGCAGTGCATCCCTTGAAACCAGCACAGAGTAGAAGCTTTGAGAGAAGCCAGGTCGGCAGGGATCTCTGGAGGCATGCTCCCCATTATTCATCTGGAAGAAAAAGAAAAATACAGTGCAAGACATCGATGAACATGGATTCAATTGATTTATTTTTGTCTCGCTGGCCCTGAACTATAGAAAATGCAGCATACAAAACAGCAGAAATATATTCAACAAGTTTTTCAACTACAGCCCCTGGGTAGGAGCGCTGCTGATTAAATAGTCCCTGAGCCCAGTGTCTGAAATAACAGTGTGCTGTGTAACTCGCTCCATAAAGAAAGCAGCCCAAATTAAATGTGCACATTAAGCGCCACTCTCACAAACACACATAGCACACATTCACACACCAAAGAAAACTGCAGGAATGCAGCATAATCCCCCTCACCACCACCACCACCACCACCACACACACAAGCACACTCTCACATATGATAGGTCTTAATCTCGGAGAGGGTCCAAAGGAATGAGGGAAAAGTGCGTAACGCAAGTGTTTGAGTGGGTGTGTGTGCGTGTGTGCGTGTATACCACTCAAACGACCTGCAGACAACTTTGCACCCAACATTTAGAACTCGGTGGTGGTTAAATTAAACGATCTGACCCACTACAAGTCACCATGGCACGCAAGTCTCTTACGCGCGCGGACGATGTAAAGGCTAGCTGAACAAAGAGGAAGAGGAGCCACCTCACACTGGAGCCTTTAATTTAAGGAGGAAATAAAGCAGGAATGGCATATATTTGACACATTTTCCAAATTTTGAATAAAGCGGAAGAAATGCTTCTGTCAAACGGAGCAAAGAGATGGAGTCGTGGGCTCCTCGGGGCGCCGTCAGGAAAGGTTCCGACTTAAGGTTGTATTTATTTTATGGGAAAAGACTTCAAAGTTGAACTTTTTTTCCCAACAAAATTAGCTCTTTGGTTGAAGATTTACTAAAAGAGAATAGTTGCAGCTAAATCAAGCAAGATAACTTAGTTCGTTTCCTGAAGGATAAAGGCATCACCCTGGTGAACAGATTTTGCGTAATTATAACTTGTGTAGGACATTGCTGCCCAGCCTTAAGCCTGGTGGCAATTTAAAGCAGACAACATCGCTAAATCGCTAAGTCTTACTTTTTATTTGTTCTTATAGGTTAAAATTCATCAGGGGACCAATTAACGTAGCCTACTTGTGGGAACATAACCACCAGCGATGCGCTGATGCTGCAGCACACCGCAACGACTATGTCTCACTGCGTGACTTTCTTCGAGCTTTCTCGATGTATCACGAGCTTTATAAAAAATAATGAAAAAGAAACAAAAAGAGAGAATAGGAAATCTCACCCAGAACGTGTCAAAAAGAAGGGCTGCCGTGAGGACCACAGCGAAGTCAGTTCTCATTGTGGCGAGCAAGCGAGTTAAGGCTGCCTGGACAGGGAACCAAAGAGAGGGTCAGTTCGTGATTCTTCTCCAGCGATTGTTTAATTTCCAACCTCCTACTTGGTCACACAGTTCGTTACGTCCCGTCTCGCGCGCCGTGAGTGCTCTGCAGCTCTGCTCCGAGTTCTCCCCGGCTCCCTCGTCTGCAGGTGAGCGCTCCGCTCAGCACCAAGGCGCAGCCAGCGTCACTCACTCCAACCCCTCCTATCAGCCGGTGCAGGAAAACTCCACACACGCACTTAAAGACACACTGGTTGGAGCCATTTGAGCCAAATAAACCACACTACTGACCCCTCTCAGAGGACTTCGAGACCTCCTTCCTGTGGCGAAATGAAAGGCTTGGGCAGTTTTATGGTTGCAAGTGAAACGGTCAGTGTCTTGCCAAATGTGTGGCAAACCCATTACTAATGGCCATCAAACTTCACTCATCAAGCACTCATTCATAAGCCTGCAGCTTAGACATATCTTCATTATTAGATTTTGACAATCACAGTCAGCCCACGCAGCAATATTTGCTTTCTGTTATACCGATTTATTAAAACGTCCCCCAAGATTATATTTGAAGCAGAAACTGCAGGTAAACCAGATGTCACGTGTCCACATAACCTCCAGCGTCATCTGTAGCATAAACACAACAAAACACCACAATATGACTTATTAATAGCTATGGCTAAAGGTTTTATGACGCAGTCATGAGCAGCATAAAGATAAAAATGATCCGTCTGCGATAAAAGCGTTTATGTCTGTGTGAGGTATTTGATCACTTTTTAGGATTTTTTATTTTTTTTTTAAACAATGTCCCGGAATAATATTCAAAAGCCGTTTGTCTTTATGTACAGATGCAGTTAGGCAGAGCTGGACTTACCTTGCTATAATCTCTCAAACAAATCTAACACTGCTTCTGTTTCTGAGACTGGGACTACAAAGGAAAAATTTCATCAAAAGAAAAGTTTAATAAATTGCAGTTCAAGGTTTTGAATTAGAATCCAAATGACTCACAAAGAAAACTGAATAGCTCTTTAAATAAAAAGTGTTGAATACGCCATGGTGCAGAAATACCTTGGGCCTTTATAAATGTGTTACCTGAAGTTGATTCCTATTAGCTGGGTGTTTGTCTGAACTGTCTCCTGACTACGTGAAACCATTTCCTGGCCAATAAACAGTACTGGCTAGCATGTCTTTCAGGCCTTTTTTTAGCTGCTAATGACCTTCATATTCTGCTGTCAGCCTGTCTCTGATTGGCAGAGTGTTTTCCACAATTGCTTAGTGAGCCAATGGACTCTAATCCTATAAAAAAAAATATATATATAAATAAATAAAAAGAGGAATAAGACCATGCATTTTTCTGTGTAGCTGCTCAGCAAATTTCCTCTGTGGGACGTGCAGAAATTTTTACCACTTTTCTCATCTGAGCTCTCTGGTCTAAAAGATGAACTCCAGCATTTGTATCCAGAGTCCCTTCTATTCCTGACGGGCCCTGTCAGGGTTACGGTTTTTATTACGTTAAATAACTACTTTGATTGGCATGCTTCTCTTTGGCTTTTTCTTCTTCCTCTCTCTGTGGTGTGATTGTGTGGTCCACAGTTGGATTCAACACATGGTAATGCGACAGTGTAACTCAGCACAACAATTCTTTGAAATGTGGTAGTGAAACACTTACTGTGGATAGTGTAGATTTCACTAGTGTTGCATACCCATTTTTGAAAGGACGCGCTGTGTGTCTCGAAGAGCAGTGAAAAAGTCAGGCAGTTGTATCAAAACACAAAGCCTGAAAGTCATGTATGAGATGTGAATTTAAAAAAGAAGAACAAAACAAAGAAAATAGCAAATCATGCAAGTGTTATTGTTTTCTTTGAAAAATAAATTTCTCATCTCAAATATCAGAAACGAGTTTCAGGAAAGTTGTGACGGACATTGTTTGAAGTTGTGCAAGGAAAAAAAAGAAAAAGAAAAAAACACCCGTTGACACACGTCACAGCTAATTAGGTGACAGATCAGAGGAGATGAGAGGAGGCTTTACAGCTCTGCGAAAATGTATTTGGGCAAACAGTTCAACCATCTAAGAATGACATTTCTCACCAACAGGTTGCAAAGAATTTGTAAATTGAATTAGAAAAATAAATAACAAAACCAGAGAGTCTAAAGAAGTCTCTGTACACATGGGACAGGCTAAAAAAACAATACTGAATAGCTGTGATCTTGTGCCCACCAGGCAGCACTGCTTGGCCTCAGGATCTTTTAACAATACCTTTGGAAGAGAACACTCACTGCTGTTTTCAACAATGCAAGATAATATATCTAAAACAACTCATTTAAGATGGACTGTGGTGAAGGGAAAAACTATCCTGTGGTGTGATAAATCAAAATCTAAAATGCTTGAAATCTGGTTACAAAGTCATAGCAGCTAATGGTAAGTGGGACCATTCGACTTGTTATGAGTGCACAATTCAAAAGCCAGCAACTCTGATGGTGTAAAGATTCATTCGTGCATATAGCATGGACATATTTCTAAACTTACAGTTATTTTTTATTCTTATTTTTTAGGTAGTGCAGCAGCATGTGCTGCTGACCAGATCACATCTTATTATTTTTTTCATTTTTCAGGAAAACGCCAAGCCACATTCTGCATATGTAATAGGAAAAAAAAAGTCCAGGTGCTAAACTGATTTGCCTGCAGTCCAGATCTTCTCATTGACCTGTTTATGTTATATTTAAACATGAGCTCGGAATTCCAGAAATGTGAACGGCTCTGCTCTGAAAATTCAGGAAGCGATTTAAAGGAGACTTTCAATACCTACAGGACTAAGCTTTGACACTGCATTCAACGCTGTTTTGCTCACCAAGCACATTTACATGATGCTTTAAAAGAAAAAAGCAAACACTATTGTGACAATCTGACCAAAGCTAGACTTTTAAAATGCACGTAAACACATTAGTCCAAATGAAATCGTACGACATCGGGCTTCTCAAAGTTGGACCAACACACCCAGATAATGTTGTAAGGGATCAAATTACTTCTGTGTGTGTGCGCTCAACTGGATTCAAATAAGCCAAGGGGCTCTGTACATGCTCCAACGTTCCATTTCTTTTTTTTATTTCTTTTTAAAGTGCAAACGTGTTACTACGCAGCCACTTTCCTAATAAAGCTACTCTCTTTCATATATTTTTCTGTATCTTTTGTCAGGTGGCTAAAAATGTCAAAGATGATGGTTGAAAATCAGCCCATGAATATTACATGTCAACTCACAGTCCCTAAAAGGCTTTCCAGATTATTGCTCTGCTCTAATAACAATTCTTAGAGCGTAATATAAATGCTTTATCATTTCCGCATTATCTCATCAAACTATCATTCACCTTAAAGACAACCTCTGTGCGGTGAATTCAGCTATACTTACACTTTTGGCTAAAAACGGTCAAATCAAAATTCTCAAAACACATCCGAATGACATGATTTTAATGTCAACTCAACGTATGTACTCCCAACATCCCATAAATTGATCTAAAGTGCATTTTACTCCGGATTATCCCTTTAATTGAACTAACTGCTGAAGGGGGTGAAAACATACGCACACACTACCTTTAAATCTGAAAATCTGAAATGAACTCAGATTTCGCTTATGTCCTGACCAGCAGTAACATTGTATTTTTTATTTTTTTTTAAAAGATCAAGAGCATAATATTTTATTGATGGTTTTACAGCTCTGTTCCTCCCAATGCAAACATGGTCTTGTTGTACTTGCTTTGAAATATTTGAGGTGTTTCTGTATCCCTTTGTGAGGTTCCTCAAGAAAGTACAACAGAAGTTCTACAGTGCAGTAAGGGCTAAAGGGGGAATGTTCAGTTTCTCTCGTTAAACAGGGTTTTCTCTTGCTTTTGGAATTTTCACACTGCACTTCTGAGCTTTCACTACTCAACTCAAAGGACTCCTTTAAAATCAGCTTGATAGTCAAAGAAATACAATACGTGGGCAGGCCGTCTTTCAATTCTGAAATTTTATGTACAGGGACATAATGACAAAAAAAAGAAAAATCATCTGGTGCTTACCAGGTCTTGAAATGAGGTAAATACAAAGTCAGATTATATGTATGTGTGTGTGTGTGTATACATAACTTTTCATTTTACAGAAATCTAAGACAAGATGCAGAACCAGTGTGTAAAAAAACTAAGTACACCTCCCGTTTCATTAGCTTGAAGAACCATATTTAACTGCAAAAGCTTGAAATAATCATACTTTCTGTATGGCTTTATTAAGATGTTCTCTCACATCGACAGAGATGTTCAAGAGAGTGTCCGGACAATCTGGTACATATTTTTCCCATAGTTGCTGTTTACATCTGTACTTCACAATGGGAGATTTTCTGCTTTTAGCTCTCATAGCTATAAACATGAGGGTAGAGATGAGGTAATGCATATCAATAGCATACCACTTGAGGCTCTTTTTGTATGTCATTGAGATGCATTCCAAGCATTTGATGTGCCATTTTATGCCATTTAAAGAACATGCCAAATGGTTAGGGTCAGGGTAAAAGTACTGGGTTGGCTGTCATCCTCTCACAGTACATAAGGTGCCACATTTAGGACATGCAAAATCTCCATTTTGATACCCTGAAGACATGAAGCCTCTTATTCACTGCTAGTGTAATAACGGTGGGCAAGTTGCAGCATATGAGACAACATATATTATAAAAGTCCTCTACAAGTACTACTATATATACACTAAATCTATACAATATTCTGTCCTGACCACAGCTTATTTGTGACTTTCCAGGTTGGTCTGTTGTTACACTTAACACATGCCAACCAGAAACAAATACATGATCATGCCGAGACACAGAACGTAAAGAATACCTTGTCAAAAGAAATATACCTCAAAATTAAGTTTGGATTTTTGCTGATCATTCAGACACAAACCCATTTCAGAGCACATCTCTTGAGCGGCTAATGCTGAAGAAGGAAATGCCCAAGATAAACACAGAGACAGCTCTTGTTTAAATTGATCAGCAGAAACTAAGCTGCAATAGCAGCGCTTGTTTCTTCAAAAAACAGCATCCATCTGCCAAACTCCCATAGAGGGTTTCCACTGTTCTGTGTACAGGGTGCTTCATTATGTCATCTTACATTACTGTATACAAAATCCTCAAGTAAACTCAAGCTCAGACAGAAGCAAACAACCAGGCAGCTTAGCTCTAATGGCACTAAAAGAAAGTAGGGAAGACAGGCAGCATCGCAATAAGTTGTCCGTAAGCATATTCTAGGGGGGGCAGTTATCTTGCCTTCCTGATAATGGGGCTTCCGTTAGCCATTGGGATGCAGGACATGTCCTGTACACTAAAATCAGTGGAGATCAGTGTGTGTGTCTCTCACTCTCAGTGAGCTGATTCGGTCGCAGTTTGAGTTTCATTTTTGTATTCTTGTCTCCACGTTGAGCCCATTAATGCAAATTATACTGAGAAAAGAGAGCGAGAGAAAGTGCAAAGGGTAAAAAGAGAACCCACTGAGTGTGCCGGCAATCTTTTTTAAAATCTATTAAATTATTCGTCCTTTATGTGCCACCAGGGAACCATTTCTGTGTCTTAATAGTCACTCAAGACAGAGATTTGCTTATCACCTGCTGGACTAGCTAGTAAAAGAAAAATATGCATGAGTCTTTTTTCATTTTTGAAAGTTAGATTTATTTTTTTTTATCAGGAAAGAGGATACGATTCCCTACATTCTTTCAGAATTGTATGACCTCTGATTCTTTCCTGGTTTGGCCCCAGTATCCTGCGGAATTACACATGGCTGATGGAAGGCATGGCCCTCAAAGGCTGATGACAGTTTGAAAGACCTGTTGACAGTTCTGGAACAATGACCCAGGCAGGGATCAGGGAAATTCTAGGCATGGTGCAATACACTATTGTTTGATTTCCCATCATTGATGGTGGCAAAGTGGAAAGAAAATACAGCTGGATAGCCTTACAGATACTGAAATTCAGACAACAGAAAGCCAGCTGTTACATAAACTGAATAGCATGGAGCAGTGGAGTTCATACTGTATGGCTCTTGAATAAAGGTGCTCAGAGGACGTGGTAGTGTGCCTTTCACATTCATTCAACTGTTCAATGAGTCATGCAAAGAGCGTCTCTTTCGAATCCTAACTTTTTTGTATAATCTTTAAGGCACTATAAATGTAGATTTGAAGATTTAAGACACACTGCAATCACCCAACAAACTGTATACAGGTAGACAAGGGTGAGAAATTAAATCAAAAATGGTTACTAGATACAGATCATCTACTACAGTTATCATTAACATTCATGTGCAGCTGTAACCCCGCTTGTAACTTTGGGAGAGCAAAGACGGGTTCACCATCTGAGAAAAATTCACTATTCTCTTTAATTAAGAGAAGTTCTATCATACTTTAGCCAGTCTGGGCAGATGAAAACTTGGGAAACAAGCATTTTTATGTTCAGCAGTCATGATACATGTGCTATAGCCTATGAATTCAAAAATATGTGAAGGCTATGGAGGAGAGGTGTTAAAATGATTTCGTGGCAGTGAGAATTTTTAGCAGCTAGGCGAGGCACTCAATAGAGTTGCACCCTAAGGCTGATAGGATGCTTTGATCAGCGATGGAAGGACATGCCTGTTAAAAATCTTTTTCTTTGTATTCCTCTCCTTCTCTATCCCTCTTTTTTCCCTCTCCATTGCCTTCTTCTCATTTTTACATCAGAGAATTCCTCGTTTCCATACCTTCTCTCTTTATCTTTTCCTCTGTCTCTCAATTGCTGGCCCTCTGTTTCGCTCATTGAAACGTGCAGGGTCAGAGGAGCCGTCTTGTGTCCACCGTGATCCGAGCCGCACCAGCACCTCAGCTGGCTACTCAGTTACGCCAACAAAAGACACAAGCACTGGACAGATGGCCCATAGTATTCCGCGTCACTCATCATAACCCCTACAAAAGGTGGGATTAATAATAAGCACATGCGTACGGTAAATCTTCCTGCAGTACACATACACTAATAAGTCATACAAATCCAATCCAAATGCTCAGAGAAAAATATGCAGCTGCAGATATGACCTGACAGCACCCAGATTTCGGTATGATATTCAGAAGCTTTGATTCCACAGCACCATATTTATTTCTGAAATCACTTTCCCTGTGATTTGGTTTAGTGCCTCACTTTATGTCTTTTCCAGGGTGGGTTCAGCAAGGGGATTCTCTGACACCGAGCAACAGTAGTGAGTAAATTATTCCATTCAATTATCTGAGCATTTGCTCAGTATAAATACCATCTGGGTGCTTGAAATAGATTAGTTTAAGGCCATACTAAATTATTAAACTATTCCCAGTGATCGAGTCCCCATTCCCCTTTAAATGAGGCAGACTTATGGGGTTCATACCAGGCCTCTGGTCGTCTGACTCGTTCGGCACTTAAATCACGTCTCCCTGGAGCACTTTGACAGGATTCCCAACAGGAACATGAAAATAAGGTCCGCCATCATTTGACCCTCACCTCCTCCCACTGCCCAAACAGTTAACCCATTTCCAACACTAACAGTGCTGGCCTAACAAGCATGAGGACAGAAATAGAGAAGTGTGCTTCAGCTCTGACTCAGAAGGATGACTTTTGGATTTTTGGTAGATTACTTAAGACCATAATGCTTTTAGCAGGGTGAGTTCTCCCCCACATTTGTTCATACTTATATGACCTCAATCATTCTATTTCTTTCACAGAGAGCTGTGCCAGACAACAGACCTACAGCAAAGATTTTTTTCATTTATTCCACACAATCCCCGTGGAGGTCCAAATCAAAATGCAAACATATGGCCATGTTGCAATGTGCAGATACGGCTATTCCCTAAACTGCCTTAGCTCAAAGCTGTGGCTGCCGATGTACCTTGACGCTAGACACAGCAACACCCTTGAAGTACATTCAATATCCCACAAGCTTTCAGCTCTGTGTTAGAGTTTTCATCTTCTTCAGACCTAGTATCAGTAATATTTATTTGCAAGCTATTCTTACCAGATTTCTCAGACCGTTAAAGTAAGTCAAACCTTCAAACTAGAGAGAATTAGGGGAAAGCCCTGAACAAAAGAATTTTCCGACATATCATCAGTTTGAAAGACTTCTACTGGATAACCAAATAAAGATACTGCTACTTTAACATCGTGTGATCAGCGTGAAAGCTTTTGGAATGCACAGACATGCATTATAATCGGATAAAACATATGCAATGTCCATGAGTGTGAGCCTTGTGAGCACACTCAATGAATTTGTAGGGATTGTAGTATTGTAACACAACAGAGCGCAGTATAGGGAAACTTATATTTCCGATTTTTGTTTTGGATTAGAAGTTAGAAGTCTCCAAAGTTCCTTTTAAATATGTTATATTTTTTATTTGATATATTTTTTGTGTGTTTATTCATTGTTTTTTTCCCTCTCCCACTCGGTTTAGGAAAGAAAACCCACTCAGTTAGGGTTAGAGAAAGACCACGGTGTGATGTAGAATAAGGCGATTTGAAACCCTTCATTTTCCTCTAAATGCACCATAATGCTAGCCTGGCGACGCCATCCTACGTACTTCCGCCCAAAGATTTTGGCTCCGCACATAGTCTGGCCAAATCCCCCTACCTCGGTTCGCTCAGTGTTTTGCCAATCAGCAAACAGTTGCGAGTGGTGACGCAGAACTCACGCGCGGAGTCCATTGTAGTCCATATAATTGTAGTTCAACCGCAGCGGAAATAAACATGGCGACGGAAGAACGCTAGAAGCTATCCATGAAGTTGTCTCAACTCTGAAGAGCATTACACAATTAAAACAAGAGCAAGAGGAATGCCTCGTCAATTTTGTTAGTGGCAAGGATGTCGTAGCTCTCCTTCCAACTGGCTTTGGGAAAAGTTTGATTTATCAAATGGTACCGTTATAATGAAAGCGGATGTGGGAAGCGTGATTCGCGAGCTAGAGCCTCGCGAGAGTAAGCATGAACCTCGGCGCATAACCTACGTCCTTTCTAAACATTACTGATTGGTTAAGGGAACTCCAATGAATTTAAGTTGCTGAGTAAGGTCCCACCCTCCATGGAAACGTATTCCTCTTGGGTTTTTCCAGACTGTTTGACGGAGTCAACAGTCGGCTTTCGCCCAGGCTACCATAATGCGACGCAAAATGAGAAACGATGGCTTCTCTTTGTCGAGAGACAGTCATTAAGTTTACAGCCACAGTTCATCTGTGCAACAGTGACAGTTCAATTTGACCATATAGCTGATTTACTATCCTTTTCCAAGTATTCAGTCACATAAAAGAAATATATTTATTGACTTGGAGGGTGGATATCACCACCCTCCAAGGTAGGTGGTGATATCCCAACCATCAGCTTCTAGTTTTGGGCTTTTCCTGGTTGACCTACTATGTTGCATACCAAAACGACGGACAAACAACTTAGCTGGTGACAAATTTGCAAGTCGAACGGTGAATTAGATCACTTTACAGCTCTGTACATTTTGTTCATGCTGAATGCTTCACCTTTTTTTTTTAGCAAATGAGATGCGCGGTCTTCTTTTTCTGTTGATTGACTTGTTACTTCCAAGTTGTTATTTCCTAATTGTTAAAGCAGAATGTTGAACATGCCAGAGCAACTTGTCCAACTGAACATACATACAGGAAAAATTAGACCTCCAACCTCATTATCTGTGTGTGTTAGTCTGACTTTGAGAAATTCAATTTTTACAAATCAAGCTGGACTAACAGGTTTGTATGGATTGCAAAAGTCCAGTTTTAGTCACACCAAAAGAATGATTTTTTTTCAAACATCATGCAAACCCAATAAGATTGAACTTCCAATGGCTAACAAATGTCCCTTTGTTTTTCACTTTTTTCTCCGTTTGGTGGATTCGACTTGTGCTGCCAACACAGACACACATATACAAAATGAGTTTTTTCTGTCTTTGTGATGATTCACGACTGACATAATACATTCCCACGCCACTCACCCTAACCATCACAGCTGAATGCCCAACCCTAAACTTTTATTCTAAACCTTACCTTGACCCAATTCTTTTCTTCCATTTGGTCCCTATTAATCAGTTGGGTCCTGCAGTTGCAGTGCGCTCCCATTTTATGGACCCATAAACATCGAAAAACAAGAACACACACATACACTGTGCACACAGACAAGTCTTTCCTTAGTGGAGATCGGAATAATGACTGGGGCTTAGGTCAGGATATTACATCATAAGTTGTACAGTATGTAAAAATTTAACCTCAAATCTTATTTGAATCATTTAGCTGTCACGATAGTTGGTTTTAGTAGGTTTCACAAAAGAAAGATGTCTAATCGGTCAAACACTACCTGCATCCTAAAAACACTGGCTCATAGATATGTGGGTTCTTTAGTCATCACTTTGCTGTGCAAGAGACGTATTAGTTGGCAAAGACTCTTCATTACACTTAGGCTCAGGTGTCCGTCCGTCCCCCCCCCCCCCCCAACAGGGTTTCTTCAATTTGAAGAACCTTCCTTCACCATTCCCATCTGGCTTAGAAATTAATTACCAAAACAAAGCACTACTGCCATCAGACAGTAGACACTACATCATGGAGCACATCATCAAAAAAAACTTGCAAAAATAAAAAAATAAAAATTGTGAGAGCCATTTCTCTGATACCAATTATAATGGAAATTATGAAAAGGCAATTTCACCCTTGGCTAGAATTGGGGTGACCGTGTGCAGTATTTTTCAATGCTGGGTTGTAAACACTGAGATACAGGCCTGCAAGTTGTTGACACAGCTCCAGGGTGCATGGCAATGATGGTCATTGCGCTGCAACAAGAGCACAGTTCAGAGAACAGATTAAGGGACGATGCTGCAACTCAAAGCTCCTTTCATTTGTGCAATGACAGTGGTTCACTCTTTGTACTCCACTCCACTTATCTCCACTACTTTTAAAAACAACTGAGGAATATTTTCTGTGTTTGTGTTACGCTATAGCACACAAAGCACTGACTGGAGTCTGGTCAAGCTGTGCAATATTTGCATATGTTTGGAAAAGTGACCTTTCGATAAAGTCACTTGAAAAGCAAGTCTTTTGTCCATTATACGAAGGTTAAGCAGCGTGTTCTAGTTTTGTCTAGACGTGAGAAAATATTTGAAAATCAATTGACTCTTCAGCAGCTCTTGAAAGAATGCAATGTCACTGAAATTGGCTGACCTTTTATTTGGAAAACAGGCACAAATTGACAATCATCTGTAAAATACAGGAAAAGTAAATAAATTGTAAAACAAAATGTAACCAACCTGTGAACATCAACGTCATCATATTGTGACTCAGATCACTTGCAACGATGGAAACAAGGCTGAGGAGAGACAATGATCTGTTTTTGTTTTAGTCAAAAGAATCATAAGCAACATGGAACTGTTACTGATTCCTTCAGTTTTCAAGTCCTTATTTTGAAACTTTTTGCATGAACATAATTATCAAAAATGGACCAAAATCAGTGTGTAGAAATTGGGTTATTTAAAGGGAGAGTCGGCCTCTATTGTAGTTCTTCCAATGACACAAGATACAACCTTGATTGATCCTGGAGGGGACTTTTGCCACAATCACGATAAATGGACGGTGAACAATCATAGTGAACAAAACTAAATCCTGATAAATGGACGGCACTTAGCTATTGCTGCATGCTCCGCTCGGCATTGATATGGTTGCGATTTGATGATCATATCATGAGATTTTGTTTCTCTGACTGTATTTCAAATGAGAGACCAAATCCCTTTTTAGATCTTACCTCAGTCATCTTCTTCAGTCAAGACCGCTTTGAGGCACTCTAGCACTAGTTTCACGATTATCTGCACTTATTTATTCGCCAACAGGATCTCCTGACAGAACCTGTAAGAGCTGCAGTTTTATAATCAAGGCTCAAAAATTGTACGGGGACACAGTTTGTATTTCGCCACATGATGAAATTGCTCCATGTGCGTGATCTGACCACAAATGCTTATGAGAAGTGGTTTTAAGCTGTTAGTACACCAACTTCCATGCTGGCAAGCTCAGTTTCATACCCATTCTACACGACATTTTCCATTTTGAAATCAATTACCTCTTTTTTCCACTCTTGCAATTCCTCATTTTCCATTTTGCTCCCATTGGTGAATGGTAAGAGTTAGGAGTTAAAAATACAGTCTTGGAGTTAGAATATGGGCATGCTTAAGTTTATACAAAATCAGTAGTTAGGGTCAGAATTAATATAAATGGTTGTGGGTTTCACATTTTATTATTCATCGGTTGCAGTTCCCACTATGTAATGTTTATGATGCCCCACACAAAACAACACGCCTGGAATATGTTGCCATCACACAATCTCCAGCCATGGATTGTGACACAATTATATTTTGGACATGTGAACAATCATAACACACTTGTTACACCTGTTCTGGTGAGACTGGGCTCCCTTGCCTCCATGAGAATGAAAATGAACAAATTGCAGTAATTTAAAAGAGAAACTCTGGGAACCGGTAAAAATATGTGTTGATGTATTTTCGTCTTTTAACCTGAGCAAAATTATTATTATTTTTTTTTTTTTCTTTGTGCACCTTTGTGAAATCCTGCTTTCTCTTCTACAATCTTTGGCTGATAACACACCGGTTTGGAATTTTAGCAAGTACATCTCAGCCTTGGGTCAAATTTTATACATCACACATAAGCTTCCTCTGCTCCTAACCGTGTGCGTATATATCTGCGTAGAAATGTATTTACACATTTTGCATAACCGCTGGCATGAATTATTCATGTGGTTGAGTGCAATTTTGGCACAACTGGTGATGCTGTACTTTATTGGACAGCAAATACAAGTTAACCTACAGGACCTGGTTGGTGTTCCTTTCAACTCTGTAACCAACATCCTCTCATGTAACATGTTTGCATTGTAAAAATTTAGTAATAAACATTTTTTACATATGAATAACAACACTGTAAATAGATACAACAGTATGCATTTGCATTCTTTACATATAATGAATGCTTCAGTTAATAAACATTAGTTGGGTTTACAGTTTCATGGATGGAATTGTCCTTCAGTTGCAAAAATGATGGGCTCCACTAAAAATCTTTTAATGGGGATTTTTATGGCTTCAAGAAGCATAGCAATTTATTTTATTTCCCCACTGATTTTTGCAGCATGAAGGCAGACAGAACAGGTCTGCATGAGGTTGACACTATGTCTCTTTGTTGTGCTTGTGGTGTGATTAACCTGTCTGGGCCCAGTAACTCTCGCTGAACCCAGGTCAGAGACACTGTTGGCGAGGACTGTTGACCCAGCTGGTGTCCGTGACTTCAACTACTTAATGCCTGAACTTGGATCCATTGGTTAGACTTATTGCTGCATAGCAGCCCACCTGGGAAGTTGAACTTATGTCAGTCGAACAGTTAACAGCAGACTCAGGCTCATTTCCCTCCGTGTGCTGTCATGTATCTCTAAAAGTAACTTTGACCTGCGACAGGAGTTTAATGTGTAAACAGCTTGGTCTGATACTCACTGTTTAACACTGCAAACATACTCAGGATATCTTTTTTGCTATTTTTCTTTTCTAACTTGTAAAGTGGAGGTGGAGTCTTTCCAACAGGTGGTCAGTCACCAACATGAACCAGGATCTGTGCACTTCTCAGAAGAGGAAAAACGTATCATCCTAAACAAATATAAGGAAAGCTGGTAAAGCAATGGCAGACTGTAGGAATGTGTTGGAATGGTCCTGTCAACACCACTGCCCAATCATTAAGGTACGTGCATATCTGACCATGATTTGGAGACAATACAGGAAACTTTAGCTTTTTTGCTTCAAAATGTAGCCATGATCAGTTCATAGTAAAAGTAAGACAATTAAATCAACTTACAGTGTAACAAACATACTTTACAGACAACAACCTAAGTTGTAGATTTGGCTCCATCAATGGTACTTTAGATCCACATATTTTGACTCAAAATGACTCAAAATCATTTTCGTTACAAGGCTAAGAAGGAGAAAAAAAACGCAAACATTAAGTATTATAAACCTGACGTTACCTCTGCAGCATCATACAGGCCCCTGGACACACCCTGAACTCATGTTGAACCTCTCCACAATGTGCACACGCTCACTTTCACTTGACAGGTGAACTCAGAGGCTGTACAGAGGTGTGTAGAGTGATGACTGTTGGCAAGGTGAAGAGATATTTACTTAGTGCTTTTTCACGTGAATAAAACATGAGCCATCCTTAAAATCGTGTTTCTACATTGCGGTATTTCATGTGTTCCAAGGCAGTGATATACAACAACAACAACAACAACAACAACAACAACAACGAGTGATGTTGAAGATCAATTGTATGCGAGACTGTGAGCTATGTGTAGCAGAGTATAGCTGCAAGATGCTGCAAAAACTTTTGAACAGGAACCGTGTTGGTTTGAAACAAAGGCAAACAAACATGGAATATGAACCATCATGGCTTAAGTTTGTAAAAATAATTGTCCTAATGATGACACTTTCATAGGATTTGTATTTTTTTAAGCCGTCATTTGTAAAAGCATTGGATTTTAATGGACTGCTGGGCTGCAGTCTGAGACAACTGAAAATCCAAAATAGACTCTTTGCAGGATCCAGGTCATTATTTAGCAAAACCAACAAAATTACTGGAATGGTGTTTGTTATGGCAGAAGTGTACTCTTATAAGTGTCATGTCTAAATTATTGGAAAAGCATTGATACATTTGATTTAGCGGGGCAATAAACCCCAAACATTACACCTTTTTTTGGTCTTTTTTATTCTTATTCAAATATTAGGAGGTTGGTCAATGAGAGAGATATTAGAAACATCAACACAGGTGTACTTTATTTACATTATAACATTATATCCTTCATTCCATATCAAGTAAAAGGTTGATAACATGCACATACTCTTTCCCACAACAATCTTATTTGATTGGTAAATTCTCAGTGTGGTACCTTTCAATACAAATCAGAAAAGTTATTCTTATTATCTAAAGAGGAATTCCTTCATGAAAAAGCACTGAACGCATTAGTCTGGCAGAATAAAAAATGTAAACAAAGGCCAAATATTTTTTTTTAATTAACAGGACAAAAGCATATTTCGACTAATTCTGATTTAGGATTTGTAGATTTGTTATGGTAGAATTCAATCTATGTGACATAATTCAAAGAAATAATTTTCAATTGACAAACTTTTTTGCAGTTTCACTTTTCATCTCATTTTTGCTTTTGTCTGAACACTTTTAGCGTGCCCAGATAGGCAAGGCAAGGCAAGGCAATTTTATTTATAGAGCACAATTCATACACAGGGTTATTCAAAGTGCTTTGCAGCTACATAAAAATCACAAGAAGGCAATAAAATCATTAAAAAGAAATAAAAAATAAAATAAAGAAATTAAAAACCCATTGAAATAATCATTAATTAATTAAAAAGCAAAGAGTGCAGATAGAATACTTTCAGGTGTCATATGCACAGCTAAATAGAACTGTTTTCAGCCTGGATTTAAACATTGTCAGAGTTGAGGCCTGTCTCACATCTTCTGGAAGACTGTTCCAGATTTTAGGAGCATAAAACTGAAACGCAGCCTCACCTTGTTTAGTCCTGACTCTGGGCACCAGCAGGAGACCCCTCCCTGAGGTTCTCAGAGCCCGAGTTGGTTCATATGGCTTTAACATGTTAGAGATGTACTTTGGCGCTTGACCATGAAGAGACTTGTACACAAGCAGAGCTGTTTTAAAGTCTATTCTCTGAGCGACAGGAAGCCAGTGCAGAGACCTGAGCACTGGACTAATATGGTCGTATTTCCTGGTTCTAGTCAGGACTTGAGCAGCAGCGTTCTGGATGTACTGCAGCTGTCTTACAGCCCGTTTAGAGAGCCCAGTGAGCAGGCCGTTACAGCAGTCTAACCTGCTGGAGACAAACGCATGGATCAGTCTCTCTAAGTCTGGTTTAGACACTATTCCTTTGATTCTGGCAATGTTTTTTAGATGGTAAAAAGCTGCTGATGTTACAGATTTAATGTGGCTGTTAAAGTTCAGGTCTGAGTCCATTATTACCCCGAGATTTCTAACTTGATAGTTAGGTTTTAGAGAGAGAGTCTCAAGGTGACTGATAACACTTTCTCTTTGTTTCTGTTGGCCACAGACAATGATTTCAGTTTTGTCTGAGTTTAGCTGGAGGAAATTGTTTTGCATCCACACACTGATCTGTTCCATGCAGCGACACAATGTATCTACAGGCCCGTGTTCTCCTGCCGTCAGTGACACGTAGATCTGAGTGTCATCTGCATAGTTGTGGTAGGACACATTATAGCTGCGTATTAGCTGACCTAGTGGAAGCATGTACAGATTGAACAATACGGGTCCCAGGATTGACCCCTGGGGAACCCCACAGGTCATAGCCATTTGGTCTGAGACACAGTTACCAATTTCAACAAAATATTTCCTGTCCTCCAGATAGGACTTGAACCAGTTTAAAGCATGACCAGAGATTCCCACCCAGTCTTCTAACCTCTGTAATAAGGTCGCATGGTCAACTGTGTCAAAGGCAAAGATAGCAAATACATTCCAACGAGTCATTATTAAAAACAGTCTATTCCAAATAATATAAAACATGAACACGAGTCCATTCATAAAAAAATGAAAATGAAAAATGAAACGCTTACTTATTCAATGCACACACATTTCTAAACAACAGAGAAAGAAATAATGAAGGTTGGAGGAAATGGATGATTAATAGTTTAAAGAAAAAATACAATCTACCATAAAAATCTAGGCCTTGTTCAAATTAGAACAGGAGAAGGTCAAATAAATCAGCAACAAACAGTGATTTGCATCATCATTTCAGGTTATATATTTCTTGGAAATATGTTACCAACCTGGAATTAAAAGTGCAAAATATTTTGATGGCTAATAAATCCCACCCACACTCATGTGTCACCATCCTCCCATATATGGAGTAAAGCAGCATTTCATCTTTGAGTCTCTGTTCAAGGTTTTTAACCACTGTCTGAAGCTGCAGCAAATAATGGCCTTTTACATTCAGGCAATTATTCATTTAGTTTGGAAAAGCCATATATACTTAAAAAAAATCTACTTGAGTCATGGAAGTTTCTCAAGGCAATATGCCATGGCTCTCTTTATAGAAAATAGGCAAACTGTTCCATCTGCTAACCTAAAGAAAAAAATAGTCATTATTGGCAGAATTTGAAAATGAAAAACTTTGATACTTCAGAGTGAAGACAAAGGTCACAAATACATACAAAAACCAGAGTTGCTAGGCTTGTCACTTAGACGACTTTACATTCTGCCTGTAACAATTCAAAGTTGTTGTCAAATGCAAATAATCAAGAACATGGTAGAAAACAAAAACCCTGCTCCCTATATGTAGATATCTATATTTTTACAGGTTTGGGCCTTTCATGGTCCTCACTTGCTAACCAGATCAAAACTACTGTTAGGTGGTTTGCTAGAAAAATCACAAGACTATAAAAAAAAAAAAAACAACAGCTTTACAACTGTGTGTTTATGTGCGGACACTGTACACAACCTCTATGATAATCATAAACTATTTTTTCTCCAGTAGATTTAATCAAAATGAAAAATCTGTAAAACTGATTTTGGTTACTTCATATCACACATGTGTAACAATTTGAATAAACTGATAGGACTTGACGAGAAGCTTATGTTAATAAGTCTAGATGGACTAAATTCTTATATTCCATACAGGTACATCTATCTTGATCTGGATTTTTTGAGAATCAGAGGGCAGTAGAAATGTTAAGTGTTGAAGACAGGTGGAGGGGGCTTTGAAGTCAGGAATATGTCTTTGAAGCCTGTTGGCTCTGTAATGTGCATTAAATGTTTCTATACCTGAGCAGAATATCCGCCTCTCGTGGTTGATACTTTAATGTGCCTCTCCTGTAATACCTAGTAGATACCAAGAACTTGGAAACAATATTACATGTACTCGCTGTTGTTGTGAGAATGCCAGTTTTCTCCGTTGGTTATCTCCTTCTGCTCCTCTCTCTTGTGTTATTAGATTGCTCTGTCTTGTCTCACCGTATTTCCACACATACAAACCACACAAAAACAAGATGATTTGTTCCTCACTCATTTGCAACACCACGACAGGCTGCTGTGTTTGTGCTGTTGCCCCTCACCTCTCCTGCCTGTGACCTTAAACAAACACAGTGTCACACCTGAGGCACAGAGACCTTAAAGAGCACCAATCTGCAAATACCGGGCTGCTCGCACAAAGTGCTCCACTATGACAGTCTGTTCTCCTTGTAATTACTGCATCTTGGTTGGGATCATTAAATATTCATCCCCCATCGACTGGGAGCTGCACCAACGTTGCTGCTCCACTGACAGCTCTTTTCACCTAGTGATTGGTAAGGTATAATTTTCTTTTTGTTTTCCCTTGTGCTCGTGTTGGCAATTAAACTTTGAACAACTTCAAAGTTTTCACGAGTTTCACTTCCTAGTTTTAGTGTGTTTTTATCCGCTTTCCGGGTTGTACTTTTACGCACTTGACACCAGCTCTCCTCTCCTCTATTAACCGCACAGCAACAAAACATGAGAGTGAGCTGAAAATCGCTACTATTCCACCGGATTAAGTCTCAGAATGATCAAAGTACGGGCACTATTTGGGTTAAATCTATGTGCGGGAGGTGCATTTAATATCAGAAATGGGTCGATTCAATATACTCAGCTTTGTGACTGCTGTGTATCTTTAAAAGCAGACCTAACGCCCGCCTAATACCATGCGGCTACATCACAAAGCAGAAGGACGACAAGAACCTAAAGGTCAAAATGATGTTAACAGAAAACAGCACATTCCAACCCTGAACACTGCACCCAGCACTCAGATATCCACACCTATCTTCTAACGAGCAAGAAAAAATGTTCTTTTCTATTTATAGACCATCTAAATTTTCTGTCGTTGCAAAATATTTTTCGGTAGGTTTTTTTAATATTATATTTGGATGATAATATCTGTTGCATTTGTTTTGCACAGCTTTGGTTGTTTTATTAAGCTATAGCCTAAAGGAGGTAGACAGTAAATGGTTTAAAGCTATGCTATATGTGAGATGTTATTGACTTCACGGATGAGACAAACGTATGTGTTAAATCTCTATGACTTTACGCGATCACATGATGGTTTGTTGGAAAGTAATGAATCCCAGAAAATCAACAGTGGAACACAAAACAAAAGGAAGTAACGGGGCATATTTTCATTACTTCTTTAACTGGATAAAATGAAAACATTGAAAATATTCTTAAAAGAAAAATACAGAATAGAAACTGTTGAAGGAATTAACTAAAGTTAGACCTCATGAAGCAGGCAGCTCCGCAGTATTTGCATTTTAGATCATTGATATTGCTGAAAGCTCAAAATGCACTGACACTTATCAGTAGAAAGCTGTAGCTCGATATCACCAGACTGTTGTAAGATTGCATAATGTGTTTGCACATCTCTTTCCTTGGTTGTTTTTTAATCCAGTTACTTGTGTGGTCCATGAATGAGGCTCTCTACAGATATAAGCTGCCCAAACATTTGTGGTTCTATATTAAATATTCTTACAACCAGCAGCCAAGAAAACCCCTTTTCCAAAGAGTAACGATACTGTGTGTGATGTAAATGAACCCTAACCCTAAGTCTGATTTAAAATAGTTCCTAATGAATACATCAAGTGCTGAAACTGAGAAAATTAAACTTGTGTTTAATTGAAAAAGAAAAAACATTCATATTCGTTTTAAAGCAATATGCTTTAAACAAGCAGGGACAAAGGCCCGTTTACAGCTGTGTTGCATCAACTCTTCCTTTCACAACGCTATGTCTGGAAAGTGAGGAGACCAATCACTAGAGGTTTGAAAGTGAAGTGGTAAATCAGTCTATTGATATATATTTCATCTTTTTGACAGTGAAGATCTCTTTTGTCTTATATTTCATTTCATATCACCCAAAATGTTTTCAGTGGATGGCAGTAAGGGTGCAGGAAGATCAGTTTTTCATTGGGACTGCTGCTGTTGTAATACATGCAGAATGTGGTTTAGCCCCCCATTCCAAGAGCCTACGTTGCTACCTGACATTCTGTTTTCCAGGTACAGAAGCAGAATGAGGGAAGGCCGGGTCACAGTTCAGTTGCACCTGTGAGTTTGCATTTGTCAAAGAACTGAACTGTGTGAACTGTGTTTGTCAGGAAAGAGCTGGCACAGTGGACCACAGCGCATTAGACACCGACACTGCTGTCACTCTTCTGATTCCTCACTCAGGCGTGCGTTTGCAGCACACACTGACGCGCCGCTTCTACAGACTTTGGTCAGTATTACTGAGCAAAGGTGAAACACCGTGACGTAAGTGTCTTTTTTCTGATGTAACAGCGCAACGTTACAGGACCCAACGAGAATATGACAATATCTTTTCATTCACTATGATATAAGTGATGAACAAACACACAACATGTTTTCGTTTATCTGTATTGCGGCTTATCTTTTCAGATTTACATTTTTGACAGGTTTGAATGTGGAAATCTCTACATGTCCAACATAATTTGCAAAACTAATGTTAAAGCAAAGCTGGAGAGGCGTGAGAACCCAAAACAATGAACTTTACTCTTTTTTTATTTTCAAACTTTTACTTTATCTATTATGACAGAATTATGTTGTTTTCTGTGTTTTCTGGCATGATGCGTCGCGTTGTAAAGCAAAAGAGTACGGTGCTTGGAATGTAGCATCTCAGCACACCGAGGGAATTTGAGCCCTGGGAATATGCATATCGCAGGTTATGGCGCTTTTCCACTAGCTCGCTTCGGCTCGGCGCGCTATTGCGTGTTTCCACTAGCACGCAGTACCTGCAACCGGGTAGATTTTTCCGTATCACCTCAGCCCTGGTTCCAAGCGGGCCGAAGCATTACTAAAACGTGACGTCAGCCGACTGCTTTCCACTGATTGGCCGATAAGTGTCGTCACTTTTCAATACTGTTTTGTTTGGCTGCCAGGAGTCTTCTCTGGCTCTCTTCTCTTGCCTTCTGTGCGACAAAAAGCCACAGGGTGAGCAGCAACACGAGCGCCTCGATGTCCTCCATGCTATCCTCCTCGTATGTTGTTGTTGTTGTTCTGGACGACCCCGCCCACGTCGAGGAGTCACGAAGTGATACTCGGAATAAACGGAAACACAACCAAACCGAGCCGTGCCGAGCCATATCGAGCTGTGCCGAGCTAGTGGAAATGCGCCATTAGTGTACTTAAAAAACACATAGGTTCGCACACAGCAAGTGTCAGAACCTTTCAAGTACTCCCCCTTTTTTGAATTGCCGCCAGAAAATGGGCAAATCCGTGTTTGAGCATTAAGTGACGTATCTTTTGGCGCAATCGCCCCCCCACACCCAAATCCACAGCCACCCCCTTTCAGACATGCCCCTTCGGCGAGAAACAGGAACTGGTGTGCCTTCCAAGGCTGTGAAAGCGGACTACGATCGTTACATATTCTTCCCCCGGAAAGCAATGTTCGCGATCAATGGCTTTTATTTATTTTTAACAGCATCCCCAGTTCATACAACCGCCGACTTTTCCTTTGCTCTGCGCATTTCACGGAGTACAGTTTCACAAACCTTGCACGATTCCGAGCAGGCTTCAGTCGGAATTTAATGCTCAGTAGAGGGTCAGTTCCGACTTTGCAACAAAATCAACCCCTGCAATCAGTACAGCCTGTAAGTATCACATTTTATTTTGTTTTAAATGTGTGTTGTGCCATATTCCTGTTGTAAGAATTGCACGTTAGCTCTTGCTTGTTCATCTAAAGGGAATGAGCTTTCTTTTCAGTCAGTGTATTACTCTATAGCTCTATTTTCAGTGAGAGCAAGGGCAGCCAATCAAGCAACGGCAACCGAATAGCGCCAACACCTACCTGCATTTCATAATGAGGTTGCCAGATAAGCTCTGAAACGACGCCAATAAGGGCAAACGACGCATTCTAAACCTAGCATAGTAACATAGCTGTTTCAGAGAGCCTTTTAGGGAGGTTCTGAGCCATTACAGACCCAACCAATTTTTTTGGGGCTACATATCACATCACAGAACAAGGATTAACGCCCCATTCAACCATTCTCTATCACCTTTAATATTACTTTTCAGCCTTGTTCAACCATATGGAGATTTCTCCTGATTGTGTACATTTTTAATGATATTGTGTTAATTGGATTGTGGAATTACAAAATGTTAGTCATTTTATATGAAGAAACATGCGTTTTTATTAGTGGCAGAGCTATTTATCTATGGAGTGTTTCAGAGTGGTGAAGTCCGCTGCAGCTCTAAAGACTGAAAGAGTTACAGAGTTTTTTCCCCCTTTTGTTGCTTTTTGAAATTCACATTTTGCAATATGTCTCCTTTGAAACTGAGTTTTCCTACACAAGTCCCCATCATGCAGTAGTTCTATCATGAGCAGTCTTGATTTAAAATCCAGGTTTTTCCATTGTCATGGGATTTTGGTGAACAGTATACTTAGAGATTATTCTACTCCCAAACAGCTCTCTTTTTCATCACCTATGATTTTTATATTTTAGCCAAATTTAGTGATGTTGAAGCACATGATACATATGTGTTCATGCAATTTATAACTCATGATATCGTATCATAATAAAACATTTTATTTCTATTTATTTAACATTATGTTTGGTACATAAAAATACATATAAATATATCATACATGGTTTGTAATGTTAATATCAAATCATCCTAACATGCATGTTTATGAACTGAGGGAGGAACCTGGAGTACCTGGAGAGGTAACTCATGCATGCATATGAGGCAAACCAGGAACCTTCTTCGTATGAGACAGCAGTGCTAACTGCCACACCTCTTCACGTAATATTCATCCCAAATCCCAAAAACGTACATCAGTCAAATCGAGAATGTCTACAAATATTTTAACTCATGATCAAATCAAATCAAATCAAATTTATTTGTATAGCACATTTCATGTACAAACAGTTCCAAGTGCGTCACATAAAATAAAAGCATTGCAGCAGGGAGTGGAAGAAGCATTAAAAATACATAAAATAATATAAAGAGAAACAAATAAAATCATTCATGATCCAGCAACATCCAGTTTTTTGGCAGCAACATCTGCCAAAAAAGTAATTAATACATGGTAATTGCTTCTTATTGTTACATCTCATACCATCATCCACCTACCTGTGATGGTGGCCACCATTTTTGTTCACATTCCAGTTCCTTTGTACTGATATAATTGCAATAATTACTGTCAAACATTTGACAAAAAACTGATACAAGACCAACAACATTTTGACCCTATTGGGACACTGGAACCATTAAACTACCTACAAGGTATATTTTAGAGCAGCCAATTGATGTGCAATTAATTTCTATAACAGGGCTGATAAATCATTTAGGGGCATCCATCCTTTTTAAATTGAAACATGCATTAATATGTTTTAACGTTTTTCATTTATAGGGTACATTTGTATAATGAAATCACTCTTAGCGCATATTTTTCCTATTTTTTTCCCCTGGTTATGCCATGCAAAATAAATGAATAGAGCATATGAAGATAAGAATGGATGGTAGCTTCACGGTATAAACTGTCAATGTATTTTTTTTTTTCTGAAGTGTTATGTATCTGTGCTCTGGTGAATTTGATTACCTCTCCTGAGGTGCATGATGAAGTGTTTTGTATTACCAAAATATTTGGTACTTGCTTGATAGATCAGAGGTAATATCGGCTGTTTCTTCACTCTCCGTCACAAAAGTACCCCTTTTATTCCATCTTCTCCCCATAACAGACATACAATAAGGTACCAGAGCAAAAATGTGTTTTAACTCCTTTATCTTTGATTAGTATAGTTGGCTGTGATGGACTGGCGGCCTGTCCAGGGTGTACCCAGCCTCTCGCCCATTGACCGCTGGGATAGGCTCCAGCCCCCCCGCTACCCGACCGACGGATTCAGCGGTATAGAAAATGGATGGATGGATGGATAGTATAGTTGGCAGCTAAATTAACATGTATTAAAGGCATTGTCAGAGTATAGTGCTAATAGCAGTCTTCCACTGGCAGTTGGGAAGTGAGAAAAAGCTATAGATTGCAGCAACATTGAGTGAGAAAAGCCTTTCGGAAGAAGCACTGCTCTGCCGACTGTAATAAATTGGCTGTTTATTACTTTACAGGAAATTAAACAGTGGCCCGGTAAAGGCTGCGTGTTCAATTTAAACTACTGAAGGAAGCAAAGGCTTTAAAGGACTAATAAAGTCACTCCGCAAGGAGAGGGAGACGATTCAGGAAAAGCCTTTGTCTTGCTGATTTCTTACGCTCCCTTTTATTTGTCTCAGAGCTGCTTGCTTATCATAGTTCTCAATTAAAGCATGTGCTCCTGTCTGATCCCAGTTAATCACTGAAAGGATTTAACTGAAACTCTCTCTGCTGTGCTTATAATTAAATACTCTCTTCAAGAGGTATTGTACATGTCAGGGAGAACAATCAAAGCTCAGTGTTGTGGTATCTATGTTGTCAAACGCTACACATATAAACAGTCTATTTGAAATATGTAACAGACACATCGTAGGTACTGTGCAGAAACAGCAGGAAGGCTTACTTGAATGTAATTGAATGCTGTCTTGTAGAAATGGGGGGGAAAGAGAGACAGTAAGTGGATGGAGGAGGCATTGCAAGTGCATTATCTGCTGAAGGCGTTGCAAATGTCTGCAACTGCCCTCTTCCTCCTCCTCACTCTTTTCACAAATAAGCCTGCAGAGTATCAGAGGAGCATTTAAATGAGTCAAAAGACGCACGTGTATGTTCCTCAAATGAAACGAAGGCTGGAAATATGCTGTCAGATCTATCTCCTTTGCGCGTCAGCAAAGAAATGCAGTTCATCTGTACTTGCTGAAATCACAGTCAGACAGAGACAAAAACCAAGAAGATGGGCGGGTCAGTGGGGAGTCAAAAAGTATGCCTGCTGCATCAGCTGATGTCCTGTTTGGAGTCAAAACTGCGCAAAATAAGGCAGTTCATGAGCAAACCTTGTTTATCTATGTGGAATGATATGACTAACAGCAACAGAAACGATGGATACAGCTTATCAGTCCATGCACGAGCATGCATACATTCACACACACAGACATAAGGTAACCTTACTTTTTGGCCCATCGTACGTGCATATGTGCAGAGATTGAACACAAACACAAAACGATTTTTTTCTGTCGCACTGTCCTTGCTGCTGTAACATTGTGAATTTCCCCACTGTGGGACTAATAAAGGACTACATCATCTTATCTTATTTTATCATTATGACTTTTAAACAAAACCTGCTTGATATTATCATAAATTATGCAGATTCTTCCTTAGATAAACACATTTGTACTACACATGCAGATGAAGCTGTTTACCTGGGATAATGACACAGGGAAATAAGTAGATGTGTTGTTCTAATCATTCTGCGCGCAGCGTTTTTAACCAGCAACACTGAACAGCAGTTTTGTATCTCATTATCGAGGCTCCTCTTGCACACACACCACTCCTCTTTGTGTGTAATGGAAGTTAGTTATCAGCCAAAGAGAAATAGTTAAGAAAGCATTTGTATTATGTGTAAAATGGATGGAAATAAACTGATTCCTACATTGCTACTGCCCTGACTTGACTTAAATCATAAGCCAACGTCTGTTATATAACCGCAAATGTCATTGCTCAATAGAATATGAGGATTTAGTAATATGATACATAACGGTGGGCTTTTGTTTTGACCTGTTTTTTAACTGGTCAGGAGGCTTCGACAAATTTCACTTTGACATAATAAAAGCATACAGTAATTCTACAGTGCTTTATGGATATTAGCCCACTGAGGCACCAGGCTGCAATGCATTGAAGTTAAATGAGCGAAAAAGAAAGATAACAAGAGAATGTCGTCTTTATAGTGAAACATCATGCTTTTCCTTTTTTTTTCTTTTTCTTCCTTTGCTCTCTTTATTTACAGTTCACATCCATCTTTTTATTTCATCTTTCCTCGTTCTGTTAACATTCTCTCTAGTTTTTCCTCCATTTCCTATTTCTCTATTCTCTCTCCATCCTCCCCTGCAATGATGAGAAAATGATTGCCTACCCACTGAGGGGATTCTCATCTACTTTGCTGCACAGGTGGAAAAAGGCAGGTTATTCTATCACTGTTCTCTCTCGGCTCCTTTAGACCGAAGCCAAAATAATAATGATAGTGATTTTGTTATTTCTCTTAGATAGAATAACAAGAAAACCGTTCAACATTAATCTGTCTTCGGGTGGCTGTAGAGTGGGCTGTGCATGCAGGGCCTCATTGGAGGAGAATGTAGAATTAAAAAGCTAGTCATGAATAAATATGACACCACATTTTTCCTTCTCCTTATCGAGGTTGCCCAGAGAGAGGTGGAAAAGGAAGCACACTGATTACTGCAACTGCTGCAGACTCTTACAGCATATGTCTTGTTGATGATAGGGCACATGACTACATGAAGGCATCATACACATCTGTTGAGAGCTGGCACACAGTACAACCACATACCACATGAACTTGCTATTTAGGCCTATTATACCGTGTGTATTCGGTCATAATGTTGTCCAATAAAATCCCTGAATACCTTCTGTTGCTTTTTGACCGGTTAGGTTTTATATTTGCAGGGAGAAAATTGTTGTGGCATGAATGTTGCTGCACTGCTCATGTGTTACTTCCATCAGAATACATGTCAGTGTGCTTCACCTGGTGCATTCTTGCTGAATTTCAGCAAGTCTTTTTTTTTTTTCTCAAATATGCGAGGTCTTAGGCAGAAACAGACAGATTTAGACGTCCAGATTTAAAACAGCCATTTTGACCAAACAGTGCATAATAATCATGCTTGCGTGTATCTCCGCATTGCCATGGTGACCTCCTGCTGTGTCCGACAGGCTTAACGAGACCTAACTGTACTTTGTGGAATTGAATCAATAAAAACGGAGGAAGAGGAAATTACAGAGATAAGCATGTGGAGATTGGCTGGTGCTGGTGGATGAATTGTTTCAAATAATGATAGTGTTTAATGCTCGGCCAGGTCTTTTTGTGGAGGGGGGGGTGGTAATGTTGGGCTTTACAGTGCTCCTCTAAGGGCTATTCCCAGCCAAGCATAACAGTCATCATCTCCTCCTGCCTCTCTGCACACTCTCACAAACACACACTGTCAGACATTCCAACACACTCAGCCCATGCATTCTCAGGCTGTTTATGTTTTCTGTTTTCCTCTGTTCTCTTTACAATCTCTCTCAGGTGTTTGGACTAAAGATGACAGACTGGTGCCTTTAGCAGCAGATGAGCAAAGGGGGCTTCATACAGCAGTCATAATGGCTTTGAACTGGCTTAGTCGTACAACAGTCAGAGCGAACTGGAAATACTGGTACTGTTACTAATACTGTTTAGATAAGTCTCCTTGCATGCTATCATGTAGAAAGCCAAATTAAAACGTTGGGTCTGCTGTTGGCTGTCACTATTGAGTAATGTTAAAAAGCTGGATAATATAGTACCTAGAGGAGGGACTGTATGAATACCAAGCAGATGATATGACATCTTAGTTACATCAGTGTCGCTCTGATTGACACACCTGGATGTTGAGGCAGATTGTGTGCACATATTTTTACAATGCATTGGGAAAGCACGTCAGTGCGGCTGACCTCATCTATAAAGATTCCCTTTCCAGAAGCTCTGTTTTCATGGCGATCAAAAACAAGGGCGTAGCGTCCATTTATAGCTTTGTCTCTGTGTAGCAGAGTGTTCCGTTGCTGCCGAACGTAGAGAGCGTCTCTTCCACGTTGTCCCAGAGGTGAACAACACAGAACAGGAGAAACAACAATGACATTTAACCGATCGCAAAAACCCTAAAGAACACAAGTGATTTTAGAAAAGCACAACCGATAAGAACACACGATAACCTTTAAAAACAAAAAACAAAAAAATCTAAAAAAATTTACATTTTAGGAAACACACAATAAAAAAGAAAATCAAACTAAGAAACAACATTTTAGAAGACAAGATATTAAAGAAAACAGAGTTAAACTGAAAACACAAGCAATAAGAAAACACCATAACCGTTAAAACAAAAAATTTAAAAAAAATTTAAAATGTTACATGTCAGGAAACACACAATAAAAAAGATAATCAAACACAGAAACAACTTTTTAGAAGACAAAATATTAAAGAAAACAGAGCTAAACTGAAAACACAAGCGATAAGAAAACACGATAACCGTTAAAACAAAAAAGTTTAAAAAATTTAAAATGTTACATTTCAGGAAACACACAATAAAAAAGAAAATCAAACAAAGAAACAACTTTTTGGAAGAGAAAATATTAAAGAAAACAGAGCTAAACTGAAAACACAAGCAATATTTCACGAAACAAACGAACACATAAACATAAAACAGGAAAAATCAAATAAAACAACAAAACCATAAACACACAGGGCCTATACTACAATGCAGGATTAGTGGCTTAGCAAGGTAACTTCAGGTTCAGCTCTGGATTTTCAGCTTGTGCACTTCCATGGGATGTATCTCCATGGCAACCTATGCTGGGAACAGATAAGAGATAAACACATGTTAAAGCGCCACCCGCCATCCACTCAGTTATTTTAGAAACTGGAAAATTAAAACAAATGTTGGACCGATAGAGTCTCTTTCCAATTTTCTCAGATTCTGAGAAGGACTTTGACTTTCACTGACAAGCATATTCATGAGAGATATGTCAGCAGAAGGGAATGCTCAAGTATCTTTAAACAGAGACTAGATACTCTGAAACTGACCTTTAAAGTCTTGTGGGGAGAGGGAGGCATATGACAAAGGGAATTTATGTTTTCTTTAAGCTATAAATGGTACTATTGAATGTTAATAGATACTATGAATAAAGTATTTTTCTTTTCTATTCTATTCTATTCTATTTAAAAGCAAAGATTGTCTGACATTACTACCTGCAGTTTATGTTTCTACCTCCAAGAAATTAAAGATAAGTACAAAGCACACAGGTTCGAAAGCACAACAACAGACGGGATTCTAGTGTAAAGTCTTTATTTTCATAAAGTCTTTCATCCTAACATGGCAGTACACTGTCATAAAATGCAAAAGCAGTTACAAAACTTGATGCGGGACAGCAGCTGGGACCACCGGTGCCACAACATGCCCGGGAGCTGAGGCAAGGATTCCCCACACAAGGGAGGAAGGTGAAGCAGTGAGCCGCGTCCTCACCACTCAGAAGGTGAAGCTGCAAAGAAACACTCCGGCCCGAGTGCCACAGCCAACACCACAGCCTGACTTTCAAAAGGAAAGAGGAGCCAACACAAGCCATGCAAGAGCCACGCTGCTGCAGCCCATCACTGCAGCATCAAATATCATGTGTATGTTCATATTCAGACCCACATTCATCTTAGAAAATCAAAATCACTGAACAAATAAAACTCTTTGTTTTTTTTCCCTAGATCCCAAATGACAGAAAATGAACTTAGGCATATAGAGTAAGTCCCCTGACTGCTTTGAACTGCCTTTATGTTTGCTCTTTACGTGTTACAAAGACCATTTGCAAATGTAAGTGTTGCATCTGACAAGATAAGACCGAAACTTTCTCTCATATATCAGATTATACCTAAAGCACATTCATGACATAAATGTGTGCTTTGACGTGCCATGCTGACATATCCAAACGTTTGAAAACCTAGATCACTATTTTTAGGCTCAGTTAAGCCAGATGACCAGAATATACCCTGGATATGTTAAACCTGCTTCGTTGTACAGGTCCAGCATGTTGGGAAACACATTTATCAAACAGAAAAATACAAAATAAAAAAGGGGGCAGCTTTTCAGAAGACATTTCAGAAATCAGAACAAAACAGAAAACACAACCTTTCAAAGAAAAATAAGAACACAGCAATATTTTATTGAGCGCAACAATAAATAAGACATTGCAACAACAAAACCAGAAACAGATAATTTCATAAAACACCAAGAAACATACAAACTGTGCTGCTATTGGGTTTTCTGAAATGTTTTTGTGTTCTAAAACTCAGTCCCTTATTCCTGCCTTTAATGTGTGGTGCACTTTGGAGGCCATCAGTGAATATCTGGAGACTTACTTTTTTCAAGGGCTTGCGCTACAAAGCAGGAGTCATGGCTTAAAGCATATTCAACTCAGGTGTTTCAGTGTCTCGAAGGTGGTTTACTTACAGTGTGCTGGAAATTTAAATTGCTCAGACCATGTTGTAGAGGGGAGTTGAAATCACATGAAAGCTCCCACTGACCAGCCAATACGAAAAGAAAAGAGACACCTTATGTACAGATAGGGAAACAGTCTCTTCTCTTCCCTGTCTAAACCCCAGCCAAAGCATCTGAGATATAACTCTCAGCAAAGGGAGCTGCTTATCTAAAACAGAGGCTGATTAAAGCACTAAAGCTCTGTTCTTGTTGACACAAGAGTTTGAGTTAGCACGATTTTTCTTTTTATTAAATTCACTGGACTATAAAAAGATTCACTTTGCAGTTGTTTCATTCTCCGACACAAGCTTCAGTCTGTCGTCACCGAGGTCCTCACGAACATCTCTGTGTAGGTTAATTTTCTATGCCATCCAGATTTTAAAATGCTTAAAAATGGCATTAAAACCAGTAGACTGTTAAAAAAGGAAGCTTTGGAATTGCCCTATTTTCTTTACCTGGATGTCATCGAAAATTAACTTACAATCACATTCTATGCGTCTCTTATTCTTTCCACACAGTCGCACACTGTGACCACACTGAGAGCAATATGGGTTAGAGTGTCTTGTCCGCTTGCCCAAAGATATCTTGGCATATAGAGGAAGTTGGATGTTGAATCAATGGCCGTATGATTGCTGTATGACAGCTCTAACTTCTGAAGTCCTGTAACACAGCTCCCACAGTCTTTAGTAGCACAGTTAATTTGGAAAAACTGTAATGATTACATATAATATGATCCAATGGATGTGAAATAGCTCATTTCTTTACCATTAGTTGCTTTATAGAAAAAAAGAAGCTACAAGTAAGCATCCACAAAAACATCAGTATTTTCTTCATGCTGCCTCTCTAACCCCCAGTCCAATATTAACTTTTGGCGTGATTTTGTATCCAGAGACATCTGTAATTCATAAGCTTTCTTTTCTGCTCGACTGTGTTTACCGACTAGATTCCGAAACTGTTTGCATTTTGAAGTTGTGAAGGCAGTAAAAGTGTTTATTAGAACTGAGTGTGCAGTTACCCGCTAAGGAAAGTGGTGAAAAAACTAAAGCAATAATGTCTGGACCATAAAGCCAAAATAATGAGTTAAAATATGCTATAAACCTCTGCAGTGCTCCGGAGACATGTTCGGTTAGGTAATCATTTTTTCTGTGGTTCTGAACAAAGAATAACCTCTCCCACTTGCAGTTTGAGATAAAAAAAAAAACATTTATTCAACTAGAGGAGACTTTGCCATTCTTGTGAAATATTTTATTGACACATTAAGGAATTTTGGCACAGATTCAGACCCCAGGAACAACAGGACAGTAGTTTTGGCAGATGCTGGCAGAGCAGCCTGCAGGTAGTGTGTTTGAGCCTGGCCCAGTGAGGAGTTCTGAGCCCTCTGATTGAAGTTGGGGTGGAATAATGAGGGATACCACCATTTTTAAAATGAGAAGAGACATAATTGAAGGAATAAACACATAATGTGATCTGATGAATGAGAAAGAGAGGGAAGTGGAAGAAAGAGAGGATGCTGGAGGGGGAGGCGAAAGCCAGAAAGGATAAGTCTCAGTTTCATTATTGAATTACAGTCAACTTTCAGTTATGGACAGCCGTGTCTTTTGTCCTCGAAGGCTGCTGCTGATATAAATAGTGCTGTCCCAAATACTAATCCAGGATACCATCAAAGTCACAGCAAGAACTTTTCCACAAATATTTGCGCTTTGCCTAGGGATGGTTGATAAGGACACGAGTAAAAACAAGACAGAAGGATTTGAATTACCGTTCTGTTAGTTTAGTCAAATCTTTGTAGTTAAATGAGGGATAAGCTTCCATTTTATGTTTTCAAGCGATTTGCTAAACCCAGTGATCACTGCTGGTCAACGTCTATGTGTAGCTCTTGGTGAACTTCATCACTGGTGCTCAGTGAAAATCAAATACTAGTTTCAACATACAATGGCAACTGCATAATTATTAGCTGCATCAAAAAACTTTTTTTTCCCACTGTTATGCAGACGACTTACAAATGTATCTACCATTAAAGCCAAATAGTAACAGTGCACAATGTTCTTTGTTTAATTGTATTGCTGATATTGAGCAATGGTTGGCCCAAAATTGTCTTCATTTAAATGATGACAAAACTGAATGCATTGTGTTTGGGGACACTGTGACGGCTGGCTTTGGCACCTTGTCTTCAAAGCTTAGTTCAACCGTCAGAAATCTGGGAGTGACCTTTGATTGTCATCTGCGGTTGGACAAGCAATTTAACAAGGTCGACAGGACTAGTTTTTTCCAGTTGCGTCTCCTGGCCAAAGTTAAAAAATGTTTTAAGTCGTCATGACCTTGAGAAAGCCATCAATGCCCTAATAAGTTCAAAGTTAGACTATTGCAATGCACTTTATGTCAGCGTCTCCCAGTCTTCTCTCAGTCGCCTTCAACTTGTGCAAAACGCTGCTGCCCGTCTTTTAACCAACACTAACAGACGTGTGCACATCACTCCTGTTCTTAACTACCTCTATTGGCTTCCTGTCCTTTATAGAATTGATTTCAAACTTTTAATGTTTGTTTTTAAAGCTCTTAACGGCCTCGGCCCATCATATTTATCTGAGCTTTTAACAGTCCGTAATCCTGGTAGAGCTCCGAGGTCAATAAATCAATTTTTTGCTGGAAGTGCCCAGGTCAGAATACAAACACTGGGGTGACCGAGCCTTTTCCGTCACTGCTCCCAGCCTCTGGAATAGGCTCCCCGTCGAGCTGCGTCTTATTTCTTCAAATCAAGGCTAAAAACCTACTTATTTAGGATTGTTTTTAATACCCAGTAGTATGATGACACTTATATCTTATTTTATCTTATTCCATTTTGTTATATTTTATTGCTTTCACTGTTCTTTTATTGTTTTTATTTGCTTTTACTTATTCTTCTCTTTATGTATTACCTGCTGCAAAGCACTTTGGTACACCGTAAGGATTGTCTGTAAAGGGCTGTATAAATAAAGTACATTTACATTTACAAAAATGAACTGTAAGACAAAGAAATTTTGAAAGAAATATTTTGTGTGTTGGAAACAAAGCAAAAGAAAAAAATAGAAAGTGACAAGTAAGCCAACAGCCTACTCTAATGCTATCTACCTTGTTTAGCAAATATTATTACTTCAATTGGGAGTCAGATGGTGATTAAAGGAAAGAAACCCCCATACCCTTTTCTTTTTGATGGGCCCATCGATTCACTACCAGCAATGTTTGTGATGTGCTTTTTTACCCGGCATGTCTGACACTTAACTCTTTTAGGGGTCATATTCAAAAGGTTTGAAGTAATTTGAGACTACAGACTGAATCCAGAAGCTTGATTTATTCTCAGTCTCGCTCGTGTAGCTGTTACATGTAAAAATGTGAAGTGGTCACATGATAATTTCCCAATGACAGTACAGATAATGTTGGATGAGAGCTATGTTGCACTACAATGAGATGTCTTTCTCTAGAAATAATTCATGATGGTGAATGATTAATGAATAAATAATGTTGATGTATAATGGATTACTGCCTTGTATTTCACAGGCTGTTTGAGATTTTTGTATTAAAAGATAGTGACAGATGCAACTGAACCCTGCTTTTGATGTTGATTACCATAGCAACATTTGAAGGCTCAAAGCAATGTTCTCATCCTTAAAGGTAACTATAGTAAGATATGGTAAGATAGCTTATACACATAGATGCGACACTTCATGTAGCTGCATCAAATTCTCATCTCGATTTGGAATCTATTCCTTGATCTTAACACAAATGTAGAGTGCGGGTATTCTTTTTTCCCGGATCCTAACATGCAAACTCAAAGGAGAGCCTCAATCGTCAGCCTCCAAGCTAAATTAGTAACAACACTGAGTGCTGTCATCTTAAAACCTAGATGAGAGTGAGAGAATGGTCACTGTAATGAAGCAACCATCTACATTAAGGGCACCTGTTATATCGGTTTACCTGTTATGAAAGAAGAGAAGAGAAGAGATGCTCTCTCTCGTCTCTTATGAAAATGCCAGGTAAGAGCCACGGGATTTGCGTTTGGATCTTTTATAGGGCGCATTTCCAATTAGAGATGCTGAGGCTAATCAAAAGCAAGACATATTGCTGTGTCTTTCATCTGATGCTTTCTTAGTTTCTTCATTTACTGAAACCCTGACATCCCTCTTGTAGACAAAGCAGTCCACATCCAGAAAATATATATATATTTTTTAGCAACAAATTAGGTTCAAAGAGACATTTGTCTTTATGCTGTGTTGTTAAGAGTCAGTATGATTAAGATTTAGCCGAGCACCCAAGGCCAATGACATCCCTTTGATGGACTTACAGAATATTTAATAATTTTGTCTACATTTGTCGTCCATGTTCTCATTGTGCCTCACGCAATCTAGAGCATAATTATTTGGAGGTTTTTCTAAGGGCATGCATGATAAAAACTGCTGTACAAAGCCTGCAGGAAACTTAAACTTAAAAAATTAAACAATGTTGTGTTCATGCAGTCTTTGTGTTTTTTGTATTACACGACAAAACAAGAACTTTAGCTGAGCTTGAATCCATTCCTATCCCTTACATTTTCTGGAAGAGATAATCAACTCACTTCATTTTTCACATGTTTCAGTTTTTCAGTGAGACTTCTAAGTATTGTGCCTTACAGCAGCTGCTGACTGACATGACTGGGAAAAACTGTTTTTTTTTAGTAGATGATCTTTAAAATTCAGTGGAGCAACACTGAAGAACATTACGGCATAAACTCGACATACCGTGGTATCATTTATTCACAGTTTTCACCAAGTAATGTTGAGGGAGACCTGTTATACTTTTAGATTTAGAATATTTAACACTCCGTCGTGGGGGGGCTATTTACCTTAGTTCAGATTTAGATGTACTCTCAAAACCTTTAAAAACACATGAAGTTTACTTTTGACTTTTACACAAAGCTTTTTCAAAAGTAAATACGTTTGGATTCAAACGAGTTAACAGTTTTTGCTGTTTTGCCGTTTTTCTTTAATCTCCTTTACCATTTTGGAGTTCACGATTTATTGGCAAATAGAGAATGTAATCAATGTTGTCAGGCTCTGGAGATGACAGCTGACAGGTTGAATTAAAATCTTAAGCATCGAGCCACCAGCTTTTTGTTATCTTGTGAAACTATACAATACAGTTGTAACTCTTTAACAGCCCAGATGGAAACGGGGGTGATTTTTACCACTGCGATTATACTGCACAGTACTAATTTCAAATTAAACATATTATCCTTTTTTTCAGAAATAACCTGGAAAAAAAACCTGAGGAATATTCTTTGTTTATGTGTTGGATGTGAATTGTTCTATTTTCTTTTCATGTCCCTGTATTTTCTTGTTTATTCTTAAAAGTGTTCTTTAGAACTTCTTAATCTTTAACATTTGGCTTTTTCTTTTAAAGTTCTCATTGCATTGTTAAATCCGGGGTGTCATTGCTATCTCTTCTTGGTTTTGCTCTGATAGTCAGGTTTGAGCGTGAGTTGTCTGCTTTCTCTTCATGAGCTTGTTGTATAAGAAGGCTACTCCATCCATCTGTTGCACCACCTCAACTGTCCATCAAAACTTCTTTCAAAATACATTTGAGACAAGCAAAAAAAAAAAAAAACTTAAGCTAGAGGATATTCACTCATATTCCATGTACAAAGCCTAAATCCAAAGTGTGCTGTGATTCATAAGAAACATAGTACAACTGAAGTTTCTGTTTGAGTAACTGCTGGGCTAACTGTCATACCAAACGGGATTTTCAAAAGTCTAAAAAAAACTTTGCATCTTTAAATGTAATATTCACTCATATCACAACTGCAGGGTTTACATTAAAAGTTTGTCCCACCTCACATTTCCTTAGTCTGCAGTTCGACCATGGACCGATGGTTCTGGTCCCTCTTATGGTCACAATCGTGTTGCAAGTTTTGGCCCAGGTAGAAAAACATACAACTCCTCAAATAAGATTGCTAAATAAACGCTATGGCCAGTCCCAAAGGTAGACAGGGAAGAATCTGAACGGCTCACTAAATGAGATATTCTCTTACCAACAGAAGGTGACCCCTGACGAAGTGAAAGGGTTGTGTTATTTTGGAGGTTTTGAGTTGGTTGTCACACAAAGCAATGCTCTCAACTGCAGCAAAAGTCATGTTTTTCAATCCCTTCTCCTCTTATCATACTACAGTATACTGCATAATGTACCACAACACTGACCATTTGACTTTAATTTGACTCTGGACAATAAATTTTTACCACTGGTGGGTTCAATTTACCTGCTCCACTTAGTTTGGCAGCCACTCCACAGCTAATGACACTGCAGAGAAAAATAAAACAGAAAAGGAACAAAAGAGAGACTTTAAGGCTATAAAAGAATCTTTAATGACACCGAGACCAGATCACAAACACAAAAGGCCTAGTTATACCACTCCATCCAAAAACTTCAGAAATCAATCATTTACTGACTTCATTATCTAGCAAACGATTTACTTCTTGGGCCCGTCTCAATGGGACAGAATTGAGAGGAGAGATTTGCAGTCTCAGAGAAACAGGCCATTACTTGAGCAGAGCAGAAGCCATCGGCAGTGTCTTGGAAAATAGGATAAGATTACAAAGTGCTGTGTGACTTGAACAACTCTTCTCTGAGGTCTTGATCAAACTGATTTGTTCTTCCTTGTGCTCTTGAGAGACAAGGCTACTCCGACACTTTCTGTCATGACAAAAGTCCACGTGTCAACAATATCAAAATAGACAGCGAAGATGAGAGGAAAAGTACAGAGGAAAGAGGTATTTTTGAGCAAAGAGGCCGCCGTGCGCCCCTGGCTCACAGCAAAGCATGAAATAGTTATGTACATTTGATCTATTGATTTGTGCCCACCGACAGGATTTTCACTACTTTTTCGTGCTACTGACAATAACTCCATAGAATAACAGGGTGTCATAGCATTCCATGAAATACTCACATATTGACTTTTACTTCACATTTAATCGGCGAAAAAGTGACAGAGGGGTGGTAGGTTCGAGCTACACAACAGACTGCCAAGTGGGAGAGTCAAGATCCAGTTCATCTTAACCACTGGATCTTGTAAGCAACTTTATTATGAAATGTTTTCTTTGCTTTCACTCACTATTTATACGTTGCAAAACTTGGCCAAGTTTTAGAAAGTTCTTGGTTAAGCTGAGGTATTAAAAACCTCTAATATCATATTGCACCAAATATCCTCTTGCTGCTGAGTCCTCCCCCTTTGGCTAAACACACACAATGTGGTGGACACATGAACCACACATCCTACGGAAATCTATTTATTTGAAAAGATGGCACTAAAAAAAAATATACAAATTTCACTGACATAGTTTTCTGTTACATGAGTATTTTACATTTTTCTGTGAGACTGAGACGGCTGTTGAGATTGATAGATATTGGAGAAAACCAGAGGCATCCTGTACTAATACATTATATGACTGTAGGAGACTCTTAAAGTAGTTTTATTCCACGCTTTCTGGAGATATGTTGTTGATGTGTAAAAAAAGATTATTACAAATCAATGCATAAAGTATCATTTGATAGGCTTATCAATATCTTGAACTGAAATGTGAATAAATAGAATGGATAGTAAAAGTCTCAAACTTTTTTTCTTTAACAGAATGTACAGTAACGCTATTTCTCTCTCCCTTTGTATCACTACGGGCTGTATCAACCGTGCAGACCGAAGTGCAGACTGAGCAGTCCCCTGCTTCCGAGCAGCAAACACCGTAACAGGTGCGGCTATCGGCGGGTGGCTGAACGCATTGATATGAAGGGAGGCAAAAATAGCGCCAAGCGATTGTGAGGTCTGACTTTTTCTGTATGAACGATTTTGTGATGCAAATGTATTACTCTTTTGAACGCATATTGTTTTGAGAAGCAAAACGCTTTATTTTTGGGACCCCAGCCAACTAGCCGGACTACCTTCGTCAACGCCAAAACTCAGCTGGAACTCTGCTCACAGGACGCAGCAGGGGGTAAGTCAATGTTCATTAATGATATTGCTAATATGGGATGTCATACAACTTCATGTCAAAAGAGGCGAACTATCCCTTTAAGCTTACTCATCTGCCTCTTGGATCGTGTGAAAAACAGATTTATACTCCCTTAACTGTGTAAGTATATTCACTTTGAAGCCAAGATCCTATGTTTTTAGCATGTAATCGTTCTGACTTTCACACATTTGGTGAAGCTTGCAAGATGAAAGCTAAGGTGGCTGCTTGTCAAAAGCCATTACTGTGGGAGAGAAAGTAATTACACTGGCATCTGTTTGAAAGTCAAATGCAATCTTGAAGAGAGATACAGTTGCCTATTTATACTTGATGGGGTGATGCATTTGGTTGAAACAATTAAAATAGGAACCTTGCTGGATTCTGAGGAGCAGGATGAGAAGAACAAGATCAAGGAGCTGTGATTTGACAGAAAACATGACCCAGTTGGATGACTTGATTATAGTTTGAGTTGCATGATGAAAACCATTTCTTCTACTTGTTGTTTGTCACAAAAGGCCCTCAAGAGGTTATTTAGCACATTGCTGCAAAAATGACCAATTACTTTGACTCCAATTGAAGCAAACTAAATAGGGAATTGGTGGCATAGTTGGTGGCAAGTAAAGTTCAAAATAAATGCATTACAGGCTTAGACGCATTCTCTGTTTTAGGTGGGTTACCGTTTCCCATAGCACAAAGGGGACTTCGCAGCAGGTCAGTGGAAAGGTAAATTCATCAAAGTTATGTTTAGGAGTATCTATTAATTTAATTCATATCAATATGTCCACCGAGGTAAATATTTCTGTGGCTATCCACTCGTGTATGTACACTTAAGACAGTTAAAACTTCACTTTGTTTGGAACATGCAATTAAATTCCATTTATGCAGGGGAGGCCCGGGAGGACAATGACACTTTTCAGATAGAAGTAGTTTTAAAGATGAAATGTTTTTGCTGTGATAGATGATTCCCACATGTTTTCTGTCAATAACAGCAGCTATTTTATGCAAATGTTAAATGACTTCAGTATAATTTGACTGAAATAATTTTGCCATTGTTACCGTTGTCCATCGGGACAATGGTAATTTAGTGGAAGTCAAAAGAAATGGAATAAACCTAAACAATTATGTACTAACAACATAACTATATATTTATTTACAGTATGTCATATTAATGATTGCATAAATCAAATTACATCAACATCACTGTTAATGTGTAGTTACATTAGTTGTGTAGGTGATTTGCAGCGAATCTGACACTGATGTTACTGCAACTAATAAATAACAACACCCTCCCCTTAATATCAGGTACAACTTGAAATCTGTATGTCGTGCTCACCCTGTGCAATATAACACTTATTTTGATAAATGTGAATTGTCTGACCATGTTTGCAGCAGAGCAAAAGCAAATCTCAATGTTAAAGAAAAACTAATGATTCACTTTCTACCATCCTCCCAGTTCCTGACAGGTAAACTTGAATTGCCCTTTATCGTTGGAAAAAATAAGCTTCCAAATCATTATAACAAATCAATGAGCCAACATGATTAACAATGAAGGAAGTCTTCCAAAACAACTACTTTAAACACCTCTTTTTTGGTTGTTCTTTAAAGTGATATTTGCTAAGTTAGGAAACAGGGGTTAGGAAAAAAAGCAGTGTCATTTTAATTCTGTGCTACTTTTGACCTGATTCGTTAAACATTTGAAATCTGCACCTGCAAGTACTTGTGTAAAATATTTTATAATGACCACATTATCACAGCAGTTACCAGAGTGAATGCAGAATTATGTATGAGTATTTTATCATGTATTGGTCGAAAAACATGCCCTGTAGTGTACTGTATTGTCATGCACTGCTGGGAAATCTGTATCTCCATAGTGCTGGTTTGCACGCTTATATGCAGTTCTGTGTTGTTTTATAGCATAATGTTTATGAATTAACTGCGTTCATGTGTGTTTAACAGTGCAAAATAACAGTAAAATACTGGAAGCAGGGACAATGGTATTTAACCAGTACTTCACGGTGCATTTAGTGTAGTTTAATCCAGCTATATATTGCTGCATTTTGGTTTACAGTACATGACAGGATCAGATAACAGTAGATGTTATGCAATCTTTACAGTATGTACCAAAAGGGCACTAGTTATTGACAAATTATGATTCATTTTCATTGAAAGAAAAAAAAAACATAATCAAATGACCAGGTTTTGAACAACGCAGCAAATGTTAACGAGCCAATGTGTGAAATCAAATAGTTTATAGAACTATTGTCTTTATATAGACTTATTGTACCAGTAGGGCTGCACGGTGGTGTGGTGGTTAGCACTGTTGCCTCACAGCAAGAAGGTTCCAGGTTCAAGTCCCAGCTGGGGCCTTTCTGTGTGGAGTTTGCATGTTCTCCCCGTGTATGTGTGGGTTCTCTCCGGGTACTCTGGGCTTCCTCCCAATGTCCAAAAACATGCATGTTAGGTTAAATTGTCCTGAGGAGTGAGCATGAGCGTGTGTGGTTGTTTGTCTCTGTGTGGCCCTATGATGGACTGTCTGAGGAGCCTGGGAGTCATATGTGTTTTGTCCGATTAGAAAATAATCAGAGCCAATCATTAGTCGCTGGGTGGGACTTTGGATGAATGGGCGGCGTTATGGCTGCGTTATGGCCGCCCATTCATGCTCCAGAGGACGGGAGTCGGGTAAGCGTTGAGTCATTGGGAGTGGCTGCAGTGGCATGTCAGTCAAGATGACGGACAGATTCTTCATCCAATCACATGCACGAGTTTTAGAAAAAACAGCCCCATTTGAAATCATGTCGGTTGTGGGCTCGTCCCAGATGGTATGCGAATACCAGAGGTCGGGAGTCAGGTAAGGTGTACCCTGCCTCTTGCCCATTGACTGCTGGGATAGTCCAGTCCCCCCCGTGACCCGAGTTCAGCAGGTATAGAAAATGGATGGATGGGTTGTACCGGTAGACAATCAAAGCAGAAACTGTAAACTGTAAAAACAATCTAATAGTATCCAAAAAGAATATATCAAAACAGTTGCTCAAATGGATTACTTGATTATGTATAAGCCTATTTAAGAAGTATGACTTCAAATTTGTACTACAAACAGGGAGTGTCTCAGCATTTTGTACCCAGACAGGGAGTTGGCTCCAAAGGAGAGGGTCTGAAAACTAAAAGCTCTGCCACCCTTTAGAGTTCTAGAAATTCACACAACCACAAGCAGACCAGCATTCTGGAAACGAAGAGTAAAGTGTTTGTTAATTTAATTGAATTTCTTTTGGTTTGATAAACATTTTGTATAATATAAGGAACCAGTAACTTAGACACATATGTAATAGTTGAAGTTTGCTGCCATAATTCAACATTAGTGTTGTCATTTATTTAACAAACGAACCGTGACAAACTTTCATGAATCATGTGGGCTAAAAACTCTGACATGTGCTCTGACCATTATGGAGACATATTCATTGGGCGTGAGGTCACACATGCTCACAGAGGAGCAGCTGTCTGATTGGCTACTTATCACCATGACATCAAGACGTTCCACTGGACAAGGCTGCTGTCAAATTGATTCTGTCTAATATGACAGAGTGCAGTGAGGGACATCTGCTGCAAAACAACCAGAGGATAAAGACCAAAAAATATTACTGTTTGAGACTGCTTATTCCAAGATCATCTTCTCTAATATTCCCCCTGCTAATCCACTGGTGTGATCATTTATTCATGGTTCTGGACAAGCAACCAACAGAGAATTCACATCAGTTTTCCTCATAGGAGCCTTTTCACATCTGCATATTCTTAATAGCTCATAACTCAATGGTTCTGGTTTGACATGTCCCGGAAAAAAGAAGCTTTCGCTTGATGTCTAACTTTCTCTGAAGCATTTGTATGTGACCCCTTGAACTCTTGACTTCTCCTCATCCAGATGTTTGCCACCCCAAAATGAAGCACCTGACAAAAGTCAACACCCTAATCCCTGTGCCTTGTATTTTACATTGTGATGTTTTTTCAGTGCATACTCAATAAAACGTCGTCTGTTGATGTATTCATGGAGCTTTTATTAACTATACATTGGAATATACATTAACAGAATCCAGTAAAGCTATTGTATTCACCTGATTTTTATTTTATTTTTTTTCATACTTATAACTTTATTGTTTGTTTTTTTTCACCTGATGAATTGGGATGCTATGAATATGGATCATTAAGCAAAGATACAGACTCAGACAAAGATCACTTAAAAACAGCTAAACGTGAACTTTAGTGGGCTGGGTGCATTGTATTGTACATCTAAATCCATCCCATAATAGCTGGCCTCTTGCCATATATGTGTATTCCTCCTTCAGCGTGGAGGAGAAAATTGTTTTAACAGCCAAATGAATCAGGGATGCAACAGCTTCTTGCCAGCTTTGATTTCAAGTCAATATTTACATCCAAGATTAAGGGAAGTGAAAAGCAGCAGCAGCTGCTATTAAACAGAGGATTTAGCATTGGCACTTAAGGCACTTGCTTCTTAAAAAAAAAAACACGGGTGGAGAAAAAAAAAGCTGCATATGTTCTCTGAGCCAAAATTATGGAGGGTTAGATAAATCACTGTAAAGATAGTGATACAATATGAAAGACACCTGTATCAGTGATGCAATAGAAAGAAGAAAAACACGGGCCTGTATTAAGGTCTGCTTTATCGATCAACCCAAAGTGCTATTTTTAGCTTCAGGATCACAAATCTGGAAAGATTATGAGCACTGATAATTGTGTGAGTAGACTTTTGTATTTGCTATTATATTCATCTCCTTGCAGGGACAAAAATCTGTTTGTGTATTCACATCAGATGAACTCATCCTCCAACTGGGGACAAAACACTCATCCCAAGTAAACCATTCAATTTTAGGATTACAGCTTGATCTTAGTCTAAGCAGAGGGCTAAATTTATAATCCTTAGGATTTTCATGATATCAAACCCCATTGTTCATAGTGGTTATAGTCGGCTCTTTGCTTCCAGAACCAGTCAGGGTATTTACACTGAACAATTGTCTCTAAAGATAGTCTTATTGGCAGTCATGGACGCTGCCTTTCCCATCGTGGATTCAAATTGCCTTCTAAGAGATCCGAAGAAGAAAAACACTGTGTATGAATGCATGCAATGAAGTGCTTTTTTTTTTTCACACAGAGGAAAACGCTTAATTATCACCTCTAGCTCAAACGTCTCTTCAATGAATCGAGAATATATTGAATATACATCCAGCACCTCGATGAAATGCAAATCTAAATGTAGGGTGACTTTCTGGCTGAAGCAACCGTCGTGATCACAATGCACTGCACGAAAAGGGATTTGTGTCACTGTGGACGGCAGTGAACATCCGCGAATTTGCCTAATTTTCGGACGCACCTGGGCGCTTGCAGGCAGACAAACTTTAAGTTTGTTGAGCGAGAAAATCGTCAGAAACGAACCCGACTCGCGGCGGGCTCTCACTGGCCTCGCTGGTATTGGACGAAAAAGGCACGTGATTACATGAAAAAGCTCCTGTAAAGCTGACTGCCCATTGGCCAATTAGGTTAAAGGTCCCATGGCATGAAAATTTCACTTTCAGAGGTTTTTTAGCCTTAAAACGAGTTCCTCTAGCCTCCTTAAGTCACCCCAGTGAGTAGAAATTGCGAAATGTATTCACTGAGCAGTACAGCATTTCCTCCGTGTTTTGAACAGAGCGCCTCCAAGTGTCTCGTTGACTCAAGGCTCCTGGCATGACGTCATGCCAGCATAGAGCTCATCAAAATTTCCCACCCCCTCTCTCCGCCACGCCCTCTGTCTCCACCCACACCTGTATTACCTTACCCGCCCAACTCATGTGGAGTAGACCGAGACTCGCCAAAGAAGAAGACTCGCCACGACTGAAGACAGTCACAGAAGATACAGCAATGGCTTCCAAACGACGTTACCATGCGAAATGTACTGTGCCAGGATGTGAAGATGAAGAGAAGAATATGTTTCCGCTTCCATCCTCTGTCCCTTTGAAAACGGAATGGCTTAATTTCATTTACGAGGGACGGGTGCCCATGCATGTTCCAAAGAGTGTCAGTGTTTGCGCAACACATTTCAGAGGAATGCTTTCACAACTTGGGACAGTACAGGGCAGGTTTTGCCCTACACCTGAAGTTGAAGCCTGGATCAGTGTCAAGCCTTGCCGGTCCATCAGCTACCCACACCGATCAAGTAAGTCATAATTATTTGCTAGCCGCCAGCACTTTATGGGTGACAGCTAACTAGCCAATATTAGCTGTGGAGGTATTTATCCATGAAACCTACACTGCGCTACAAAACCAATACTCTGTTAAACTGGTTAGATCTGGAAAATTGGTTGTAAAACAAGACATTTGTCTTTTGACCAAGTATCTTACGTGTAGGGGACTACATACAGCATGAATACTTAGGTAAGCAAGTCTAGTTTTGTTCTGCGGCTAGATACGTCTGTTACACGGAAAATGACGCCCGACGAAAACAATTCATATTTTGTAAGCTTTCTTTCGATTGGTGACTTTATATTTTGTAAGCATTTATTACGGTTTGGTGACCTTTTATTTTATTTTTTTTTATTTAAGTCGAGTCGTTTCTGCGTCTTTCGTGTGTGATATGCGATCGGGTGTTGTGGCTAGGTGAAGGGTGTTTAGCAAACGTTTGCTGACTACCCTCGAACATACACCATTATGTGTCTGTCAATTCGAACACAGTTTTGACTTCAAATCTGTCGTGACTCGTCAGTTTATCACGAGTGTAATGCTCGGCTTTCGAACCATGAGATGTGTGCTCTCTGTCTGCATCAGGTTCACTCTTCACTGGCCAGCACATCAAGTGCTCACGTCCAGACCAGGGATGCTGCCTGCCAGACTGACCCCATTGTCAATAGGACTGCAGCCACACCGAAGAATGTTGTCTTTCTCTATATTGGAATGCTTTGCAGGTGAGATGTTTTACCTTGTAGTTGTTGAAAGTTTTTGTTGTCTGAAATGTCATTATTGAGCCAGGTTTCTCCAGCACTATAAGGCACGAAACACCTAGACCAGGTCCCCTGAAAAGATTGTCTTGTGAATGTAATTTATATTTGATTTACCAAAAAAATGTATACTTTTAGGGGGTTTTCAGATCATAGTTCCTATGAAACTTCACAATATATGAAAAGCTTTTTCCAAAATGCTTTATACCTACTTTCAAAAATATTGTTTTATTTGTTACTACCATTAAAAGCAACATTTAAATGTTTCAACATGTTATGTAAATCTCAGCTAATAGCACTTTTCCTGATGCTTGAAATCAGATTTAAAAAAAAGTAATGAGAACAGCTATTATAGCATTTTGGAAAAGAGCTTTTCATATGCTCTCCCATGATGATGCATGTGTCTCTACAAGCTAACCCCCACCACCATGACAAATGAAAATTCTGTGAGAAACACCGTTTACACATTGTTTCTTGTACTTTCAGACTGTACTTGGCGGCAATCCACTTTAATGAAAATGCAAACCGACCACAGGCCCAGACAGCAGACGGTGTACCTCTCTTCAAAATCTCCTTTCCCAAATCCAAGAAGGGAGAGTGCAGTCAAACGTCAAAAGACTAAGCCAACCTTTGGTAAGACCTCAAAAGTTCAAGAATTCAAGTCCAACTACTTTTGCCTTTATCAAATTTACTGAGGTTAATTCCAACAAATAGGAATACAAAAAATGTGAGAAATGAATATAAATATATAGAACAAATATAAATATATAAATAGATATAAAAATAAACATTGAAATGTACAAATGACTACTGAAATATACAAATGTTGTGGGTGTACAGTGTGTATGAATGTTCTGTGTGAAAAGAGTATGTGGATGTCCTGATGGACCTAATTTTTCACACGCGAGGCAGTCTAAACCCGGTGCAGTGTCCTTAATCATCGGGGTACTCGGCACGGATACGCAGGACCACACAGGCAGGAATGACCACTCTGATCCGGCGACCCAAAAAGCCCCGGCACCACGCCACAAACTGCCTGTAGGCAAAATACCTGAAGCGCCTGGAAGAACAGATAGAAAAAATGACACTTGCAGAGAATGTTGTTGTTCTTCTGTTATTGCTATGTTGTACATATTTACATATTCCTATGGATTATTCTTGATTGTGTTTTAATAATGTCTTGTAAATAAATCTACAAACACTCTTCATACTGTCTGCATAGTTGAATTATCAGGCTCTATTGGGTGGGTATACTGTAAACTCTAGCTATGTATGTGGCTATGAGTAATTATTTTACAACGCTTACCGATGCGTTCTTCTCAGGCGTAAACTGCCAAAATGGTGCCTGTAGACTCGCCCAGCGGTTTGTAGCGAATTTACATTGAGACAGACCGGCTCAAACCCTGGATGATCCAGCATACATGCTGGCTCTGCCGCCACTTCTCCTAGTAGTGCTGTGACCTAATAAAGATTAGAACTAGACATTGTAAGTGTCATTTCAGGAACAGGTAGATCCAAATGTTTACAGTGTTACCTGAGGGATCTCCATGCAGCATCTATTCTCCCTTTCTGTGGGCATTATCTCGCAAATTCCACATTGACACCTATTATAAAAAAAAAAAAAAAAAGACAGTGTAATGATATTCTGTTTTCAGGTAATGCCGGCAAATATAACAATGATTCTGTATCCGCCTTCTCTTGGGGGTGCGCTCTTCAACTTCTCTGGAATGTAACTCCAGTCCGTTCTCGACGGCCATCTTGCCTCCAACCTAGCGAATCTCTGGTCGATTCCCTCCAGAACCCTCTCCACGACCGTATCCACAGTGCTGGCCACCATACGAGACATCCCGGTCATAGCATTCAACAGGACTTTCATTTTATCTGCCTGTAAGCAAGTGAGTAAGTAAGTATAATATACAGCACATTTAAAATCAGCGAGAACTGTCCCAAGTGCTGTACAGTGTCAACAAGACTAAAATTAAACAATCGAATGGTCATGTGCAAGTAGAAAAAAACACACAAACCTGTAGACCCGCAGAGAGTTGCTGGGGAGTTGAAAGCAAGTCGTCTTCCAGCCATTGTATTCCGCAAACCAGGGCAGTTTTCACAGCACGGGACCTCAGCGATTTCTGTCTCCCTTTCTGCCGCCAGATCTGCTCCTTAAACTTTTTGTTTACACTGTACGACACAATGTTTCTCATACGTGATTGAACGAGAGCTTATGCGAGCCGTTAAGCTCCACCAATCATATGCGTATACGTCATTACACGGAATACTCGCGAGACAACCTCCCGTCCTTTTGCTATTTAATGTTGTCTGACCACAGCTGGCAATTTGCACTGTGTTGACACAAAAATGGACTCCGCAAGGAGAAAGAAAAGACCTCGGCGATATTGTGACCATTGTGACACAGAATTAAGCCATACACAATAAAACACTGAGCGCACTACTGCATATTATGTATACAGGCCAGATTTCTATATTTTTATTTCTATATTTCTATTTTATTTAAGAAACCTTTTAGAATATTGTTGTTGCATGCTTATTTTATCTTTATCTTATCTTTATTATTATACATTTGGACATCCAGTGCGGGCAACAAAGAAAAGAATTTCATTGTTCAGGGAAACACGTTTCTAACTGCACATATGACAATAAACCTTTGAATCCTTGAATCCTTGAATTTTGCCCACAAAAAGCGGTATTACAAAAGAGGTGTTTGGGAGAAAAAAAAACAGATATGCATCACCTGTCACCAGCAGACAGCGTGCACCTCTTCTTTTTCAAGACAACACAGCAACAAGCTTGGCTGGAGTTGGAGGTGATGGTGAACGTGTAGAAACAGGCCTGCCCACCCCCCACCTCACCTCACCCCACCCCACTTGAAAATGACTGTGGCAGCTCCTGACCTGATCACTGGCATTTACATATTAAAGGCTCTCCTAAGTAGGGGAGGGGAGGGGGGCATGGGGGAGCAGTTGCCAGGTCAATTTTCGACAACTTGGTCCAAGTTTTCACTTTTACCACCGCGAATGCAGGGGCTTAACGTATGCGGACATGTAAGGGGCCACATACATCCAGAAATCCCTCTTTTCATGCAGTGATGGGCTCAAAAAAGAAACAAGAAACCAAAAAAACAGTTCTGCATTTAATCTCAGTGGGCTACTTTAACTTTCAAAAGAGAGTAGTAGCACAATTTACAGACACAGTGAGAGGTAATGTGAGGAGCTGCAGTTGCGTAGCTACAGTATACACTTCCTTAGCAAGATAATCAACACTCCTGAGAAGTATTCTCAAAATAATGATGATTCTTGTATTCTTTTTCCCTAGATTTATTTCTGCCTGTATATTGCTACTAATTCTTCCCACTCAAGTTGACTCTGTTCACTTGCATTTGCCCCAGCTGTCTTTCAGTCCTCACATTCACCATTCTGACGTCAAGATATGTGACCAGTGATCCTTAAAGGATAAGACCGGTTTTTTGACATTGGGCCCTTGATTTCACATTATAACATGATGTTCTACTCACCCCTGCTTGTTGTTGAACATTTGGAGCTGTTCCGAAGATATTCGCGAGGCGTCTGGCTGCTCTCTTGAGATATTCGGCCATGAAACGGTTTCCTATGGGCAAGCTTATACAGGCACAAACTATGCTGTTTATAATTTATTAATTACTCTACACTAGCACTGATAACGTGGAGGTGCGTCGCTTACTTAAAAAAATCCGGGTTACTAATTTTGAATTTTAGCCGAATGAATAAATAGGCAGCAGGTCTGTGGGCTGTCTGTGGCAGTAGCACGATGAGGAAGTCAGTAACACCCACTTTACGACAAAAAAATCAAAATTACAACAACCCGGATTTTTTTAAGTAAGCGACGCACCTCCACGTTATCAGTGCTAGTGTAGAGTAATTAATAAATTATAAACAGCATAGTTTGTGCCTGTATAAGCTTGCCCATAGGAAACCGTTTCATGGCCGAATATCTCAAGAGAGCAGCCAGACGCCTCGCGAATATCTTCGGAACAGCTCCAAATGTTCAACAACAAGCAGGGGTGAGTAGAACATCATGTTATAATGTGAAATCAAGGGCCCAATGTCAAAAAACCGATCTTATCCTTTAATTGAGCCAGTTGGTCCCTAAAGGCAGATTTATTATTCTTTTATTTTTCTTTTGTTCACACACACACACACAATTTCAATTCTGACTTCTCTATCCTTCACACCTACTGCTTAACAACACCTGAAAAGCAGAATCATTGGACATTCTAGCAGATACAGCAGTGTCTTTCCATCAGTTAAGTGATTGCTTTACATCAGCAGCAGCATTGAATCTCATTGTTTAACACCTCAATGATCACTCTTTATTAAAATATTTCTGTCAGAACCACTCTCGTCAAAACGAGACGAGAAACAGAGATACATTTCAGAAGCTTATTCTGAATGCATACAATTTGTGTTTGGCGGTATGGCTCTGTTTGGAGGAAGTTCCCGACTTTTCCATGAGCTCCATGGAAGCCAAGACAGGGAACAGCAGCATCCTCAGGTGGAGTGCCTTCCATTTGCTGTAAAGGCAACAACCCCCCAGAACAGAGCAAGCAACAATGACAACAGTATGACATTGTTGGCAATGAAAAGTCGGTGGAGCAGGGGAGGTGGTGGGTGCAAGCAGAGAGCAAAAAGAGCAGTGACAGCAACCAAGTTTAAATGTAGCGCCCCAAATGCCAGCATCCAATTGCGAGCAGCAGCTGATTACCTATAAGCGCAGTTGGTTTGTGGACAGCCATAAGGGTTGGGTCGGCGTCAGCCAATAGGCAAAGGGCGCGTTGACTACGTGGTCACTCTCGTCAAAACGAGACGAGAAACAGAGATAATTTTCAGAAGCTTATTCTGAATGCATACAATTTGTGTTTGGTGGTATGGCTCTGTTCGGAGGAAGTTCCCGACTTTTCCATGAGCTCCATGGAAGCCAAGACAGGGAACAGCAGCATCCTCAGGTGGAGTGCCTTCCATTTGCTGTAAAGGCAACAACCCCCCAAACAGACCATACCGGAACACAGACCAGCCAATTGGATTAGTTGGAACCAGGGTATCCTACCCCCCCACGAAATATTAGCTACCAAACGTGTGTCACCATTATGATTAGTAGTAGTAGTATTACAAAAATAATTATTAAACCGCGACTAAGCTTGACGTTAAAAGGTGGAACTACCGTAGGCCTACATTAACACAGACTGAAATGTGATGCAAGTATTTAATTGGGCAAGCATTGAACTCAACCACTTAGGTACACCATAAAATATATAGTCGGTCTCCACAGCAGCGACAGCTCTTTGCGGCAGGGCAAAGCAGAGCAAGATCCGAGCAAAGCAGAGCAAGATCCAAGCAAACAGACAGGATTCAAGCAAGCAGAGCAACATCCAAGCAAAGCAACATCCAAGCAGAGCAACATCCAAGCAGAGCAACATCCAAGCAAAGCAGAGCAACATCCAAGCAAAGCAACATCAAGCAAAGCAGAGCAACATCCAAGCAAAGCAGAGCAACATCCAAGCAAAGCAGAGCAACATCCAAGCAAAGCAGAGCAACAACCAAGTAAGCAGAGCAACATCCAAGCAAAGCAGAGCAACATCCAAGCAAAGCAGAGCAACATCCAAGCAAAGCAGAGCAAAATCCAAGCAAAGCAGAGCAACATCCAAGCAAAGCAGAGCAACACCCAAGCAAAGCAGAACAGGATCCAAGCAAAGCAGACAGGATCCAAGCAAAGCAGAGCAGGATCCAAGCAAAGCAGAGCAAGATCCAAGCAAAGCGGAACAGGATCCAAGCAGCAGAATCCAAGCTCAACAGAACAGACCCAAGTAAAGCAGAACAGAATCCAAGTAAAGCAGCACAAGATCTAAGCAGAGCAGGATCCAAGAACAGAACAGACCCTAGAACAGCAGAACGAGATCCAAGCAAAGCAGCAGTGTTTATCTACGCAGATAAGCTCTTCATTCAGGGCCTATCAAACGATGAGCCGAATTAATAAAAGCAGAACATACCTGAGCAATAATAATTGCAGTGGATCTACATGATGAGATTAATTCGATTAGCTATAGTTGGGTTATGCTCCCTATTTGAGCAAGGGTAATAAGCATCCCCGGACACACAGCGGCGAATGAACCGAACCACAGGCACAAGCACTCCACACCCCGGCACGACAGGTGGCGCCGCACCCATCAGACTGTGATGCAGACATACCAATCAGCAGCGTGTAGCACCTGTTGGGGAGGTGAGGTGCGCGCTCCACCTTAGAAGCATCACAGCGAGGATCCAAACGGACCAATTAGGAGGATGGCTTGTATCCAAATGCGCCGGCATAAGACCTGCGCCACACAGCTACAGTCACGCAAAATCATGTGAAATCGGTGTAAAATAAGCCGTGTGTCTAACCGTGGCAGCCCTGCCACATACAGGAGCCCGCCGCGGCCTACCTCAACTCTGCCTGCAGCGCGCTGTGGACAGCCCGCCCGGTGTCGCGTCTTGGCTCGCTGGACTTGGGAAGGTTCGGTGTCCTCCACGGCGTCCATCTCAGCCGAATCTTCCGAGTCCTCCGGCATACTCTCCGACTCCGCCGGCAGCGGGGATCCATGCCGGACGACAGGGTAAGCAGCAGCGCAATAATAATACTAGCATCGGCGCGTATGCTGATCGGAGCTACGTCTTGCAAGCAGAAAGCAAAAAGAGCAGTGACAGCAACCAAGTTTAAATGAAGCGCCCCAAATGCCAGCATCCAATTGCGAGCAGCAGCTGATTACCCATAAACGCAGTTGGTTTGTGGACAGCCATAAGGGTTGGGTCGGCGTCAGCCAATAGGCAAAGGGCGCATTGACTACGTGGTCTGCCAGAACTATCGCGTTGCTCCATAAGTGTCCACCCTAAGGACTTAGAATTATTTCATTTGCATGAATGCATTTTTGTATTTCCCTATATATGTTATAGACTGCACTATATAGAATGTGATGAAAAAATTATTAATGAGTTGTCTGATGAATAATTTTGTTAACTGTTATCAGCGTTAATACAGCCAAATTCCCAAATTATTAGAGCAGCTTAATAGAATAATTCAATTAAATTTTTCTTTTCTTTTTTTTTTCCTATTGTCAGATGGCATATTGCATCAGAAGTTATGATTGGGAATCAACCCAGTCGCTTAAAGCAAGTCGCTCTGCTCTAATAAAAGCTGGATTTTTTTTTTAACCATTTTAGCATCATCTGACAAAATCTGCATTCAAACAGTGACTTTAACTATACTTAATTGTTCGCTGTTTGCGGCAGAATGTCTTGAATGTCTTCTCACACAGTCCACAGCGTTGCAGTGCAAGATGTACTTCAGTCAGTAAGTGGATTCCACTACCGTGCATGTATACTGTGAAAAAGACGCTGATTCAGTGAAATGGCCAAGTAAAGCTATAACGGTAGCTTGTGTCTTATCTATCTTATATTTCCTATCATTTTTCTTGATTCACATTGCTTGTGCTGCAGTGACTGTGCATGCACCGTTGGTCCTCTCTTTTTGGAGCACCATGACATCAGTAGTCACTCAGCAGTTTTTCCATTGTGTGACATGAGACGACAGTTTGAAATTTTTAAAACCAAAAAAAGAAAAACTTTTTCCATTCAACACATAAATGTTCAGTTGGAGTAAGTGAAAATCCTTTTTCATTGTGTTTCTCAAACAGTTTGGTTCCAATGCCCCACACTGTTTTTGCACGAAGACTGTGGGCACAACTGCAGAGAAAAATCTGCGTTTATTGCAATGCACGAGTTCATGTGTTAACATAAAACGTCCCCCTTAGAACCTCACAAACTTACATTGTATTGATGCAGTTCATGGTACATTGTGCAACGCCTCACCTCACCCAGCAATCCTACAGCATTCAGAACAGACCAAACACAAACTTTGGATAAGGACAAAGTACTGATGGTATTATACAACATATTCACATTTAAGGATGTCTCATCTTGTATCGAACACGATTTTATTGGAGAAAGACAACTTTTCTTTTCTTTTTTTTACAGTTTCAGGCTCAAGAGGCCTTTATTTGACAGTAGGTAGACAGGAAAGGGATCAGAGATAGTGTGTGAATTCATGCAGAAAATGACCTCAGGCCAGGACTTTAACCAGGGCCAGCTGTGCCAAAAACCTATAGCCCAACCAGCTGAGCTATATGGCGTCCCAGAGAGAGCCGCCTTGTATGAATCTGACAGGAAGGTGGCATGTCTATAATATTTTGTATCAACATAAAACAGTGTTTGGTGTTTATTTCCATTCCTCTAGCAGCAGGTGAGGTAAAGTGTTTTTTATTTCTTCCTTTTGCTCCCTTTCTTGCTGTCTTTTTGTTTTTCTCTTTCTGAAACCCGTTGCTCATTCCTTGTCTCATCAGAAGCAGCGCGCTGACAGGCAAATGAGGGCACGCCAGGCATTTTTCTGTAAGACTGCTGAAAACGTCTTCTGAAGCCTGACCCATTACAACAAAAATTTGTGTGTTTTTTACGGCAATCAACAATAAAATTGAATAACATATTTATCACACATAGCAGCTGGCCTATACACTCAGTCAGTTGAAATAAACAGTATTAATTTAATCACTGTTGATGTGCTTTAACACAAAGATTTTATAAGAAGCTTGTTACAATTCTGTTTAGATTTTCCCTCAGATTTCTCTAGTTTGCTGTGATGTAAGGTTAAAATACATGAGGTACAGCATAGGAAAAACATGTAAAACTGGCATCGTCTTTCTGTTTTTTGTTTTTTTTACCAAATCCATAAAATGGTATGGTGTGCAAAAGAGAGGAAATTGGCAGCAATTGACAGAAATAATGAAGTTGAAAAAAATTGATTGCAATAGAGTCACACCTGGTATTTCTAAAGCAAACAGTGCATTTGGATGGCTGTTACATCAATAATTGGATTAAAAGCCTCAGGGGATATGGTTCGAAATCACACCTGAAAAACAATAACGTTTAACAAAACTCCCAAATAGCTCAACATTAGCTGAGCTTTTACCCAAGGGGGAAATAATTTGACAGTGACAATATAAGCTTAATTTATTAAACCCCTTCTAGTGTGAATCTCCGAACAACAATTTCGGTTAACCCAGCGGCAGGTGAACGGTTGCCTGGCATTTTGCTATTTCAGAAAGATGCCTTTTTTCTAGTCTTTGTCCTTGTGGTAAATAGCTGCTAAAAGCACAACTGGATGTTGTCAGGGAAACTAAATTCATTTGAAGAGTGGTGGCATAAACATGTCTGTCCAGAGGACTTGTACTGCTTTCTGTATGATTGACGGGGGGAAAGAAATGCTGCTTTAGAGTTGCTGAATTAATGATGACACAGAATTTTGCTCCTAAAAAGGAAAAATTTAAATGTGCCTGAGTAACCAATACAAAAAAATAACAGCATGTGGTAGTCATGCAAAAAGGATGCTGAAATCATTTTTAACTTTTTTAATATCTATATTTTTAGTTACAATTTAAAGGGATACAAGGTAGTTTAGCGGCAGTATAGCGATCTCTATTGGTCAAACTGAAATTCTACACTGTCGTAAAAATGCCCACCTGTACACACCCACTAGCTAACCATCGTGGCGAATGCTGCCGTTGTGTTATTTAGTCAGTGCAGTTAGGTCATCTGATTCACAAGTGTAGACTGCCCACGTAAGATACTATAATCAGAGATTTTCTGTAGAGAGAACTCAAGATAATTTGCTATAATACTGTTGCTGGAGGAAGTGGCCGGGGACAGGGACGTCTGGGTTTCTCTGCTCAGGCTGCTGTCCCCGCGACCCGACCCCGGACAAGCGGCACATAATGGATGTATGGATGGACTGTTGCTGATCTTGAATGGGATTCTTCCCTCATCATGGTGTATTCGTGGAGTGATTCCTTTGTATTAGCAGACACTTACAAAAGTTACATCTTAGACAGATGCGCGCAAACACTACCAACATACACGCCGCAATAAACGCAGACTAGCTCTACACTATTCCGAATACAATCACAAATGAATCCATTTTCATTTGTAGATAACAATTCTTGTTCGGATCAAAACGCCATTCTTATTCTAATCAGGTCAGTCCGTGTATTTCTGAAGCCAGGCTACGTCTCGAACTCAGGGGGGAATTAGAGCACCGTCATCACCTGTCTTTGCGATCTAAAACGCAGATCACTAAGGTAGATGAACAAGATCACGCTTGGAGAAATTTCACAAAGATGGGAAGTGCCAACATCGAACGTTTCATATTCAGTCTGTGAAAGGCAGAATATGAAACGCTTGGTGTTCGCTCTTCAACGCAAGCAAACACATAGCTTCAACTACAGCTAGCATACAGTACCTAGCTAAGTGCCGTAAACACAAACGACTCTTCTCGCGCATCACGACACTTCAGAAGCGGGTCGCTCCTGCCGAAGTTACATATGGGATTTTCAGCATACAGACCCCTGTTGGGAGCGAGACAGGCTTCATTCGCTTACCATTGACTTGTTTAACTTTTGTTAAACTCCTGAAGGCTATAATTTTAGGTGAAAATGCTACCTAGTGCTCCTTTAACAGCCAATTCATTTGATTTGTAATTGTTAAAAAACTTTATTTTTAAATACAAAAACGTTCAAAAGACATTTATCATTACTCTCCAGCCAAACCGTTTCCTTTTAAGAAGATGGCTTTGTGGATAATGTTTTTTTTTTTTTTTTTGCTCATACTCATAATCAGCCATTCAGTGTCCATACGAGCCAGATGTAAGACTAACTGTCCTCTTACTGTTGTAGACTGTGTTGAATGTCTCAGAAGAGGATATAAATACCCTATTGATGTAAAGATCAGCTATGCTACAAGTTACAAACTATGAGCTACAGGTAGAGACACTACAGTTAGAAGGCGTGGTCTCTAGACATATGATTATACTTAACTCAATCAGTGATCTGGGACACTCTTGTTGATGTTCCAGAGGTTAAAATGTTATTTTCAACCACGCAACACTAATAGTGTCACACTTTAGGACAGTAGATGGCTCAAAAAGTAGCAGCAGCAGATAGCGGAAATCCCCGTATACTCCACAATTGTGCCAAAACTGTCTCTCCTATTTTTCCCCCTCCAGAATTTTTCATTAAGCATAGTAAAAGATTGTAATCTTTATGATGGACTGGGTAGAGAGAATACACTTGTTTGCCCGGAAAGTTTGCTAAACATAATAGCAAACTGCCTACCAGACAACTTGCTTCAGTTGAACTGATGACTACTGATTTTGAACACATTCAAGGGAAAACATCATAATTGCATTTCACTAACATGCGTATGCATAGCGGTCTCACTTGTCTTTTCAAAACATATTTTGCAAAAATGTCCAGAGAGGTAGACCAACCTCTCTCCCCTTGTATTATCAGTGTTGTTGTGTCACAGTGATGCCTATTCCATTAAACTGGATGGGAAAACTGCTAACATTTACCTCTCCAATTGCTGAAGTGAAGTTTATTCAGTCAAAAGATAAAGTAAAGCATTTCCTTATATTAGATATGACGGGGGATAGTGCATATATATTTGACAGAGTTATGGAGCGAACACAGGCAAATGAGGTGTACATGTAAGCATCAGTTAAAGTTTTTTTCACTGAGTAGCAGCTCTTTTGCAATATAGCTACTGCACACAGTACTACACTATGTGCAAAGACTATGTATACATTCTGGTCTCTGCGAAAAGAAACATGGTGATGTTAATCTCTAAATAAATTTGTCTCCACTAAACTCTGAGGTCAACTGGATATTGCAGCAATACCAGCACTCTGATACTCCTTTCCATAGCCACTCAATCAGGATATTAATTGCCAAGCTATGTCTGCTTGTTATGAATCTCTACCAATCTTGCATTATTAAATGAAGATGCAATTTCCTTCTGGGACACACTCACTCAGAGCAGTGAGTCTTACCATTATGTATCGGCAAACGACAACTCTTGATACATAAATACAAGCACAGACCCGCTGCACCACTATCAATGCAAGAATCACAGACAAGCCTTTTCATTTTAAATTCCTTTTAAGTGCATTTGCCACTGACATATTTGAATCGGCTGTGTGTTTTTTTCATGCATGGTCCAGCATCATAACAACAAAGGTTGTTAATTTGGATGTGGCTCAGCTGCTGTCACTTGCTGCAAAAGCATTTGCTTGTCTTAATGTGCCCCTACGTGGTGTCTGTTCGTCCTACAGTGGATGACTCATTTCGCTCTTTCATAGTAGCTGTTGAGTTTGAAATTGTGATTCTTTAAGTCAATCAGGTCTGCTTAGCTTCCCGCATAAAAGATCTGGCAAATATTTAATAAAAACTCGCTTTTTTTCCTTTTAAAATATTCAAAAGAGGTAACCTTGCTTTAGAGTTGAATTTCCATTTCATGCAATTTGGATCTGTGGGAAATACTTTTAGTTTCAAATTGGTAATTGCAAACTGCAAAGTCTGCTGTTTGCAAAGAGAATATTTAAGCAGTTTGAGGCCGAGTACTGTTGCACAGAAACTTGTTTTTTAGCGACAGTGCCACCCCACAAACTTCTAAACAAACACATTGTTGGGTGATTTTCTTCTTCTTTTTTTCCCTTTTGCCAATTCAGCCACAGCCGAACATTCTCAGCTTCACGGCGGTTACAGGAAACAACGTAACAAACATCTCCTGATGCCTTTATGTCTTTTCAGTTTTACCAAAATCATACCGGAGATTCAGCTAAGAGCTACGTTTCAAGAGATCTTCCCTTGTGTTTTTTGTCACCTTAAATCCAGGGGGAATAAAAATGCTCACGTGTAAAGACTTGAAATATTGAATATTTTTATATTTATATTTCAAAAGTTTCCTTGGAGTTTATCTGACTAAATGGAAGTGGGACAGAAGCATGTCAAAGAAAAAGGTGAGAATGCATTATCTGTTAAATCATTTCACTACGTTTCACATAGTCTTTGAGCACAGACACAATTGAATGCTGGGTTCAATTTAATTGCCTTTGTGCTGTTATCATCCTTCCACAGAATGGCTTTTATCAAAATCATTATCTAATGGCTGAAAAATTCAGTTTAAAGCTTGCACAGCTAGAAACAACTCACTTATATTCTGTTTCATGGCAGCTCAAATGACCCACATCGTTTTTCCTCCCACACCCTCGGTCTTCCTCAACAACACTGCAGCTAACATAACGCTGCAGTACATTACCCAACAGGACTGAGACTGTAAAAAGAGAAAAGTAACAGATTTTGACTTAACCTGAACGTCAGGGTTAATTTTTCATTCTGTTTAACCTTCCGTTCACCTTGATGTGCCTAATATCAGTCACTGACCAGGTAATGACAACCCGCCTTTTAATGATTCTCAGGCTGCCTTGTCTTTGAACCTATAGCAAAAAAGAGGTCATATAAGATGTAATATGTATCTAAATTATGAATGCATCCAGTAACCTTATCTGTCAGAATACTATCACTGACGTGTTGGTGAGTATAGAGCAAAAGAATATAGAGCAACTTCTTCTTGTTTTCGCCCGTCATGTTTGCCTTGGTGTTAATTTTGTGCTTGGCTTGCTTATAATGATGTCCATAGTACACACTCTGGTGACAAAGAAAGTTACTAATTCAAAGAAGATAGAGAGAAACTTCTTCTTGATTTGTATTTCAACCAACAAAGACATCCTGCTATATTCCCAGTAGTGGTTGGAGTGAGACCAAGATGGCCTTTATATGTCTTAACTCTTGAGAATTACATAATTCTTGTTGTTCTGATTGCAAAATATACAATATCAATGTGTACAGTAAAATGATGGTGACATAGTATTAATCAAGAGTTTTGATCAAATGAACACAACAAATGGTACTTTGATAACAGAGTGAGTGAAGCTGTACCAGCCTGTGGGTTGGGGCTGCAGGTGTGAGCCCAGGTAGCTTAGAAAGTTGATGATAAGGTCATTTATGATTGTGATTCTGAACTAAAAGGACACACAAGAGCGGACCAAAACTGCATATCTCCTCCACAGCTGTTAAAAAGAAAAAAGACGAGAGAAAACAAAATCTGGATGGGCGAAATAACTTCAGCATTTATTCACATCTAGACTGGGCAATGCCCCATTTCTGGTCAAATTTAGTGCTAATTCTTCCATAAAGTTGGGGTACTCGTGCGAACAAATGAACTGTACCAATACAAAACCCTGGAAGAAATAAATGATTCCTTGAAAGACAAGGCCAGTGGAGGCTTTTTGAGTCTTAAGTAACAATGTTTTGTGAATAACATTTCAGTAGATGGAAAACTACTGTATATTTTGCTGACAGAAGTGTCAAGAAATCATGTGTTTTCACCATGTTTTAATCAGACAGGTTTAACGAACGATCACGAAAAGTGATCTTAGTGAGAGGTTCTTCTCTAACTCCCCCCTCCCGTTAATTACAATGGAAATGCCCATGAAACCTAATCTCAGATTCATATGGATGCAGATGATATTTATCATTCACCATAGACAAATAGTTTCAAAGGGCCCTTAAACCATACAATAGTGTTTATAGATTCACAATGTTATTTTGGCGTTTTACTTTATTAACTTCACGTGAATTTATGGTAAAAATACACATGAGGGGGGCGCTCGTGTGCTGTAATGGAGTAGATGTGTTTTGCCTCCGTGCCGCTACCTCCATTTTCTTAAACTACTGCACCTGAACATTATATTTTTCGCTGCCCTGTCGCCGTCCTGCATCGTAATCGATTGAACTTTGTTTTTACGCTATGCCTAAGAAGGACGAGGGTAAAAAGATGACATCCCAGGCGAGCCCGTCTGCTGCTAACCCCGATGCTATATTAGCCGCTATTGCTAGCCATGGCGCCGAGCTCGTCAAGATTTGCACGCTTGTGGATGACCTGAAGAAGTCGATGGAGGGGCGACTTGACTCAATCGAAGCATGCCTATCCACTCTTCAAAAAAAACACCGCGAAGCTGAGCACCGCCTGGATGACATGGACGAGGCTCTCTCCGCCACCGATAGCCACATTGCGGCGCTGGAGGCCACATGCAGGGATTTATCGACGGCTAACGGGCTCCTCAAAGCTAAAGTGAATTACTTGGAGGGCCGCTCTCGTAGGCTTAACATCAGGATAGTGGGCATTAAAGAGGGAGAAGAAAACGGTCGCCCAACTGAGTTTGTCTCGCGGCTGATACCTGAGCTTCTTGGCCGGGATAACTTCACCAAGCCCGTCAAAATCGATCGGGCCCACCGCAGCCTGAGGCCGAAGCCACTCGCTAACGAACGGCCGCGGATCATCATTGCAAGAATCCATAACGACAGCGACCTGGTCAGTATCCTCCGACTCAGCCGCCAACAAGCCCCGCTACAGTACCAAGGTGAGAGGGTCTACATATTCCCTGACTACACGGCTGAGGTATCGTCCCAGCGCCAGGCCTTCGGCGCCGTGAGGAAGAGGTTTAAGGCTCTAGCATGGTTGCTGCGTCTGCTCGCGCGAGCGGTGTTGATGACGTCACGAGTTCGTGCCCGCCATAGGACCCTATATAGTGGCGCAAGTCGTTGCGCCAGTAGTTGCAATTTTCTCCGTCACAGAGGTGGCACTGCCAGGTGAAGGCTACTCTACAACCACGAAAGTGGAGAAGAAAACAATGCCGCTGTCAAGAGCAAGAATACTGTAATTAATGATACTGCTGCAGTTTTCAGATCATTTAAATTTTTTAATTCAGTTAATAGAGGTGAAGGTTTGAAGCCCCCGGCATCAACAGAGTCTCTGCCCTCTTCTTTGCTTTCACGTATCTGTCCCGTAGCTTCTTCCACACATTCTTACAGAACTCTCCCTCTTTCCCCAAAGTTCTGCCCATCTCTGCCCACCAGTTTTGGGAGTTTACGTGCTCCCTGTACTGTTTCCCTGCAGTGTCGTACAGCTGCCTGTACAAACGCACCTCCTGACTGAGCCGGTCTCACATTGGTCCATCCGGTTCGTTGTGCTCGGCGCCGCCAAGTTACAAAAATCGACTGGTGCACGACAACGCGCTGCGCCGTATTTTCAAGGGAAGCGCCAGGCCTAATACGTCATTTTGACGTCACGGTGCGACACCGCCGTGACAGACGCGGCAACCATGCAAAATCTTCAACTCACCAGCTGACGCTGAACGGTTTGCCATCTCACTAGTTGACAAAACTTGACTGATAAAGCTTCCCATATAGATGTATATACTCTGCATTTAATGTAGTTTTATAACTGATGCTGTGGTTTAGCATTTTGTCATTCTTAATGTTTAAGTGTCTCAGCATTTTAACTCTCAGCCCGGGAGTGAAATATGTCACTGGTTTCTTTTTTCCCCTATTTTACATGGTGTAGATACCACACCGGGATTTTTATTTTTTTAATCCATTACTTAAAGTGTTTAGCCCAACTTTGTTTACCCCGGTACGATTTTGATCCATTTTTCTTTTCTATGTTTGATCTACCTATGTTTCACTCCCTCAAACATTCCAAGTGTGGGCTTAAGCGACTGTTTGTCATAACTATGTTCCTATAGGTGCACCTTTCTTTCATTAATCTACATTTTGGAGGTTCTCACTGTGCTCTTAGTATAAGCAAGTTTATTTCCGTGCGGTTTAGCTGTCTCTGTTACCCGGCAGCCTCCGCGATGGACAGAGGGTTTTGCCACTTAGTTCTTGTTGTGGCTTTTGTCGTGTTCTGGGGTTTTTTGTTTTTGTTTTTGGTGTGTATTAAACTGCCAGTTTCTTGTCATGTCAGCCTTTATTTTCTGTCCTTCTGTTTCCTAAATGCAGGATAGTCACCTTGCCAGGCAGGGAATGAGTCCTATTACTTTTACTTCCTGGAATTGTAGAGGTCTTGGCAAGGCACTTAAGAGGGGGAAAGTATTCTCGCATTTAAAATCTTTGTCCTCTGATATAATTTTTTTGCAGGAGACCCATATTCAACCTACAGAGCAGAGACGTTTGAGATCTTTATGGGTGTCACAAGTATTTCCGCTTTCTCATCTAAGGCGAGAGGGGTTGCCATCCTTATCCGCAAAACTATCCCGTTTGTATTCAATTCCATAACAACGGACCCAGGTGGGAGATATGTCCTTGTTACTGGTGCAATCAATTCTTTTCCGTTAGCTCTTTTAAACATTTATGCCCCCAATTTTGACTGCCCTGATTTTTTTCAGTAAGGTTTTCAATCTTTGTGCAGAATACAAAACTCATAATATAATCATTGGGGGCGATTTTAATTGCTATTTTGACCCTCATTTGGATAGGTCCTCCAACAAAGCTGCCCCAACGTTGAAATCTATGCCAGTCCTCAATGATTTGGTGAAATCGCTCGATTTAGTTGATATTTGGAGGCTTCAGCACCCCCTTGAGAGGCGATACTCTTTCTTTTCTCCTGTACATGGTACTTTTACCAGAAATGACCACTTCTTAGTTGACTCATCTACTAATCTACTAATCTCGCACACACTCAATTCAACATACCATAGTATTTTAGTGTCGGATCATGCTCCTCTTTCAATTCAAATTAATTTCAACCTCCACACACCTTCATACAACTGGAAATTCAATCCCTCTCTAAACTATGATAAAGCATTTCATGACTTTATTTCTGCTAAGATTTCAGAATTCCTGCTTACTAATGATAATGGGGCAGTCTCTGACTCAGTGTTATGGGAGTCATTTAACCCTTGTATTATGTTGAAAAAAAATTACATTGATTATGTTGTGGGTCATTTTGACCCGTACTATGTAAATCCACTAAAATAAGTAAAAAAAAACTGTTTAAACCAATAACAACTTTATTCTAGATTATATAAACATTTATAAAAGAAACATACAATACATTTTTAATTCCAACACTATATTTAAGAACTATTTAGTTAAAGTTTTTCCCTGTACACAAACACTTTTTCCTTTTCATTTAACTTGCCCAAGATTTTCAATGTTCGCCACATGATGGACAGAATGTAACTGTGTTTTCTGCAGATGTAATTCTTGCATTTCACACAAGAGGTACTTGTTTTACTGTCCTCTTGGGAGGGACAGACCTGGCATCGTTTCCGTTTCTTCACACCTGTATCCACTGGATCCATCGCAGATTGGTTGGATGACCTGAGCTTGACCTTTTCAATGACGGCTGCAGCTGCTGGGGATCGAGCTGGCCTGGCTCGACTTTGGATCTTGGGAGTGACGAGTGCTTTGCCGAGTTCTTCCAGGAAAAGCCGACGTCGGTACAATTTCCCGGCATTCCATTGGTGGTTGATTTCAGTCCACAGGACATAAGCATTGTAAGCAGACACGTCCACAATGTTGTAGAAAATCACCAAGGGCCAACGGGCAGTCTTGCGCTGGCAACTGTATGTTGCTGTGACTTTGTCCAGATTGTCAACTCCTCCTTTGGTGGAGTTGTAGTCCAGGATCATTTGTGGCTTCATGTCTTCTCTTGTGCTCAGAGATGCATCTGTGTGCATCGTGCTCATTACAAGAACATTCTTGTTTTTCTTTGGGCAGTATGAAACAATTGCAGCTTTCTCAGTGAAAACAAATATTGAGGAATGCAGAGGTCTGCCCTGCATTTTCAGAATTTCTCTGGGAAGTTCTGGCTTATTTCTTCTGACTGTTCCCAACATAGTCAACTTTCTCTTCTGAAGTTCATCTCCAAGGCGGTAGGATGTAAAGAAGTTGTCACATGTGATGTTATGACCTTGCAGCCCTTCACTCATCTCCAGCACCACACGCATCCCCTGATTCTTCTCAGATGCTCCTCCAGGTAGCTTTCCAGTGTATACTTGCACATTCCATGCATAGCTAGATTTTGCATCACAGGCTGCCCATATTTTGATGCCATACTTGGCAGGCTTGTTGGGCATGTACTGTCGGAAAGGACAGCGCCCCCTGAATGGAACAAGGCGCTCATCTACAGTAACATGGGGACCAGGATTGTACAACAAAGGTAGAATTTCAACCCATTTATCCCAAACATCTCTGATTGCAGCTAGTTTGTCTCTTTCACGTCGACCAGCTCTGGTGTCGCGGTTGTCAAATCGGATCACACGAGATATCATGTGAAATGTCTCGAGAGACATTGTTGCTCGAAAGATTGGCCTTCCATTCTCTTCATTCCATAGACTTGCAGTTGCTTCTCCCTTTGACCTGTACACTCCAGCTAATACCAGAATTCCAATGTAAGCATGCAAGTCAGTCTGATCCAGTGGCTTCCATTTCTCTTGAAATACACGCCTCCCCTCCAAGTTGGTCATGTCCAATATAATCCTCTCTATTGGTGGGGATATGAAGAGCTGAAATGCTGATTGAATATCATCAACTCGTGTGACAGCAAATCTTGTAGGACCAGGAGTCATTTTGATGACATTGGCAGATGACAGTCTGCCTCGGCTTTGGTGTGGTGATGTTGACCATTTTATATTACCATCTTTAGATGCCCATGTCGCTTCTGTGGAGGATGATTGCTGCATTCCGTGATTTTCATCTGATGGAGAGACAATGGCAGACTCGTCCTCTGAATCCTCCTCGTCGTAGGAAAATTGACAATCTGGATCATCAATAACATTGTCCTCAGTCTCTCAAAGATCCTCTGTCTCTGAAATCTCTTCCTCTGCACTAGTATCCGAGTTCAAAATCTGTGATAAGGTTTCTTCAGCTGTAAACCTTCTGGAGCTCATTTTTAGTGTGTTTTTCAAAGAGATGACATGAGAAAAGTGACAAGGACAAGGGGAAGAAAGTTCCTCCTTTATACACACCTGGGTCTCTGAGGTAATCAAAATACAAATAATTGGGCAATCAAAATGAAGTACATCAAAGAGACATGTTTATTATGGATCTGAAAAGCTACTTACCCACATTAAAGTGTCCGGGTCAAAATGACCCGCAACATCATCTTTGTATACAAACTCTGCACAGACATTTCACTACACTTCAAAGTGTCCAGATTTTACACACTAGTTCATGACCTCAGATGAGGAAAAGTCACAAAATTTCATGGAGAAAAAAAAAGGATAATCAGTACTTTGGTAAACACAAAAACTGAAACGGGTCAAATTGACCCTTAACATAATACAAGGGTTAAGGTAGTACTACGGGGTTATATAATTTAATATCAATCCTCCATTAAAAGGTCCCGGCTGAGGCGTCTTGCAGCTATTGAGGCTGACTTGGCAGCATTGGAGGACATTTACCGCAATACAAATGATGAAGACACCCTTAGCGCCATCCTGAAGATAAAGTACGACCATAACCAGATGTTGGGAGAACAGGTTGGAAATTATATACGCAAACTTAAGCAAAAGCACTTTGAGCTAGGAGACAAGCCTGACAAATTACTTGCTAGGCAGTTAAAAGGCATACAGGCAGACAGGGCAATACACAAAATTTACTCTGCCACTGGACAATTGATAACTGATCCCAAACTTATTAATGACAGATTTTTAGATTTTTTCAATCAGCTCTATACCTCCAAATCTAACCCCACTGACTCTGTCCTTGATCATTTTTTTAACTCTTTGAACATTCCAACTCTTAATGAAGCCGCCAAGCTTGAATTGGATTCTGACCTCACACTAGAGGAAATAAAAACAGCCATTCGCTCCTCTCCCAACGGTAAAGCTTGTGGCCCTGATGGCTTTGGAATAGAATTTTATAAAAAACATATTGATATAATTGCCCCTCTTCTTCTTCGTATGATAAATTGCTCTGTGAAAGATGGAATCTTTCCTAGTAGCGTGTATGATGCTCATATTTGCCTTCTCCTAAAAAAAGACAGGGACAGCACTAATGTTGGGTCTTACCGCCCTTTAAGCCTCCTAAACAGCGACCAAAAGATTGTTGCAAAAGTTTTGACTAGCCGATTAAATGAACATGTTGGCACATTAATCCACCCCGATCAGACAGGCTTTATCCCAGATAGGTTTGCCTTCTCCAATACCCGTCGTCTGCTAAACGTTATGTATTCCACCAATCTATCGCACTCTGCTGCTATTTCATTAGATGCTAAACAAGCGTTTGACCAAATTGAATAGAGACACATGTTTGCGACACTCAAAAAGTTTGGTTTTGGTGATAAATTCATGACTCTTTTAAAAATGCTTTATGCATGCCCCAAGTCCACGGTCTTGACTAACCATGACAGAAGTCCCCCTTTCTCATTGCATCGCGGAACTAGACAGGGATGCAGCCTCTGCCCTTTGCTCTTTACACTCGCTCTAGAGCCTCTGGCTATCTCCATTAGATCTTGTCCTCAGATTACTGGCATCGGGCGTGGAGCATCTGATAGTCCCATTGGTCTGTACGGAGATGACGTAATTTTGACTTTGTCGGATGTTAGGGTGTCCCACACTCCACTTTTAAACCTTATAAAGAATTTCGGACAGCTCTCTGGCTTTACCATTAATTGGGAGAAGAGTGTGTTTATGCCTCTGTCTGATGGGCCCAAACCTGTCTTTCTCGACAACTTGCCATTTAAAGTCTCCACAGAGTACTTTGTCTATCTTGGGATCAACATTACCAGGAATCCAAAGCTTCTTTTTAAGTTAAACTATTCTGCCCTGATTGGTAAACTCAAAATTATGATTAACAAATGGAAACTTCTTCCTCTCTCGTTAATTGGTCGTGTCAACATTGTCAAGATGGTAGTTCTCCCAAAATTTATGTATCTTTTCCAAAACGTACCCATATATCTCACAGCCTCTTTCTTCAAGTTGATAGATTCCATCATTATTCCCTTTATTTGGGCTGCTAAGCCTTCTCGTATCTCTAAGGCTCACCTACAAAAAACCACAACCGAGGGAGGTCTCAGCCTCCCTGTCTTCCGCCATTACTATTGGGCCTGTAATGCCAGAGCATTGGTTTTTTGGAGTCACCCAGAGAGATTCCCTCTGCCCCAGTTAGCCTGTAATAGAGACTTGGGCAACTTCAGTGCACGCAGGTGCCTCCCTAGCGGCCATCCTATTCTCAAAACTAAATCTCCCTTTTAGATGTTTTAAGGATGATTTTGTAATGCGTAATACATTGAAGATTCTGAAACAGATAAAGGGTGTGTTAAATCTCCCCGGACTGTCTACCTACGCCCCTATTTGTCAGAACCCTTGTTTTAAACCAGGCACAATGGATGCTGCTTTTGTACAGTGGTCCAACAAAGGCTTGACTGCCATCATTCATCTTTACATTAACGACCACTTTGCGTCTTTTGCACAGTTGCAGGCAAAATTCGGTCTCCCTTCCAGCCACTTTTTCAGATATTTGCAAGTCAGAAATTTTGTTAGGGAATCGATCCCTCACTTTGAAACTTTGCCTGAGCAACACATCTTTTATGACCTAATGTCCAAACCTCCCACCTCCAAACGCTTGATCTCTCAATTTGTTAACCTTTTTAGTTTGGCAGCCCCTTCCCTCCATATTAAAGAAGCCTGGGTATCAGACACCGGTGTTGAGATTTCTGATGCGCTCTGGGCCCAGGGATTGAATAGGATCAAATCTTGCTCTATCAATGCCAGACTTCAACTTATTCAGTTTAAAGTCATTCACTGGTTACATTTCTCTAAGACCAGACTGAACAGGATGTTTCCCTCTGTTTCTGCTATCTGTGATAAATGCAAATTAGATGATGGGACTCTGGGTCACCTTTTCTGGTCTTGCCCTAAGCTTCAGAGTTTTTGGGATGACATTTTCCACTTGTACAGTGTTGTATACAGTAAACAATTGATCCCTGACACTCTTCTGATAATACTGGGCTGTTCCAACTTCTCTCTCACTCTTTCAAGATTCAAGAGGGTTTATTGTCATTCCAGCCATATACACAGTATACAGTGCAATGAAATAACGTTTCTCGAGACGTTTTTCAGTTCAACAAACAGCAACAACAAAAAACAGCTGGGACAACAGAGGTGATCAGATCAGTCTCTGAGCGTTGAGGAGTCGTATGGCCTGGGGGAAGAAGCTGTTTTGTAGTCTGGTGGTGACAGACCGTATGCTGCGGTACCTTCTGCCAGAAGGGAGGGGTGAGAAAAGTCTATGTGAGGGGTGGGTGGGGTCATTAAGAATCCTGGTTGACTTGCGGATGCAGCGTGTGGTGTAGATGTCTGAGACGGAGGGGAGAGTGGCTCCAATGATCTTTTCAGCCGTCCTCACCACACGCTGAAGGTTTTTGCGGTCCAGTTGGGTGCAGTTACCGAACCAGGCGGTGATGCAGCTACCCAGGAGGCTCTCTATGGTCCCTCTGTAGAAGGTGGTGAGAATGATGGGAGGGAGGTGGGCTCTCTTCAGCCTTCTCAGGAAGTGGAGACGCTGCTGAGCCTTCTTTACGGTGGAGCCGGTGTTGAGGGACCAGGTGAAGTTCTCCGCCAGATGGACACCAAGGAATTTGGTGTTCTCCACAATCTCCACCGGGGAGCCTTCGATGTGCAGAGGCTCGTGGTCCCTCTGTGCTCTGCAGAAGTCAACAACCATCTCTTTAGTTTTGTCCACATTCAGAGACAGGTTGTTGGCTTTGCACCAGGTGATCAGCTTTTCCACCTCCTCCCTGTATGATGACTCGTCGTTCTTTTCGATGAGACCCACCACGGTCGTATCGTCAGCGAACTTGATTATGTGGTTCGAGTCGTGTAGTGCTGTGCAGTCGTGGGTTAGGAGTGTGAACAGCAGTGGACTGAGCACGCAGCCTTGAGGTGCCCCTGTGCTCATTGTGGTGGTGCTGGAGGTGTTGTTTCCGATCCGGACTGACTGGGGTCTCTCCGTAAGAAAGTCCAGGATCCAGTTGCAGAGGGTAGTGTTCAGGCCAAGCAAGCTCAGCTTCCTAGTCAGGTGCTGTGGGATGATAGTGTTGAATGCTGAACTGAAGTCTATGAACAGCATTCTGACATAAGTGTCTTTTTTGTCCAGGTGGGTGAGTGCTAGGTGGAGGGTGGTGTTGATGGCATCGTCGGTGGAGCGGTTGGCTCGGTACGCGAACTGTAGGGGGTCTAGGGTGGGAGGCAGATGGTTCTTGATGTGCTTCAGGATCAGCCTCTCAAAGCACTTCATGATGGTAGGGGTGAGTGCGATGGGGCGGTGATCATTGAGGCATGACACAGGCGACTTCTTGGGCACAGGGACGATGGTGGTGGTTTTGAAGCACGATGGGACGATGGCACTGCTCAGGGAGATGTTGAAGATGTCCGTGAAGACATCTGCCAGTTGGTCTGCACATCCCCTGAGCACACTCCCGGGAATGTTGTCTGGGCCAGCAGCCTTACGTGGGTTGACTCTTTGCAGTCTTTCTCACTTCAGCTGTGGTCAGGCATAGCACTTGTTCACCAGGAGGGGGGGTGTTCTTCCTTGCCACCACATCATTCTCTGCATCAAAACGACTGTAGAACACGTTCAGCGCATCGGGCAGGGAGGCATCACTGTCACAGGCCGGTGTTGTTGTCCTGAAGTTAGTGATGGCTTGGATTCCCTGCCACAGCTGCCGTGTGTCTCCACTGTCTCTGAAGTGGCCGTGGATTTTCTGGGCATGCGCTCGCTTTGCAACCCTGATAGCCTGGGCCAGTGTTGCCCGCACTCTGCTCAGGGCCTCCTTTTCTCCTGTTCTGAATGCTGTGTCTCTGGCTCTCAGCAGTGCACGCATCTCAGCAGTCATCCATGGCTTCTGGTTAGAGCGCGTGGTGATGGATTTGATGACCGTGACGTCATCAGTGCATTTACTGATGAAACCAGTGACTGAAGCCGTGTACTCCTCTAGGTCAGTGGAGCCGTTGATGGTTGCTGCTTCCCTAAACATTTGCCAGTCAGTGCACTCAAAACAGTCCTGGAGGGTAGAGATGGCTCCTTCCGGCCAGGTCTTTACTTGTTTGTTGACTGGTCTGGAGCGTCTGACCAGCGGTCTGTATGCTGGGATCAGCTTGACGGAGATGTGGTCAGAATATCCCAGGTGGGGGCGGGGCTCGGCACGATATGCACCGGGTATGGTGGTGTAAACAAGATCCAGCGTGTTCGCTCCTCTCGTTGCAAAATCCACATGTTGGTAGAATTTTGGAAGCACTGTTTTTAGATTTGCATGATTGAAGTCTCCGGCGACAATAAGCAGTCCTTCTGGATGTTTGTTTTGGAGATCACTGATGGCCCCGTACAGTGCGGTTAGCGCTTCCTTAGCGTTAGCGCTGGGAGGAATGTACACAGCTACAATGTGCAGGGAGGAGATCTCTCTCGGTAAGTAGAATGGTCTACATCTCACGACCGCGTATTCCACCAGCGATGAACAGGACTTGGAGACTAGGACAGAGTTGTTGCACCAGTCCGTGTTGATGTAAACACACAGTCCCCCGCCTCGTGTCTTACCGCACAGCGGGACTCTGTCGGCTCGATGCGAGGCTAGTCCGTCTAGCTGAATGGCCGCCTCCGGGACGCGGTCGCTGAGCCATGTTTCTGTGAAAACATACACACAGCAGTCCCTAGTGTCCCGTTGAGTAGTCCGTTGTAGTTTGATGTAGTCCAGTTTATTTTCAAGTGAGCGGACGTTAGAGAGCAGGATGGACGGGAGAGCCGGTCGGCTAGCATTAGCCATCAGCCTAGCACGGACACCGGCTCTCTTGCCCATCTTCCGTCTTCTCTCACACCGCTTTCGGCGCCTCCTCACCCGGCCCTTGTCTTCAGGCGAGCTCGGGAATTTGCGAAGCAGGCTGGTAGACTGTAGCGCGTCCTTTGTCTCCGTTGGTAACGCCGTTGGGCAGTGTTTAAGTCCCATAAGTAGACTCTGTTGGTAGACTTGTGATACTGCATCTGAGTATTGCAGTTTAGCGGCCTCTTGAGTGCAGTTTGTAGATTTCAGAAACATAACTTAACGATATAAATACAATAATACACTAAAATTACACTGTTTTACACAGTTTTTCCTCTCGAGGGGTCGCTGCGAAAACGATCGCGCCGCCGCTTTATGGTTACCTAGGCAACAACCCTCATCATTACAGCAAGCGCTCATGTTTGGAATGGTCATAGCAAAACGAGTCATTCTTGGAGAATGGAAATCAGTTTCTCCTCCCTGTAATAAAAAATGGTTGAACGATATGGTTTCTTGTATTTATCTGGAAGAAATTCGATATACTCTGTCAGACACTCATCACAAGTTCCTTGAAGTCTGGGGACCCTTTATTGAGTATATTAGAAACGACAGGCATCATGCTCCGGACTAGCTACACTGGACACTATTACTCTCATTCTTTTCTGTATTGTCTGCATTGTGCAGCTAATAATCTCCTCTACCTAGGACTTTACCTGGTCCTGGCTCTCTGGACTCTTTCTCGGACTTTAAAATCCATCCCTGTTCCTTTGATTTGTGATTTGCACTGATATGCACAACTGTAACCTTTGCATGTCTATATTCCTGTGGGCTGACAATTTATTTTTGTTTTTGTTTTTTTTGTTGTTGTTTGTTTGTTTGTTTTTGTTGTATTTTTTTTGTGTGTTTTACATGTGGTTTATACCTGAAAAACTTTATAAATAAAGTGTTTTAAAAAAAAAAAAATACACATGATTTTCATTATATTTTGCATTGCTGCAGAACTTCTTGACATTATTTGTCTGAAAGGTCCTGCATCTTTAAAACTCTCTCGCAAAACGCCTTTCAGCTTTGAAAGGACGTGCTAAACTAGGACAAAGGAGGCTGCTGAGCAATATCCACCAACAATGGGAAGTCATTTTGTTTAAAAAAAAAGAAAAAAAAGAAACTGGTATACTAAGTTCCTAAAGGTTTACATGTCAATATTATAGATAAGAGGAATAATAGCAAGAAAAACTCTCAAGTTTGACCTTTTTATAGATGTTGTGATATCTTATCTTTGTTGATGATCTTCAAGTCGATGTATCCTTTTTTTATTTACACATAACACACCATCCCAACCTGACATGTTGTTGTATATAATGTTCATAGAGAGCAACAGAGCTACAGTAAGCTTCAGATTTTTTATAGACTGACCTACAGGGGCACTTACAATTTCTCTATAAAGGGAGGGGATGTTTTGAAGTGGACCAGACAGAATTAGGATAAATGTCTGGTGAGTGTATGTACTGCTATTTGGTGGAATCCTTGCCCACTTAAATACATCACCATTAGGGACCTCATTTAAGGCTGACTAAAGGCTCATAGTCAGAGTCCGAACTTTAAGCTATTATCATGGTAATGGCCACAAAATATCAAGCACTGCTTTGAAAAGTCACCAGAAATGAGGGCTTATGGGCAGCTATTTAAAAAAACAAAAAGTTTCCCAAAGGAATACATTAAGTGGTAAGAGAAGGAGATGAAGTAGAGAGGGAATTGGAGACAAAAAGATAAAGGAAAAAACATAATAATTTGGTGTGGATTTTCTTTTATCTTCAACCTGTCTACCTTCCTGTCAGTGACTGAGACAGACAATAGGACATTAGGCATGCTTCTAACAGTGTCACTGGAAGACTAATGAGATGGCACCAGGCCTTTGAATGGCTCATTGGCCTGATGCACATTACTGTCTTTAAGAGTTTCATCATCCCGTTATGGCCAGCCCTGCAGCAGATCTTATACCTGTAGCAGAGATTGTGATGAATAACAAAAATGCACAGCATGATCGTGCAACAGTAAACCACCATTGCAACCAAATTTTAAAGTTTGGAGTCACATCAATCCAAATATCTGAGGCGGGGAGCACAAAATTGTAAAGCCTGAGTAGATTCAAGGCAAAAACTTTAACAAGACAGAAAAATGCTTGAATATTTGTGTGATGCAGGAATACCTTAGTCTGTTTTGTAAATCTAAGTCATAATGAAACCAGGCACAGCTGCATAAGCCTTATTTCAATGCTCATAGTTTGATGTAGAATTGTAGTATCTATAAAGTAGTGTTCACGTACTGATACATGATGCATTTTAGACTTGTCTTGTCCAAAATGTGGTTTTGTGGTGGTTTTCCATCCTCTGTACAGCTCCGTACAACAATAATAGCCTTAGTCACCTCTTGTATCGATTATTGTAGCTCTTCTCTTTGGTTTACCCCACAAGTCCATAAACTCTTATTAGCCTAGAACTCTGCTGTCTGAATTGTCACCTGAACCCTGTCCATCAAAAACATCCCTCCCACTCTTAAATCACTTCACAGATTCCCTGTCCAACCATTTTTTATATTTTTTAGATACTCTTCCTTCCCTTCAAAGTTTCCATAATCCTGCCCCTTCGTAACTCCAAACTCCTCCAGCCTTACACATTCTGAAGTCTCCGACCGTTTTCTCTCTCTCAGCTTTCCTCTATATCTGCCCACCTGCTTACAATGGGGTTCAGATCCTTCGGTCAAACTGCCCCCCACCTCCAGAACTCTCACAGTATCACAGGTGCAGTGGTGTGGTGGTCAGCACCATCACCTCACAGTAAGAGGGTCCCTGGTTTGAATCGCGGCTGGGGCCTTTCTGTGTGGAGTTTGCATGTTGGCCACATGTATGCGTGGGGTACCCTGGGTACTCACCATCCAAAAGCATGCATGTTAGGTTAATTGGTGTCTCTAAATTGACCCTAGGAGTGAGTGAGTGTGAGTGTGCATGGTTGTTTGTCTCACCTTTCTGTTGGCCCTGTGATGGATTGGCACCTGTCCAGGGTGTACCCAACCTCTTGCTCCAGCCCCCCTCACAAACTTAATTGGATTAAGCAGGTATAGAAAATAGAAAATGGATGACAGTACACAATATTATCAAAAGTATCAAACGTCTGTGCACAAGATACATGGTATATGGCCATAAATAAGTGTTAGATGACAATGATGTTTTTCCTCCAAAGGTCCAGCAACTGGTCTCTTATGTTGCCTCACTTTAAGGACTTGTTAAAAAGAAGAGGGGATGAAACACACAGCCCTGTCCAAACTCTTTAAAACATTTGACTGCCATCAAATTCAAGTTGTTGCGCCCCCCCTGCAACCCATTGGATTATAGTAGTATGGAAAATGAATGGATGGATGGATGGAAGGACTTCTTTAATCTGGCTGGTTAATTTCTGGCTGAGCGTTGATGTTTTCTTAGTTATGTGATTCATGACTGACAATTTGCACTGGGAGGTTTATTCTAAAATTGGTCTGTTTCTCCAAGTCTTTCTTGTTATTGAATTTTGTAAAAAATAAACGTTTCTAGTGGAGCTGAAAGCCACTTCTGGGACAAGCAGTACTGTCTGTAGCTGCTATTGCTTCTGTCAAGCCACAAGTCAATGCAAGCAACTCTGCTAGAATCCACAAAAAAACACCCATAACAACTTTACCATCTCACCTGTAGTGTGGTTATGTTTCATTGTCCCAAAGGCTACATACCAGAGTTCACTCGAGCATGTGTTCCCTCACATATTTTCAGTGCAGCTAATTTAAATACTTATAATTTGCAGTTCCAGAATAATTAAACGTCTCACACAGAGGGGACAAGGTGGTATAAAGTTAAAGTCAATGCTAGATCAAAATGCATGTAAAATCTTGGGGCTTTGTTTTTTGACATAACTCTCTTGATTTGTTTGATATTCTCCTGACATTGATAAATATATATATATTAGTGATGCTCCGATCGATCGGCTGCCGATCATGATCGGCCGATAATGCCCAAAAATAGCCTGATCGGCGATCGGAAAAATATGCCGATCAAAAAACCGATCACCTGACGTAAATTACTAGCGACCACTTTCTAATGTGGTATGTGACGTGTGTACAGAACCGAACAGGCAAAACCTCTACAGTGCATCTCGACAACATGACCTCTCCTGTCTGGAATTTCTTCAAAGTGTGTCAGAAAGATGTGAAACTTAATGCGGTCACGCCATCTGCGCTTCGGAGAGGCACGGTCGCGCTAGCTACACTTGAAAATCGAGTGCCCGTTTACATCGCGTCGTACGGTAAAGCGTGTGAGCGGATTTATGGTGCATTCAAGTGCACCCCGTAAACTCAGAAATCTATATCGAAGTTGATTTTTCATTTGTTGGAATACATACACCTGTCATTACTTGGTTGTTTTTTTACTACATTCTTTTTAATGATTAAAACAAAATGATAGAACAAAATTATTGAAGCATATTCAGAATCAAACTCATTTCTGCATAGTCAGATTTGAAAACTTCATTTAGAACCAAATCAAAATGTTCTCTGCCGACTCCACCAGATTCTTGTTCTACATGTCCCCAGCTACCTCTGTGGTGATTTTCAAGTCATTTCACTGCATCATTGTTTAATAATCTGATGTTGAAATCACACCCAATGGATGATGTATATGGGCAGATTAAAATACTAATAGAAAATAAAAAAAACAATTGTTTTCTGCAAACTCCACCAGATTCTTGTTCTACATGTCCCCAGCTACCTCTGGTGGTTTAATTTCTATAAATGGTGCACTCTCTGCTAGATGAAAGGCATGGAAATGTCCGATTCCTTCCGTGATCGGCAGTGATCGGCAATCGGGCAGATCATGATTTTGGTGATCGGTGATCGGTCCAAAAAATGCTGATCGGAGCATCACTAATATATATATGCGAGATTTTTAGGGATTGTATTTGGAGAAAAAAATGCATCCCATTGATTTATATTCAACAAACTGTATTAGGAGGTGGTTTCAAAACCTGTTTTGATTATTTTGATCGTTTCAAAAAGCTGCTGCGTTTAGTTCAGTTCTATTAGGACAATGAAGTCATATATCTGGCCTAATTGAAACTTTTGTTTTAGTTTTTCAGGATGTCATGAACGAGTTATATGTAAAATCATCCTACATTAGCCTGTCATAAGAGACCTTTTTACGTGTCCCTTTTAAATGAACGTTTCCAGACTCAGTATCCCTCTGCTCTCATATATTTAAGGTTTGTGTGTTAAATTTGCCTAATTTAAATGCTTCATGCTCAATTCCACGAGTAAAAAGAGTCAGAGTCATATATACATGTAGCCTACTGTAAATCAGATACGGACTTATATATTATAAATGGTACTTGAAAAGTGGGTGTTGCCCAGTCCCCTCAAGCTCATCTCCAGGCTAGATATGCTCCATGGAACCACAGGCATGGAAAGGAGGGCAAACAGAGAGCAGAGTGAAGTAAAAAATGAGAACACGGCATTGGGTATTTTTTTCAGCATGGGAGGCCCAGTCAGACTTCAGGGAGGTAATTAATTAACAACAACAACAAAAATGTCCAAACTTAGACCTCAAGGGGCACCCTATGCTTCCTCAGATCTCTGTCCAGCAAATGGATGGTTGGGTTGGGTGGGTTTATGTGGAGCGAGGGATCCATTTAGAAAGGTACCTCTTGAGCGACTGCACAGTGTGAGTCAGACACTGAGACAAAAAAAAAAAAAAAACAAGGTTATAAATATAAATCATGATCATAAATAGAGTTACTGTAATCATCCTGTCTTATTTAATGTTCTTTTTCCTTTGTATTGCCCTATCAGTGCAATACTTTGTTTCAGCCTGTTTGTCTGTGACTTGCAATAAAAAAAAAATAATAGGCTAAAAGTTGACCTTAAGCAGAGGCTCAAGTTTATATTTAACATGTTTATTGTCAGAAAGAAACAATAAAGGTTCAGACTGTTTTCTCTTGAAGCTTGATGTGAGACTGCAGGAGGACGGAGGCAAGAACTCAGAGATGGTCACTGTAGGAGAACAACAGTTAGGTTAGTAGTTTGTCCAAAGACACGCTGTAAACCGTTTTATTCAATAACTGATATTGGGTTTTGTCTTTTCGGGTATAAACTGACTGGTGGTGACAGATCTGATCTTCTCAGGATTTCCTTGGCAAGGTGGCGTCAGCAGAAGAACGCATTCAGGTCACATATAGGCCAGTACAAGCATCTGCGCAGGATTAGCAGCAGAGTACAGGTCATTCCTAAATAGACAAAAAGTTTAGTTCAGACTTTCAGAGTTTACTTAAACAGAGTGTCAAACATTAAGGCCAAAATATGTACTTTAAGGTAAAACTAACAAACTGGTGACAAGTGGAGAGCTGACCAGGGGTCGATTAGTTTACTTTGCTTTGGAGCTTTTCTTATTGAGCGAGATGACTCGGAAGTATCTGCGTAGTAACCAAGACAAGAGCCATTCAAATTCATTCAATACTAAGGAAATCTAGCTCCAATGCTTCCTTAATTATCTCCTTTAGCATAGGATACTTCGAACCATCCTTTACGTGAGAAAGGAGATACTCCGTCCCACAATTCCTGGCGGCTGCAACTTTAATAGGAATGCTTGATTGTTTCCACACAGTTTTACGAAGTGTGATTCATGTGATAAATGTGTGGACATGAGGATGAGTATGAGTGGCCTGTGACAACACAATGTTTCACTTTTTTTTTTCTCTTTCCTTTTTAGTTACAAAGTTAATAAAATTTTATTCTATATTGTGTCTAAAATGATAAATTTGACATAATTTTCATGTAACAGCGTGTTAAAATTGCCACAGAGTACGTATCTAAGGCACATTTTTATTGAACATTTGTAGTTTCAGTGCTGCAAACCCACATCACAGCCTCGTGTAAGTGCGGTCAGATTCTCATTGCAGCGTGGTTGTCATTTCCCAAGCCTTTAACAATTTTTTCTATCGTCTTTCCTGAACCCCATGATGGTTTTCACAAGGTCAAGGAAAAGTACTTAGGAAGAGATGATAGGAGGTTGTTTTTTTTACTGTTCAACCGGACCCCAGAACTGCTAAACTGTTGGGGGGGGGGGGGGGGGGGGATTGATGAACCACAGCTGCACTGAATGAGCTATCAACAAGCTGCCCAGCCAGCCATGCTGAGCATATCAGACACAGACAAGGGACTCAAGAGCAATGGAAGCATATTGTCAGATGCTAACATAATCAGGCTTTTCGTCTTCTTACATAACATTTTCTAATAATTAATTTCAAACAATAAAAAAAGTAATTATCTTTAAGCATTTCATTCGGATTGTGCAGTTTGAATATTTAATGGCATTCAGCTGAATTGAATGACACTTTATCAATCCCGGGAGAGAGTTAATTACATTGGTGCAGTATAAAGAAACGAATAATGGTCATGAGTTATTAAAAATAGTCATTGCATATGGCTATTGCCGTGGGCAGAAATGACTTTCTGGCCCACTATCCATTGCAGTGAGGCTGAAGAAGCCTCTGACTGAAAACACTCCCTTGTTTAGAGTGTTGTAGAGTTGTGGAGAGTTTTTCGCTGTGTTCATTATGATTTGCAGCTTGTCATATTTTCTTTCTTTCTTTTTTCTGAAGCAGACTCATTGGCCTTGGATTTTTTATGTTTTTGCAGAGTCTGTAGAAACTATCCATTTATGATACCTGTATGGTGTTCCAGTCAGTTTGACCAAATAATTCAATGTTTTTGGTAAAACACGCGCTAAGAAAGTGTGTATCCATAAGCGTGCCCTTTAGTCTTGCAGCCTATGTCATTAATTGAGCTCAACCATGTCCACCATTTTATCGGCATTACTGCCAGATGTTTCAAGCTCATCCCCATCAGTACCTCCACCATCCAAAAAGACACATTTCGAACACTTACTGATTGTTATTTCTTTCCTTCTCAAAATCAGAAATCACCTCCATGCTGTGTTTTGGACGACATGGACAACACACACACAAACACACACACTTTTAGGGAACTTTTCTGCCGAACCTCTCCTGCACTCCTTATCCTCTGTTGTGTACAACACAAATGCAGAGAGCACAGGAGGCAGGATGTGTTGAAAAAGTAAGCAAGCACATCTAAGATAGCAGAAAAGGTCACCACACTTTCTGCAATGATATCTCTTTTGGTGTTGGTATTAACATCCCAAGTATGTGGAAGTATCTGAATATATCATCAACAGGAAAGCAGAAAAGAGTAAGAAGCTGCAAACATCCTGCAAAACATGTTTTCGCCAAAGGAGAGTCAGTTCATGAGGCACGCTCAGAATGTTATTCTCTCAGATTTTGATGTGTCATAAACGTGGATATTATCACCACCAATCGGACAGATATGATTATTTCAGCACTTGTAGGAATTTTTGTGTTTTCACGCATATCTTTTCAAAATGGGGGAGAAAAATATACTTTTTATAAAGATTTTAGGCACCTTTTCTGACATATTTATCCATCTAACAAAAGCAATAGAAAAAAAAAATTTGAAAAAGAGAAACATTTTTGGTAAACTGGTTGTAATGAAGGCTAGCCGCAAATTCAACATGGCAGACTCACCAGCTGTCTCCAATCGCTCATCAACCGTCCAGGTCCAGATATAAGGCGCTCCTTCCTGGGTTCTACCTGTTCACCAGCAGCTGCATGCGAAAGCTCTCGCTCGTTGGTCAAACTCCGAAGGATTATGTCCGACTCAGATTCTGACGCCTCTCAGAGGCCCCCTTCCCCCGCTCCCTCCCGTCGGAGCGCCCGGCTTGCCCCTCACTCTGCTGCCGGCTCCTTGGCATCTGCTCTCCGATCCAGGGGCATCCGCCCGGCCGATGGCCTCGGCTCCGATCAGCTCGCTTCCCTGACAGAGCTTCTCCACACCGGTGATTCATCGTCTCCTTTCCCACCCACAGCCGATAAAAGGTCCAAGAAGCGATCCCCGCCTCCGGCTAAGCGGCGCCGGGGCCGTCCTCGCTCCTCCGCTCCGGCTTCGGGGCCCACCTCAGCCGCGAGCCGCCCGGATTACTCAGCCCCGGTCGGATCCCCGCTGGCTTCAACTTCTGCCCTCCATCCCTCCCTCCTCGCTTCCCGATCTGTCTTCGGCTCTGCCTCCCTTGGACGCCCAGCAGCTCACGGCAACTCTCATCTCCTCAATGGACGTGCTGCATCGATCCATCGCCTCAATCTCCGCACTCCTCCAGCCCACCGCAGCAGCTAGCCTTGCAGCCACTGCGACTTCTGCGGTTCAGCCGATCCAGCTAGCTTCCCAGATTTTCCAGGGAACGTTTTCCCTCGCTGACGCCCGGCCCGGCCCGTCGCAGGGTCAGCCGTATGTGCCCGCTCACGCACATGTCTCGCCTCGGCTTCGCTCCAAGATCCTGCAGGGGCAGTACATTAACCTGGTCTCTCTGCTGCTCCCCTCTCCCGTGGTCGACAGGCAGGTCGCTTCCTCTGCCGATTTCACAGCCGTGTTTCGCTCGGCCGATCCCCGCCTATCCAGGGATCTTTCCATTGGCGAGTTCGTCGCTGCATTCGGGGTTTACAGGGATGTCATCTGCTCCGTTTATCCCGAGCGCCGAGTTGAGCTGGACTCTTATCTCGCTCTGACCGCCGATCTCAACTTAAAATACGGCCGGTCTTTATTTTTCCTTTATCACAAGGCGTTCTCCTCTAAGGCCGCCTCCGTTCTGGTACAATCGGGTGTTCGCCTGGACTGGTCCGTCCTGGACACCGAGCTCCTGGTCATGTTGACCAACGCAACCCCATGCTTCTCATGCTCGGCCGTCGGCCATCGCAGCGCACTCTGTCCCTCCATTCCGTTTAGCCGGCCCCCTCCGCCCCCTCAACCGGCTCACCGTACAGATAATAGCCCGCCCACAGATCGCCATGGCCGGACGGTGGAAGTATTCAATGACATACCCATCTGCAATAATTTTAACCACGGCGTTTGTTCCTTCCCTAACTGCTCGTTTCTGCACGTGTGCAGCACATGCAAGGACGCGCACCCAAAGTTTATTTGCCCTTGCCGGCCAGCCCCCCCCAAGGCCCTTCGCGGGTCCAAACGTTGATCCCCGCCGTAGTTTCCAAGCTGGCCTCGTTGGTCCAGACCACCCTGAGAGAAGATAAAAAAAATAAATAAATAAAAAAATAAAAAAATAAATAAATAAATAAAAAATAAAAATAAAAAAAAATAAATAAAAATAAATAAAAAAGTGTGTGTGTATATATATATATATATATATATATATATATATATATAAAAAGAAAAAGGTTGCAGCTACCTCCGCAGCCGCCCAGGGTGTTCCCGAGGCATCCCTCTGACAGCTCGGTCGCTGGTCCCCGGCTAGCTACTCCTCCTACATCCGCCCAGGCTCCAACCCACGCTCGCTGCTCAGCGCTCGCTCAGTTCCCAGGTAAGCTCTCGCATCATTTACTGGTGGTGGAGTCCCTCAGCTAACTGTTGATTCTCTCTCCCTCTTCGGCAGCTCGATCTCCTCTGGCAGCCCAAGCGGGCTCACTCTCCCTTTCTCTTTCTCCTCTGGTGGCCCAAGCAGGCCCAATTTCCCTGCAGCCAAGCTGGCTATCCCTCCGCAGCAGACAGGCACAATTTCCCTGCAGCCAAGCTGGCTATCCCTCCGCAGCACAGACAGGCACAATTCCCTGCAGCCAAGCTGGCTATCCCTCCGCGGCACAGATAGGCCCAATTTCACTGCAGCCGAGTTGGCTATCCCTCCGCGGCATAGATAGGCCCAATTTCCCTGCAGCCAAGCTGGCTATCCCTCCCCGGCACAGATAGGCTCAATTTCACTGCAGCCGAGTTGGCTATCCCTCCGCGGCATAGATAGGCCCAATTTCCCTGCAGCCAAGCTGGCTATCCCTCCGCGGCACAGATAGGCCCAATTTCACTGCAGCCGAGTTGGCTATCCCTCCGCGGCATAGATAGGCCCAATTTCCCTGCAGCCAGGCTGGCTATCCCTCCCCGGCACAGATAGGCCCAATTTCACTGCAGCCAAGCTGGCTATCCCTTCGCGGCACAGATAGGCCCAATTTCACTGCAGCCAAGCTGGCTATCCCTCCGCAGCCCAGACGGGCTCTTTCTCTCTCTCCTCTGACAGCCCAAGCAGGCTCAATCCACTTTTCTCTCTCTTTCTCCCTTTCTCTCTCTCCTCCGGCTATCCCTTCGCAGACAGGCCCAATTTCCCTGCAGCCAAGCTGGCTATCCCTCCCCGGCACAGATAGGCCCAATTGCACGCAGCCAAGCGGGCTATCCCTTCGCGGCACAGATAGGCCTTATTTCCCTGCAGCCAAGCGGGCTATCCCTTCGCGGCACAGATAGGCCCAATTTCACTGCAGCCAAGCTGGCTATACCTCCGCAGCCCAAGCGGGCTCTTTCTCTCTCCTCTGGCAGCCCAAGCGGGCTCAATTCCACTTTTCTCTCTCTTTCTCCCTTTCTCTCTCTCCTCCGGCTATTCCTTCGCAGACAGGCCCAATTTCCCTGCAGCCAAGCTGGCTATCCCTCCCCGGCACAGATAGGCCCAATTGCACTGCAGCCAAGCTGGCTATCCCTCCGCAGCCCAAGCGGGCTCTTTCTCTCTTTCTCTCTCTCCTCTGGCAGCCCAAGCGGGCTCAATTCCCCTGCTGCCCAGGCGGGCTCACACTCCCCTTCTCTCCGCCTCTTCCATTTCGCTCCTAAAATGGATACTTCAGAACGGAAGCCTGTCGTGAGGGTTCCTTTTTGTGGGGGGGGGGGCAAACCTTCTCACAGGCTCCTGTCTCACCTTCCAGCCAGACCCTCGTCAGCTCGGCCCCGGCTACCTTTTTGGGGGGATGATATCCAGCATCTATCTCCCTATGCCGGACTTTCAAGCTCACAGCGGTTCAGCTTGCATGTCCGCAGCCGGGGCCCGAGCGCCAAAGAAATCTTGTTAATAAAACTTTACAATTGTCTCCCTATCTCTCCGTGTGAGTCTCTCCAGGTTGAAATGAAGGCTAGCCGCAAATTCAACATGGCAGACTCACCAGCTGTCTCCAATCGCTCATCAACCGTCCAGGTCCAGATATAAGGCGCTCCTTCCTGGGTTCTACCTGTTCACCAGCAGCTGCATCCCACCACCTCCCCATCTCCACCCGGTGTCTCCAGGTCCTCAGCATCTCCTTCCTTCGTACGACTCCGCCACCAGGATCGGGTCCCGGGGGGGATGATATCCAGCATCTATCTCCCTATGCCGGACTTTCAAGCTCACAGCGGTTCAGCTTGCATGTCCGCAGCCGGGGCCCGAGCGCCAAAGAAATCTTGTTAATAAAACTTTACAATTGTCTCCCTATCTCTCCGTGTGAGTCTCTCCAGGTTGAATTAATGTATACACTTTGGAACTTAACTTTGGAACCTGCATGTGTGGAGCGCTTAGGCCCATACGGGTCTTATTGAAAGTATACATGCAGAAGTAATTTGATCCCCAACCGCATTATCTGGGTGTGTCAGTCCATTTCAAGAAGCTCAGTATCATGCAATTTTGGTCAGAATGATATGTTTACATGCATTTTAAAAGCCCCGATTTGGTCAAACTTACACAATTTCTTTTTTTCGTGCGTCATGTAAAAGTGCTCAGAATGCCTTTGCATCACAATATGTGTTCAAGAACAGCATCCACATTTTCTGTGAACTTTAAAGTGAGCAAGGCTGTATTTAATAGACAAATGGGAAGTGAGAGCTGTGGTAGAGGCAGAGGAACAGAGGATATCACATCAAGCAGTACGTCTGAGGACAGAACCTTTAAACATGGTATTTTTAAGAAGATGTCAGCAAAGATTCTGACACAAAAATCTAAGTTATGTCTACTGGGAATCCTCAACATCCAGTTTGAGGTAAGACATAAAGGCGAAACATCTAATCTGTCTTGGGAAATATCTGAGGTTGAATGATCAAAACAAAAAGTCATGCCCAAAAGCTACACTTCTGAATTACTAACAGACACTAAGCCCTCCTCTGCAGCACAAACTAATATTTTTAATGGACCGGCTATGGCCTTAATTTCCCAAGTAGATACACTCATATTTTTACAACACCGTCTAAGTTCTACAGCCTTTGAGCAAGGTCGCTCATCACATTTGTTACTAATCTGCAGTCACCCAGGTGTGTAGTTTCACAAATTGGATAATTAAGAGGAGCCCATGAAAAAACGGAAAAATTACCGCGATAAGTTCATTTTAATGTGTGCAAACGTTTGACTAGCTCCTGTGAAGTGTAAACATGCAAAACATTAGTAATACCAGATGGGCTGCCACATAAGCATTGAAAATTGATTTTTCAAATTACATAAGAGCAATGCAGATGAGACGAGTCGCTACATGACAACTAGAAATTAATCAAGATCACAAAAAAATGGACAAGCTTGCGATGTCTTTTCTTTGCAGAATGTTACATTGCATTTTCCAGCACTATGAAAAAGCAAGTGTTGCATTGCCCGCTGCGGAGCTGCACCTGTGCTAAATTTTGGATTCAGTAATATCCCAATGGGAGTACGAGCTTGTGAGATCAATTTGATGCATTTGAGGCTCAAGGGATGTCTTCGCTTTCTCAAGTCTCCATAGACGGCATCCAGAGACAAAGAAATCCCAGGACATGTCTTGGTAAAGCCTCTCTGGCTTTTAATACAACAGCAGCAAAAGGTACGCTTTATACTGTATAATAACCTCAACAGCACATTTGACTTACTGAAAAACATTTATGCTGTCTCTGTTCACGATCTGTGCAAAAGAGCGTTTGATGTCCAAAACAGGTATTCAGCTGACCAGGAGTTGGAGATTCAGAGATTTCATACGCAGTCAAGGCATGTCATCTGATCCACTGCTTTTACATTTTCTTAGAGAAAATATCTTGCAGGACATCTTCCCAAATATGAGCATTACTTTTAGGTTTTACCTGAGATTGTCTGTCACAAATGCTAGTGGAGAGTGACCTTTCTTTAACCTCAGACAAGTGAAGAATAGAATCATCCCACAATGGGTCATTTGACATTTGACTTTTGTGTTAAGAGACTCGATTCGAATGATCTTTTCATAGACTTTGCAAGAACGCTATCTAGAAAAGTAGGTATTTCTGGATTTTGTTAGTGATAGCGTTTTGTCTTTGTAGCAACAAAAAATTGACTGAAATAACATGATTTTCTTCTATATTTTCCTTTTAAAGAAATGTTGCATTGCTGCTTGATTTTTAACTTGACATCAGTTAACTAAGTATGTACATTTTCTAATATAATCCCTGGTAGTTGGGTTCTTTTTTGTTTGCTTCAGGTTTGCTGTTCACTTAAAGCTGAGACTATTTAGTAAAAATGTACTCTCCACAGAATAATTCTGATACATTAAGCTGAAGAGTTCATGATGCTTTACAAAATATTCTTGCAGCGTTGCCTGTTTTCTGGCTTACCATTATGCTGACGTTTCACTTTTTGTCTCTCATTGCCATTTCACTCCCAAAACATATGGTATGTGAAAAATAAGAATACTTTATTTATGGGTTTGAAATAGCGGAACAGTCCAGGTCCACTTTTACTGCAGCAGTGACTTATTAAAATGGTAAGCCATGACAGAGTATACTTTACAGTTTAAGATGGAAGGCCTATACTGTAGTTTTTCTGTGCTCCATGCTTTAGATATTAGTTCTAAAGCAGTAGTAGTAATTTACTCTACTCTCAGTGACTTGAGACCTTAGACGTGATGTTTGTATAACCACTATAATAATTTCGATGCACCAAAGAATTTTATTTAGATAGGGTCTTAAAACTGGTTCAAGCCCAGGGCCGTCCATCTTCTTTTTATCCAGCCCCGACTCTACAGTCCATATTACAATAAAGTCAGCATCTTTTTTTATATAGGTTTTTGTGGGTGTATTGGTTTAAAAACTCTGCAAAATGTTGTGGTTCTATCAGATCAGTGAATGTCTAATTAAAAATACAAATAACAAATCTCAGATAACAAGGGTGAAAGGTGAAATTATTATCAACGTGTTATCAAAATAAACGTGTTTTTGAAAGCTGTACACTGACGCAGAATCTTGTTTCTATATGAGTCTTTGAGAAAGTACAGAGAAAGCTGTGCTAGATAACAATTCCCTTCAGAATGCACCATAAAAACTTGTATATATCTAATATATATAAAATCTAATATTTATATCTTCAAGTATTGAATAATGAATGGATAATAATAATAATAGATTAAGTTATTGAAATGATGGCAGCAGCGTTAGTGAGAGCTGTAAGTGAGCGTTAATGACAGCGTGCCCCACGCTGTAAGCACAACTTTAAATGCATGGCGGCTGTTGGGTAACAGGCAAAAAATTGATCATTGACACATTTTTTAGTATTGGTGGCCAGAGTCCTGACAGATCATTTGTCCTCGTTAACACAGAATAAAATGTTTACGCCAACTGCTCTTGACTTCTGGCATAGATAGACGAATTTACTAACAGCAACAGTCACATTGCTGATCAAGAGGCACAGTAATCCTTAAACATGCTTCCCTATCTTGCATGCATTGTATGCTGAGAGGACACGCCGTTGTATGAGGGTGCTACGGCTGTTTTATTAGCTCCCTCAAACTCAATTTCCATTTAATTTGTGAGCTGGCTCCCGTGTCTGCTCCTGGCAGCAAAAGGTATAAATCTGGCCTTATCTGGCCCCGGCATGCACAGTTCATATCCACACACCCTGTGCCAACAACAGATCTATAATTCATGGCCAAGCACACCCACGTTATTGGCTCCCTGTGTATTAGAAAATACAACACAGGAAAAAGAATTCAATGTAGTGTCATCCAAACAGTTCAGAAGGCAAGAGGGTATGTTTTCTTTCCCCAGAGACAAACCATGCGACAGAAACTTCTCTGTAGTGCTTTCACACATGAAAGGCGTATGCACAGTGTCAAACTTTATACATTTGTATTCCGCTCAGTGTTTTTTTTTTTTTTTTTTTTTGTATCTTTATGCCCAAGCGAGAGTTAACATCAATGTGACCCCACAGGTGAAAGAGTGCTCTCTTGACAGATGGGGAATTATTCATCCAATTAGGCTAATTGGATGGGACAGGTCAGGGCATAGAAGCTGTTGAGTGAAGCTGAATAAACTGAGGGGATTGTGATAAATTATCTTGAGGAAATGCACCAGAGAGACCAAATTATACCCTTGTTTCTGAGAAAATCTATATTGGAAAAATGATTATTATTGCTCCGATAGTGGCTGGCCTTAAGTAGTTGTCTTATTTTGTCGACTTGTGGTGAAAAAAAAACATTATGTAATGACAGATATTTCAAAACTGCCAGCATCAGTAATAATAAGTTATGACAAAGTTTTAACCTTTTGTCACATGGCTGATTAATTAATTAACACTTTTTTTCCAGTCATCAAGGTGGACATGTAAGTTGAAAGTCAGGGTTACATGATGAAGCAAGAGGTGTCCCCACAGCGCATATTGTCCCCCAAGCAGGAAGTAAGGTATTGCCAGCCAGTCTATGACACCAGCGGCTGTGACTGTGGTCAGTTAGTGGTGGAGGGAATTTGCAGAATTTTCAACTGGCCGCTGCTCCCCAAGTCGCATGAAAGTGAGAGAAGAAATGTAGGGCAGAAGATGAGGAATGAGGGCCAGTCCCTCCGGTGTCCTTTTTAATGAGCATTATTGTGCCAGCAAGGGAAGAGGAAGGCTTCAGCACAGCAGTATGGCATCATGGTCAGCCTGATGCGATAGCTTTCTCAGCTCACTGAGGGCCAACTGTAGGGAACAGACAGCGAGATGAGAGAGACATCAGACAGTGGGTAATTAGGACCACTCGAGAAAAGAGTAGGGGAAGGATAACACAGCTAAACACATCACCCTCTCTTACTCTCCATCTCTGATTCCTTAGGGGTGATGCTTGTTTTTGCCGTGATATCTCTGCTAATGAATGAGTACAGCATCTATTGCCCAGAGGGGACCAGTGTTCGTGTCTGAAAAGGAAGGCAGGGATCGGGGGCCACACTGGGTTTTGTTTGTGTTGTGCTGAGGCAGCTGGAGGTAATGACGGGGAACACAATAACAGTTTTCATGCAACGAGTGAATGCATAAGCAACCACTCATCACAAAATCATAAGCATACAAACAAAACTGTGAACGAACACCTGCTGTCATGTACAGCATATGAAATAACTAAACATCAATACTCCGCAATATGTTGTACAGTATGGTTTTAAACAGTCTGGGAGTGGGACGTGTAAATAAATCTACAAGTACAGATGAAGCACTCACCAGACTATAAAATATTTTAGTGAGCACTAAACACCTTAAAAACACCTGTTTTATAAATATATTCTGATCAAATAAGTACTAATAGTTTGTCACTTCTTCAAAGTAACCTCATACATGATGATGTGTGAGTTAATAAGTTGTAGCTCTCAAGTTATTAAAGCTCTAATTACCAAACGCCTTCTCCATATAGTTTAACAAGCATTTTATGCAAAAAGAATGGAAATAATGTGCATGTGCAGTCATTTCTTAACACCCAGTATTAATTGTTGATGTACAAAACTATGTTAATTAAGCCCCAGCAATTCAACAGCACAAACTGCTTGTGTTACGAGAAAGGAATGAGAAGATGTGCCGTCTGTGAAACAACAGGAGGAAGAAAAAAAAAAGTCAAGTCTCTTTCGTGAGCATCTTCCGCCGTCAGACACTGCTTCATTATAGAAATCATCCGACGCTGAATCTTTCTTTCAATAAATCAATCTGACTTTTTTTAAAGCACTTTTCATTCAACTTTGCAGCTCAAAGTGTTTCACGGAACAACAACAACAAAATTTGCCAAAATGCCCCAGCATAGTCTCTCTCTCTCTCTCTCTCTCTCTCTCTCTCTCTCTCTCTCTCTCTCACACACACACACACAGAAAGATCACTACAGAGCCCACCACATAAAATATAAAAAAACAGAACAAATGAAGCACTATCAGCGAGGAAAAAACAGAGATGAGATAAAAACATTGAATAAATAAAGAGATAAACATACAAGAAAACAATGCACAAAATATAAATAAAACAGGGTATTTAAAAAAGAAAGAAAATCACATTTTAAAAAAAAAGGTAAAAAAGGTATCTAAAACGAGCTAAAAGATGTGAGCAGACGTTAAAGGGTAGAAATAAATATGAAAACAAATAAAAGGTGGGTTTCAGTTTGGGTTTAAAAGCCTTAACATTCTTTGCTGCCCTCCACAGATGCAGACCATCACAACAGAAAGTTGTCCCACCGTGGGTTTTAGTTCTGACTCTTGGGACAATTAAAAAAACCCTGGCCTGAAGACCTGAGGGGACCTAACAGGCTCATGATATAAAAACAGATCTGATAAATGTTCAGGACTAATACCATGAATACTTTTACTGCTAAATACTGCCACTCTGTCAAAGCAAGTGGCATTTTATACATAGATACAATGGCCCTCATTTATCAAACTTGCGTAAGACGAAAAACGTGCGTAGGTCGTGTGTACGTTCTTTTCTGCGCAAATGTTGGCATTTATCAAATCCATCGTGAGCGCAGGAAAGATGAAATCGCCACGACAGATCTGAGGGCGTGTACGCACTTTTCCATTTTGACTTGCGGTGACTGCAATAGCATACATAAACAGCAGCGTCACTAGTGCGTGCCTCATGAGTCGCAACAAATCCCTTGGTTAAAATTACAGACTTATCACTTCAAAGAAGGCCCATGTTTTATTTGACTTCAACATAAATATTAACATAAACGCAAATTAAATAAATAAAAAAATTAAACAAGTACAACTCCGTAATTGGACGAGTGATGGCTCATTATTCAACCGCGCACCCTCACACCGAACAGGAGAGGCGCTTTAACACTGCGCACTGTGGAGAGGTTAGGGCACCTAAAGGGCAGGTGGATCTGTCTCTCGGCTGCGGGGGGAACCCTTCTATATACGCCCGAAAAGGTATGTAATATTATTATTGCATGCGGGGTTCTCCATACATTGCCCAAAAAAATGGAGTGCCATTTCCAGATGTACATCCAGAGGACCCCGTACCCAGAGATCCCTACAACCAGCCTGCACAGCCAAGAGCGCTCAGGAGGAGAGAGGAACTTATTCAGCGATTCTGACTTTTGGTAAGCATTCTTTTATTCAAGGAAAAAAGACTCCGATCAGGCCAGCCACCCTCTCCTCCAAAGCACTCAAATCCAAACCTGGATCGGAGCTCCCCCCCCCGTTTGTGACATGCTGCGTCGGAGAGCTGCGACCTTTTTTGTGGCCAATTTCATATCGGACCACTTCTTACTGATCTTATTGGAGAAAAAGTAAAACATCGTTCAACTTTAGATTTCATTTAATCTGGAGTTTATCACATTTTATTGACCATCACAGTAGGGGAAAATACATAACTCGTCCGGTCTGCGATTTACATCGCCAACGCTGTTGACAGCCGTCCCAGCTGTCAACAGCGTTTCTTTGCCGCCTTTCGTCTATCCATGTCGCAAATTCTAGAGGTGCGGCCTCTCAACCCCCTTTTGTAGAAGGCGTGATTAGGATAATTACGATGGATTTCAGCCGCCGGATTTATCAACAGCCGCGTGTTCTGTAAATCTCACTTGAGCCTCTGCGTACGACGAGTTCTCCGCTCATATCAACGATGCTTTCTACGACGGCTTGATAAATGAGGGCCAAAGTGTCCTTTACCATTGGTGCCATGATGCACCTGCCGCAGCATCAAAATACACTCCAGCATTGCTCTGAAGTATTTCCTTTCAAATAAGCAATAAAGCTGCATGATGAGGTTGAAGGGGTGGTGGAGGTATAAGTCTCAGGAGTTTATCAAAGGATATTTCCCCTGCACAAGACTACTCTGAGATGCAATTCTTTTTTTTTTTAATTCTTTTTGTTCTGTTTTGTGTTGTCCTATCACACAGATCTGTCTTTGATTTAGGAAGCAAAACTAAGGAAAATATGATGGTTTGGCTTAAAATATGATGCTTTGCAACATTAATCCGGTGCACTTAGAAACAGCGTGCCCTCTACTTTGGCTTGTGATGCTAAGAGACTTTGACAGTTCTCATCAGCTATGCAATCTGGGTCTGCAATGGATTTGCTGGATGGTGGTGGCTGGATGAAGGGATGCTTTAAGGAATGAGCAAGGAAGTTCAACAAAAGATCGGTGGTCCATGCTGAAGCTAAAGTCAACCTCTGGCTGGATGGCTCTTTCTGTGATCTGGCTCTTTAATTGATGTTTGCCAAGACCTTTAGTCACTGCTACTTTTTCAGTTGATAGCAACCTGTCTTTCAACATGAATGATAAGAGGATTAAATCACTGATTGCATAAAGAGAAAATTATACTTTATGGGCGGCACAAACTCTCCATCCTCTCATGTTGGACGTTGGGCACACTGGATACACAAGTGCTAGCTGATTAGCATGCTAACTTTAGTAGATACAGCATTTCTGCAATGCACTTCATTGTCATTAATGACATAACACAAAACCCATTTCTTTTTCATTGATTCACTGTAAATTAGCTTAAAACAAACAATTTACACATATTGCACCTGACCTATAGAATATACAGCGTTCTACATTTTAGAAATAACAGTGTATAGGCTGATTCTTTGAAATTAGGTTTTGTCACAGTTTCATAAAAGCTTTAGCCTATTACTTTCAATTCGAGGGGCACATATGCATAAGCCTCCTCAAGTCCTCGATCAGTTCATTTCCCCTCAAGCCCTCCATCCAGTTGCCCAGATGTTCCATGTGCTCATGAATCTGCTGAAATATTCACACGTGGTCTCCTTTTGCTCTAAGCCACCCAGTCCCTTCCACAGATGTGTCCTGTCAATCTAGATAAAGAGGAACATGACCAGCTAATCACATGCTGCTGTGTTACAGAGTGGCACTGCTCCAGGATTTTCTCTTTTTTACAAAGCACTACTTTAATGCTGTTCTCTCTTTGCGTCTCAACAAAAATTGCACAATATGTAATATGCACAATAGCATACCTGTGCATGTAATGTTATCATAAAATGTGTTTATGAGTGCAATGTTTGTAGGGATAAATGTGAAAGCTTTTATACTGTTAAATAGATTATGCCATAAACACTGTGGCGCTGGAGTCAAGCAGAAAAAAGGGAATAGTTTGTAGAGAACCCACGGGGACAATATTGCCTTACACAGTATTTGATTATATTGTAGCTGGCTAAGCACCGTAAACAGTGTGGCTTATATTTCATGTTCTGAACATTGTTTAATGGATTATAGGACTATAAAAAGGCAGATAAATTAGTTTTTAAACTGAGTCATCATGTTAGATTTATTGGAAATTCAGATATCTAGAGATGATGGGGTCATCTCTCATAAGAGTATACTTCAAACTGGACTCAGGATATTGAGTTTCTTCATATCATGAAGGAGAAAAAAATTGAATTCAGAAGGAATAAAAGAACTTGAGGATATAAAGGATCAACTCAATTCAGTCTTCTCATCCCCATTTGAAGCCTTCTGAATGGACAGAAGGATGATGGCTATCTGAACTCAGACAAAGAATCAGACAGGGGCTGCAAAGGGATGTTCAACCCATTGTCACATGAAGCGGGTCCCCAGGATCTCTCTGGAGAGCTCGGAAACATTAGCTTGAACTTTGGCTGATGGGAAATGGTTAAATGGACGCAGAAAAATATGCACAACTGCAGACATTCAAAGGTGTCCCCAGTGGCTCCTCCAACCATATGAGTGGATTCAAAGCTCAAGCAAAGCACTAAACTATAAGTAAGGAGTCGAACAATGACCATATGTCAAGCTTGGTGCAGCCACAGGGGGAATTCATTAGAGCTTGAGCTAAATTATTTTCAAATGAAAACATACTGTACATATCCCCCTGAAGGTGAGGCTCTACCATATGTGCATGTTTATTAATACAGCAGCTTTGCTCTTTGGACTCGGGGTGATGCATAAAGGTAATCTTTTTTTCTTTTTTTTCTGACTGACCTACCTGCTGTTACTCCTTTATCAGCGGGTAAAGTTAACTTAAACGCTGTAAAATCTACTTGCAGAAGTGCTGAACCGCTGAGTCCAGCCACTGAAACCATGCAGTTTATTCAAGTCTATAAAATCCTGTGTCATAACAGTCTGCAAAGCATCCATCTCTGTGGACCAGTTTTATTTTTTACTCTGAGGGGGAAATAATGACAGTGAAAATAGCTTTGTCTTCTTGAGGGGTTTCGTTCTTGGTTATTTTATAGATCACTTCTGTCGAGACAGTTTGCCGATCAGTAGCACAAAATGGATATCATTTTATTCAAAGTATATGCTAATCTGGCATTTTGGTTGAAATGGACTGATTTTACCATAAATCCTTTTGCCATTTTAAATGCTAGTATGACCCGTTAGTATGACTCATTAAATTATCAGTATTTTTTCCCTTGTACTCCCCTTTCTCGTCTCGGAGCACTGCATTATCCATTCAAATTGACTACTGAGTAATTGGATGGTCCAAAAATCAGGCTGAAAGAAGTCTAGATTGTCCTTTCAACTGTGCATGATCTGCAGTCATTTGCAGCACACAAGTCATTTTATAGAGTGTAGTTTTCACTGATAACACATACAATGATCTGATCTGGAAGCATTGCATTTCCTCATTTATTTGCTTTACCTCAGTGGTGATCATTCCAATTTACATTTTAATATAGCACAGGCAAAACAGATTCATTACATTTATCCAGAATTGGCTCACACTGACTACAATATAACATGCTTTGTTGCAGCCTTTCATGTATGACCAATGTGGAGGTGTTACAGCTACTAAGTAGCAAGAAAAACTGTAAGCTAGCTAAGCCTTTAGCTAGCTTTAAGCAAACACAGCATAGTGACCTCCTCTCTTTGACATCTGCTGTACTTGCCTACTTGAAATTAATAAAACATGATAGCCTACATAAAGCATAGATGCACTGTGGCCTTTGAGGAAGTGAATTCATTGTTTTTTCAAATGACTGTATATATATTTATGTAACAACTCACATTTTACAACCACAGTTTAAAAAATGTAAGACACTGTGTAAAGTGTAAGTAAAAACAGAGTGTGATGACTTAGGACACCATAAAACACACTGTAAATTGTAATAAGTTCACTTTACTTAAAAAAAAAGTCAGGAAACCGATTGCCTCAAAATCTCTAAGTGAAGTAGCTAATTCATTTTAAGGTGTTATAGCTGAAAATAACTGTGTTTAGACAACTCAGATAATGGCAGTAAACTTGAGTGAAGTTAACTCAAAATGATTAGTTAGGTTGACTATAAAATGTCAATTTTGACTACTTAAACTTGTGAGTTATGTTAATTAAGCAGTAGGCCTACTCATAAAAATAAGTTATCCTTACAAGTTTAAGCGTTCACATTACTAGCAAAATATCAGGAAACCGATTGCCTTGATATGTTCAAGTAAGCTGAACCTAAAGTGATAAGTTATTGAAACGAAGAGACAACAGACAACAGTTTGACTGGAAAACAAAGTTTAATAATTAAACTTTTTTTGTTCTGAACACAAATAAATGGGTCCAGGCTGAAAACTACTGAAGTTTACCTTAAATACAGTTCTCAAGTGTGGTTACATACTTTGTATGTAATATAAACACTAACCTGGAAACAAACTTTTCCATAGACTTTTTCAGAAAAAAATGACACTTGACTTTTTTCTAGGGCGGCCTTCAATCTAATACTGAGTCCCTAAAACAGCCGTCAGTCGACTATGTTGACTATGACTATGGTTTGAAACAAACTATAGATAAAAAAAGACAAAAAGCTAAAAGGAAAGTAGGTGTTCATATTTCTCCTCATGAGCATAAAACCATTTAGTAGTCTGAAAGTGCGATGAGACTCCCTCCCACACAAAAGGATCAAACAAGAAATAAATATCACTTTTCCAATAACGGTAAAGGTGTCAACATGACCCATAATGTCATGTCACATTCACATCGTGAACACATTCACTCATTGCATCAGAAGATTTTTGAGCGATTGTATTTTTGGTTTTAGGGATTTATGTTCAAGTGAGAGAAGCACCCTTTGGATGAAGTCAAAGGTGAACTTCAGTTGTTGAGGGTATTCCAAATTCAGAGCGTAAGTAAGTCCAAAGAGCAAGCACATGGCATGTGGAAGATTTCCAAGGCCATCCATGACAATTCTTCCTTCCAAAATGATTGCAGTACCTGAAGACTCAAGGTGCAGTGAGTCAGGGGAGGCCTGTCTGTCCTCAGGAATGATGGTCAGGATACCAATGGGGGTGTGGGACATGTCTGAGTCTTCGCAGTTTTAACAACAATAGCAGCAATAACACCAAAATTACATCAGATGTCACCTTGAATTTTTATGACAGAAAACAGAAGACAGCCACTAAAAGTACAACGTAACACTTCTTCATCACTGCGGCTTCTGGGCAATGTACTCGCTACTACCACAGGAGGCTGATGAGTAAACTTCCAGTGTAGTACAGGATGGTGAAACTCCTACAGTTTGCAGCTGTCACACCTATGGCTGTCCACTCATCAGCCTCCTGTGACAGTATAGCGACCACATTTTCCAAGAGCATCAGCAATAAATAAGTGTTGATGTTGTTGCAAGGGAAAGTTCACAACATTTAACGTTTAACTACGTGTTGCACTTCATATACGGTCATAAGAGATATCAGTAGAACCCCTCTACTTAAAATCAGCTAAGTGAAATTCATTGTACTTTTTTTTTTCTTGAAGACATTTGGGTTTCACATGGGGTGACGCTAGAGAACTGCGACTGAATCCTTTTGAAAGAGCAGATACCACTAAAAGTGTTCTGATTGGGGATAGGTGATCACGTAAGAAGTACAGTAGCACTGATTCAGGCTGAGTGGAAGAACTATTAACTAAAAAGTAACTAAAACTAAAGCAATCAAAGTAACATAAGGAGCAGAATTAAATAGAGTGGACATCCTGTGGTGTACTTACAAAGCATGTCTTGAAGAAGTCTGTTCTCATCTCCAAGGATCACAGGAAGGCCACAGAGGACTGCTGTTCGCTTTGCGGTAACATCTGCACTCTGAAAAATCATGTCAAACACACATCACTCCTGTGGTAAAGAACAATCAATTAATAGCTCTGCACACACAATGGGGTTGTGTATTTTGTTCCCCACATGATAAAACATAAATTACTTTGTATCTGAGAAACTTACCTCTGGTCTGACTTGTTGCAGATACTTCTGAAGTTTCTGGCCAACACTTCCCCCCTTGCTCTTGAAAATCTCAAAGAAGCGAGGGATGTACTTGTCAAGTTCTTTGAAGAATTCTGTATTCAGGTTTTTGCTTGACAAGCGACAGAACTCTGCCAGAATCTGAAGGAAAAGTATGACAAATTAATATCTAAGATATAGTGATATTGGACCTCTTAGAACTACTTTTCACGAGCAGGAGGCTGAAGCTAATTCTGTAAGTTAATAAAAGATGTGACAAACAATGAATTATATGAGAACTAAAAAACTTAATGCATAAAAGATAGGAAGAGTTTTAAATTACCTGACCCTCTGTAAAGAGTGCTGGCCACCTTTCCATTGTGTCCTTCACTGCAGGTTCCAAGTTCACCAACTCTTGTCTTCTCAAGGCAAAAGTAGAGTCCATGTTTTTGGTTATCAGAGCAGCAGTTGGATGCCTTTTCCTCATCTCCTCTACAAGTTCCTTTCGTTTGGACTCTATACTGGTCTCATCTTCACCATCAGGGAAATTGGGTAGAAAATTCATTTTTTTTGTTTAATTAAGAGCTGAGGAATCAATTACATGCTTGCCGAGTTGAAGAGTGTCCCTGAAAGATCAGCACAGTTGCTTTTTCAACCGTTAATAAGCACGCCCTAAATGTTACAATGTCCTTACAGAGCAACGTTACGTGAAGGGCTGGTTAGCTTTAGCTTTCACATGACTGCAAAGGACCGACTCTAAATTATTAAACATAAAGTTAACCTCCAAACCTGGACTTATGAATAAATTATATGGCAAAGATAACGACTATAAGTTTGTTACATAGAAAACCAGTGAAACTTTCAGACATCCCAAGTCTCCCGGAAGTTCCTGGAGTCTCCCTGATATTGATAGTTAATCACGGATGCCCGCGAGTCGGAGAAAATATCCCGGATTTTAGACTATGCGAGGGGGTGTTTTTTTTTTTTCAATGCGAGTGAGAGCGTGCAGGCAATACAATAACTCGTGCACCATGCGCATTTCGACTGCGCAGGCACGAGAGAGAGAGGGGTGTGGGGAGAGGTTGCTTGTGAAACCTGTGCGTATCTGTCCAAAGCGATGCTCTGTTCAACAAGCGTTCAGGGCAACTGCTTGTCAGAGGGCGCGCTGATTGGTTTAGTCAGCAAAATAAGCCAATAACGTTCGGTGTGGGAGGGCTTCGATTTACTCTCTGACAGTCACCTAAGTTGCCACTCAAAACTGTGCATCCTGTGAAATGGCAGAGGGTGAATCCTTGAGTAAAAAACGAAAATATAAGACTCATTTTACAGCAGAATATACTAAAGTATATCCATGTCTAGTGAAGAATGATGACACCGTGGCGAGGTGCACTGTATGCAATAGTGACTTCAGTATTGCCCACGGCGGACTTAAAGGTGGGGTAGGGGTTCTTTTTCTGGAGCATTTTTTTACATATTGCTTGGAATACTCTTCACACCCCCATTGCAACCAATAAAAGTTTTGACACAAATATGAAAAGTTTTAGTGGCCTCTAGAACGAACAATCCAGGAGAAACAGTATCCAATCATCATGAACGGACCGTTCATGATGATTGGATTCTGATGCGGTCTATCAAACTGCAATCTGCTCCTCCCTCCCCCTCCTTCCCCCTGTGCGCGTACCCTTCTTTGTGAACGAATTACGCTTGCCCAGAAGCTTGGTAGGAAGCTAAACTAGAGCCAGCTTGGCTAGCACCTAGCATTATTAAACGTATAGTTGGCATATACTAAATACTAAATACGGCAATGATCGATGCTTGCTATCAGAACAGCGCTCGTGCAACTTCGTGCTCGTGAACAAGCATTGCGCGTTCATGTACTCTAGAGGCGTGGCTTCGGGGGGAAAGTGAAGAAAAGGGTTGGGACTTTTGACCTGTGTATTTTCAAAATGCAGCTTCGCTGGACTCAAAATCCAGGATCTCCTACCCTACCTTTAATGACTGTATGTGGAGGTAGGCTAAGTTGAACTCGCCATCATCTGCATTTTATTTCTGTAGGTTAAATGCTGTTATAAAATAAAGCAAAACGTATCAAAGACTTATTTAAAGTATCAATACACATTTAGTTACTAAATTGTGTAGGCCTATATCTAACTAGTAGTGATGTGTCGGTCGCGAACGATCCGGCTCTAAGAGCAGGCTCTTTGAAGTGAACGACAGGAACCGGCTCCACAATGGGAGCCGTTTTGGGATCCTATTTGGGAGCCGTTTTTTTTCTTTCAGTATGTCGCCGTCTCTCCGCCTCCCTGTCGTTGCGCTTGTGCTCTGCAAGTGCCACAGAGCCGACAGTTTTTTCCCCACGTCGTTTTTTTTGTCCTTCGGTGCCTCGAGCTCGAAGAAGTAAAGATGGGCAGAGGTGTTGCAATCTGCAAAAGAAAAACAATTATGTCCATCAATAATGTTGCTCAATTTTTGATGGTAGACTTTCAATATTCTATCATCCACAGAAAATTATATCATCCAAAGTTTTCACGAGACTTCCCCATGCACAAGGGTCATGGCCAAAAATTTATATTGGATGCCCATGATCTTCAGGCCTCTGGTGGCACTGTAATATCTTTTAATTTATCTGGACTGTTGCTTGTTTTTAAATTAATTTGAATTATTTTATTTGTTTCTCTTTATATTATTTTATGTATTTTTAATGCTTCTTCCACTCCCTGCTGCAATGCTTTTATTTTATGTAAAGCACTTTGAATTGTTTTGTACATTAAATATGCTATACAAATAAATTTGATCTGATTTGATGATAAAAACAGGCATGATTGTCTCATGGCAATCACTGCATGGGCTCAGAAAAACTTACAGAAATCATTGTCTGTGAACACAGTTCAATGTGCCACCCACATCATGCAAAGAAGAAACCAGAAAAGTTACCTTCTTCTCTTGGCCAAAGCTCATTTAAAATGCTCTGAGGCAAAGTGAAAACTGTTCTGTCATCAATCAATATTTGAAATTCTTTTTGGAAATCAGGGATGTTGCATTCCCAGCGTTTGAAAGCTCTTTAATGTTATGGGGTTTTGTGCCTTCAGAACCTGCAACTTGCACATCTGGCATTGCGCCATCAATGCTGAAAGTTATATACAGGTTTTAGAGCAACATATGCTCCCATCCAGATGAGTTTTTAAAGGAAAGGCCTTGTATATTTCAGTAAGACAATGCTAAACAGCACACTGCACATATTTAAACAGCTTCATAGTACAAGTGGCTGGGTGTTGGACTGGTTCGCCTGCTGTCCAGATCTTTAACCAGCATTTTAGGGCATCATAGAAAGCAAAATACAATAAGACCCCGGACTGTTGAGCCGATAGAATCCTATATCAGGAACATGCTCCCAAAAGGTCCAGCAACTGGTCTCCTCAGTTTCCAGATGTTTATGGACGGTTATTGAAAGAGGTGATGCTACACAGTAGCAAACATGGCCCATACCTACTCTTTTTTTAATGTTTGCTGTCATCAGATTCCAGAAAAAACTTTAATTTTTAATCAACTAATAAACTGTCTTGCTTTTTTTTACTGTTCTCTTATCAGGCTTCGATGTTCCATACCTCACCCCAAAGAAAATATTTAACATCATGAAAAAGCCAGAGCCCCGTTGCTATCATCAATAGCGCCCATGAAAATCAAAGAGAGGGAGGACAGAGCTAGAAAAAAAAAAGTATACCATCTGAATCATGTGCCCTTTATGCTTGTCGTGATTTAAGCTTGAGTCATACAGAGTCAGCAAAGTTACACAGATAGAGCAAGTATCTTGTTCTAGCGAGTCCCTAACTTTACGGTAATGAGCTGAAATTGACTGACTAGTTGATACACTGTTTTTTCCTTGTCACTGTTTTACATCTTTAGAAATAGCCATTAACTTACAAGTTCCACATATCAATACACAGAGAAATGCAGAGCCCGTCAAATACGTCTGTCTGGGTAAAAAAACATCTATTTTGCACATCACAGGAGCTTAAGCTGTTTATTTGTAAGTCAGTTTGTAGAGATAGCAGTGTGTGTGTGTGTGTGTGTGTGTGTGTGTGTGTGTGCGCGTGTTTTTTCTCATCTTTGCTGACGGCTAGGAGAAAAGCAGTTTTAATCACCACTCACCCTCACACCCTGCTGACAGCGTCAGAGGACCAGACTCACCCCCTTGCTATGATCAGCCTCATCAGCTGTCTGCTTAGCCTCCCATTCATCTCTTTATTATTTATTTACCTCCACTTTGTACATCCACATTCCCTCAGGAACACATCCTTTGAGCATTTAAGTAGGGCCTCAGTTAAACTACCTCACAAAGGAACGTTTCCTCTCTATTTGTGTTTCACAGGAAAACCAAGTTAGCTCTGAGTTTAACTTTGATGAGTTTTTTTTTCTTATTTGACAGATAGCTTTTTAAAGGGACACAGAGGCCTCATTTAAAATGTTTGGAGTTGGCTGAATTGATCCAGTTTTGACATGCTTCCCAAACTAAAAAAAAAAACTAAACAGACAGCTCATTAATTATATATAATCAGACTAATGGGAAGCCAATTAGAGGTACCAAATGACAATGTATTTTCTCGCAGTGATATTGATTTTGAGTATGCCAAATCAGATTTACGGAATCGATGGGGAACCCTTTTTCTCCCATTTGCTGGCATAGCAGCAACAACTAAAACCACTTGAATCAGTCCTTATTTAGAATGTGACACGTTAGTTTAGTTTGATAATGCAGCCAGACAGTGAGAACAGATATTTTTAGTTAATTTTTTTCATCAAACAAGGTGCTAGGTTGTTGTCACCAAGGTCAGTTTCTCTTTCATGGTTTCTCTGAGGGTTTCTCAAAGCCTGCTTCTGGCCATGTCATGTGACACCACTTTTGGTTTAGAAAGTCAAGAGTCCCTCCTAAAGGCTCTAGCATGGTTGCTGTGTCTGCTCGCGCGAGCGGTGTTGATGACGTCACGAGTTCGTGCCCGCCATAAATAGTGGCGCAAGTCGTTGCGCCAGTAGTTGCAATTTTCTCCGTCACAGAGGTGGCGCTGCTACGTGAAGGTTACCGCTACTCTACAACCACGAAAGTGGAGAAAAAAAACAATGAAGAGCAGGAATACTGTCATTAATGATACTGCTGCAGTATTCGGATAATTTTAATTTTTTAATTCAGTTAAAAGAGGTGATGGTGGGGCGGTCGGTGGCGTAGTGGGTTAAGCAGCCGCCCCATGTACAGAGGCTTAGTCCTCGATGCAGCGGTCCCCTGTTCGACTCCCGCACCGAGCAGCCCTTTGCTGCGTGTCTTCCCCATCTCTCTGCTTCCTGTCTCTCTCACACTGTCCTATCATTAAAGGCATAAAAAGCCCAAAAAAATACTTAAAAAAAAAAAAAAAAGGTGATGGTCTGAAGCCCCCGGCATCACCACTTTTTGAGTCTCTGCCCTCTTCTTTGCCTTCACGTATCTGTCCCGTAGCTTCTTCCACACATTCTTACAGAACTCTCCCTCTTTCCTCAAAGTTCTGCCAATCTCTGTGCACGAGTTTTGGGAGTTTACGTGCTCCCTGTGCTGTTTCACTGCAGTTTCGTACAGCTGCCTGTACAAACGCACCTCCTGACTGAGCCGGTCTCACATCGGTCCATCCGGTTTTTCGTTGGTGGCGCCGCCAAGTTACAAAAATCGACTGGTGCACGACAACGCGCTGCGCCGTCTTTTCAAGGGAAGCGCCAGGCCTGATACGTAATTTTGACGTCACGGTCCGCCACCGCCGTGACAGACGCGTCAACCTTGCTAGCGCCTTAACAGTGTGATGGCGGTGGTGAGTGAAAAAGCAGGGTTACTTTCATGAGACAAAATATCTTTCAAAATACACATGCAGAGACACGCTTGCCTATTCTCTACTTTGTAATAGAGGATTTTTGATAAGTATCACGGTTACAATAACTTCATGTAGCTTGTATCTTGTATTTGATGTAAAACTATCATGTGTCCTCTTTGTGCATAATTGAGCAAACTTTTTCCATATACATATACATATACGCTTAACTAATATACACTGAGCACAGTGGACAGTAACAATAAATAATGATCCACATTGTGCTGGGCAAAAAGCACAGGATTGCATGAGACATGACTACTACTCAAATTCCAAAACAGTTGGGGCATTGGCCATGTATCTTGTGCACAGACATGTCCTCAGATTTTCAGAATCTTTTGATAATATTATGTACTGTCAATGATGGATTATTCACAATCTCTTAAATTTTATGTTAAGGAACAATATCCTGGAGTTTGTAGACATGTAGACCGATTTGTAGACATACTGTTTTGTAGATTGCTGAACCGGTGCTCCTCTTTACTTCTTAGAAACTCTGCCTCCCTATGGTGCTCTTTTTATACTCGTCAATGTTTCTGATCTGATCCAGTTAACCTAATTGGTTGCAAAGTGTTCTTCCAGCTGTTTCTTTTTAGTATGTCTTACATTTGTTGAACCTTTTCAACTTTTTTGAGACATTTTGCTGCCATCAAATCCCAGAGAAGCGGATATTTTCAATAAAATAGTTCAATGTCTCATTTTCAATATGTTTGATATGGTTGTTCATGTTTTATTGTAAATACAATATTGGTTTATGAGATTTGCCAATGTTAACATTCTGTTCTTTGTTACATTTAAACACCCTTTCAACTCTTAGCCTATAGAACTGGTGATGGACTTGATGTGCATTTGTGCCAGGGCTAGGGCCACATGAGACCCGGTTATGTAGGACGTCCATAAGATGGAAATAATAAACACTAGGGATATAGTTTTATCGCATTCAAACAGTAAAAATTGTGGGAGGTTGGTCAGAGAAATGTATAGTTTCTTTCTAAAGATACTGTAAATGGTTGTCTAGGAAATAAAAACCTCTACTGTGCTGACAATGCAACAAGTAACCATTGCAAAGCTGGTGCAAAGATGCATGAGTGAGTTAAATTTGCAGGTGTAGAAACATGACCTCAATCTACAAGTAAAATGAAATTCTCTCAAGTGACTTTTCTCAAGGAGAGAAGAGGGGGATGTTAATCTGAGTATTACGGGCAGTCACTATTTAAAAATTCTTCAGGCTTCTATTATTCTTTGCACTACATTTGTTATCTAAAACTATCAGCTTACATAAAGAAAGGCAGGTGAAGAACAAGGGAATGTGTCAAATCACTAGGAAAATAAAAACACCTACGGCGACTTTTGCGATTCAGAATCAGCTGTGGGCTGGTCCACCACTGAATATATGAAACATTCATTTCATCACAATAAGTCACAGTCTTTAACTCCCTTGCAAGTATAAAGTGCCACAAGGCTGGTACCAGGCAAGTCTGAACATATAATTAGTCTCACAAGGACAAACCTTGATTTACCTCCTTTGTGACAACACCTGAGAGAAATCTGATGAGAAGAAAAAAAACTTCACAATGTTGAGTTGTACAAACAAGTATCAGTGCTGCTAAACTGAATCTTCCACGGGAAGATTACATGGAGGAAGTCAACACGAAAAAGGACAAAAGATGAAGACTAAAATCTCATAAGACTGTGAGATGAGAACCAATACAAATAGCAAAGATTGAAGAGTAAGTTGGATACTAAAAACGACTGAATGCTACAACCCTTGAGCCTCTAAAGCACCAAATGGCAGGACTGTCAGTGGTACAAGCTAAGGTACAAGCTAATTAGTTAGCTAATTAGTATTTAGCCGGAAAAGCAATACAAAATAAAGATTGTATCTTATGAAAAGTATTCTTTGTGTGTGAATGGGAACAAGGAAAGTATTACGCATGCATTGATATATATCAAAAAGAGCATAAATGATTAGCTTCCATAGCAATAAAAGTAGAATATGAATTATTTAGATCATATGTATGCTCATATTTGATGTATTTTCAGATGCAAACATTTTAATTCAGAAGGCATGTAACAGTACCTGAGATCAGTACATCACCTTGACAGTCAATAGACAGAGCCCTCGTCCTCGTTACATCTGCAACATGCAACTGTTGCCTACAAGTCAATGCATGTGAACATATTGATTCAACCGAGAGAGCCCCGACAAAGCACAAAGTCAATAATTAGAAAGACATGTGTTACTCTTGATGAAGACGAACAGACCTGCACTTGCGCCACTGAATTTAAGTCTCTGTGGTCAATGGGACATGGATCCTGCAGATGAAGCACTATGCCTCAGATCACACATGAATAAATCAGTGTAATTACGTCCACTCTGCTGTTGCACAAAGGTTAGAGCATCATAAGCAAGACACTCTGATAATTCCAGTCAAACAGTGCGCCGTTTTGATTGATGGTGTGCTGTTCTTATTTCATTTCTTCTGGCCTCATACCTGGCAACTCTGCAAGCATTTTCCACTTCCAGTTCTCCACGTTACCTGAAGGAATTCAGATACTACTATCAAAGAAGTGTAAGAACTTGTCCGACCGCTGTGTTTATGAACATAGGTTATTAATGATTAACTGACAGATTGTGAACTATTACAGAGAAAACAACAGTTGATTAAAATCCATTAATTCACAAACACAACTATACAGGTCGCTTGCGTCTGTCTTTCTCGTGTTATTGTGTCTTTTTGCTGTGATAGGGACAGTCACATTTTAATTGCTTTCTAATGTCTACATTTTTATTTGCAATCATTATGTGTATCTAGTCTTTTGCTTGCAGTAGCATGGTAAAAAAAAAAAAAGGTTTACTGTCAGTGTTACTCAAGAAAGCACACTGTGTCTATACTTGGGGTCTAAAAGTCATCTTGAATGTGTCTCCTGCCTCATATTATGTCTAAGAATTATCAATAGAGATTAGTATGAAATAGAAATACTTACAGTTAGATGAGAAGATCAATATCACCATAAGAACGGGAAAACTGCAATATAGGTGATGGCTGGATAATGCTTTGAATTATGTATCAATCACCCTAGTTTCACCTTTTAATTATTTTTAAACTTAAGTCAAGGTTATGTTGGTCTTAACCAGAGGTGGGCCCAAAGACTTCTTTTATCAAGTTGTTCCAATATATTCCAAATCTTACATCCAAAAAGTTTCCTAAGCTTTGAGATTTTAGTCAAAATGTGCACCAAATGTAATTTTTACATATGTAACCCAGTCTAAAATATATTTCAGACAAATATACATGTTAAAGTAAGTTCTTCCAGACGATTGCATGCTATATTATTTCAGATGAATAATTGGTGACACAGTAATAAAAAAATGTGTATAAAAAAGCAATAAAATTTTGCAGCAAAATCGTTTATTTATTTTTAAATCAGTTAATTGTTGATTAAATTTTTTTATTTGTGATTGTGTTAATACATTTAATTGTTATTCAAAGGATAGTTTACAGTGAAAAAAAAGAGTAGTGAGGTCAGCTTCACAACTTACTATCGGGGAGTGTCACTTTCTTTGGTTTTGTGAATAGCATTGGATGTTAAGAAGATCCTGTCGGTCCAGTTAGTAAAGTAGAGGGGCGGGATGTATAAGTGAAGATTGAAGCTATTGCCATTTGCAGAATGAGACTATGTTCCGGTGATCAAGTTAATTTGTAGTATGACTGTGGTGTAATGTTGCATTCACATATAATCTTTGACTAAAACTAAGTCTCAGAAACAAAGTCAAAGCATTTTGTCTTGGTCTGAATACATTTTTAATCATATTTGTATTTGCAATATCATCAAAAATGGTATGTTTGTATTCAAGTGTGTCATGTTGGAGAAAAACTGTGATCAGTGAATAAACAATGGTTATATGCATGGACAGGATTGTGAAGGCTCACTGTCTGATAGAATCCTTCTACGCCTTACAAATAATCTTCCTCAGTTATGTTTACATAATTCCTAACAAGTGTTAAATTTGTAGCACTAATCGGGGAAACTGTCAAACCTTGGCATTATGGACGGTGCGGTAATCCATTCCATCATTGTTATTCAGCTCCAATCTCATTACCTCCATTCAAGATTTAAGCACATTGAGGATGAAGACTGCTACAGCTGCACAATCAGGAAGCATTTCAAACACTCAGCACGTTGGAAAAAAAAGGTAACACTACATTGATTTGATTCTTAAACTTGCTTCTTCCATCAGGTTTGGCATCTCTCTGATTTATGAATAATAAAGTAATAAGAAACATAGTTGAGGCGTTTCATATTCATAACAACTTGAACAATGTGTGTAAGCACCCTTGGATTTCATGTATCTAAAAATACACCCTATCAAAGATTTTTCTCCCCTGAAACCAATGAAATTCATTCACTGAACGTTTCATCATGTCTCTTGCAAAGATGTTATTGGGAAATTACAGAAGAGGCAATGAGTCAGGAAGCAGTATGACAGTAGCCCAAGTGGAATCCAGGAGAGATGTATTATCATGATATTTTCTTGGAGGATTCTGGAATTGAATTCTGATTCAGTGGAATATGATTTTAAGGTGAGGTTATGCTATCCCCTGATAGATGATACACAAGCAACAGCCACGGTAGACAGAGCATGGCAATAGATACACTGTGTGCGAAGCTGCCCATGCACAGCACCAGCAAGCTGCATACAGATGAGCTGATGGAGTGGAAACACTGTGCCATAAACAAAGGATTTAATGGCACCCAAATGCTCTAAAGTGATGGTTTCATCTCTAAAATATAGGTTTCCTAACACTGCAAGGGCCCAGCTATATTTACACCTGGAATTTAATGCCTTCATTGGTGAATCTGTCTGTAAGAGGTTCATTAAAAGTCTTAAAACATAATATTGGAACCTTTTGTCTATTTTGATTAAAGCTAAACTTGCTCAGTCACAACTTTTGTGTGTCGCATGTCACAAGAATTCTGATATCTCCCATTTAAAACACAAGTCTTCTTCAGAGAACCTGTTGGTCCGTACAACATTGCTGGGGCTGTGTGATCTGAGCGGCCATTCAGTCAAAGCAAGATTCCACCGTGGCTTAAAGTTTGGAATTTTTTTGTTCTCTAAAGAAGGGGGAAAAAAATGTCACTTTCAAAAGGAGAGAGCATCACTGTTGTCCAAACCAGGAGTTTTAATGGTAAGAAAATAAATCAGAAATAAGTCAAAAAAGCAAATGAAGTGACTGTCTTAGCTGTTGCACCATGGGTTCACATCAATCTTTGGGGGGCAGATTCTACTTTGATAAATGACTACACCAACGTGAGATGAGATATGGATATACACAAGCAAGTGTTGGTCTTGTTAAAAACCTGTTTATATGTTCGGGATGGAGATTATTTACTTCTTCACCCCTTACAAAAGCATTGCTACCCCATCGATGTTCATCAAATGTTCTATTGTAATAATAACAACTACAAGTGTGAATGAATTATATGATACACAGTAAGGTAAAGGACTCCTGCAGTATTATCACACAGTAATAATGAGTTACCACATCAGAGGAGATCCTGGTTACCAAGCAGTAAGAATGGTGCTTACTAGATTATTTCAGTAGTTGAATGCTGCTATTTATGGCATACCTGTACAGTACATCATGACCACTGCTTCACTTGGTGGTGAACAAGAGGAGAGCTGCAGGTGATGAATCTGTGCTCTGTATCCTAGGAGGTCATCCGTATGACATCAAGAGTGATTAGAGGCCTTGTCCCCAATCTATCAGGGGACAATCGAGCTATTTCATCATCATATCTACCTTTTTTTTCCCTGTCTTCCTCGCCCATGGGAAACTGCTCACCAGAAACATGGCTATTTAAGTATGTGGTCAAAGGCAAGGGCACAGTTCATATGTATGTATGTATACTGTCAGTGAGCGTGTGGCTGCTGTTGCCTCTTGATATACACACCAGAAAGACAAAGGCAGACATGGACCAGCTCAACCATCTAATGTCCTGGATGAGTCATCTATCTGAGCTGCATTTGACCCTGGTGAACGAATGTTCTCATGGGACTGGTGTTCACGCTGAATGGATCCAAGGCTCTATTGCTATGCTCATGGAGCTGAAGGAGTAGTTGGAACCATTAGGTACTGTAAGGTTGACAGGTGTTGGACTCCAGAGACGCTATGCACCTGTCCTTTAGTCTTGCATATGCATCAGTCTTTAAGTCTGCCTGTGGTTCCTTGGATTATTTGTGTAACTCCAGAGCTGATGCTGTTCTAAGATTTGTTTAGAACTGTATCATGCAACAATTATGGTGTTGCAATTTCTAAATTTCTAAACCACTCTTGGTTTGGTTGAATATATACCGATCGCACAGCGGTTTGCTGCTGCCTTTGAATGATGTGTCACTTGTATTCCACCAACTCAGATGAATTTCTACTGGCACCCCACTAAGTGATACCGGTTGACTGATGTTGTCTGTATGCAAATTTAATGACAGTTGCATAACATCAACTGAAGTGCTTTCTCAAACTTATAAATCTATTAAATCAAATTTGAGCATCATAAATTATACATTGTAGTTATTTTTGTTAGGTGGCTTTCGCACTCTGGATGTGCACATAGCAGCATATGTCGACACTGCAGTGGCCAGTCACAACCTTGGATGGCATATAAATGTCACAGACAAATTTTTAGTCGCACGAATGGCCACTTGATTAGTTTTCCACTTTTGATCATCCAAGGTCATAACTAGCCGCTGCACAATCTGCATAAATGCCACTATAGAGGCATGGCCTACTACATTTTAGCCACCTTTTGATGTCATCATCTAAAAAAAAAAAAGACATAATACATAAGAAATAAAAGAGTTTTACATGAGCTGACAATTATTCTAATATATGTAGCACACGCTGGTGAACGGTTTTGTGCATGATCCAAATTAAGCTTACCCTTCAAGTTCAGATAACTACAATCCAAGGCAAAGGTTGGAAATTTATTGCATGTTGAGACTTTTTTTTCCTTTTTACGCTATTTTAAACTCACTAGATTCTTGGCAATGTGTACACAGCATAGGTGTTTCATAGATTTCTCAAAAAGCAGGAGGCATGATCAGCTCTCCAGCTCTCCCGTTTGTGCTAGATGAATAAATGTCAGAACTTACATTATGTTTTATTTCAGGTATCCAAAGAGTTATCACAAATGAGAAGTTAGCACTGTTGACTTGAAAATAATTGAGATCAAACAGTACTTGGCCAAAGTATGCCTTGTATAGTATAAACAGTTCATTCAATTTCCCTGATAACCATAAAGCAAACAGTAAAAAAGATCGTTTTATTAAACCAAACTAAATTTCAAGTAATAAAATTGTTGCAGAGAAAAAATGATACATGTAATAGAAATAAATCAAATAAAGGTCTGATGATAAAGTTGCATTGTGAAATTATAATGTAAAGCTTGATCTTGCCAACAAGATATCAACCTTAAGTTTGCGGATGACGACTTTGAAGTTTGGAGTCTGCTATTTTTGCCTTTGGCATTTTAGTTTTTCTGAGCCTCTTCTTTCTTATGAGCGCAAATTGGACAATTTAAAAGACTGTTAATTTCCTACCATCATGTATTTTTAATTACTGACATGTTTAAAGAAATCAAGGTCAAACCAATCCTGCTATTTCACTGTGCTGATTTCTGTAACTCTGTTTATTACAGTCACAAACTTCTATAACGACAATCTTCTTCTGTCAACAATGTCGACAACTTTAACCAAGTTTTGAATAGATATGAATATATTCAACTCTGGGTAAAGCACATTCAGAGATTTGCATCAAAAATACTGTACATGTTAGACAATATTTGCTCAAAATATGTTATGGGTAAGGCTATTTGCACCCCTGGTACAATCAGCACTGTATGCTGATTGTACCCTGGTGCAAATAGAAGTGAATGCTATTCGTACCCCGGTGCACTCAGCAATGTGTTCTATTGATACCCCGTCTGGTGCAATTAGAAGTGTATGCACCGGGGTAACTTCAAATAGTTTAGCCTCTCCAAAACCGGCGCCAAAATGCCTCTGACCAGGGCTCTACGCTAACTTTTTTTCCAGGAGCACTCGTGCACCTAAATTAAAAAAAAATGCCTCTCTTCCTCTACACATATTTGATCTTGATCGCGAAAATGGAAACATTTCTCAAAAGATGGACTTTCTATCCAAACGTGAGGTGATCAATAAAGGGATACCAATGCCGGAGGTCAAAGGTATTTGCTTCAAGCAACAGGGCATAAGATATCTCGATCTACTACTCGCATTCAAATTGAACCCAAGGATGATTATGAAAAAATAAACTGAAATGGCAGCTAAAGTTTTGTTTCATGGTTGCTTTGGTTATATAGCTAATAATCATAACGAAAAATGGGAGAGGTGATTTAGCATGAAATGATAGCTAGTTGAACCACTGTCTCCCGTAAGGAGGATTACGTCGCTATCCATTAGGCCAGATATGTCAGCTAAGAGTTAAGAAAGACATCTATATTTCAATTTAAAAAGATATTAGTGCCATCAGAATTCTTTGCTTTCTGATGAAGAAAAAACGAATGTCCGCAATGGCCTTTGTGCTCACGAGCAAGGTGTTTTTGGTGGCAATTCACGGGGTGTGAAGAATCACAGATCTATAAAGAACCTTCTTTATAGATCAGTGGTGTGAATAGTGTAAGGCTATTGTACCAGGGGTGCTAATAGACATTCAGAATAATGTATGCTATTTACACCCTGGTGCACTAGCTAATTGTTGCAATCAAAACTTCCGTTTGAGAACTGAATTGTTTTTCAAATTGCGCGCCTTCTCTGCAGAGACGTTGGTATGCGCACTATCACTTCCAAAACGCATCGGGCAAGAATCGAACCCAGGACTCCTGCATCTTTACCCAAATCACTTACCACTACGCTAGTTGATCCTATAACATAACTATGGTGTGCAGGTAACTTTATAGTTAAAATGGCTGTACGTCATGATCGCGAAATTTCTAAAAATTAACAAACTGACGGTTGTAATGTGTTCACTGAACATCGATTATGAAAATAAAACACAATGTTTCCATCTAGTTTTTAATTGGAACAGATATTAGTGCCGAAACCTAGCAGTATTCTTCACTTTCTGATGACGAAAAAACGGATGTCCGCCAAGATTTTTTTTGTGCAAGCCAGCAGCTTTTATTTGGGTGTTACGTCACGGGGTGTGAATAGCTCAGCTGTGTGGCCAAGGCTATTTGTACCAGGGGTGCAAATAGACACTCCGATATGTTATATGACTAAGAAAACACAATGAAAAACACAATGAAATTGTGGACGTCTAAAATCCCAATTCCATGATGCAGTGGGACTATATTAGTATATTGAGTATATTAAGAAACCTTCTGCAATGCATTAGCCTTAGACAAGCTAGTTAATTGTTCTGCCTTCATCATAGAAATGTGTCATTTCTGATAGCCAGAATTTGAAGGATTTGAGGTGTCTGGTAAAATCAAAGATGAATGATGACATTAGAATTTGGATTTCATTGGAGCAGTGCGACAGTATGCTCTGAATGACCACAAGTTGACACAGTCTTAATGGACTTATTTTTAACCATTTCTGACATGTTTATTTTGTAAATGTTGGCAGCATTATTGGTAATTTAGCCATATTAAGAGACACTTGCATTTTTTAAACGTAACTTTGTGCATGTATGGAGTGTCTATAACCATTTAAGTCCAATAGAGCACATACATGGCGGAGTGTTTCAGTCCCCAACTGATTTATCTGGGTCTGATAGCTTAGATTTTCGAAGCTTGATCGTGTACAATTGCAACTGGACCCACATATACAGATGCATTTTAAACGTCCTGTTTTGGTCAGACTAACGCGATAATTCTTTTTTTCTTTTTCTAGTGTCATGTAAACTTGCTTTATGATGAAAAGCTGAATATACAACTGAGGGTAATAAGATAAGTGGATGCAGGTGTGCTGAATCCCAAACAGGAAGCAGGTGCGATTAGAGGCAAGCAGGCCGCGGAAGAAGCAAAAACTGGGAATCTGCGATTGATGGAGAAAGCCAGAACAAGAAACAGAATTGGACAAGTTTCAACATGAAATGACTGAGTTCATAATCAAAACCAAAGAACACGACAGGTTCTTCTTGTCCTATAACTCTTAAATTGATCAGTTTACATTCTGACAAAAAATGGTACCAGTTTCAAAGACTTTAATTATGGCTTTGATCTTTTTATTGGTCAGACTTCAGACAGTCAGTAAGCGTTTGACTGTCTTACGCATGACAGGGAGATTTGTGCCGACTGTGTGTGAGCACCAGAATCAGTTGCTGAGCAAAATGGAAATTGGACTATCAACATGCATAGATTACAAAACAGTGCTTCCTCAGCGTAGTACTCGAGCTGTTAATCATGCTTCAGTTATAGAGCATGCATATTAGAGAGCTACTCAAGCTGTAGGCTTTTCCCACGATAGCTGACTTTCTGTTTGCTGCTCAGACACAGGAATGAATCACTTCATCACATGGCTTTTGGATGAGATCTGATCCTGAAAAGTAAAATTCATAATTGTATTACAGCTGCTACTCATACATTAACTGAGCAAGAGGAACATATCCCTGTGCCAATATCCTCTGGTGAAAAATCCAGAAGATGTAACAATTTTATCACATCAAATCAGCACTCCACCTTGGACCTAACATTGGCCTATCAAAAATACTCATTTGAAACTAGTATTTTCCATATCTACCTCCTCATTGCTTCAAATGTATGTATTTTCCTACAGTTTCAATTCACATCATCCATAAAGCACTAAATCATAGTCAAAGTTGGCCAAAGTTTATCTAAATTAAACTTCTGAAAAACAAAAGTATGACTAAAGCCTCGTTTCACCACTTCCAGGGGGATGAATTGATTTTACAGCCTTCATTTCTTTTTTTTTTTTTTTAAATGCTGGCTTGTAAATTCCTGGCAGATTATCTTCTCTGAAGTTTTTTCTTGTTCAAACTCTGTTTTTAGAAATGGTCGAAAGTAGACTATTTTTTATATATATATATATATGTGTGTTATTAATCAATACATCTAACTATATGATTCTAAGAACACAAACCACCTACATATTTCCAGCATTTCAATTTATCATGGATCGAACAACAATACCTTCTGTGATCTTTTTCCATGAGGGAGACTCAGCACTTGCTGACCCATCTGCTTCCTTGCCCTTTGTGTTTCTTTTCCTCCCTGACAGATCTACAAGCAGCTCATGGCTACTGAAATGGTTGACCAGCTGAGAAAAACTTCTGTGCCACAAAAGAACATGAGTCTAGGTCTTTCTCCTTTGTTCTTTTTCTCAGTCAAATTCTCCTCTAACACAACCGAATGCTGTTCTGCCTTGGTGTTTCTCTCATAGCACGAATCCCTCCACCTCTCCCCTCCATCCTGGGCTTCACAGTATCTATCCCTGAGGGCCGATCGATACACTGCAACAGCCTTTCAATGAAATCTCCTCTGTGCTACTGGAGAAAAGAAACGTCGTTCAATCGAACGGATAACTCTCTCCTCCTGTTCCTTTTGATTGCTCTCTCTCTCCCTTTCTATAAATACAATATCCCTTCCTCTCTGTTTTGTGCTTGGTACGAGAAGGATGATAGGGAGGTGGCATAGGCAGCAGTCAGAGGCCACGGCTGGAGGCTTGTTTGATGATCAGTGGGGAGCGTTACAAGGAACCATCACGCCACAGGCATTGTAAATTACCTCTGAGTAATGCAAAAAGAGAATAAGCAGACAGAGCAGGGAGAATGAGGAGTGAGAACAGGTAGGCACACTCAGTCTGATGGTCAGTGGGAAGAAAAGAATTGCAGAAAGATGCAACGGTTGTCAAATAAAACAGGACGCAATCAATATTGCAAGTCTCCACATGAACCAACTTCAAGCCAGAAACAGCTGAGGCTGTGTCTTTATGTGCATGAGTGTGTGTGCCCAACTGATAAATGAGCAGGGTGGTGATAAAATTTGTAGGTGTGAGGAGTTACTGTAAATGTCAGCAAGTTTATATCCAGGAGTGTGTTCAAAACATCCTAAATTCCCATTGGGGCGTATGAGCATGGAGTAACTCATAAATTTAGTTTAAGTTGGAGTAAATTGGCAGCTGTGATATCCAACTGTGAGACATATGTGTTGTCCGTAGTTGGCCCAGTGCAAACCTGATTTGTCAAATCTGGCTAATTGTGATGCTTCAGCAAAAGAGGGGGCGAACCGATTTGCTGATCCAGCTGGAGTGCCTTGCTTCTTGTAAAGTACATGCTGATGGTGTTATAGTTAAATTAAGGTGGGAGGTAATGGGTGATACTGCATTGCCTTTGGCCGTTTTGGTTTATAAGAGAAGACTGTGGCTACAATTAAAGCTACAATATCCACATTAAACTGAATGAGGAGGCTATCGAGGTGTAGCTCACAGCCCGGTTGTATTGTGAAGTGTCATTCTGTTAATTGTTTTATGTATGTGTAATGTTGATCCCCAGCCCAGTCTCAGGAGCAGTGATTGCCCAGGTAACAATTTGATAATTTATTGATTAAAGCATGAAAATCCCACAAATAATAGCTTAACGAAATAACACTTTGAGCTGATTCCCTGATAGTAATTGTAAAACCGAGTTCTGTTTTCTTTCTCACTGGCAATCAATGGACATGTGGACCATCAAAGTGACATTGCTTTTAGCTACACAGGTGTCTCCCCCCCTTCTAAAAGCGTGAAATTTGGATAACCAATCAAAAACTTTGACCGACAGGGAAAGGGATTTATCAGTAACAATTAGAATTCAATTGGCCACATAGTATCATTTTTATGTTGAGAATCAATGAGATTCTTACTCATGTGTTTGCCGCTGACAAGCTGACAGGAGCACAGTTTGGGTGAAAAACCCACAATTATCTAAGACCTTCAGACGCCCCGTAACACATGTGGGATTATATATTGATGAAATGGAAGAGCTGTTGAGCTGTCAGGGAGCCAAAAATTTCTCGGGCTGGCCCCTGCTATTTTGTATCGTATATCATCGCAATTTTGAGGCTTTTTGACATCAGCCAGTTTAAAATGCCTCATGCTCTGCAGTATCCATAAATTGCGCTAACAGCAGCCGAGATTTTAAAATTGTTTCCCAAACACGATCTGACAGGTGTTTTCAATCAACAACAGTGACCACTGCCAAACTTTACAAGCCACTTCTGTTTTTGGAATGCACAGGAAGCGAAGCTGAGTCGGATAGTGTGTCTTCATGAAAAACTCTTTGCTTTCGTTCATTTCAAACTTTTAAGTGTTTAATCATAAAATACCATCTACAGTATATTGCGTCCTCTGCTGACTGGCAATTCCATTTTCTTCTGACTATAAATCTGAGAGAGCTAACATCATGTTTGTGTCTGGCAACTGAAAATCATTATTTCTAATTGCAATTTTGTATTCACTATCCTGATCTTTAACTCCCTGATGCTTTTACAGAACATCCACTTTAATTAAAAAAATAAATAAATAAATAAAAACGACAGCTGGTCTTTAGCCTGCAAAATGGTGCTAAGAGGAGAGATTACTTGAATTTCTGTTTTTCAAATGGTGTGTACAACTGACTGCACTGCATTTTTTACAGTTGTCTCATCTAATTAGCACCCAAAGACCGAATCTCAGTGGGAAAGATTTTTGTCTGGATCTTGGTCTAAATTTGTCTGAATGTTGTCTGTCACTAAGACAGTCTACACTTCATCTATTATGCACTGACAATCTGCCTTTCCTTTAGTTCTGTGGAGATTGTGTGGAGATACAATAGCTTGTTGATGCTTTTTTAGGGCCAGCTAAATATTTCAGTTCTTGTTCAGGAGATTTTAGTCCATTCTTTTTGCAAAAACACTAGTGATGTGAGATTATGCACGAGAGTTGATCAGATATTTATTTGCAAGTTTTGTGACCTAATCTTGCCTAGTATATTTAAAGAATATCTTTACCTTTTTTCGAGATTTCATGTAATTTTTCTTACATATTTCATGTTCAATTTCCTAAAAATTTAAGAAAATCTCCCTAGATGACAAATCATCCAATCTGACTTTTTCTTTCATATTGTTCCAATGTTCCTATAATATTCTCTATAATCATAGGTGGCCTGCAAGATAAGTTTAATTTTACTTTAATTCGATTAGTCATGACAATGGGTATGGGCCTTTAGTTAGTAGAATGGAACTAGGAGCAAATCAGAAAAAGAATGGCAGTTTAATCCTGTTTGTATGATATCAGGTTTTCATGTATGTTACCATACAAGGAATCCGAGGACAATAAAGATATTCTGTGAGGTGTGCTATTGTTTTGTACTTTACATGCATCCAGTCATTTTCTAAACCATTTTAATCCAGTTCAGTGTCACGGGAGGGCTGGACCCTATCCCAGAATTAGTAATGCATGTTTTTGGATGGCGGGAAGAGGCCAGAGCACCCGGAGAAAGCCCACAGGGACAACGTGCAAACTCCACACGGAAAGGCCACAGCTGAAATTTGAATCAAGAACCTTCCTGCTATGAGGCGACAGTGCTAACCACCACATCACTGTGCGGCCCTGTACGGACATTTTGTTTCCATTCTTTGAATCCACATGCTGAAATGTTTCGAATTTTGTGACCTAACTTTTTTTGCAACTTCCAAACTTCATTCAAATTGAAACCGGTCACAGCCCATTTACATGATGTGGAACTATCCTTTGTCTGCTATGGAGACCAGATATAGAAAAGTCAGGAGGTGTCAGGAGGCTTTGCTTACCCTTAAGGGCTCTCATAATACATGAGCAGGACTCAGTGCCGGATCAGCAAAATGATGACACTGACGCTCAGGCTTGCCGTTCCCGCTACCTGCCTCATACTGCATTATTACATGTCCAGATACTATCTTTAATTCTACTTCCTTTAAACAAGGTTGATGTGGGGGTCATTACTGTTCCATTCAGGGTGTTAATTACCTGATAAGGCCTCTTGAAGTAAGATGGACAGGGACGCTTTTAGTAGAGAAAGAGTGAACAAACTAAATTACTTTTTTTTTTCCCCCACAGTGAGCTGCAGTATGCTTTATCCTCCATAGCACATACCATCATCCCAGACACGCGGTCAATCTTGTGTGCCTGATTGCGTGGAAAAAGGATAAATGGAATGTAACTTTACATAACATAGCCTACAAAGGAGGTCCCTAAAAACCAGGTGATTATTGCAAGTGCTGGTCACTCAAAAGATTCAGTTTGGTTCCTTAACTTCTTACTAACTTGATATTGTTAATGGTGGTTTTTAACAAGGTCGCTGCTCTTTACTCATTTGCTGAATTTGCATTGCTTTGTTAATCTGATTGGCTAAAGTTTTCACATAAAGTTGAAACTTTAAGCGGGATGGTTCTTCTAATCTTTAGCATAGAGGATATCATTTACAAATCTTTTTTTTTTTTATTTAAATTTCCAAATATTACTCTGTGTTTTCTGAATCTTCTAAAGATGCAACAGTAGAATAAAATTCACAAATTCTACAAATTCATGTTGACAAAAAGCACTTTTAAACACCTGAACTATGTGCCCATGGAATGGGTGATCTCCTCCCCATTTTTACCTCTGAAAGACTCAGCCCCTCTGGGATGCTCCCTTTATACTCAATCATGTTATTGTAGCCAATTAAAGTAAAGCTCAGACAACAAGATTTTCAGTGTTGTCAAATATCTGTGCTGTTGACACTAATGAATGTGCTTCTGAGATCAGATCACATCACCCCAGTTCTCAAGTCTTTACATTGGCTCCCGGTCAGATACAGAATAGATTTTAAAGTTCTGCTACTCGTCTACAAATCACAGAATGGTTTAGGTCCAGAATACATGAATTACATGCTAGTAGAAGTAGAGTATAAACCCAGTAGAGCTCTGAGATCTACTGACTCAGGTCAGATAGTGGAGCCCAGAGTTCAAACTAGACACGGTGAAGCAGCTTTTAGCTGTTATGCTGCACACAACTGGAACAAAATACCAGCAGAACTGAAATCAGCCCCAACTGTAAGCACTTTTAAATCCAGGTTAAAAACATTTCTCTTTCGGTGTGCTTATGGTTGAGTTTACATTTTTCCTTTTCCCCTCTTCTTTGATTGCTTTTAACTGTGTTTTAATTTGTATTCTATTTTTTTCTCTTTAAATTGCTTGTTTTTATGCTGCTTTATGCTGTTCTTTTAAATGCCTTGTCTTTATGTAAAGCACATTGAGTTGCCTGTGGTATGAAATGCGCTATATAAATAAAGATGCCTTGCCTTGACTTGCCTTCTTTGGTGAGTTTTTAAAAGACATACAAGTTTCACACTACACTCTCTGGTAAAGGGTCACACACAATATAAGATTTTCCCCCAGACTTAACACCCCCACCTCGTCTGTCTGATCTTTATCTTGCTTTTCCAGCTGTCATACAAACAGCCCCAAATGTCCCTCATAACTAAGGCAACAGTAGGATGCATGCAGCTGGTGATTCAAACTGTTTTTTGCTCACCTGGTTGTTGACAATTTATCATTTCTCTCTACGTTTTCTGTGTCTCAAGTCTATCATGATATTGCACCCTGCAAGAGGTTGCATGGGTGTTCTCACTAATGTTTGACCAAATTCAACTCTTTAACTCTTTGCTCTTCTTCTCTGTGGTCTTTGTCATGTTTGTTGTGGTGTGTTATTTTCATTTTCTGTATTTTGCTGTGCCATGTCCTGTGATCCTATCCTCTCATTGGCTAAAGCTTGCTTACCGATTTCTGTCTGCGTGAGAATATCAGGCAAACAAGCCAGAATCCGGGACATCTTCCTTATCCTCACAAATCACATCTTAGTGATTGATGACCACTGACTGAACTCGGATTTCATTCAGTCCATTAAGCAAAATACACCATTTTCAGTGGTTTGTTTCCCCCGTCACAACAAAATGTGCAGCACCTCATCCCCATCCTAAAGCAACTTCACTGGCTCCCAGTCAAAGCACGCATCACCTATAAAATCCTTCTCTTGACCTACAAATCTCTCCACTCACTTGCACCTAAGTACATCTCTGATCTCCTCCACCCCTACTCCCAGTAGCGGCTTCTGCGCCTCTCAGACAAGGACCTACTTTCCGTTCCTCGTACCAGACTTAAAACATGTGGAGATAGGGCCTTCTGTTCAACTGCCCCTACCCTATGGAACAATCTGCCACTTCACATCCGTTCTGCCCCCTCTCTACTACAGTTCAAAAATAATCTAAAAACACATCTCTTCTCCATGTCCTACTCTTCTTAAACCCACCCCTACGGCCCTACCCTTCCCCCCTTCTTTTCTCTTGTTAAGCGACCTTGGGTACCTTGAAAGGCGCTATATAGTCCAAGTTATTATTATTATTATAAATGTGTCGCAGTATTCAATATTAAAATGAGCATTTGTTTTTATTTCAAAACTTTCTGTGTCTGACTTTGCAATACTTTTATTATTGTATTCTGTTTACATTTAGCTTTGTCCCAACTTTTTGGGAATTGAGTGGTTCTCAATTTCTTAGCAAGTAATATTTTGTTGATCATTGTAGCTCTATAATGATCACCTCTGATGCAACCAAAGAGAACTAATTGCTTCACATTAATTTACAAAAAACAAACAAAACCGTGTTAATTTTCTGTTTTATCCTGCTGTGAGAGCTTTCTGAGCAGCTTTTTCAACAGGTATGCAAAAAAAAGAAAAAGAAAAGTGAGGAAACTTTGAGTGACTAAAAGTTTAGAAAATGTTTCTCTTGATGTTTCCTGTGCTGTTTGTATGATCCCAACTTTCAGTACACTTAGAGTGTTAATTCACAGAGCTGCAATAAGCCCTAACGAAACAGAGCTAATTCACTTGAAACTCAATCAACCCTTTTCCCTTATTGCCAGTAACACTACAGTACAGTGCCTGCATTAGGCAGGCTTCCTTGCATGTCAATAGTCGGCCATCTGCTCTGGCTCCTGCAACGGAGAAGTGCCCAGCAGAGAATTTTACCCACAGGAGGCCTTATTTGGATGAACGAGGTACTCACAAGATGGTTCGAAGCTCAGCAATGGTTAAATAAACTCTCTACCCAGTCACCTGCGTATCAGTCCCGCAGCTTTACATGTTGTTGATTTGCTGTCTTTCTAGATCTGATCTGAGTGTAACCTGGGGTTGACCTGATTATGATTTGGTTCTCTGGAGTGTGCAGCATGATAAGCTATCTGTAGAGACAGCAAAATACTGCAGGCATGTCTGCTGTAAACTAAAGCCAAAGCAATTAGGGATTTGTCCTATTCTGTTTGCGGTCATTTTCGAAGACAATCAGACACAAATCCATCACACCCCAGAAATGCCACCTACAGTGAAAACATGCTGAACCAACTCACTCTTCCGCCTTCTCTTCATCACTTGAGCACACACACGGTGACCCACCCACACACACACACATGCAGATGAGAACACACAAACTCAGAACCCTGATTCATTCTGCAAGTTGAGTTAAACAGAAACAGTCCAGGTTAAAAAAAGAGTTACAGTGCAATCAGTGTAAATGCAGGGGGGGGGGGGTATTTAATTAAGTCACACTGCAGAGGAAATGCAGTATGCACAATTTAACTCTCTCTGCTTAGATTCCATTAAGTTGTCACTACCCATGAATCACAGTGAAAATAGCAACAGCTTTGATTTTAACAAAATGTTGAATATAAATTATCTTTCCAACCCCTGACTCGTCTGAAATGACGTAAGCAGTTGTTTTGAATGATTTGCTCAGAAGGTAATCATTTCATTCTTAGACAGAGATATTGAAAAATCTTTTCAAACGAATTTCACATATTACGGATGTTTCAGAAAAACTTCCACAGACACCCTAACTCGGTGCTTTCCTTGACACAGTACTCTTTCCTATTCAGATGGAAGGTGTTTGTGTTTGTGTGTGGAGATGCACTGCGAAGTGAAAAGGGGATATGAGAAAAATATTTCAAACCGAGTTTGAGTGTGTGTCCCCAAGGACCATCAGTCAGCAGACTGCAGCTCTTAGGACTTAAAATAGAGTCAGGCAGAAAGCGTAATTAGGCATTTTAAGTGCTTTACATAATACAGTCAGTCATGATGAAGGCCCTGTGGGATCCAGAGGCTGGGCGGCTATTGTCACTCTGCGGCAGTCGCAACATTCATAAGGGGGCCGGAGCAAGAGATGGTAGGAAAGGGGAAATGGAGAGGTGAAAAGTAATAATGCGTAGATAATTAGCTACAAAGCATAATAATAAAACTGAGTTAACTTAATTAACATAGTTATATTGCCCGGCCTAGAAATGAGTCAAAACAGACAATTTGTGATTTTAACTGAAGTCTCTGATTTCAAATCAAGTATGTTTACACAAGCAGTATCAATTGGAGAAAGTCATTTTGTAGAATACATAACAAGGATGTGGTTATACCGTCTCGTAGTCCTCCCTTTGTTTCCCCACCTCTCTCTGTCATTCTTTGATGAGCGAATCACTTGATGTTGACAGTGGGTTTGCTACAAGCTCTTAATGAATTATGAATTATTAATGGTGCTGTAATCAGATTGCCTACTGGCAGACAGGCTCCATCAATCTCTCATTTTGGCTGTCTAAACACTGAAAGAAGACCCACATATCTGAGAGTCAGATGTGCTCTGTTCCAAGCTCAAGCTAAATAAAGTACAGGAGCTTTGCTTGTACTTTTAGAGGCCCGCATACTGGAGGTGAAAGACTATTCTGATTATTCTAAAGAAACTGAGTTCTGTCTGTGATCTATATTCAGTTTGAGGAATAGGCTTTTCATAAACTACTTACTGTTGCATAAACTCAACTTTTAAAGTTCATAATTTAAAATCATTAAGTAATTGCAACTAGTTTTCTGCATTTTATTTGACAGGAATTTTCAGATAACCACATTTATGAACATAAGCTTTTAAATTGAAAAATGTTTGAAATTTGCCCCAAGTTAACCTTTTTCTGTATGGTTTTTGTCTATTATTGTTTCTGTCCATGTGCCCTTGAACAAATGAATTAGATCAAAAATGTTTCTGTGGAATATTTTTTATTTAATTTTGAACTAGAAGTCTACTTATAGACTAAATATTTTAAATCTTGCGGGTGCGACAAAAATCTGAACTAAGGTCACAGCTATGAAAAAGAAAATGGCAGCATAGTCTATAACAATTCAACTAATCTGCCAAAACTTTAAAATCACCTGCTTGGTTTCATATTTATATCATATTTGCCAAATGTCTGTTGCCATGGTGACTGAGGTCTGGTTTGCAACAATGTTTTGGAAGGAGGTAAATTAAAAAAAAAAACATTTGCATGAATAATAAGATTCATAGGTTTTCAATAAAACATTACACCATCATTCATCCATTGTCTATACTCACGTTATCCAATTCAGGGTTGTGGATGAGTGGAACCTATCCCAGCTCCCATCTGATGCGAGGCAGGGTAGAGCCGCAACAGATTGCCAGTCCGTCATAGGGCCAACACAGAGATAAATGAGACAAGCAACCATGACACTCAGGGTCAATTTAGAATTGCCAGTTGACCTAACATGCATGTTTTTGAACTGTGGGAGGTAGAACCCATGTATGCACGTCTCTGGATTTGAACGAAGAACCTTCTTACTGTGAGGTAAGTAAGCGATGCACCTCCACGTTATCAGTGCTAGTGTACAGTAATGAATAAATTATAACTAGCATAGTTTGTGCCTGTATAACGTTGCCCATAGGAAACCGTTTCATGGCCGAATATCTCAAGAGAGCAGCCAGACGCCTCTCGAATATCTTCGGAACAGCTCCAAATTACCAACAACAAGCAGGGGTGAGTAGAACATCATGTTATAATGTGAAATCAAGGGCCCAATGTCAAAAAAAGGGTCTTGTCCTTTAAGGTGGAGGACCTGTTATCATGTAAATCTTATTGCGTTTTATTTCTTGTATAACCTGTATAGTCCATATTTGGATGGGATGGAGGATCACAAAGTAAGCACTCAAGGCTAAAAGTAAAATTCATCAGTAAATAAACCCGCTGGCCTGTCTCACAAAAACAGCTTGTTAGTCACTCCCATATTCTCCCAGACAAGTCACTCAAGCAAGCCAGACTCTCTGAGGCCTAATATGAATTTATATATAGATTTATACCTCGTACAAAAGGTTTCCACTTTTTTTAATGGTAGTATATGTGAAACATATTTGGAGACATTGATTACATCCTTCATTAATATACAGTAAAGTCTTTAAATTTGCATAAAAAAAACAGTGGGCTAACATTCTTTGTTCTTATCACATTTTTTGTTTGTCCAGAAGTGGTAATTCTCAGAATAGAGGTGATAATCCTCAGAATGGCAATATGGTCTCTGCTGTTTCTTTTTTTTTTCCTGTCTTACAGTTGTATCTTTTTGTCTTTGAAAGTATTTATTGCTGCAGAATGTGTTATGCAACCATCCAGAGAAGGTTCACTTCTTTTGCTTCTTCAGAAAATCCTTTTTCAAAGTCATTTTATGGTAACCTAACGCACTAGATGGTTTGTTACATGCAGCCACTGGGAAGTCTTCTCTAGAAAACCATTTGGAAAGGGGTAGGCATTTTCAAATATTTCTTTAGAGTTGTATTTAAAGTGAATTTGAACCAGTCAAATCAATGGAAAGAAGTGAATTAAATAAGTGAATAGGAGTGGCTGCTCACTTGTGACTCAGTTGTGACAACGTTGTTGACTGTTGATGCTAATCTGACAGTTGCAGCCCACTGCATTTCAATCTCATGTGAATTTGACAGGTACATCCTGTGTGGTAATTAGCTGAGAAAAAGCCACACAGCTGTCCATGTTGCACAAAGCATTGACTGTACACTTGATGAATTTAGAAGAAATGCTTTTTCATTTATAACTTGTTCAGACACATTTTTTTTTTTTTTTACTTTACAGCCCTACCATACATATCCCATGGCAGCCCATATTGACCACAGTCTTTCAATGATAGTGGAGTATTTAAGGCATCAGAGCTCTGCCTATTTTCGCTGTACACATGCAAACGCCACTCGCCTGAGGGCCATGCTGCTGGCTATTTGGCTAATGCTAAAGCTAAACCTGATTGGGAGCTTTTCCATTGCGAGTTGAAGGTGGGACCCGTTACGATTTTTAGTACTGGCTAGTACCTGCTTCAGAGGTGGGTCTAGTCGGGCCGAGCCGACACTAAAATGTCCCGTGATCAGTGCTGTCCACTGATTGGTCAGGTGAAATTACGTCACACGCAATACACGCGACGAAGCTCGGAGAGCTTTAAATAATCACCCGCCATGTATGAAAACACACCTGCGAGAGCAACAGAGAATAAACAGAATTGCGAAGATGGAAGCCCAGAGAAGGAAAGCCAACCCATGGACGATGAGCGAGGTGCAGACCTTTCTGTGTGTGGTGGCCGAGGACCTCATACAGAAGGAACTGGACGGAGCGACACGAAATGAGAAGGTGTTCCAGGATATAGCCAAGCTGATGGCTAGCCATGGTTATCACCGGAATTCTCAGCAGTGCCGAGACTGTAGCGGCCCACTTGGATTGTTCACACAAAATGCTCAGAGCTTCGACTGGTGCAACTTTATTTCTCTCCTCTTTTCACCACCGAGATTTTGACACCGTGAAAACTATAAAATGGACACAAAAAATACAAATGCCATAGTACCCTTTTTCCCAGATAATGCATAGAACCATGTTTACATTTTAAACGTAAATGAATCATTTGTAGTAAACGTAAGTACTGAATTTTACATGAAATTAACATTTTATGAGTTACAGCTCTAACTGAAAATAATATAATAATGACAATTTCCCTTGTCTTAAATTAAATAAATCACTCATTAAATAAATACACCATTTACCTCCTTCTGCTTCCAAGGGCGCTAAGTTTGAGCTCTGTCTGCTAGCAGCCTATCTTCCACATCTCTCAGTGACAGTCTTTGCATGTGACATACAAATGACACAAAACAAGGAGCGAACCACAATAAAACACCTTTCACAAGTTTCAACAGAATATGAAAAGTAATTAAGTTGTTCTTGTGTATTTACCAACTCTGGAGCAACGTGCACATGTCGTTATGAGACGGGAGCAGAAAATCTAGCGTCAGCGTTAACAGGAAGTAACAGAAGAAGAGCGGTGCTCTTCAAAATAAAAGCACAAAAATGTAGAGTGGCAGAACTGCATCATTTATCATAAACAAAATTAGCTGCCATTTACACTCCCACCAAATCCTGCTACAATGAATGAACAAATACACAAAAACTAAATTAATTGTACAGGATTTCTCTAATAAATTAATAACTTCACATTGAACTATCAGAGGTATACAGGTGAACTGTACAACATCACAAACAATCAAGCAGTGTGTCTGCGCTAATCAGTTCTCAAGGAGAAGTACTAATTTTTGGATTGGCCTCTCAATAACTGAAGGTTTAGAGGGGGGATCTTGTTTTCTATGAGGCTTTCGGTCTCCTACTTGGACTTTGACTCGACGGACCAAGCTGTCGCTGTCTTGAACAGTCTCCACCACTCGTCCTAGTTTCCAATGATTTCTCGGGAGGTTGTCATCTTTAATAATGACAATGTCATTGACCCTGAGGTTGCGCTGAGGTAAGTGCCATTTCTGTCTTGTGGATATGTTGATTAGATACTCCCTTTTCCAACGACCCCAGAATTGTTCAATGAGATACTGAACTCTCCTCCATCTCTTTGTGGTGTACAAATCCTCCTTAACAAATACTCCAGGGGGAGGAAGCGCAACTTTAGATTTCATCATGATGAGGTGATTTGGTGTTAAAGGTTCCAGCGCTTGAGGATCATTTATTCCATCTACTGTTAATGGGCGACTGTTCACAATAGCCATGGCTTCATAGAACAGTGTTCTGAGAGAGGCGTCATCAAGTCGACCTGGGCACTGTGCAAAGGTAGCATTTAGCACGTTCCTAATGGTTCTAATTTGCCGTTCCCAGACACCACCTGCGTGGCTGGCAGAGGGGGGGTTAAAGACAAATTCGCACTGCCTTTCAGTCAGGAAGATTTCCAGAAGTTTGGTGTCACATTGTTTAAGTGCTTCCTTAAACTCATTTCTGGCACCAACGAAGTTAGAGCCTTGGTCGCAACGAAGTTGTCTAACAGCTCCTCTGAGACTGATGAAGCATCTCAATGCGTTGATGAACGAGTCTGTCGACAAATCTTCGAGCATCTCAACATGGACAGCTCTAGAGTACAGACATGTGAAAATGAGTCCATATCTTTTGTATTCTGTGCGGGCTTTCTTTACAATGAATGGTCCAAAACAGTCCATGCCGCTATACGTGAAAGGTGCTGAGGCTTCAAGACGTTCTTTAGGTAGTTCAGCCATTCGCTGGTTCTCTGTCGGTCGTCGAAGTTTCCTACAAAGCACACAGGCGCGTATCAGCTTAGTGACCAGCTTGCTCCCACCAATGACCCAGAATCCATTGGCCCTAAGCTCCATTTGTGTCTGGCTTCGACCCTGATGGCATGTCTTAGCATGGTAGTGAGACACTATGAGCTTAGTTACAGGACTATTGTTTGGTAAGATGAGTGGGTGCTTGACTTTGTGACAGAGAGATGACTGTTTTAATCTCCCACCAACACAGAGAAGTCCTTCAGACCAGATGGGATCAAGACTGAAGAGAGAGCTTGAGTTTGGAAGGTCCCTTTCACCTTGAAGCATCTTTATCTCATGGGGAAAGGCTTGCTGCTGTACGATCTTAATTACTGTCTCAGCAGCCTTCTCGCGCTCCTCGACAGTCACATGTTCACTATGTTGTTTTTGTTTAGACCTCAGTCTCTTGATTCTTGCAACCACCTTTACAAGTGTTGTCCATGAGGAAAACTGACTCAGACGCTCGAGGATGTCATTGCAGTTATTGGTCTCGGTTGCAAGAACCTGAATTGTCTTTACTTCAGGATCACCGAGAAGTAAGTCTGCTGGACTGCTGGGTGTTAGATGTAATTCACGCTCCCAGAGAAATTTTGGTCCTCGCAGCCAGTTCGTTGAGTGAATGTCTGAAGCATGAAGACCTCGGGATGCGTGATCGGCCGGGTTTTCTGAGGTTTCCACATAATGCCATTGATTAGGATCACTATTATCTCTAATCAGTTGAACACGGTTTGCAACAAATATGTGGAACCTACGAGCATCATTGTTGATGTACCCAAGCACAACTTGCGAATCAGTCCAGAAGAATTCTTGATCTATTTTCATGTCAAGCTCAATCTTTAACACAACGCTTACTTTTGCAGAAACCACTGCTGCTGCGAGTTCCAGTCTCGGGATACTTGTTACCTTTGAGGGAGCAACCCTTGCTTTCGCCATTACGAGACTGCAATGGACTGCATCCTCGTCATTTTTGTACCTGAGATAAGAACATGCACCATATCCTACACAGCTGGCATCGGAAAAATGGTGTAGTTCTACTCTGACGATGTTATGGAAGTCATGTGGGTGATAACATCTTGGGATTGAGACCTCTTTCAGCTTGAGAAGACCATTTATCCATTCCTCCCACCGTGGCTTTATATCTTCTGGGAGTGGGTCATCCCATCCAATGCCTCTGTGACAAAGCTCTTGAAGGATACGTTTTCCACTTAGGCTGAATGGAGCAATGAATCCGAGTGGATCATAAAGAGAGGCAATGACAGACAAACAACCACGACGGGTTGAAGGCTGATCCTTCAAGCTGATGTTAAAGCTGAAAGTGTCATCTTTTATCAACCACTGAATGCCGAGAGCACTTTCTGATGGGGTTGGATCAAACTCTAGAGGCTCAACGTTTGCTGCTCTTTCAGAGGGGTCTAAGCAAGACAGGGCAGCTCCTTCATTTGAGTTGAATTTGTGAAGGCGCAGGCCTCCTCTTTTGCACAACTCTTGGGACTCAGTTATCAGTTTTTTGGCTTCATCAACTGATGTGACGCTGACTAACCCGTCATCAACATAAAAATTTTTCTCCACAAATGCCGATGCCAGAGGATAGTTGGCTTTGTGTTGTCGTGCTAAATGCTTTAATCCAAAATTGGCACATCCTGGAGACGAAGCAGCTCCGAAGAGGTGGACAGCCATCCTGTACTCCTGTGGTTCCTTCTCCAAATCTCCACCTTTCCACCAGAGAAACTTCAGATAATTCTTGGATTCAGGAGTGACAGAGAATTGATAAAACATTCGTTCGATATCACAGATAATGGCTACAGCTTCTTTTCTGAAGCGACAAAGCACTCCTACCAGAGGATTGATTAGATCAGGCCCAGTTAGCAGGGTGTCGTTTAGAGAAATACCATGGAATTTGGCTGAACAGTCAAAAACGACTCTCAGCTTTTCTGGTTTTCTGGGGTGGTAGATACCATGATGCGGAAGGTACCACTCCGTCTCTCCCTCAGATGTTGTAGGGGCAGATTCTGCATCACCCTTGTTAATGGTTTCCTCCATGAATGTTTTGTATTGATCATAGTATTGTTTGTTGGCCTTCAATTTTTTCTTAAGACACTGTAGGCGAACTGTGGCTAGCCTCTTGTTGTTTGGTAGGTTGGGTGGACTATTGCCTTTGAAAGGGAGGGGCATCTCATAATGTCCGTCTTCCTTTTGCGTGATGTGGTCGCTGAGGAACTGTATGAAATGAACATCATCTTGGGACACATATTTATCCTCATAAGTTCTCTCAATAAAGTCTGATTCCAGGGTCTTTAGAACATCTGTTGCCGTTGGAACTGGCAGTTCTTTTACTGTTAACCGATGCACAAAGCTTTGACTTCCTTGTCTGTCTAGGTGGGGGTTTGACGATCCTATTATACTCCATCCTAGTTCTGATCTCTGCGCAAACGGTTGATTTTTGTCACCTAAGACAACTTCAAGAGGAGCCAGTGCTGACGGACAGTTGTATCCTATTAAGAGCCCTACATCACAGTCCTGAAGGGGTGGCAACTTGTCTGCCAAGTTTCTGAGATGAGGCCACTGTAATGCTGTTTCCTTCGTTGGAACGTAAGACTTATCCACCGGGATGAAGTCACGACTGTAGGCCTGCTGTAGTTGAATACAACTCTCAGAGTAGAGTCCTCGAACTTGTAGACCATGAACACTCTTGCTCGATATGATTGTGTCGATGGCTGTCATGGTACTCAGTTTCAGCTTTACTGGCTGGACATCCACATTCAGTTTATCAAGGACATCTTCTAGGACAAATGTTGAGTCACTCTGTGTGTCCAGTATTGCATATGTAAGTATTTCTCTGTGTGGTTCTTGTACTGAAGACACAAAGACTGGGACGATACTTGAGGTAGCAGAAGAGCGTTGTGTTGATGTATGGGACACGACCTTGTGTGTTTCCTGGCTTGCACGTTCTTCTGTGGAAGTGGAGCTGTTCGTTATTGCTTCCACAGGTCTTTGGTTCCTGTCTTCGTGCAAGCAGGTTGGGTGACGACGGCTGCATGTGTTGCACGTGTGTCGCCGTTTACAATCCTTAGTCATATGACCCTTTCTTAAGCATCCAAAGCATAGCCGATTTTCATGAATGAATGCCTTCTTATCTTCAACACTCTTTGCTGTGAAAGTGGGGCACCTTGTGATGCCATGAGTTTCACTTTTACAGACAGAGCAAGGCGATTTTGGTTTGCTGCTGTTCGTTTCTTGTTTCTCTTGAGCGAAACTATTTGGTTGTATGCTTGTGTTGAAAGCTTTGGCTCTCTTTGGGATTCTATCATCTACAGGTTTGAAATTTATCAAGAATGGAGAAGCAATAGGGTTACAAGCTATCCGTGCCTCTCTGCTAAGGAACTCTGTGAAACATGCAAGAGTTGGATAGCTGCCAGATGTGTCAAGTTCATCCACAACAATTCGACTCCACTTTCGAACGATCCATTCTGGCAGTTTTTTGAGCAACTTGTGGTTTTCCTCACAGTCGTTAAGAATAGCTAATCCTTTGACGTGTGGGATTGCCTCAGTGCAGCTTTGGAGGTAGTCGGCGAACTCTCGTAGTGCTAGCGGATCATTTGTGCTGATCTTTGGCCATTTCATGAGCTTATCGCGGAAAGCTTTCTGTATGATGAATGGGTTCCCATATCTGTCCTGTAAAACTTTCCATGCTCCATTGTATGCATCCTCTGAATCTCTATAAAAGAAACCTTCAACAGCTTTGCGTGCCTCTCCAGCAAGATAATTTTTGAGATAAAACATCTTCTCACTTGCTGGAAGTGGTTTTCTGTCGATCAGAGTCATGACATCTTCCAATCTGTAAACTTTAAAGGGTCACCACTGAACGTGTTTGTCATGCCATGGACTTGAGTTTTATTTTAGGTTAAGTTTTGATGTTCGTATCATGTCCAGGCTTTGCTTTTCAGTTTTGTCATTGTTTTTCCCCCTCACTCAGGTCATTAGTTCACTCACTTCACCTGTGTTTTTTCCCTCAGCTGCACTCACTCCCCAATCACCCTCACTCCCTATTTAGTTTCCTGCCTCACCTTTCAGTTTTGCCGGATCTTTGTTGATGTCAGTGTTCCTGTTGATGTCAGTGTTCCTGTTGATGTCAGTGTTACTTTTACTGCTAGATGTGATGCCACGTTTCCACGCCACATTTTCGTCCAAGCTAAGTATTTATTCCATGCCATGTCCTTGTTCTTTTGTTTTTTTATAGCTCCGTTTTTCTCCGGCTCTGCCGTGTTTTATGTTGTTACTTTGCTTTTTTGTTAATAAATCTACCTTTTCTTTGTAAGTCCGCATCCGTGTCCTCCCCTTCTACCCACACCGTGACAGAAAGATCCGGCCTGAAATGGACGCGGCGGACTACACAACCTTCTGGGAGCTGGCTGGGGACTTCTGTTGCCTCTCATCGAGCTGCACCTCCTGGGAGAAACTGAACTCTGCCAATGAACTAATTGACTTTTTTGTACGAAAGCAGGTTCTCAGGCACATGTCAGGAGTGACGCACATCTGGGCAGAGGTGAGGGGTGTACAGCGCGCTGCTATGCTGGATATCTTTGGCATGGAGCCACAGAAGGTAGCCGCGCTGTACACACCCTCCCTCACCACTCCAGCATCCCAGGCCCCAGCCCCAGCGGCCCCAGCCGTCCCAGAGCTGGCCCCGGCCCCAGCCGTCCCAGAGCTGGCCCCGGCCCCAGCCGTCCCAGAGCTGGCCCCGGCCCCAGCCGTCCCAGAGCTGGCCCCGGCCCCAGCCGTCCCAGAGCTGGCCCCGGCCCCAGCCGTCCCAGAGCTGGCCCCGGCCCCAGCCGTCCCAGAGCTGGCCCCGGCCCCAGCCGTCCCAGAGCTGGCCCCGGCCCCAGCCGTCCCAGAGCTGGCCCCGGCCCCAGCCGTCCCAGAGCTGGCCCTGGCCCCAGCCGTCCCAGAGCTGGCCCTGGCCCCGGCCCCAGCCGTTCTCGAGGCTTTAGAGCCTGACCACGAGGCCACAGGGCCTGACCACGAGGCCACAGGGCCTGACCACGACCACGAGGCTTTAGGGCCTGACCACGGGGCTTTAGGGCCTGACCATGACCAAGAGGCCATAGGGCCTGACCACGAGGCTTTAGAGCCTGACCACGAGGCTTTAGAGCCTGACCACGACCACGAGGCTTTAGGGCCTGACCACGAGGCTTTAGGGCCTGACCAAGAGGCCACAGGGCCTGACCACGAGGCTTTAGAGCCTGACCACGAGGCTTTAAAGCCTGACCAAGAGGCTGCAGGGCCTGACCACGAGGCTTTAGAGCCTGACCACGACCAAGAGGCCACAGGGCCTGACCACGAGGCTTTAGAGCCTGACCACGAGGCTGCAGGGCCTGACCACGAGGCTTTAGAGCCTGACCACGACCACGAGGCCACAGGGCCTGACCAAGAGGCCGCAGGGCCTGACCAAGAGGCCGCAGGGCCTGACCAAGAGGCCGCAGGGCCTGACCACGAGGCCGCAGGGCCTGACCACGAGGCCGCAGGGCCTGACCACGAGGCCGCAGGGCCTGACCACGAGGCCGCAGGGCCTGACAACGACCAAGAGGCCTCCGGGCCTGACCATAAGGCGGCAGAGCCCGACATGGACTCACCGGTTCGAGCCCCTCCCTCCCACCCCCAGACTTTGGGGATGTCTGGGATCCATCCCTTAAAGGGGGGGCTCCCCCCCCGTCGGAGGTCCGTCCGACCTTGGGACGGTCCCCGGCTCCTCCTCCAGCCACGTCATCGGGGGTCCGGGCGTCCGCCGGGCCGTCTCCTGCCGCCACGCAGAGGGAAGTCTGGCCGCCCGCCAGACCACCGCCTCCTGCTGCCACGCCACGGGATGTCTGGCCGCCCGCCAGACCATCGCCTCCTGCTGCCACGCCACGGGATGTCTGGCCGCCCGCCAGACCACCACCTCCTGCTGCCACGCCACGGGATGTCTGGCCGCCCGCCAGACCACCACCTCCTGCTGCCACGCCACGGGATGTCTGGCCGCCCGCCAGACCACCGCTTCCTGCTGCCACGCCACGGGATGTCTGGCCGCCCGCCAGACCACCGCCTCCTGCTGCCACGCCACGGGATGTCTGGCCGCCCGCCAGACCACCGCTTCCTGCTGCCACGCCACGGGATGTCTGGCCGCCCGCCAGACCACCGCTTCCTGCTGCCACGCCACGGGATGTCTGGCCGCCCGCCAGACCACCGCTTCCTGCTGCCACGCCACGGGATGTCTGGCCGCCCGCCAGACCACCGCTTCCTGCTGCCACGCCACGGGATGTCTGGCCGCCCGCCAGACCACCGCTTCCTGCTGCCACGCCACGGGGGGTCCGGGCGTCCGCCAGACCACCGCCGTCTCCTGCTACGCCGTCTGCGGTCTGGGCGTCCGCCAGACCACCGCCTGTTCCGGCTACGCCGTCTGCGGTCTGGGCGTCCGCCAGACCACCGCCTGTTCCGGCTACGCCGTCTGCGGTCTGGGCGTCCGCCAGACCACCGCCTGTTCCGGCTACGCCGTCTGCGGTCTGGGCGTCCGCCAGACCACCGCCTGTTCCGGCTACGCCGTCTGCGGTCTGGGCGTCCGCCAGACCACCGCCTGTTCCGGCTACGCCGTCTGCGGTCTGGGCGTCCGCCAGACCACTGCCTCCTGCTGCCCGAAGCCGGTACCACGCCCGGTTATGGTTCCCCGTATGACCGGCTTCGAGCCCCTCCCTCCCACCCTCAGACTTTTTAGGGGCGTCTGGGATCCGCCCCTTGAGGGGGGGGCTCTGTCATGCCATGGACTTGAGTTTTATTTTAGGTTAAGTTTTGATGTTCGTATCATGTCCAGGCTTTGCTTTTCAGTTTTGTCATTGTTTTTCCCCCTCACTCAGGTCATTAGTTCACTCACTTCACCTGTGTTTTTTCCCTCAGCTGCACTCACTCCCCAATCACCCTCACTCCCTATTTAGTTTCCTGCCTCACCTTTCAGTTTTGCCGGATCTTTGTTGATGTCAGTGTTCCTGTTGATGTCAGTGTTCCTGTTGATGTCAGTGTTACTTTTACTGCTAGATGTGATGCCACGTTTCCACGCCACATTTTCGTCCAAGCTAAGTATTTATTCCATGCCATGTCCTTGTTCTTTTGTTTTTTTATAGCTCCGTTTTTCTCCGGCTCTGCCGTGTTTTATGTTGTTACTTTGCTTTTTTGTTAATAAATCTACCTTTTCTTTGTAAGTCCGCATCCGTGTCCTCCCCTTCTACCCACACCGTGACAGTGTTGGGTTCAGGGACTGGCAAGCGGTTCATACTCAATGAGCTAGCAATTGCTTGTGCTAAACTGACAGACTCTTGGGTCATTGTCACTTCAGGAACTGCTTGTCGAGGTCGGAATGAAGCAGCGTCTGGATTCAACCAAGGCTCTGTTTGTGTCCTGTAGTGAGCTGAGCTAGTTCTGTTGTCAATTTCTTCTTCAAAACTGTCATATGCTCTCACACGAGCTGCGGCTATAGCAACCTCTTTTGTTGCTTGTAACTGCTGCAGTTTTGCTCTCTCTTGTTCCAACTGTTGTCGCATTTCCACTTCTCTTTGTTTAATTTCTGACAACATTTTTGCCTCTTTAAGTTTCCATTCACTTTCTAACTTGTGAAGATGTGCTCGTTGTGCTTGAATTTCTTCCATGGCTTTTGATTGTTCCAGCTTAGCAGCGAGCTCTGCTTCTGCATCTACTCTACTGTTATGGAGACTGGTTGAGCTGGAGTGTTGGCTTGATTTCTCTGATGACTCTGATGAACTTCCAGTTTCAGTCTTAGTTAAGCCAAAGATAGACCCATATTCCTTTTTGTTTAACATTTCTCTTACTCTTTCTTTTTCAAGTTGATCGTTATAATCTTCATCAATAGTCTCTAGACGGTTGCTTATGAGGTCACAAATTTCCTTTGTCAGCACAACACAGGCGTCCATTTTTTTGACAATCTCTGGCGTGGTGTTACAGTTACGTAGAATAGGTTCATACTGCAGTTTTACAGCATCATACTTTGCTTGAATATCTTCATGTAGTTTATTGAGGTCTTCCAATGAGCAGAGGGTTTTTAGTTTTGTCCTAGTCTCCCTTGCTGCTAGCTTCCAAGAGTCATAGGCCTTGTTAAACGTTTTTTCACGTTTTTTGGTGTCTTGGTCATGCATTTCTTGGCCTTTCTCTGTTAGCTTTCTCTCACGTGAGCTAGACCTGAGTGGCGTGTCTGTGGGATTGTCTGTTTCTTCTGTTGGGAGTGACATCTTGTTTGTTTGTGCAACTGTTTCAAGTCTAGCGTGGCTTTGATTATCCTATACCTGAATTCACACCTATGAGCTGTAGTTACCTTTTACCACAGAGTAATATCTATATCAAGCATTTACAGATTATGGACATTCAAAGGGATTTTTAGCATGAAAACAGTAACAAGTGTCATAAATAATCGTTGTAGACATTAATAGCTTCACCTTTTTTAACCTTTTTCTAAACAGACATATCGTTAATTTTTCATCCCTAAAACACATACCATTTGTAAATAGTTCTCTTTTGCTCCTTAGCACTCAATGTCCTTTTCAGCATCCGTAGTTGTACCTTCAGTGTGCTGTGCCTTTTTAGTCTTGCCTGTACAGGATATTGGTGCGAGCGGAATCAGCTGGCTGGTATCAGTTTGGTAGCTGGATCTCAGATGAGGTGTCAGCTTCTTTGCAGGTTGTAGCAAGGAGTTTTCACTGTAGCGGCCCACTTGGATTGTTCACACAAAATGCTCAGAGCTTCGACTGGTGCAACTTTATTTCTCTCCTCTTTTCACCACCGAGATTTTGACACCGTGAAAACTATAAAATGGACACAAAAAATACAAATGCCATAGTACCCTTTTTCCCAGATAATGCATAGAACCATGTTTACATTTTAAACGTAAATGAATCATTTGTAGTAAACGTAAGTACTGAATTTTACATGAAATTAACATTTTATGAGTTACAGCTCTAACTGAAAATAATATAATAATGACAATTTCCTTTGTCTTAAATTAAATAAATCACTCATTAAATAAATACACCATTTACCTCCTTCTGCTTCCAAGGGCGCTAAGTTTGAGCTCTGTCTGCTAGCAGCCTATCTTCCACATCTCTCAGTGACAGTCTTTGCATGTGACATACAAATGACACAAAACAAGGAGCGAACCACAATAAAACACCTTTCACAAGTTTCAACAGAATATGAAAAGTAATTAAGTTGTTCTTGTGTATTTACCAACTCTGGAGCAACGTGCACATGTCGTTATGAGACGGGAGCAGAAAATCTAACAGGAAGTAACAGAAGAAGAGCGGTGCTCTTCAAAATAAAAGCACAAAAATGTAGAGTGGCAGAACTGCATCATTTATCATAAACAAAATTAGCTGCCATTTACAGAGACAAACTGAAAAAGCTGAAGAGCGATTACCGGCAGGTAAAGGACCACAACAGCCGGAGTGGGTCAAACCGAAAGACATGGAAGTGGTTCGACCAAATGGACGGCATTTACGGTCACCTTCCGGCGAACCGGGGAAAGGAGAGTGGCGTGGATACAGCGACGTCTTTGTTGGAGGCGATGGAAAATGGTAAGTGTTGTTCTTATCCCCTTGGTGCAACGCTTATTTCTTAACAAATGCATGTTTTATATCTGTTGAGTTGTAAATGCATGTGATGTAAGTTATCCCATATATACTTTGTTTGTTGTATTGATTAAGAGTTGTAAGCAAAGTGGGCCTTGCTCATTTGTGTGTGGAGGTCGTAAATTCTGTTGTTAGGAATGCGGCCTGAAACTGGATCCCCCTTTTCTCTCTTTTGAGAGCTGTTGTAACTGGATACCCTTTTCTTTGTTTCCTTTTCGGATACACCCATTTTCCTAATAAAATAGAGGAGGCGTGCAGAGATTGCTTCAGAGCGGGTTAGGAGATTGTAATGAAGGGTCTCTTTAACGCTCTCCTCATGAGTTAAAAGTCCTAAACGTCTCTCTCTCTCTTCTTTATAAATTTGTAGGTATTTGAACCTGACAATATCGTAACAAATACATGTTCAGTCTTTAACTTGTGTAAAACGTTACACAGGTGTCTCATGTAAGTTGTTCTGAGTGAGCTAGCAAACAACGCTGTTCTGGAAGGCTAGCACAATTTTCACCTATGCGGTTTATGTGTATGCGTTTCGTATGTTCACACTTTTTTTTTTTTTTCCCTCAAGACTCGGTTTGTGCAACCGATGAGTGTTCGGTTGCTGAGGTCAGCAAAGATCCTCCAATCCCGCAGGCTTCAGAACCGACATTGGCATCGCAATCTGCAGCTGAGGCAACAGCTGCTATCTGCATTCCACCGGCACCAACACTGGCATTGACGCCTGTATCTGAGACAACTCCTGCTGTTTACTTTTGTACTGTCTGTTTTAATAAAGAGCTTGGTTTAACTAAACAATATGAATTGTCAAATGCATTACACATTACACTCCATCGTTGTGTTTACTTTTGACTAACCGCGGCGTGAAACTTTGTAGTCGCCTGAAACCGACGTCACGTTAGTGGTGATCGGGCCGACTCCGCCCACTTGGTACTGGAAATGGTACTGGTGCCGTGCCGTGCCGTGTAGTGTCGCGCTATATTGAACCGAGTAGAGTAGGGCTGGCTCGGCAATGAAAAAGGGGCATTAGATTTACTTAGGCATAGCCTACTGCTGGTGTCACAAAAATGTGCATATAGTCAATCTAAACAGCCAAAGAACAAGGAAGTATAAAGTACAAGGCAGTAAAGCAGCTGGAGTTTGCATTCTCAATTTTAACAAGCAAGTACTTTGTCACTGTAGAAAATCTAACTTTTTTAGTCATGTGCTGATGAAACCAGTAGGCCTTCAACACCTGCCAGTCATCAACAATAGCTAGTGAACAGAGACCAAGATCTACACTTAAAACAGGGTGTGAATATTTTGGTTGCACATGTACACAATCTTCCAAAGATCTTCACTGGATTATCAAAGTTTATGATTGCATTTGTTTTTATAGAAACTGCAATCAGAGGGGGACTTATGAAATGGTGATCTGACTGAGTACAATTGGAGAAATCTGAAAGAAACCAACAAAAAAAAACAGCCCACTTGCCCAGACTTGTTAAATGTCATTATAACTCAAAGGAGAAGTATTAACCGGAAACGTGCCCTCAAGAACATGAAAAATGAGAGACTCCGTGTTTACTAAGTTCTTTCCTCCAACAGTTTTCAGTTAGCAGAGAGGACAGAAGGAAACTGTACATCACTTGTGAATTTTTTTTAAAGTTTGATTTATGGAGCTGCTGGGATTGAGGTGTCAGGATTTATGGCCAGGCCTGCTGACAGAAATTACTTCCCAAACATTAATGCAACGGAAAACTCCCCTTTGATCGATCTGGTTATTAATGCAAGTACACAGGTATGCAACCACCAAGGCTCACCCAGTAAGGTTAAATCTATCATGGTGACATTTTCTTTGTGTTACGCAACCACGCTCTCCCACTGTGTCCCGCAGACGGGCAAAGGAGGCATGAAGTGATACACTCAAACTGTGCACCAGCCCCCAAAATATTGAAGTACAAGTAAATGTGTTCCGTTCCTACCTTGAAACGTAAAGATTTGTCATAGCAAGGTCATTTCCAAAAGTAATTTTCTCATTTTTTTAGGCTACTGTGATGTTAATGCACAGTTGCAGTTGTTTTAAATGAATAAGGAAAGGTGATGAAAAAAGTTGTTTGTCAAATAATTGAAAAAAAAAAAAAAAAAGACCAAATGTTCTCATTTAGACATTCTGAAGAGCTGCCAGAAAAAGTCCGCATGAAATAATCATTTTTGTAATATATTTAAATGCTGTTTGAAATTAAATCACACCAGTTTCTACCCCAGGACATTAGAGTACTGTCATGTACTTGCTTGTTACATTATTTATACAGCGCGTGTGTGTGTACTTTAAAAACTAGTTCTGTGTGTCCTCTTGTTTCGTGTCAATTTCTTTACAAAAAGACAGAACCCACAGAACGGTTTGGAGGAAGCGTAAATGAGGAGGGTTCAAAGATACTATTTATGTTCACAGAGGGGCCGACGAGAAATTTAAAAAGCACATGAAATAACAAGTTATCAAAAACCTGCATGTTGTGCCTGAGACTACATGCTAGTGCCAAAAGAGAAAAGTGTCTTTACAGTGCCATTTATATTCAAAAACAGTTTCCAAGGAAACCAGGCGCATAGATGCTGTGACACTTCACTTTTTTAAGCGACCTTAATGGATACAGGTTGAAACCATGTGGTGAGTCACAGCCAGCGGGTGAAGAAAAATTCTAGTTTCCTACATTTTCTGCTACATCCAGCACCCTGGGGTTGATGTTTTAATGGAGTGTGGGAGATGTAGATTCCTTGGTGGTTCTGCATGATAATCCAGACTTTCCTGAGCTCCTTGTGTGATGACTGCTAATGCAAGCTGAAGAGGAGGCACCTGAATTCCAAACTCTGTCTGCTACTAATCTGTTGAACCGACTTTAAAATGTGCTGCACATTTAAGAAAACTTTAAAGAGGCTGTTACACTTCCTCTGCCTTCTCTTGAAACGCTGACGGTTCCGGTGGCTAAGATCAATCAATATTTCACCAATTCTACTCAAAATATCAGGTGCCATTTCATATGAATGTTAAGTATCAACAGATTATTGTGATGCACTGTACCAGACAATTAATGGAGCAATAATGCAAACTAGTAAGAATCAAATTTGCACAGAAATAATGTCAAAACTCAATAGAGAAACTCAGTGTTTTTTAACTTCCTGAGATGTTTTTCAATTTTGACATGATGTGCTAAAATAGCTGCAGAGCTAGTACATATCAGACGATGATTCCCGATAGATAGATCATCCTTTATTCCCCAGTGGACCAGACGGTACTGCCGAGGAACCACAGTGGGCCGATACACTCACAGAGGCAAATGCAGGTAACAAATATGCAATCGTGTCTTGTATGAGGAAGGAGCAAAAATAAAAAAATAAGAAAGAAAAGGGAAGAATTCTTCAGTTAAAGGCAAAACAGCAGAAATTTGTTATTCTCCTTTGGAAGCATTTATGCAGTTAAAGAAGAGCAAAAACACCTGGTACAGCAGTAAAGGAGGAAAGTGGGGAGGGGGGGCGGGTGTTACAGGTGAGAACTGCAGCATGCAATAAAGATTAGGGAGGCAAGATGAATTATATGATTCCAAGGGTATGAGCCAGAGGCATCTGACAGAGCTACTGTTTCCCTGGCTTGGCCGTTCCACCGCAGACAGCTGCATTAACATCTCAGGGACAAAGAGGGAGTTTTTTTTCGTACCCCCACTCACTACAGGAACACTGTATTGACTGTTTGGCAGGAATTGGGTTGAGTTGAGGAGGCACTTGACCCTGGGAGTGCATTTTCATTATTTAGAGCTGTTTGTGCAGCAGTGTCAACTTTTCTGAGGAAAGAAAAGGGGAGAAAGAGAAAGAGAGTGCAGCCGTGCCATGGTCTCTATTCGTGGAACAAATCTAAACACGTGTATTCTGTATTGCCTCCTGTTGAATTTTGTGCGGCTTTTTGAAATGCCATACTCTCCAGTGCTGTTGAAATGTTAACACCCCCCTCTTCCTCTTTCCTGGTGAATTTGTTTTGTGGTGATTGCCTGTTTACTGTGGCATCTAACACATTGTAAAGAGCGCAGTGTATACTTCCCTCGTTGCTTTTCCTGATTGAGAGAGCATTTATTATATATGTTCCACTTTCCTGAAGCCCTGCCCTCTTTATGAAGCAGTAAGCAGTGGAACTGACCAGACCAGAGAGAGACTGAGAAAAGTGAGGAAATTGCAAGGCTAAACTGTTTAACTAGAAACTAATCAGACACACAGATCATAACAGAACATAAAATGCAAAACACGACAACCTTGATGTTGTCAAAGCTACAAAATATCTATGCCTAATTATCAGTGATGCTTTTGTACAAAACTAAGTAAAGGTCCACAGTTATCACTTCAATGATTATTGCTATACCATACTTTTCTGAAAAAGAAAACATTTTCCTTTTTTTTGCATGTATGCCTTAACAGCGATATGCTAGACAGACAATAAGGTTCCTCTGGCTCTTCCTCGGGCTTCTGAATAACAACCACCAATCAGAGTCAGGAGGTATTTTCAATCAGTGTCAGTCACTGCCACTTCTACAGTCGCTGTGGTCATTAGCCTGTGCTTCCTCTGTAAGATGGTACTTTGGAGGCAGAGGGATAGAAATGGCAGGGATAGAAATGAGACGTGCAAGTTGTATGTATTGAAATTTTCAAGGTAATTTAACCGTCTTCTTCTCAAGGCTCTCAAATTCTGCTTAACACCAAAACAAACAGACGAATACCCCCTATTAATGGGGGTATAACTGGGGACTTGAAGTCTTCAAAATGAGAGAAAAATAAAACAAAACTAAGACAAACAAAGAAAAACCTGTTTCACAAGGGGGTGTCCTAAAGCAAAAGTCCAGTACTTCATTCCAATGTCACCCCTCCTGCTTTCAAGACTTCTTTGCTTGCACCAGCAGCAACTGGTACATCAGAGCATTAATGGTCGGGCATGTCAGAAGCATTGGTGCAAGTCTGTGTCTCTTGTATTTTCACTGTGCGCAGTCCGTCCCTAATTGCCTGACTCAGTTGATGTTTTTGTCTTTTTTTTTAGGGATTCAACTTGTAGAATCAGTGTGTAGTGAGTGCATGAGAAAAAAGGTGGTGGTGATGACAGAAAGCAAATGGCTACTGTGTTACACACAATCATTTGTCATTTTCGTTTCTCTAAGACAAGCTTTTACCCAACGCCTTTCCGGTGTGGCCATGTGGAGAGAAAACAACTTAAGACTAACTGATATACAGAGAGAGAGAGAGAGAGAGAGACCAGGGGCCTCATGTACAAAGACTTGCGTGGATTTCCTACTGAAACATGGCGTACGCTCAAACCCAAATTACCTCCAACGTCGGATGTATGAATCTGTGCGCACGCATCAATCCAAGCACATTTCGTTTGTACATCCCAATCAACGTGGAATTGAGCGCACATGTCGGAGCACCCGACTCCTCCCTGTCCACGCCCCTACTTAAATACACAAATCATATTTAAATGAGCCCTGCACCTGCGATTCCCCTCTCTGTACGATTAGAAAATAAAGAAAAAAGAATGAATAAGACGGGAAAAAAGAATAACTTCACGGAAAGCGAGATGTCGGTGCTACTTTCTGAAGTGGAGGCCCGCAAAAATGTGTTCTTTGGCTCGCTGTCCTCCGGCATGAGCAGCAAACGCAAGAGGAGTGGGTGGGAGAGCCTGTGTGAGGCTGTCAATGCTGTGGGGTCTGAGAAGCCACACAAGCAGAGGTGAAGAAGAAGTGGTCCGACTTTAAGGTGGATGTGAAGCGGAGAGTGGCTACCCACCACCGAAGTGTGGCCAAAACAGACGGGTGGGGGGGTGACCGCCTCTGTTTGAACAGAGTCGGCGCAACTATGGGTGACACTGCTCTCTCTGGGGTGGTGGGAGCACATGTGGCTGACTCTAGCCCCTTTCACACTGCGACCCGCTACCTTAGCGGGTCCAAATTGCACCTTCGACCCGCGTCGAGCAATGTGAACGCTTGGCGTGTTGGTGACCCGTGTCGCCTGAAGCCGAGTTCAGGGGGCGTTGCCTAGTGGCAGAGCGTCACACGAAACATATAAAATGCTGGGCGTGTACAATGACGTAGGCACAAGCCATGCGTCGGAGGTAGGGTTAAATACACCTTGAGGACTCGTTTTTGCAATTGCATATGCAGTTCATGGAGATGTTATTTTACGGGGTGTGGATGGTTACAATGTGGGATGCCAACGTGGGAACCTGTCGCTGTTGTTCTGAATCAGCTGTCCATTCTGTCTTTTAAACTCCTCACGTCACGCCATGCCCACGTCCGACCTGCGTCGATAGCGTTCACACCAAACTCGGCAAAAAGACAAGGGTCCGACGCGGGTCGAAAGGCGAGTCGAGTTGACGCGGCAGCCCGAGTCGGCAGTGTGAACGCAACAGCGGACACGCTAAATTCGCGGATTAAACGCGGATAGAAATTGGGGGCGCACATGCTCAATGCGCGTCATGGGGAATAATATTAGGACAATTACAAGAATAAAGTTACTCACCAAGAAGCCACCCATCGCGCACAGTGCCAGCTTGTAGTCTGTTCCCAACGATGCTGTTACTCAGAATGTATGAATCATGCGTTGAACCACGGCACCTCATCACAATGTTGGTTAATTGCATTTACCCATCACATATGATCTGTACATCGATCGAATGAAAATGTTTCCTGTGAACATACGAATTCATCATGTTATTGCGCTTTTATAGCAATGTGTGTGCAGTCGATAGCTCCGATTACAAAACCGGCTCTCGCCTCAAATTGAGCTTTAATGTTGGTCTTTTGGGAATTGGATATATGTGGCTGAGATGCGGATAATTCTGTCCCACGCGGCTGGCATGGCTCAGCTCAGGGTAGACTGGCACAGTCCCAATCGTTTGGCCAGCTGCCTCTGGAATGCCCCGGTTGGAACCCCAGTGTGCACATCACCTGTGAGCACAGGCAGCGCATGGCTCCTCGCTGTGTTGCGCTCCAACGCCGGCTGCAGCTCTGCGCTCAGTTCTAGGAGGATTTCCCTCAAAACGGCTAATGAGTCAGTCGCCATCATATGCCAGCAAATCCTCTCTGTCTAGCGAACACACGCTCTCTTTGAATTGCACCATTTGCAAAGTCATCTAGTACTGCTAAAGCAGCCATCGTTTTTAATGGTATACATTGCAACACTTTGCGCATGCTTTTATATCCGCTCTGTAATTGCAGACACATGTGTGTTAATTGTTTATCAGTATTAATTGTTCATCTATTTCAAATGTGCACATCACTGTCTGAGGACTAATTGTTTTCACATTTATTTATTATAATAGTTTCCCAACATCACCTTAGGTGACGCCAAAGAATCAACAGCTGCAGAAAAGTGCGTACGCCAGCCCTGAAGTTGGCGTGAGGCACCGCACATTTCCACGCTCTCGATACATCTGATCGTTGACGTGAAAATGTGCGTACGCCACTATTTTGTGCGTACGCACCCTTTGTACATGAGGCCCCAGCTCTTTGTGATAGTACTGAAAATTATGTAAAGCACACACTGTTATATTTGGGTTTTTTACTTTTTTTTTTTCTTTCCAATCAAGGCTTTCTCCCGATTGTATAGAATATATACTGAGACTTCCTGGCAAGCCATGTCTTCTTACCAAGACATAGATTGTACATCCTGGCTAGTAGTCAGAACTCATTTTTACTTTGTATTGAGATGTTACTTTGTTTGTTCAGATGCCACCATTGTGAGGAGACCCAGCAGGGGGCGTCTTGACAGCGCCGGGTCTCAAAGGTTTCAAAGGTCTCAAGTGCCAACTTCAGATGTTTATGCACATTTTTTGAATTGCTTCTTTTTCTTTTTTTCCACCGAAATTCTTCTGAGAAAACGCACACAACTTTCTATCAGAAAGAATATCTCAATTTCTACCTGGAGATTAGTTAATGTTACGCTCCATTATTCACAGTAACAGACATTTGGACCAAGGTTGTCTAAGCTTTTTTGCAGGCGACTATATGATTCAATTTATTTGAAACTTTAAGAAGTTGAACATTTTTCAAAAATGACCCTCTCATTGAAAAGCTCTGTGTGGAAACTAGTTCAAACGGTAATTAATCTCATGAAAGTCTACAAATTCAAAACATTTTTAGATTATGTAACACAAGTTAGGAAAATTGATTGCTCTAACTCCATCCAAACAAAGTACGTTTTTAGATGTGCAGGAGTAATACTCAGCCTCTGCGTATTTTTTCCTCAGACGTTGCCAAGCGCTACTACGTTTCCCATGCTGTCAACTCCTCTCCAGAGCACCTCTTCTGCTTTCTCAGAGCAACTGTGTTATGTAACTCTCCGTGTTTGCAGCAGAAGCAAACGTATGAAGACTAAGAAAATGAAAGACAAAGAGAGAAGAACATGCAGTAATTGTTTATACCACATACACCAACTCATGGAGACAACAGGCTTACTATAGACCTACTGTCAGACAATCAGTTTTTACAATTTTCAGACTTTAACTGCTTTATATGGATTGAATAGTGGAGAAAATAATCCAAGAAGCCAGTTTATTTTACATTATACTTTAGGATGATAGTGTTTCGAATGTTCTCTTGTCCTTGCCGTTGAGTAGCAGTAAAAGGAATCATCCATGAGTCAATTCATGCAGTAAAAATGAGCTTTATTACTTAGCTGTTATTTTCGAAAAAGTTAGATGTGGCCATGAAAAACATGTGAGCACATAATAATGCATGCTCCTGACTGCTCATGGCACATACTGTGTGGCACTAATGGCAGCTTTTCACTTTTCTTTTTTTCAGTTTGTTGAAGTCGTCTTGTTTTCTGTTACAAAAGCGGCTGGACATGTTTGCATGCTGTGCAGTGGTCCTCACCAATTTCCATTTTAATAGGTTAATTAAAGCCAAACACACACAACTGTCTTATTCCCACAGCATTTAAAAACACGACTACATAACAACATTTCTGTACCATTTAATTAAACAAATATTGGAGAAGTGAATTGTTGTATTCTCAAACCTAGAATGACTTCAGTGAGTTGAAGTCACACAACTCCCTTGCACATGCCTTTATTAAAATTTTAGAGCCCTGTGAATTAATGTTTAATCCTGGAAGTGTTAGGCAACTAGAGCAATATGTTCCTTGTCCCCTCCCTCCAGGCGAGTTGGCAGCCACGAGGCTCAGTGTTGTTTGAATGTGGGCCTATTTACCCGAAGGGGAAGAGAACAGAGCTGAAGGGAACAAAGGCTCCACAACAAAATTTGAATGTCTTCTGTTATTATTTTTGTGACCTGGAAAGCAAATTACTACCTGGTACAGAGCAGCTTCTCAGAAATGTGAGAAACATATTTGGGCTCCTGTTCTTGGATGGTACATACAGTACATTTATACAAAGGAACATCCATCTCAAATATAACTACAGCGGAATTATTAGTACTCAAATTTTCAATGAGCCAGGAAATGACTGAAGTTGGCTCAATGTACCAAGTATTAGGGCCTAATACTTGGTACATTAGGGCATCCACTTAGGTTTATTTTTAAGATCACATGCTCCACTAGGCTCAGGGAACTGATTAAATCTGAGTTGCACAGACACAAATAAAATGTCAGAGGCTTACGTCAACTTGAGTAAAACAGCAAAGACAGGTGCATAGGCAAATGGTGGGGATCTACTATAAATTGAGAAATTTAATTCCTTCATGTTTCCTTAACGCCTGATGCTTTGGCATTTTGGCAAAAATTTAAAGACATAAAGTGTTTATAGAAACAACATTTTTTTATATATCATGTGGTATATGAGCCGGGCATTCCAAACTTATTTTATGGAATAATACTAAACAAACCAGAGGGCCTGGATGAACATGTCTGGCAATAAGCATAAAGGTTGTACAAGGCTAAAATCTGTTACTTAAGACATTTATAATTATTCATATGTCATCTTTCTATCTTTTGCTTTTGAAAAACTAAAAAAAGCTCACACTTTTTTTTCTACATTTATGCAATGATAAACAGTCTTATGAGTCTGATTACAATAAACTGAAATACACAACAATTAGTATTTTACTTCATGGTGTAGCAGTCACAGTGCCGTGTGGATTAAGAGTTTTTCAAACTTTGACAAAACCAACATTCCTGTGGGGGATGTTTACGTATGTGGATATAAACCAGATCTTCATTTTCTTTCCACAAAGGAAAAAGAGACAGAAACTGCCTAATTTACAACACCCTTAAGAGCTTTTGGGGAGTCGAACTCACTCTTGGAAAAGTGGGAGACTTACTATCTTATCTAGACCATAACTCGAAAGTTGACACTTTAACACCGCTTTTCACCAGCAAACCGACCAGATGGCTACACATGAACTGAGAAGACTCACTTTTAGTCAAATCTTAAAACTATATTAAATGTGTTTGATAACCGTGTACAATTTCTTTCAGGTTTCCAGCTTGATCACAAGACGCATATAGAGACAATTTGTACGATTCTGGCTTAAATATTGACAAAGAACTGATTTTGGTGGAAAATGCCCAACCTGCCTGATGGAACCACATTGCCCCCTAGTGGTCTGCAGTGTTGATTAGTTGAACATTTAAATCCCAGAGGACTCAGTAAAATGGACAATGTATATGCAACAATTTAACTTCTAACGATGTCCCTTCGGTATCTATTTGGTATTTGTTTAGTGTCCCCATTGTTAACACAGAAAATGAATATTCTATGGCTCACTATTCATATGTCACGATTTCATAGATATTCATCTGAATTTTGAAAGTCATAATTGTCTTTATCATGTGTGTTATTTTGATGTCTTTATATTACAAGTCTATGTTATATCTTTAATCTGCATATCTTAACAAGATGTGGTGTTTTCAGAATCACCGAGACAAATGTTCTATGAGATGGGAGTAATGGAGAAACACAGAGTTCTTTGTCTCATCCAGAAATCCCCATATAGCACAGATCACCTTACACAGACATGCACACAGTTCAAGCATGCCATTGGCTGAAAAAGTAGTGTAAGCCCCGCCTCCGAGAGTCAAAACCCGGAACCGCGGAAAACACACGCTCTCTCTGGCTCTGTCACTCTCTAGTTCTCTCGTTTGCTGGCTCGCTTCAGGCGTCTGCCCTCTTGCTTCTTGCCTCTTGTTCCAGAGGGGTTCCAACACAGAGTTTCAGAAGGAAGAAAAGAGAAGAACAATGGAGAATGGATCAGATGAGTTGCTCAGAGAGATTTGAAGAACACGGAAAGATGAGAGTATGAGCCGTGGAGAAGACGACGGAAGGGAGGAAGGAGAAGGACGGAGCAGGACCCAAAGAAAGAGGAGAGGATGAAGCCCTCCATGACCAAAGAAGGACCCAAAGAAAGACGAGGAAGACCCGAACAAAGAAACAGATTGAAATACTCTGAAGATGCACGTTTTACGTGTTTTTGTTCGTCCCTCGTCATCCACGTCCTTCTACGTCGCACGTCCTAACCTCCGCTGTTTCACGCCATCATCACCTTTTTCTACCAAGAAAGCCAACGCCAAGCAACCTTTTATTAATCTTCTGTGAACTTAAGTTCACTTCATCAGAGAAAGCAGCGACGGACCAACTCTGACACAACGATGGATTTGATCATCCCACAGTAAAGCCCTCGACATCATCGTCCCCGTTTCCCTGTGAAGAGAAGCAACTGAGAAGCTAAAAAGGTCAGCCACCACAGCCAGGAAGGCCCAGAGAGCGGAAGAGAAATCCCCTCGGACCCGCGTGGCCGCTACCATGGTCCGAACCGACTGAACAGAACTTCAGCACAGTAAGACCGACCCGTTTTCACCTTAAAGTGGGTTTGATGGATGTCTCGAGGCTTTCACAGAATGATAAATTAATCCGAAATGTCAGTATTTAGATTCAAATAGTCAGCCAACCCAAACTATTTGAATACATCCAGTATCTCCCCATTCCCCATATTTTATTTTATATTCACTAAGTGTTTTATATAATCACCCATATTCAATGCATCTCCTGTTTGTTTAAAGGTTCATGTCTAAGATCATATCATTGTAATAAACAGCTCATATATCTATATATATGTTATAATCACAGATTGTGTCGTATGCTTTCTTTACGTAATGTCTGTCCAACCAAACGAGAACTTCACGAAAGTAGCAAGATATGAGACTGATTATTAATTGATTATTAATTGATTATTAATTGAATATTAATTTAACACCAGGATCGTAAGATTTCGAACAGTTTTCCTACCTGACTGTGACTGAAAATTAAGTCAAAACCTAGGTTGGTGGTGCCCCTGAATTCGAGGTAAGGTTTATTTGAGACTGTAAGAACATCTCATAAATCCTTATATTTAATAGGTATATAAATACCCGGTAACGCTACAATGGCGTCTATTAAACATGAAGAACCTACAGTTTTAATGCTGGTTTTATTCACAATAACTCATTTCTGATTCCTGTACCCAACATATTGGTACTAGACACTTGACACGTGACATATTCTGCAACAGCGGCATCTTGAAATAATCGTATTACCAGGTGCAACATGAGATCAATTTGTAATTCTTTGTGGTCATGTTTCATGTTTCAGAATTCAACAGGGAATACAACCAACATGGAGGCAACTGAGCTTGCATGCAGTCTTTCAACAAGTCGACAGTGTGTTGCTCCTGAATGACATACACTGCGTAGGTCCAACACAAATTAGCTGTAAAATTAACATGGATCCAAAAGTGAACAACCACTGAAAAATTTAGAATGGTTTGGAAAGTGTTACAAACAAGAACAGTGAGAATTAATGCAAAGACTTAGTAACACCTGGATACTCACAAGATTGATCAGATCACGTGAGGATTTATACTTCCAGGCTGCAAAATAAACATTTATGGTTACATTTTTCATTAGAAGCTCCCAAAGACTGTTGCGTTGATGCTTACAGTATCAGTTACACCAACAAACATAGAGACTGTGTAAACCATACAGAAAATGAGAGTGCAATAATCTCAGTCATTTGAAGCATCGATGTTCATTTTGATTTTGACACTATAAAAGTTGAGACAGGGGCAACAATAGACTGGAAAAGTTGTGTAAAGCTAGAAAGTCTGGTTAAGATTTCACAACTAATTAGATTAATGAGCAGGAGGTCACCAGTGACATCATTGGAGGAGAGAAAAAAGTAGCACCACAGACGAGCTTCTGCAAAACTGCTGAGCAAAGTGTGAAAGGATTTAAGAATAAATAGATTTTAATCATTCACCATCACCATTAATATCATCATTCATTATTCAATATCAGTATCTATTAAGAGAATCTGGAGAAGTGTCTGCACTCAAGGGCCAAGCCTGAAAAACATTATGGCAGTGCTCTTTGGCCAATGTTGTGGCACTATTTCTAAAAAAAAAAAAAATTCTATGTATAAACAAGATCCAGAAAGACTACTGACCTCCCCGGGCCAGAGTTCATTTAGGATGAGTGAATTGAAGTGGAGAACATTTCTTTGGCTTGAGGAGTTCATATTTGAAATGCTGTAAGCTAAAGAGGAGAGGCGCCAGCTGGCTTGTTATCAGCATTTCAAAGGTCAGGATATATGTTGGATTGAGGATACATCAGTGAGCATGGCATGGGCAGTTTGCCCATTTGTGAAGTCACCATTATTCCTAGACAATAGTATATATGCAGTTCTGTCAGAACCACTCTCGTCAAAATGAGACGAGAAACGGATATGAATTTCAGAAGCTTATTCTGAATGCATACAATTTATGTTTGGTGGTATGGCTCTGTTCGGAGGAAGTTCCCGACTTTCCCATGAGCTCCATGGAAGCCAAGACAGGGAACAGCAGCATCCTCAGGTGGAGTGCCTTCCATTTGCTGTAAAGGCAACAAACCCCCTAGAACAGAGCAAGCAACAATGAACAACAGTATGACATTGTTTGCAATGAGAAGTCGGTGGAGCAGGGGAGGTGGTGGGTGCAAGCAGAGAGCAAAAAAAAGCAGTGACAGCAAACCTAGTTTAAATGAAGTGCCCCAAATGCCAGCATCCAATTGCGAGCATCAGCTGATTACCCAATTGAGCACAGCTGGTTGCGGAGCCATAAGGGTTGGGTCGGCGTCAGCCAATAGGCAAAGGGCGCGTTGACTACGTGGTCTGCCAGAACTAACGCGATGCTCCATTTCTGTCAGAACCACTCTCGTCAAAATGAGACGAGAAACAGATATGAATTTCAGAAGCTTATTCTGAATGCATACAATTTATGTTTGGCGGTATGGCTCTGTTCGGAGGAAGTTCCCGACTTTCCCATGAGCTCCATGGAAGCCAAGACAGGGAACAGCAGCATCCTCAGGTGGAGTGCCTTCCATTTGCTGTAAAGGCAACAAACCCCCCAACAGACCATACCGGAACGCAGCCAGCCAATTGATAAGTTGGAACCAGGGTATCCTACCCCCCCCAACGATTTATTAGCTACCAACGTGTGTCACCATTATGATTAGTAGTAGTATTACAAAATAATTATTAAACCGCGACTAGGCTTGACGTTAAAAGGTGGAACTGCCGTAGGCCCACATTACACAGACTGAAATGTGATGCGAGTATTTATTTGGGGCAGGCATTGAACTCAACCACTTAGGTACACCATAAAAATATATTCGGTCTCCACAGCAGCGACAGCGCTTTGCGGCAGGGCAAAGCAGAGCAAGATCCAAGCAAAGCAGCAAGATCCAAGCAGAGCAGAGCAAGATCCAAGCAAGCAGAACAGGATCCAAGCAAGCAGAGAACATCCAAGCAGAGCAGAGCAACATCCAAGCAAAGCAGAGCAAGATCCGATCCAAGACAGCAAAACGAGAGCCAAGCAAAGCAACATCCAAGCAGCAGAGCCTTAACACACTTCACCTGACCACCTAGGAAGTTAAAGTCACCGTGAGCTTGCATATTTGCTATCCACACAATTAAAAGCCATAAAGCATAACACAAATGACCTCTGTCATTGCTATTCGTGCCATCAATTCCGGGAGCGGTTTTAATGATTTGACTTCATCCCAAATTTATTTTCGATCTTAATCAGCATCTTTCATGCAAAGTTAAGCCCTACCAGTGGCTCTTGTTTTATTTAAACAGAGGCACAGCTGCACAATAAAACAATTTATTTTTTTTTTTTTTAACTCCAGTAGGCAGCTATTCTAAGTGGAAAAATCTTTCAATGACCCATTGAAAACTACCTTCCCAACAGCACAAACTCCAGCTAGCTGAAACATCAGCTTATAGCAGGTTTAAGTAAAAATAATACTGAAAATCTAGCTGTGCAAGATGACACGTAGCATGGCAACTTGGCATCAACAGGGCATCACAATGGCTTGAGTAAGCAGAGAAACAGGATTCTGTTTATTTTCAAACTCCCAAGAAGACCAGCAGCCTCCAAAATGACACAAAATGAGAAGAGGCAAGTGCTTCCTAACACGAGCACATCACATGCATAAGTCGTATACGAATAGCCAGAAAGCAACACTCAGTATTTGCAAGCAAGAAACTAAAGGGAAGAAAGAAAAGCCTCCAGTGTTTCCTGCAACATATGTTTCTCAGAGGTTCATCCTGCACCAGTACTTAACTGGACAGTTTGCTCTTTTATCAGTTCACAGCTGAAATGAGCTTTTACAGGCTGCTTCTCAACAGAAGGAAAAAGGACAACGCTCCTCCTGAAGGGATTAGTTGTGACATCACCCGTGGGGACGATGGTTGAAATGTTTTGATGTCGTGCAAATTAGCATGCCATTTGCTGTGCAAGAGCCAATCACAAACAGGCTGGTGTTACACGAAGTGGCCGGACGCTTGTCCACAAAGGATCACACATATGCTGTAGAACTAGCCTAGAAATCTAGACGCCCCTAACGGCCGCAAATGGAATTTGCTCCGGGGCCAGTCTAGTCACTTGTGGTCGTCTTGCGAGGTTCCAAATCAAAACTTAATCGAGCCAATCAAATCGTGAGGAGCGGGTTCAGAGGCCGGGCTACCTAGTGACGACAGAGGTGCGACGTTTCAGTGTGTAGTTCCAGAGAGAGGTTAAAAAAAAATAAAAAATAAAAAAAAGTCCCAGAGAGGTAAACAATGGCTGCGCCCGGCGAACAGGCTTATATAACAGCTATATTGCCTTCCATTAGCTAGCTCTCTTTAGATTTATAGGGAAATGAAGTAAACTTACATCTGAGAGCAATCCCCAGTCAATTGCGAGCATGATGTACCGAAGACGGCGGGCCGAACGGCAAACCGGAAGTGCGTTGCTCACTGCGGCTAGCTTTAGTAGCGACAAATTCGTGGGAACAAAATTGTAAATAGCCGGTATTTTGTCAGATTTGCAACACCTTGGGGGTCTAAATGACTACTTTCTCGCCTGAAAATGTTTCAAATGTTGCTAAAGTTATATATTTACAGAGTTTATAGCTTAAGAGTAATCAGCTTTTCAGGCCATAGACTACAAACCACGATATACATTCCGTCGCGTTGATTACATAAAACTTCTTCATCGCTCTGATTGGTTGTTGCGCCATCCTATTGCGTGGCGTTAAACTTGACAGACAGCCGTTTATCCCGCCCACACTGCTATTCAACGTCACTAGACCCCTGTACAGCTTTTTGCTGTACGGGTCTGGCTTGCTAGGCTACTGTAGAACTGCTACAGATGTCAGATCCTTTAAATCATCGAGTGCATCACTGATCTCAAGTGCCATCTTGTGTTTATGCGCAAGCCTTTAAACACAAAAACTGTTGGACGCATTGTGCTTGAAATTGTCCCCTAAATGGCCCCAAAGAAACGAGTGAGGATGGCAGGGATTGTTTGGACGGGAAGCATAAAGCCAAGTTGGCCAGTACGTATGATTCTCTTAGTATACGAGCATCGCAGCTCACACAGCAGTGCTCAGGAGAGCAGTATGTATCCTTATGATATGGTGTTATTTGTAGCTTAGAGGACTGGCTTAGAGCATAAGACTAGCTCTCTTATTGTCAGTTATAGAGCGTTTAAATAAAGGATTCCCGTTAGAGGCAATAGCTGTGTATTACTGGACAAGTCTCTTTAAATCGCTCTATATGAGCGTCTGTAGAGACCTCCACTGTTTAAAATGTATAATTCCCAGAGCTCATTTACCAGTTGAATAAATATTCAAAGGTAGTTCAGTCAGCCAAGTACACTTAGGCTCCATTGTTTAACGATAGCCCAGCTAATCAGCCTCTTACTGTTGCTTTTGTTAAGCAAAAAATGCAGCTAGTAAGTGAAAGTTTCACTGTAGGTCTCTGGAGGTTGTTATACGACGAAGTGCATTTCTATATCAAACAGGGTAGCATCCTGACGTTCTCTCTTCAGGATCAAACCTTTTCAGGGCCTATCAACGATGAGCCAACTTAAAGCGGCGGTCGGCAACTTTTTATTTTATTTTTATTTTTAGTCATATTAGCTTGAACTGTCATGGGATTCTGGAAGTAGAATATTAAATAGGCTGTTTAGGAAAAATAACGAAATCTGTAGCTCCCTCTGAAGCCTGTAATCATGCTTACAAAAATCGAGCGCTCCCAGCTGTTTTTACCCAATCAAGTTAGGGTGGAGGAATCCTACCTGTCATTCACAGCTTGTGCACACGCTGCTGAGCGTGAGTCTGCCCCAGCTTGTGTGCGCTCGCGCTGGTGTGAACTCGCGTGCACAACCTCGTCCACAGAGGGGGAGGGGTTTGGGGGGCGATTCGGAGCTTGTTAGAGGTTGGGGGAGGGACCTGAAAGTTGTATCAGTTCGAATTTTCCGACTTTAGACTCGGAATTTTGAAAACTTGCCTACTGCAGCTTTAATACAAGCAGAACATACATGAGCAATGATAATCACAGTGGATCTACATGAGATCAATTTGACCACAGCCACTGTTGGGCTTCATTCACAAAATGCTTTGTATTCATCCATTGAGCATGGGAGTCAGTTCATGACACCGTGGTCATTTTAGCAGCAGAACAGCTCTGACTTTGCATTCTCCATGCACAGAATTGATTCTCCCTCCACTGAGTTCACAGTGAAACCCTGAAAACTTGTCAATGAATCTCTGATTTTATTATAAAAAGCACTCACTTCACTTTACCTGGCAGCTTTGCATTCAATACAGTGGGAAAAAATAAAAATAAAATAGACTTGTTTGCTGGTGGATAAACGAGCAATGCTGTAGCTAGCAACTGAGAGGAGGAACTAGTCCAAACAATTTTTCCAACATTGACCGAGGAAAGGCAATAGTTGTTAATCCTCTGACTCACATCACCTCCCACTGTATCCACAGGCACAAGCACTCACACCCCGACACGACAGGTGGCGCCGCACCCATCAGACTGTAATGCAGACAATACCAATCAACAGCGTGTAGCGCCAGAGGCGCACGCTCCACCTTAGAGCATCACCGCGAGGATCCACGGACCAATAGTCACGCAAAATCATGTGAATCGGTGTAAAATAAGCCGCGTGTCTAACCGCGGCAAGCCCTGCCACGTACAGGAGCCCGCCGCGGCCTACCTTGACTCTGACCGCGGCCTCTGTGACAGCTCGCCCGGTGTCGCGTCTTGGCTCGGCTGATGTCCTCCACGCGTCCATCTCAGCCGAATCTCCGACTCCGCCGGCAGCGGGGATCCATGCCGGACGACAGGGTAAGCAGCACAATAAAAATACTCGCATCGGCGCGTATGCTAATCGGAGCTACGTCTTGTAAGCAGAAGCAAAACTTTTTGCCCCTACGCGGGGAGCTGCTGTGGAAGGCTGCAAGCAGAGAGCAAAAAAAAGCAGTGACAGCAAACCTAGTTTAAATGAAGCGCCCCAAATGCCAGCATCCAATTGCGAGCATCAGCTGATTACCCAATTGAGCACAGCTGGTTGCGGAGCCATAAGGGTTGGGTCGGCGTCAGCCAATAGGCAAAGGGCGCATTGACTACGTGGTCTGCCAGAACTAACGCGATGCTCCATTTGTTTTGCAGTCAGACAATATGACTGAAATAAAATGACATATTTTTCAAGGAAGCCCTTGTTTATTTCAGCAAGACAATACCAACCTGTACATGTAATACAATGGCATTGGTGCTTAACTGGTACGCTCGCAGTCCAGATCTTAAACCACTGAAAATATTTGGCGCTTTGTGAAACTGTGTAACTGAAATGCTTAACCATGCAATAGTTGGAAAACATTTGGCTTTCAGAAACACAGCTATAAGTCTCCCAACACAAAATGTCTACAGAGCGTTATCAAAAGAAGAGGTGACGCAACACGGAGATGAGATGCTCGTCCCGACTTATTTTTTCCAAAAAAGCTGGCATCAAATGTATTATCATCAAATTAGTCAATGATAGACAGTGACAAACAGATGGTTCATCAATCACCAAGCACCAACTTTTTTTTTCATATATCTTTTAACTACAGTTTTGCAGATGGTTATGCGTGACAAACCATCTGCTGAGCTGGGTTCGGCAAAAACCAGTGACTGTTGTAAGGTGACATCAAACCCGTGATCCTCTGGGCTGCAGGGATTCTAAAGATGGCACCACCACAGGGAAATATTCATTTGCTTCCACTTGCCTTGCTGGTTGCTCAAGATTAAAGACCAAAAGAGAAAAAAAAAAAAAAAAAAAAAGGGGGCACTCAGGGCACTTGACGAACTTCAAAACCTATGACTTTGTGTGTGCACCCAGCTGAGTACATATGATCCATGTGGGACTTGTGTGCAAAATACTGGCCCAAGTGAAATGCTCTCATCTGCTCTTTACAGCAAGAGCATTGTGACAGATACATTTAACCTCTCATATACCTGAATATTCATGTGGTACAGTTGCTGTTCAGAGCTGCTCACATGCTTACACCTTTCTGTTGGTCTGAGCTGGCAACGTTAGTCTCTCGTTGCCTCAAACTACCCATCTGTTCAGCTACAGTGCTCTTTGTACAAAAGACACCCCTCTGCGTCTCTGGAATGGCTTTCATTTGCAGCCTCTCTTTATTCTGTTGCTGCTCTGTTTTTTTCCTAAATTTCATTGTCTCTCTGCAGTCAGTACTCCTAACCGCACATAAAAAATACTGGAATTGAAACGACATGACTGTTTTTCATTGAAATGCAATCAAGCTTTAGATGAGCTCCTGTTCTCTATTTTATTGCCATTTCTCTCTTATTTGCCACTATCTGCTGTTACAGATACTGGATAAAAAAAAAAGACTTTCTTAAGCCATCAGTAGGTTTGACCTCAGACTGATATTTAGAACACCAGATGCCTGATTTTTCAAGATAGACAGAGAAAGGGAATTTCCCTGTCCAGATCAGTGCTTAACAAGTGATATTGAGTGCTTTAAGAGGATTATATCAATGATTCTACATTTTCCGTCTGCATGGTAAACCATTTCAAATTAGGGTCACTGTAATAAATGCGATGCTTACGGTGAAGTCTATTAGCCTGCGGTTTTGTCCTTCTTCCACCAGATGAAATTAAGGATAAAATCAGCAGGAGAAAAGCCGGTTCCTTTCCTTGAAGTGTGAAGAATGGGCATGGGGATGTGATTTGCAGACATGGTTGTCTGATTTTCAGCTCTGTGGAGAATGAGAGGCCATTTGCTGTGTTTTCTCTGGAAGTTCATTCCATTCCAGCACAGCGGGCCGCAGTGTTTTGTCGTGCAGGGGGGCCTTCAGGGAGCGAGGACATGGGCCTCTTGCCTGTCTTTGTACGATAAAGGAAACCACATCAGACCGGGAGTATTTTTGTTTTCATCCTCCTTTCGCTGGTTTTATCTCACCTCCTACTCTCCCAATCTCAACTCAGTTTATCAAGAAAGCCTACGTGACCCTAGGAAAAGTGGCTTTCCTTGCACACCCATCTCTGCTGCCATTTCACTGTCGTCTCAAGCTGGACATCACACTTTTAGGCAGGTCAGAAACGATTTCACAAGAGGCTGCTGTGTTTTTACTGATTTAAGAAAAGGTTGTTGTCTCTTTTGCCCATTTTGACCTTGAAATCAATTAAATAACCCATCGGCAAAGTCAGTAAGTTACAATAAAAGCCGAAGTTTCATCTTTTCAAATGGTTCTTTGGACGCTAAGAAATAAAAAAAAGTTTTAGTGCACAGTTTCAAGTTTTTCACAAAACCTAAAGGTTTTGGAAGGCTGTTTTAAACTGACTAAACTTACGTCTAAATGGGTTAATTGAAGCTGCACATGTAATGGAGGGTGTGCTGCCAAGCACATGGATACACCCCTGCTTTCACTTCGGCGCATAGCCGTGCACACAGAAAGATTAATGTTTCTACACATCCAGATACATCACAGTAATGAGCATGGTTAAAATAAGCTTTGTCATATTGGGGGCTCTGTGGTTTCAGGGTTGCCATGGGTGCTAAGGGATGTCCGTGTTGGTAGCAATGACAGGAAAAATAATTCATAAAAACAGCCACTGAATGACAGTAAAAAACTTTCTGCAGGTTCACGTTCCTGTGTGTCATTGTCAAATATAATAAAGATGGTGTTGAACCACCACTTTATGGAGAGAATATTAACATTAAAGTATTAATAGTTATGTGCAGTCTCTTGAAAATGTAATTAGAATTTAACGAATTCAGACTTCACTGTATATAAATATACACAGCGATTAAATTCTAATTTGCGGTCGCTGCTGTTTCTGTTAATAGCCCTGAGATAGTAATGCCATCGCCATTTCACTAACAATATTACACATTGCTTACTTATAGAAACCCATTTTTGCTTCTGTGTTGGGAAAAAAAACTCCTGGTTTAAACAACTAATTTAGTATATAAATGTTTTTTTTATTAAACTTTCAGACTAAATATCGCAGCATTCTGAATACATCTAACATACTGTACTAGAAACTTAGACATTTGATAAAGAGGATCCTTTTTCTCATCACAGTGGCAGAATTGGGTTTCCATATTACCTTGTCTTATTCAGCCATGATGATATTGGAGATGTTGCTGGTATTTTGTTCAAACCTCACTAGCTTGATTGTGAGCTTTTGCTTGAGTTTGGGCTTGCTACTCTTGATGTAAAACCTGCCACAAGTTGACGCCAATTGCCTGCTCTCTTTGTCTCAGCTGTTAGTCTTTGAATTTGTATATTTTGAACTTGCTTTCTGTGGACAGTTTCTGTTTAAGGGTTCCTCACATAGGTAAAGACCTATCATGAACTTGTATTAGGATTATTGCCTGAATCGTTTAGCACTGTAAAAACATTGTCATGAGCTGGTTTTCAGGCTTGCAGCAGCAAACGTTTATAGCTGATGGTTCACAATAGATTGTGTTTTATGTTCTGTTGCTCAGTTTGTGCTGTCATAAGCTGATGGGGAAGGGGAATGGACATGGTCAACAAGTTCAACTATTTATGAAGCTTTAACTTTGTTAGCCATCATCCTAAATGTTTTATTTTCTTTTGACTTGATGTTACAAGCAAAGGTTTGATCTGACCAAAACCAGTGGAAACCGCACACATCCATCTGTTGTTTTTTTTACAAAAATCCCCATCATGCTCTCTTAAAATGCATTGCTATTGGAGGCCATGAACTCATTAGGGAAAATGTTTATTAAAGTACTAAATTGAGTAATGGATTGCCTTTTAGACTTGTCCAGTCTTGCTATTTTTTGCCATTATTTACGTATAATGTAAGTTTAACGCACCTCCACATTGGCTTAATTTTTCAGACGCAGAGGCTTAGTCCATCTTTTTTTTCACAGTCAGAAGTTATATTATCAAGTTAATCTCAAGATAATAAATGCATATAATGTTGGAATCAGCACCCAGCAGTCCAGCGTGCATCACCCGGAAGGCCAACAGAGTCTTTACTGAACATCTCCAGCTGGAGCAACTCAACTTACTAGCTTTGATTTCAGCAACAATCCTGGGGGGCCTGGGCAGATGGCCTTTACAGGGCAGCATAAATGGCTGTCTAATCACTGAGATCTACAGTAGGAGGGAAAAAAAGCAACACTACATTGCATTTCATTTATTTCCATTAATAAATGCTTTTCTTTTTAATTTGCAAAGCAATTTGGAAAAGCAGTTTGCTCTACCTGTCTGGCCGTTCAGTGAGTTCTCCTGTTCACTGTAAAGACGAGGCAACATCCCAATAAAAGATGCCACACTTCAGTTGATATCATGAAATCGTGATATCAACTGAAAATTATAAACGCAGTAACTTGTGGAATTTTGCGTCTAACCCTAACATCAACTCGTTTAAAAATTTGCCACCGAAATGAATGTCTTATTTCCCAGCTTCAGCCGATCTCTCAGGAGTTGATAAATGTGTGAATAATAAAATACCTTATCACAGTGGATGAAATGAACTTTTTTTACACATGAATATTCTCCCTGCATTATGTCTCCCGTTCTTTACACAATGATGTAGGAACGATGTAGTCCAGATATGGAGATGTCTGCGAAGCATTGACTGTGTCAGTGTAATAATGGTGCATTTGAGTTATGTGTCTGGAGAACACAGGATGGCAGCCCCCCCCCCCATTAAAAACACTCCCCACCATCTGTGCCACATCATACTCTGCAGCTCCTTTCGGTCTCATTTGCTGCCTTTTGGTTAGTCTACTGTCTTTTGCGTCTGTCAGTGTGGGAGACAGAGTTAAACGTTTAACTATTTGGAGGTTGTGATGAGGATGATGTTAAACTGCCCGTCAGACTCTGAATTGATTATTTTCTAATAAGCTAAAATATAGCCACACCTTACCCCAGGTTCAAGCTACGCTGTGTACATTGTTGTTTTGTTTGGGATTTTTTTCAACCTGAAGCTACAGTTTAGTTTTGCTAAATGGTGTTTGCTCAAAAGACATAATGGAAAGCCTCACAGTTGATGGATGTTACCGCCTAATATAAATATGAATGCGTTAAATCAGCAATAATTCTTTTCCCAGTCATTATTAATTCTAGATTTGCTTCAGCAAATAGATTTGTTTTTTGGATTGATGCCCAAGTGTGTCATAAAGCATTCATTATTCAGCCATACAACTGAAACAAGGGCGCCCCTGTTGTAAACTGCAAAAGAAAAGTAATGCTGAAAGGTTTTAGAAAGCCCTTTCATGTCCCGTTAATGTTAAAAATGGGCTTTTTCGGAGATGTTTCAGCAGCTAATTTAATTGCCATGGATGTCACAGTGTTTTTGAGTGCATTCCGTTCCAAAACCCAGAAAAAGGGGGCAACTCTGCAGTGTTTCTGTCAGTCAGTCAGAGATCCCTTTGGCAAGAAAATCTGTGAACTGCCTTGCCTAACAACAGATGCTGTATATAAATTATGCACTGGAGTCATTAGAAAATTATTTCCTGAATAGCAAAATGCAGGGGAAAAAAGAACAGTCTGTGTGATGGAGTGTTTTTAAAAGATAACGGTCCTAAGAATGTTTTTTTCTAATAATGCATGTCAGAGTAAACCCCTAATAAGTTCCAGTAAAACAATTTTCATTAAGTTTTTGCATTTCATGCTCCATGGCCCGTGTCCCTCTGAGAAGCCTTTGGTGTTTGTCGATTCGAACAGGCTCTGCATTTCTGATTATGTTTCAAAGGTGGTGATTGAAGTCATGATTCTCATCTTGACTGATGCTGTATAATTGGGCTGGGTATCTGTTGTTAGTCTCTGATGAAAGCTCTCCTCTTATCCACAGCTGGTCTGCTACCTTTGATGGCACTTGTTTTAATCTATGCGGTGCAATTCCAAAACTAATTTTGAACTCAAGAATTACTGATGAGACAATACTACTTACTGTTTTGGTTTTTCTTCCCATTTCACAGTGCAAACATTTAGTAAACCTAGAAATGATAAATGATCTCCTTTTTTATGTAAACCATAGCATTCTTGAAAAAAGTACAGAGGCAATCCTTTGTCAGGGCATTTGACTTTGGAAAGGTCAAAAGATTTTATTTTCTGACAGCTCAAGTTGCAGTTTCCGTTTTAAGATAGGTAGCATCAGCATTATTCTGCCTACATGAGGTGGGACAAATAATTAAACACATGTCCAAAACATATCATGGGGACAGAAAGGATCCTGTGGTGATTCTGACTATTAGTAATAACAAACATAGTTGTCCATCAGGCCTGTTCAACACAGTCTTCTTTCTTATAGCTGAGCAGTAAATGTGCAAACTTTTTTTTGTCAGAAATTCTAATAGGTATATTTACCACTTGGTTAAAAGACTCAAACTCTCAGAGGCCTGTGGGTCGGTTACACACATCTTCCTGTGTCAGAAACACCCAGCTCCTTTTTCATTGTCCAGGGTTATTATTAGACATTTGGCATTTTTTAGACTGAACCATGATCTCTTTCTTTATACCAAGCGAGGCAATATTCCTTCTAATCTTGTTCTAGTGGTTTTGGTGAGAGACTAACTTTTTCCAGCCAAAACTTAACTGAATAGTGAATGAGATAAATATGTAAAAAAAAACAAATAACAATAAAACATTCTTTCATAGATCTTCCAGGCGACACAAACTGTGGTTTCTTAGATCATGGTGGTGTCTGTCTTAAGTGAAAAATGGTCTATGGTCTTACATTGGAATTAGATCAAGGTCTCACAATTTATCCCACTGTCACTCCTGTAACCTCTTTAGGAGGACTTGTAGTGAAGCGTCATCTTCATCCATCCATTTTCCATTCCTACTTTATCTCATTGAAGGTCAAAGGAGACTGGAGCCCATCCCAGGACGAGTTACCGGTGCTTAATAAGGCTAACACAGAGACAAATAAACAAACACTGCTGATACTCGCCCTGATGATCCATTTAGAATCACCAATTCCCCTAATATGTATGTTTTGGGACCATGTGAAAAATCCCAATATCCAGAGAAAACCCATTCATGCACAGGAAGAACATACCAAATCTACCCAGAAAGGACCTAGCTAGGGTTTGAACATGGAATATTCTTGTTGTGCAAAATTAGGTCTAACATTATCCTGTTAAGATAACCACAGACCTCCTTGGACAAGACGCTGCCTTAATGGTGGCAAATGTCAAAAATTCCAACACATACCATTGCAATAATTGTACCTGCACAGATATGCCAGTAATTCATGTAATTTGCGCTCATGTGCCCCGCCATACCATCACCAATGCTGGTTTATGTACCATTTGTTGACAATGGTCTGGGTGATCTTTCTGGTCTTTGGCACATGGACCCAGACCCTAATTTTTCCAGCAAAGCAGCTGAAATGTGTCACCAGAACATGTGTCCACTGTCTTTCTTTCCATCTAAGACGGGCTTGTGTACAGAGAACTTGATACTTCTGTGCAGAGTTTATATATGGCTGACTTCTTGTGCAATAAAGTTTCAAGTTACATTTCAGCTTGTGTTGAGGGAAAATGGTTTTTCAAGGTACTCCTGAGGTCATCAGTCATGGTGGCGTGACAGTTTCTTATACAGCGCTGCGTGAGGGCTTGCAGGTCCCATCCATCCAACTGAGGTTTCTGGCCTTGGCCTTTATACACTGAGATTCCCCAGAACGCTTGAATCTGTTCACAAAATAATATATTGTAGATGCTGGATCAAAGTTCTTTAAAACTTTGCATTGAGATTATTTTAAGCGAAGCCTTGGTGGATGCTCCCTTTTATACCAAATTCTGGCACCCTTACCATTCACCAATGAATCTGCTGATGTGTCACTTGCACCAACTATAAACTTTTCTTTTCCTCTTCCTCCCAACTTTTTTCAAGGTGTTGCTGCATTAGAATTCTAATTGTTTGCATTAATTGAAAACACTGAAACTTATTGCTTCTGTACTTGCATCAGTTAAATCAAGGTTCAAACAAATGGACAAATGACAGGTTTAAGGTTTTGTGACACTTTGTAAAACTCACTAGAGACTTTCTTGAGACAGAAAAAAGTATCTTCTTGGTAATGGACACTTTTTACATCGATACATGTAGCTTGAAAAACACAAGTAAACCCACATCGTGCTTTTTTAAATTCTTTTTATGTTTTAAAATATGGTGTTCATATATTTGCAACTACAAAACTGACTTGTCATCATTGGGCAAACCACAGTCTTACACTAGGATTAGGTGGGAAATATGTTGTTTTATAAAATAATTTATCAATAATATAGCACAGCTTTATCGTGTTTCAGCCATAAAACCATCACACTGTCTGGACCCGTGCGTGAGTCCAAGCAGTTTTAGGGCAGCTTTAGTTTTCCTACGTTCCATGTAGGAATTGATTGCATAGATAATACCACCTTAAATGATTCAGGATCATTTAAGAATTCTGTTCTGTTCTGTCCTTTTGTCAAACCCACCATTGCCGAACCAAACTTTTTTAAAAGACAGAGCGCATCAGGTCAGGGCAACCCATTTTATTTTGATGTTGACTAACTTTGGCTTGCATCGAGAGACACTTCGAGAATACAAAAATGGATTTCAATTATTAAAGGAAGAGTAAATAGAAATCATTGAAATGGTTGTGAATATACTTTTCTCTTCATGCTTTTCGCTGGCTGAGCGAGCATCCCTGCATCTGGATTTGTTGCATCTGACGTTCCTAGCCGCAGTTGTCATCTTCTGGTTAAATGATGCGTGAAAGTGAATATCCATCTTCTGTGATCAAAAGCGTTATGTGATGACAGTACGATACATGCATTATAAACAACCTGGCTGCTTTTGGAAGTGAAAATACCACACTTGGCTTTGTGCCTCAAAGAGAGGAACCCACACATTCAGGCTGTCTTATCTGTGTGTCTTTCAGCAATACATTTTAGAAAGCTCTGTTAGCTGTATGTTCTTTTATCCAGACCATCAACTTCTTCCAACACACGCCAGTGCCTTTCTTTAAGAGAAACCTAAAGTGCGTTGCAACACCAGGTCTAGCTTTAAAGGCCCACGCATACAATTAAAGTAGGAACAGAGAGTGAAAAATATGTGAAATCTTGTTCAGCAGTTGATGCCAGAATAAATACCCGACTGTTTGAGGGGTGCATCATGTGATGTAACAAGCTTATTTGTTAAAACGCAAGTGGTAATGTGAGGGAAAGTCGGAGGAGGGCATTAAAGTGCAAAGCAAGAAATCACACCCTACATGAAAAAGCCTCCAGGCGGTCAACCCAGCTGAGGGAGGGAAAAAAAACACTATCGCCATTAAAGCCCTCTCAACACCTGTGTGGATTTCTTAAATTGAAAATGTCTGACTCTGGAGTGAGAAGGAGCACTCGGGGAGGGTAAAGCTGTACGAACAAATGCCAAGTTAAAGGTGTGATGAAGAAGAGAGGGATGGTCAGAGCAGCTTACAAAAAGTGGGAGAGAAAATAGCTAAATGTCTCCTCCTGCTTCCTGTGATTACTGTGCTATTATTTAAATGTCAGTGTCTGTCTCTCTGAGAGTGGGCCTTGTAAAGACTAAATCCATGTGAGCATTGGACAATGTGTTAATGTCGTCTTTATTTCTATAAATTTAAATGGGAGAAAACGAGTGTGCGTGTTCGCGCGTGGGTTTTATTAGAGCGTGAGGGAGGCAGAGCACTCTTGTCTCAGTCGCCTTGTTGACGCACACAGAACAAGGTTAATTACTTTTCTGACCTTCTCTGGAAGCTTAAAGAAATATTCCAGCCATAGCTGAATAGATAGCACAAGCAGAGATGCTGAGTCAATAGCCAAACAGTGAAAAATGAAACACTGCTGAATCTTTTAAGTGTAACCTTATTTACCTTCACCATTACTTATCAAATGTTTCAATAAAACTGCCAGACTTGCTGATTTAATGTCAGAGTGAAAAGGATTGCTTTTTTTTTCCCACCTGCAGCTGCTGGGTGACTTTTATGAAATATCTACATAAAACATCCATCAGTTTTATATGTTACGTTTATAAAAACACTCAAATGGATTCTATTAGGGGATCACATTGGTTTGGTGAGTTAGCACTGTTGCCACAAAGGCAGTGGTGGAGGAAGTACTAAAGTGTAGTACTTAAGTAAAAGTATAAATACCCAGCAAAATATATACTTAAGTAAAAGTAGAAGTACTGCATCAAAAATCCTACTTAAGTAAAAGTCATAAGTACTGACTTTTAAATTTACTTTAAGTATTAAAAGTAAAAGTACTCGCGCTATTGGTTGTCTTTCAATGTCTAGGCCATTTTGATGAAGAATGCAGGTATAGCTACTGGTAATACTTAAGCCTCTACAGAAGTCACTGTTAGTAAAAACTATAAGCAACATTGAAGCTGACAGAGCCACCTGATTGGTTTAAACATATTTTTGTGTAGGCAACGTTATGGCGAAACTGCATTTATAAAATGTAACGAGTAACAACACATATTGTAGAAATGTAGTGGAGTAGAAAGTATAGATAATAGCTGCAAAATGTAATGGAGTAAAAGTCAAAAGTATGCATTATTATTGTTACTTAAGTAAAGTACAAATACGGAAAAATTTACTTAAGTACAGTAACGAAGTAAAAATACTCCGTTACATTCCACCACTGCACAAAGGTTGGTGCATATCTCAGCTGGGGCCTTTTCTGAGTTTAGAGTCATGTGTTCTCTCTGTTGCACAGTCCAAAGACACGTGTTAATTAGTTCTGAGTGTGAGTGTACATTGCTGTCTGTGTCTGTGTTGGCTGACCTGTGTTAGGTCTGATGACCTGTGGCCTGTCCTGAATGCTCATCTCGCTCAGTGGCAGCTGTGATAAGCCCCAGACCCATTTAACCCGAAACATGAAAAAGCCTGTCTGGAAAATGGATGGTTGGATGGATTCTTTTGGATATTAAGCATCTCTCTGCAGGGTGTGAATATCTAAACTGTGGCTTTCAGCGATTCAGTGGAACACAACATCATAGCACGTTGGTGATTCGTTGAGAAAGTGAAAAATCCGATTGCGAAATAAAAAGCTCTAAAGCTGCTTTCACACATACACTGGTGTCCTGAAATGATCTATAGAAGTTCTGAAGCAGTTGCATGTGCAAATCCAAAAGTCTGCTTTATGATGTGTGCGATAATGTGCAAACATAGCAGCAAATATTCCAAAGCTTTCTCTGCCTGTGTGCAAGTGAGAGGTGTGTGTGCTGGTAAGAAGGGTTGCATCACTGTCCTTTTACCCACCTCTGTGCGGTTTTCCACTCACTCCTTGCTATTATGGACACATACAACTACATATTGTATTAATATTAACTCAAAAAGGATTTCCACACACTAATTTCTGCATCATGTCACGCCATAAGCACTATAGACGGAGTTTCCCGAATGGACCCTCCCTTGCTGTTAAAAAGCAGAAAGCCGCCCGCTGTGAAACACATAGGGCTGCAGAAATAGCTCATCCATCCATCCATCCATTTTCTATACCCGCTTAATCCAATTTAGGGTCACGGAGGCCTGGAGCCTTTCCCATATGTTTTTGGCAAGGGGACAGGTTACCAGTCCATCACAGGGCCACATAGAGACAAACAGGACAAACAACCATCCACGCTCACACACACTCCAAGGGACATCAATTTAGAGAGGACTCCACAGAGAAAGGCCCCGGCGAACCAGGAACCCACTGGAAAAAAATCAAAGTCTTACCAAGTATATTTGTCTCATTTCTAGTCAAAATATCTCATTACACTTAATATAAGACACAACTGCCTAACAAGTTCTATTTCAGCAAGATATAGGGACTTGTTTGAAGACAATACATCTGGAATATCTTGTTAAATGAAAAATCACATGAAACAAGCTTTTTTTTTTACATTTGAAGAGGTTTTTAAGCTAATTTCAAGATCACTTTTATCTCAAAAGTCCTAAATATCACATTTTATTTCAAGAAATCTTGACAAGCTGATTTTCACTAGTTCCATTGGCAGATTTTTTGCTTATTTCAAGCAAAAACGTCTTGTATTTGTTGTTTTTTTACTCATTTTTGGAGGGGCATTTTTTCCAGTGCCCTCTTGCTGTGAGGCGACAGTGCTAACCAGCACACCAGCAGCATTGCAGAAAAAGGTAGGAACAAATTTCCTTCTTAAAAGTTCCTATGTTCATGTGTGTAAATTGCCAAACAAATATGGATTTCAACACTTAGGTAGACATAAAAAAGCGATGCCTCTTTGACTTTGGGCCTCCCACATTGTGGACAGACCCATGAATTATTTGTCTATATAAAATCAAATTTAGTATTCAAATGTTTTCATAAAAGTTTTACAATATACACTTGTACAGGCAGTTTTCACTGTTGAAAAATTGAAACGGTTTGGAAAAGAAAGAAAAACACATTTTTGTGAAGCTTGATCTGCAGGTTGTCAGGGCCAACTTTCGAAAATATTGGCAAAACTTTGTCTTTTATGAAAAGCATAATATTCAACAAAAGATGTCTCTTCCATTTAAGAGGATGAATCAGTGCTTAATATAAAATTTGTGACAGCAAAAAAAAATACAACTTTATATTGGAATAATTCGTCTAAATTTATATAAATATATAAATATAAATGTCTAAATTAATTTATGTCTAAATTATGTACAGATATAGCCTGGCGACGCCATCCTACGTACTTCCACCCAAAGATTTTGGCTCCGCACATAGTCTGGCCAAATCCCCCTACCTCGGTTCGCTCAGTGTTTTGTCAATCAGCAAACAGTTGCGAGTGGTGACGCAAAACTCACGCGCGGAGTCCATTGTAGTCCATATAATTGTAGTTCAACCGCAGCGGAAATAAACATGGCGACGGAAGAACGCTAGAAGCTATCCATGAAGTTGTCTCAACTCTAGAGATCATTACACAATTAAAACGAGAGCAAGAGGAATGCCTCGTCAATTTTGTTAGTGGCAAGGATGTCGTAGCTCTCCTTCCAACTGGCTTTGGGAAAAGTTTGATTTATGGTACCGGTATAATGAAAGCGGATGTGGGAAGCGTGATTCGCGAGCTAGAGCCTCGCGAGAGTAAGCATGAACCTCGGCGCACATGTCTATGTCGGCGCATAACCAACGTCATTTCTAAACATTATGATTGGTTAAGGGAACTCCGTTCCTCCAATGAATTATTTTGCTGGGTAAGGTCCCACCCTCCATGGAAACGGATTCCTCTTGGGGTTTCCCAGACTGTTTGACAGAGTCAACAGTCGGCTTTCGCCCAGGCTAGTACAGATATGCCACAATGGTATATGTGTGTGTCATGGGCGTCAATTGGTTTTGGCAAGGTATGGCAGCTGCCACACCTTGGCTCCAGGGGAAAATGTAAATGTTCGTTTTTCTTTGTTTCTTTTTTCTTTTTTAAATGAATTTATGGAATTACTCTGTGTCAATTTATATTGATTATTGCATTATTTAATACATATAAATGAACTACAAATGAAATTCTGAACAACACAATCAATTGATCTAAGTATCATCTTCCCTTTTGAAATGTGGTATCTCCCAGCCTCCCCTCCCTCCCTCCCTCCCTCCCATGAGATGACGGAGCCTGGAGGTCAAAGCTGATGTTATTAGCGGGATTTGTTGTTTGCTAATTAATGTAAGATATGAAAAGAAAGTATAAAACTTTAGATTTATTTATCACCCAAAAAAAAAGGCAGGTGATGATGGGTCCAATGTTGCCCCAGCGGCAGAGGAAGGAGGACCAGGTAGTGAAGGCTGTTAACAGGCTGTCCACTTCAGCACCTCCGTCGCTAATGCTAATGCTAACAGGGAGAAGGAGACGAGTCCATTGTTATGTTAGCGGCTATGTGAGTGAGACTGCATTTGCACACAGATAAGCTACATAGCAGACTTTTGTGGTGATTATTGTATATTTATTGATTTATTGATACTGTAGTCATATGACTATAGTGACCTTGCCATACCTTAGCTTTGGCTGAATTGACGGCGCTGGTGTGTGTCACATGTATTCCTCAGTAAAGCTGGCAAACAGTGGGGTCCTGTAGCCAAATTCGAAGAAACATGAAGCATATCAAGTCATATATCAAGGCTCATCAACCTATACAGATTAATAAACTTTTTGCCCCAGGTTTCAAGCACTGTTTTCCCCATTCTGAATCAATTGTGACTCAATTCATATAACACTGACATTTTGCCTAACAATTCATAACGTAGTGATAGTGTCATTGTATTCATGGGTCGATTGGCGCTTCTGTTTTACAAGGTTAGTGCACACATCCAAAGGAAAACTATTGCAACAAGAGATGTTATATTTCAACAATGTCCTAGCCTTCAGCAAACATTTATGTTGTTGCCAGGGTCCTTGCACCCCTGGTTTCTGAGTCATGAAGAAAAAGCGCAGCTAAAGTATTAGAATAGATTCAGTCTGGAGGTTGTGAAAGCCCACATCTGTGGCAAAATTAACAAAATCATCCAAAGGAAAAGGTACTAATTAATGGAGTGTTGGTATTTTTACATAAAAATATTGTTCAAATTATTTCTGATTAATCTAACTAAAACCAAGCATGTCACCTCCATCTGTATATGAAACTGTATCTTTCAAAAAGTACTGCGCAACACTTCAAATGCTCTAATCTTTTTTTTTATTTGACTCAAAGACATCAGTATAGTTGAACCATATATCTAATTTCATTTAGCCATGAGTTGAAAAGTACATTTGTTTCCCCTGAATTGTTTTTTTTTTTGTGCTGTAGTTTGTTTATTTGTTTGTTTCCCTAAAACCACGCAGAATCAACAATTTCAGAGCTGATTTTTCAAATTGTTCTTCTGGTGAAGCATGCCCTGGACCTCCCTAGCTTTCCCCTGTTCACAATTTTATGCTTCATTCACTGTTTCAACCACCAGCAGCGACTGTATCCGACTGTACCCAGTTCATGAAAATCAGTCATGTGCTTCAAAAGTTGCCTGCATATATACCTCAAACTGCATCCTATTTGTGGAAGTAAGGTGTTTTACACCGACTCAAAACTTGGTGAAAAGAATCAGGGGACTTTTTTGCACTTATTATGTGCAATTTCAAATGTTTTTTAAAGTATCCGTATACTCTCCGGTGGCAGAAGAAGAAAGAAGATGATAAAGACGAGGTAGAAATACTGTGGGACTCTGCACAGATCTAGTAGAAGAGAAAGTGTGATGAGTGTGTTTGTCTGCATCATCCATGGTTGTAAACTGTGACGTGGCAATGTACCCCTAGGCTTTTGTTTCTTCATTAGGGCAACATTCACATGACATGACAATACCCGCAATCCCCGAGCAGAAAAATATGGAGGCATTTCAACGTATTTTGTAACATCTAAATGTAACCATGTATCCTAATCTTTACCATAACCATGTATTTGAACTGCTACCCCTAACCACTTTCAAGAAAAGTAAAAGTAGAAAAGTGATATAACTGTTTAAAACACAATATAGCTTAAATAGTGGTGTGGTGTTTGGCACCGTCGCCTCACAGCGAGAGGGTTTCAGGTTCAACTCCCAGCTGGGGCCTTTCTGTGTGGAGTGTGCATGTTCTCCCCGTGTATGCGTGGGTTCTCCCTGGGTACTCCGGCTTCCTCCCAGGTTAGGTTGATTGGTGTCTCTAAAATTGTGCTCAGGACAACGGATTAAGCAGGTATAGAAAATGGATGGATGGATGGATGGATGGATGGATAGATTATATAGATAGGTCTCGAATTTGCAGTGTGTTATTTTAAAGTCTGCAGATTAGAGCCTCCTTTGTCCTTATTGTTATAAAATTTTTGGCAAATAAGCAGGATCGAACTTGTAGAGAAAATGGAAAGAGGACATGACAATGTAGCAGATTTTTTAGCTTTTATTGTAAAACTGCAATTTTTGCACTATAGACCAATGAAGCAATAGAAAGTACTGTCACGAGACTGGATAGAAAAGACATTAGAATTAGTATTATATTTCAGATCACACCAGGTTATAAAGCATTATTGAGTTTGATTTATTTGAATTGAATAAAAGTGAATTGAATTTATTTATATACATTTATAAAGACCATTTTGCAGTCGCTATGGCCTTGACCGTGACCAAAACTGTCACTGATTATTTCTGTTCTGATTATTTGAATCCAGCCCTGTCTTTCTCAGTGTGTACCTTTTTCCATCTTTAATACAAAATTTACACAACAAAAAACACATGAAAAAAGCAAAAAAGCGACATGAAGCTTATCTAAAAACATGTAATTAAAATTTCTGGTTCAGAGTTCAGCGACGATTGGAGCCAAGTACTGAAACTTTGCATTACATGAATGAAAGGACATTCTGTTTCTTGCTTTGATTTTGGGGGGTGCATAATAGAAGACACATAATGTGAGTAAATCATGTTTTACTTCCAACAGGGCGTCAACCAGCATTTTGGAAAAACTGAGGTGAAGAGTTCAACCTGAACCTTTGACACCAAACAAAAAATAAAAGAAGAAAAGAATCATGACGTTAAATTTGAATAACATCTACGTACATCTAATTTGTATAAGCAAGGAAAGTTATTTGGTTAAAACACACTTGGCTTCAAGACAACAGAATTATTCTGCTCCCTGTTGATTTCACCCACACTTATAGTAATAACAGTTCTATAGCCCGCATCTCTTTCGCCTATTAATTGTAATGTAGAGCATTACTGGATGAGCAGTTGTGTTAACGTTTCTAAATCTCTAATACTTTCATGATAGCGTTTGAATAGTATTTCACTGGATACTCATTATATCATACATCTATTAAGGTCAGAATTAGTGTCATATGGCTGATGGTTGATCCCACTGTCAGACTATTTCATTTGCAGTCATCTATCTTCCTAGCTGATCTGAGTTGGCAAAAACCCTCAATATCTCCAAGCTCAATTTGATCTTCTGAATAAACAAATTCACAACAATTAAAAGAGATATGAGGGTTGACAAAATAATTAACATGGGGCCAGTGTGGCTCTGGGATGCGAGATTGTGTGCACTCAACAAAAGACAAATAAACAAATAATCATTTGGCTGGTTGAGCAACATATTAATTGAGTGTACCGCGGAAAAACCTTAGAGAAAATAATCATCTCACCACCTCCCTCGACACACACATCTAGCAAAAATAAACACTGATTCCCAAGCTGAGTCCCATAAAACCTTATCTCTGATGACAAAACTGTGAAGTCGTCAGTGTTCTGTGGAACAGGCTGATCTCTGTGGTCTTTCATTACGATCCTACGGAGATTACCATGGCTGAGGAAGCCTCTTGGTTTAGAAACTGATCCCTCAGCGACAGATTTCTCAGGTGAACAAAGGAGACATCAGCGTTAAAGTGTCACTTCTTTGCCTCAGATTGCTTCAGGCTTTGAATAATAACAATATATAATGACGATTATTCCTGGTGGAGTTTTTCTTTCAAGTATAAATCTGTGATTAAGTAAGTATTAAAAGCAGGTCAGCATGGCCCTTATTATGCTCCTGTTTTGTCACTGTAAGCATAAAAGCCAGTATATAAATTGAACTTTCATTTTAGCCTCATAATAGAAAATTATAATCTCTCATGGTGGTTGTACTATTACGTTTACACACAAGCACACTCAGTTATTGCCTACTGAGACTAAAGCTGGGTATTTATCTGTGTTACCCAAAGGTGGGAGTCAATACGGGGGGGCAGTTGCACATGCAGCTTTTAGCAGCTGTATTTGCAAGTGCCTTGGTGTCCCTCTAATGCATCTGGGTAAATGCACTGAGGAAACATGGAGGATGCAAGCATATCAGCTATTATGGGGGAGATATGCTGCTGGTTACCATGATGAGTCAAAAAGAATACCCCCTGACTCTCAGATAAGTTTTAAATGATCAGAAATGGACCCCATACTTTGTAGGATGAAAACACATTCAAACATGTATATAAATGCATGTATATGCATACTTACATTCAGACATATGAATGAACATTTCTGTATTATCAGTGGATCAGATCAAGAGTATTTAACAGAGTACTGTGCAAAATGTTACAAGTGGGAAATGCTGTGGGATCATACAACATGTGAGTTTGGACTGTGTGGAAACCAAATTAAAAGAGAATGTGCTAATTACTAATCACTTAAACCATACAGAACACTTGAAGGAAGTATTAAGGCTAAGTAATTAGGGGATTAGATGGAAAAAGAGCATCTCTAATGTATGTATCTATCATCATAGCTTATCAACCGTGATAAATAATATCAATGAAAGATTTGGAGAATCGAAAAGATCCGCTAGGATTAAAGGGCATTTAATTGTCACTGCTTTTTAAAAAAAAATTATTATGTGTTGAAATTCACAGCACAAGCTGAGGAACACATAGTTTAGTTTATTTCTGCCTCCACAAATGCAAGTTAAACCTCGTAAAAAAAAAAATAAAATAGAAACTGGTCTCAAACTTGTTCAAGATTAACTGAACGGATGAAGAGGAATGGTGTCCTGTGATCTAAAGAATTCAAATCTGAGACTCTTTTTAGAAACAAATTTATTCAAACATACGCTTTTTATACTTCGATCAAAGTGGCCGACTATCACCTCTTTTTTAAATCAGCATTTGTGATGTCCTTGGGGTGCATTAAAGGTGTAGGATGGGTAACTTTTAAATCTGTAAAGGTGCCATTAATGCTAATGCTGAACGATATTTCCAGGTCTTGGACCAACATAAGCTGCTTCTCAGGACGTCAGTTGATGTCTTTTTTCAGGGTAGGCTTTTCTTTCAAAACTATTGTTTCCTCAGCTCCACTTAATTGTTGTTGAAAGAAGAGGTGATGCAATACACTGGTAAATGGCAACTAAACGTGAGAGGACGCTGGCGTGAATGTCGCCGCTTCTCATGCCCAGCTTTTCCACTCTTTACTATCCACTTGACACTTTCCGCGAGTCTAATCTGACATTTTCGCATACTTCTTGAGTACGATTTTAATTGCTCTGCGCGACCAGTGGTGATCAAGCACTACCAACGTTACCTGGATTAATTCAGTTGGCTACTACGGAACAAACTGGAATCTTACCGTTGGACTGGCTACCCTGGCACCACCGGCGGCAGATCCTAGTTTCTCTGACCAACATCGCTGTGGCTTTCTGGGCCTTCCATCGACAGTGCCGTCGCTGTATCCAGGTGGGACTGCCACTCGGTATCGCCCTGCAGTGCAACTAGTGGCTTAGCGCCTAGCCAAGCTAGCCAAGCTAGGTGCGCACCCGGCATGGCTCTCAGATACTCCGCAACAGAACTGATGAATCTCTGCTCCTCCACCCTGCCGAGCTGCCTAGATGTCTTAAAGTCTCTCCACATCCTGCGTCGTCCCAGATATGTCCACAGAGCCTCCCGACATAAGTTTGTGCATATGAATACAACTCCGACTGTCTCTACAGTCCGATGCCATACTTCCTTGTCGCGACGTCATCAAAACAAACGTCACGCAGAGCTTGGCAACCTGCGTCCCCTGGCTTGTGCTCTCATACCTGGTCCTTCTGATATGTCCACCATAAAGACGGCAAACTTTATGCTCCTTAATACTCGCTCATTAAACAACAAGGCAGAATTAATCCATGACATAATCACTGACAGAAATCTCCAATTCATGTGTCTGACCGAGACATGGCAAAATCAGCAGGATTTTTTCTCTCTCAATCTGGCCACTCCCCCAGGCTATGTATACATCCAAAAGCCTCACTCCGCGGGCCGTGGTGGTGGGCTGGCTGTCATTTACAACTCAGACATTATGGTCAAAGAACTCCCCATAAACTCCAGCACCTTCGAATGCGTGCACTTTGTGATGACAGGGGCTGCACATCTACAGGTTGTACTTGTGTACCGCCCTCCCAAAGCCAACAGTGGGTTTCTCTCTGAGTTCTCTGAGTTACTCACCACTGTCTGCCCCATGTCCCCATCCACCATCATTTTGGCTGATTTTAATATTCATGTGGACTCACATAGCTGCCCTTTTGCAACAGAGTTCTTATCCATCCATGAGTGTTTAAACATCACACAGCATGTCCCACACATGTTAAAGGCCACACTTTGGACTTAGTGTGCTCTACTGGCATAATTCCCCTCAATCTCCAGTGCCTGGACCTAGCTGTCTCAGATCACCATGCCATCCTCTTTTCTGTACCTGAGCCTCCACCCAGACTGCGTGTGAATCGAACAATCACGTTCAGAAATATCAAGCGCGTATCCACACCTGCACTGTCGAGCATGTTGGCACTACATCTTGCCTCCCACCCCTCCAGCCACACTGTGGATGCCCTAACCGAGCACTACAACACAGCTCTCTCTCGCAGTCTGGATGCTGTAGCCCCCCTGAAGACTCGGTCTGTCACTTTCAGCCAGCCTGCACCTTGGTTCACTCCTGAGCTCCACCTCCTGAAGGCAGCTGGGCGTCGGCTTGAAAGACTATACAAAAAATCTGGACTAGTTGTACATCAAGAGGCTTACAAAGACCATGTGGGGAACTACAAAGAGGCTCTCTCCAGGGCAAAAACTCTGTATTACTCCACTCTCATCAGTAAAAATCAGAATCAACCAAAGCAGCTTTTCTCCACTATAAACCGCCTCCTCCGCCCTCCAGATCCACCCCAACCATCGGACGCCGCTGAACTCTGCGGCAAGTTCCAAACTTTCTTTCAGCAGAAAGTGGACGACATTCACCTGCAGCTCCGTCAGACAGGCGCTCCATGTCCACCTGCCTTTCACCTGGAGGACTGCAACTCAACCTCTTCTGCCCAGCCACATCAGTGCTCCCTCTCCTCATTTTCACCACTCAGTAACAACCAGGTCATGGACTTTGTGTCAAAAGCTAAAACCACCTCTAGCAAACTGGACCCCATGCCCACGGCACTGGTAAAGGCCTGCCTACCCACGCTTTGCCCTACCATGACTGACATCATTAATACCTCCCTTACATCTGGTGTGGTGCCCTCCAGTTTTAAAACGGCTGTGGTCATTCCCACCCTCAAAAAACCCAGCCTGGACCCTGATGACCCTGGAAATTACCGCCCTATCTCCAACCTACCCTTCCTCAGCAAGATTCTGGAAAGAGCAGTGGCTGCCCAACTACAAGACCACATGTCCCACCATGAACTCTATGAACCCCTCCAATCTGGCTTTCGACCTCACCACAGCACGGAGACGGCGCTCATTAAGATCATGAACGACCTCCTCATAGCTGCAGACAATGGCCTCATCAGCCTTCTCATCCTCCTAGACCTGTCTGCAGCTTTTTTGACACAGTCTCCCACACCATCCTGCTGCACCGTCTCCATGATCATTTAGGCCTCTCTGACTCCGCCCTCTCCTGGTTTCACTCCTACCTCTCCACTAGGACGCAATACATCGCTATCAAGGACTCCAACTCGACCCCAGCTCCAGTCAACCACGGCGTGCCCCAAGGCTCAGTGCTTGGCCCCCTGCTGTTCACCATCTATATGCTCCCTCTCGGCCAGATCATCCGCCAACATGGGCTCAGTTTTCATTGCTATGCTGACGACACCCAGCTCTACATTAGCACTACACCATCTGCCCATCTCCCTCCCCTATCACTAGTTCACTGTTTGAGAGACATTAAGACTTGGATGGCCACCAACTTACTCAAACTGAACAACAACAAGACAGAGCTCATGGTGGTGGCCTCTCCATCTCAGTCCAAGGAAGTTGAGGATGTCCTACTGAATGTTGATGGCTGTACCATCAACATTCCATACCATCTTGCTCCCCAGTACCTCTCCGATCTCATCCAGCAACACTCCCAACCAAGGTCCCTGAGGTCCTCTGGCAAGAACCAGCTCGTTACTCCCCGCTCCAGACTACGGACCTTTGGAGACCGAGCCTTCTGTGTTGCTGCCCCCACCCTTTGGAACAGTCTACCTCTCCATATCCGCCAAGCTCCCACACTGGAAACGTTTAAAAAGCACATCAAATCCCACTTATTCACTGAGGCCTATGGTCCTTAATCACCTTGGCCCCATCCCCATTTCTACCCCCTCCCCTCTTCTTTCCTCTATTCCCTAGCCCCATCTCCTTTTTGTAAAGCGACCTTGGGTTACTTGAAAGGCGCTATATAAAACCAAGTCATTATTATTATTATTATTAAATATTCTGCTATCTTAGATGTTTTTTAAAGGTCTTTCTTGCTGCAAATTTAAAATGAGCAGTTTTTTAGTTTCTTGGTACAACCTTTTTATACACTGCCTTTGTTCTGTTAGTAATTAAATACAGGCTTTTACTGCTTTGTGAATCATGTTATTGTGCTTATCACTAATTGAAGGAATTAGTGATCAAGGATGAATATGATGGAAAATATTGATATATTTGTATTGTTACTGCAATGCAATGGTTGTGAAGCAGCAGGAAAACTTCCAAACTGAGACTAGCTAATTCAAGTAAACAATAGTATTTACAAATTAGTCTAAATCAACTAATGTTTCACTATTCTGAAAGTGGAAAGTGTTTATACTGCTTCCAGGCAAACAACTCACTATATGATTCATTCACTACTTGTCAGGAGTTGGTGGTAAAGTAGGACCCAAGTGCAGACAGACTACCTCCTCGTTTCTGGAAAACGTGCATTTATTAAGCAAAACACACAGGGACTAGACTCACTGGGAGACGATCACAGGAGTTGACAATACAAGACTCCAGCAGGGAGCCACGGACAGAACTGAACTTAAATACACTGAGGGTAATCAAGGGAACAAGAAACACCTGGGGGTAATTAACAAGGCTGAAACCAAAAACACAGGGGAGAACAGGGACAACGAACACAAATCATGACAGTACCCCCCCTTTAAGGGCGGATCCCAGACGCCCTTTAGTCCATAAAACACAAAAACAAACCGACCCAACCTGGGTGGGCGGTGGGGGCCTCGGAGGGAGGGCAAGCAACAACACAAAAGTCCAAAAGTCCAAAACAGAGTCCAAGAAACAAAAACCCCAACCCACAGAAGGTGGGTGGAAACAAGGAGGCCGACAAAAGTCTGGCGGAGCTCAGGAGGACAGTTCGTGAGGCCGGCTGAAGCCCGGACGAAGCTCTGGAGGGCGAACGTGAGGCCGGCTGAAGCCACGAAGGCGGCCGGGACGAAGCTCTGGAGGGCGGCCGGGAGGCCGGCTGAAGCCACGAAGGCGGCCGGGACGAAGCTCTGGAGGGCGGCCGGGAGGCCGGCTGAAGCCACGAAGGCGGCCGGGACGAAGCTCTGGAGGGCGGCCGGGAGGCCGGCTGAAGCCACGAAGGCGGCCGGGACGAAGCTCTGGAGGGCGGCCGGGAGGCCGACGGAACCCATGAAGGCGGCCGGGACGAAACTCTGGAAGGCGGCCGGGAGGCCGACGGAACCCATGAAGGCGGCTGGGACGAAACTCTGGAAGGCGGCCGGGAGGCCGACGGAACCCATGAAGGCGGCCGGGACGAAACTCTGGAAGGCGGCCGGGAGGCCGACGGAACCCATGAAGGCGGCCGGGACGAAACTCAGGAAGGCGGCCGGGAGGCCGACAGAACCCACGAAGCTGTGGCGACGGCGTGGAAGCCCTGGAGCGAGGCGAAGCCAGCGGCGTGGAAGCCCTGGAGCGAGGCGAAGCCAGCGGCGTGGAAGCCCTGGGAACCGGCTGGACCAGCGGCGTGGAAGCGCTGGGAACCGGCTGGACCAGCGGCGTGGAAGCGCTGGGAACCGGCTGGACCAGCGGCGTGGAAGCGCTGGGAACCGGCTGGACCAGCGGCGTAGAAGCGCTGGGAACCGGCTGGGCCAGCGGCGGAACGCTGGGAACAGGCGGAAGCTCTGGAGACTGAGGCTCCTCCAGGAGCTGCAGGAGGAACCCCAGCAGGAAGGCAGACAGGCCGGACAGATCCTGCGGCTCTCCCGAGCTCACCCCGAGCTCAGGAGCTGCCTGCCGATGAGGAGCCGGAACCGGCGCAGCCAAGCGGGGCTCTGGTGCCCGGGGCTGCCGAGGAGCGGGCTCTGGAGTCTTCAGACGGCGCGGAGCGGGCTCTGGAGTCTTCAGACGGCGCGGAGCGGGCTCTGGGGTCTTCAGACGGCGCGGAGCGGGCTCTGGGGTCTTCAGACGGCGCGGGGCTGTGGCGGCGGTGGCATGGACCCCCTGGCGAGGAGAACGGGAACCTCCCCGGGAACAGTGGGGAGCGTTCACCCGAGGACTCACATGGTGACCCTCCCGGAGACTGTGGGAGGCGTCACCCCGCCGGGGGTATGCCGGGGCCTGGACGTGGTGACCCTCCCGGAGAAACTGGGAGGCGCCACGCACGGTAGATGCCCCTGATGAGCACCCACGAGACCGGCGTCCTCCTCGTCCCGAGGACGGCCGGTTCAGAGGAGGTGGAACGTTCAAGTATCGCCGGGGGCCGCACCCGGGAGGCGCGATCGCCAGCCGGGTGCCCCAGAATGGTGAGCACCGCGCAGCCTCTTCGTCGGCACGGCGCTGGGACTTGGCGGCCTCCCGACGCAGATACTCGAATAGGGTGATCAGTTCCGGTTCTGCTGCTGGATCCATGTCTGGCTGGAGTCTTCTGTCAGGAGTTGGTGGTAAAGTAGGACCCAAGTGCAGACAGACTACCTCCTCGTTTCTGGAAAACGTGCATTTATTAAGCAAAACACACAGGGACTAGACTCACTGGGAGACGATCACAGGAGTTGACAATACAAGACTCCAGCAGGGAGCCACGGACAGAACTGAACTTAAATACACTGAGGGTAATCAAGGGAACAAGAAACACCTGGGGGTAATTAACAAGGCTGAAACCAAAAACACAGGGGAGAACAGGGACAACGAACACAAATCATGACACTACTTACTTTTCCACCGGAAGTTCCTGGTTCAGGATAGTGTGGCAGTGATTAGATTATTAGTCTCCCTTCTAGTATTCAGGAGTTTAGGTATTACAAAAAAAGTAAAAGTATTTGTTTCCTGTAACACTTTGTTTGCTCCTCGTCTGGCTCTGTCCATGGTCCTGATTTTCTACCCAGGAACCTGCCGGCTGTTCTGTTGTGCTGCTATAATATCACAACGCACACACACATCCAAAGCACAAATATACACATACTCACACAAAAATGGACCAACAGGATAACAACGCAGCCCTTAGGACAAGGACTGAATAGCCTCCATTGTGCTGATAAAGAAAAAAAAATGCTGGATTTCTAGAGATTACCCCCTCTTTATGATAAAAAAAACACTGATCCCCCAGGCAAAGTGCGCATAGCTTCACATTATGATCAATAGCAGAGATTAAACTCCAAAGTGCCCACTAAATCCCTACACTTTCATTTCAAAGTTTGCAGCACAGCAAGCAGAGGCATTGTATCCCATGTCGGCCTCTATATCATACGTTTGGTGTCTTTGCAAATAAAGCTGTATTTATATTTGCTTCCTCATGTTGACAATGCATACTGTGCACACAACAGTGCACTGTGGCCTTTAAAAAAAAGCAAGGTACATTGTGGTCATTAGCTGACCAGCATGAAGCAGGACTCAACCATCAGCCTCCCGTATACCCGCCCATTCTGTTCACTTACATTTCCTTTTGATTACAGGAAGGGTTACTGGCAAAGAGGTTGTCATTCAAGTCAACCCTTGATCCTTATCTAAACCGAGTGTTTTGATTATTGATTAAACTGCTCTGTGTATCACTTATGTGCATGTACTGGCGTGTGTGTGTGTGTGTGTGTGTGTGTGTGTGGTTGTAAATGAAGTGTTTGTGTGTACATATATCACAGAGGTCCTCAGGTCTTCTGTTCATAGTATGGAGCTTTTCACGCTGTTGTTGTCTGGGAGTGGAGTCACCAACCCTCCCCTCCTAAGCCCCTGAGGCTGTCAGTCCCAGCTGGAGAGCTCACGATCTGCCAGAGCCATGAGAAATGCCTTCGAGGAGCTGTGAGGTGGACCAAGGTTCAGCTGGGGCAAACACTACTAAATGCCCTGAGATGTTTCAGATCTGACAGGTTGGGTCAGAGATGAAGGGAGATGAGGAATGTATGTGTGAGCCAATTGGTGTCTATTTGGTGGGTAGGATGCAGGTAGCCCTATGGCATGTTACACCACTGTGGGTTATTGAACAAATCAAGGAAAGCTGATGTGTGTATATGAAATAATGTGCAAAAGAGCCAAGATGGGATCATTTATAGAGAAGCAAAAGTGAGGTGACAAAAGAGGTAGATGAGATGCTTCAAAAGTGACACAGCAGGGAATGAATTTGGTCAAAAGTAGAAAATCTGATCATGAAGCAATTTAAAAAAAATCAAAGTGTGAATATTTTTTCATCTCATCTCATTGTAAGCACAGTTGAAAAAAACATCAGAAGTTTTTCATTTCACCCAAATTTACACTTTGATCTCTAAACACTGAGCTCTCACAGATGAGATGAAACTATTCAATTTCACACATTTTAACAGCTCATGAAGAAAACTTATTTATGGGAACAGAACAAGACCAAAAACTTGAAAACTTGAGAATGAAAACTTGATAATGCTGACTAATTGAAAACATGACAGGATTCATTTAAATCGCCATGTCAGGTGGTATTTTTCAAACAAATGCTTTTCTGCAAAACTAGTTACTGTTACCAGAACACACAACTGAATAAAGCTGTTAGATCTAAAGTGAATCTTACATCAAACTTAAAACTTGTATCGCCATTTACAGCTGCAGAACACTTTTGCAACATTCTTTAATGACAAAGTTCAAGGCATTAAGAATGCAATAATTTCCACAACACAAATAACTACTCTGCAGCCAGCTAGACACCTAGAGCTGACACATTTCACACCTGTTACTGACAAAACAGTCGAAGAGACCATCTGCAGTCTGAGTTCATCAACGTGCTGCCTTGATGAGTTGCCCACTAGATTCCTAAAGTCTGTGCTGAGCAGTTTGTTACCACAACTTGCTCATCTAGTCAACATCTCACTCCAGACTGGAACATTTCCAAAGGCCTTAAAAACTGCTGTCATTAAGCCTCTTCTAAAGAAGAGCAATCTTGATGCCACAGTACTGAACAACTACAGGCCCATATCAAACCTGCCATTCTTAGGCAAAGTCCTAGAAAAAGTTGTATACCAACAGCTTAGTGACTTTCTCCTGTCTAACAATGCTTTTGATACTTTCCAATCAGGCTTTAGGCCCCACCACAGCACTGAGACAGCTCTGATCAAGGTGACAAATGACATCCGCCTGAACACAGATGCAAGTAGAGTCACAGTCTTAGTTCTGCTGGACCTGAGTGCTGCCTTTGACACAGTTGACCATGCGATCTTATTACAGAGGTTAGAAGACTGGGTGGGAATCTCTGGTCGTGCTTTAAACTGGTTCAAGTCCTATCTGGAGGACAGGAAATATTTTGTTGAAATTGGTAACTGTGTCTCAGACCAAATGGCTATGACCTGTGGGGTTCCCCAGGGGTCAATCCTGGGACCCGTATTGTTCAATCTGTACATGCTTCCACTAGGCCAGCTAATACACAGCTATAATGTGTCCTACCACAATTATGCAGATGACACTCAGATCTATGTGTCATTGACGGCAGGAGAACACGGGCCTGTAGATACACTGTGTCGCTGCATCGAACAGATCAGTGTGTGGATGCAAAACAATTTCCTCCAGCTAAACTCAGACAAAACTGAAATCATTGTCTGTGGCCCACAGAAACAAAGAGAAAGTGTTATCAGTCACCTTGAGACTCTCTCTCTAAAACCTAAGTATCAAGTTAGAAATCTTGGGGTAATATTGGACTCAGACCTGAACTTTAACAGCCACATTAAATCTGTAACATCAGCAGCTTTTTACCATCTAAAAAACATTGCCAGAATCAAAGGAATAGTGTCTAAACCAGATTTAGAGAGACTGATCCATGCGTTTGTCTCCAGCAGGTTAGACTACTGTAACGGCCTGCTCACTGGGCTCTCTAAACGGGCTGTAAGACAGCTGCAGTACATCCAGAACGCTGCTGCTCGAGTCCTGACTAGAACCAGGAAATACGACCATATTAGTCCAGTGCTCAGGTCTCTGCACTGGCTTCCTGTCGCTCAGAGAATAGACTTTAAAACAGCTCTGCTTGTGTACAAGTCTCTTCACGGTCAAGCGCCAAAGTACATTTCTGCCATGTTAGAGCCATATGAACCAACTCGGGCTCTGAGAACCTCAGGGAGGGGTCTCCTGCTGGTGCCCAGAGTCAGGACTAAACAAGGTGAGGCTGCGTTTCAGTTTTATGCTCCTAAAATCTGGAACAGTCTTCCAGAAAATGTGAGACAGGCCTCAACTCTGACAATGTTTAAATCCAGGCTGAAAACAGTTCTGTTCAGTTCAGCAGTGCATATGACACCTGAAAGTATTTTATCTGCACTCTTCACTTTTTAATTACTTAATGATTATTTTAATGGGTTTTAAATTTCTTTCTTTTTTAATTTCTTTCTTTTATTTTTTTTATTCCTGTTTAATGGTTTTATTGCCTTCTTGTGATTTTATGTAGCTGTAAAGCACTTTGAATTGCCCTGTGTATGAATTGTGCTCTATAAATAAAATTACCTTACCTTACCTTACCTTTTCTTGTCAATCAATCAATCAAATTTATTTATATAGCACATTTCATGTACAAACAATTCATAGTGCTTTACATAAAATAAAAGCATTGCAGCAGGGAAAAAGCATTAAAATACATAAAAGAATATAAAGAGAAACAAATAAAATCATTTAAATGAATTTAGAATCAGGCAACAGTCTAGATAAGTTAAAAGATATTTCATGCATAGACACATGAGAAAAGAAATGTTTTTAACCTGGATTTAAAAATGTCTCCATTTGGTGAAAGTTTAATCTCCACTGGCAGTTTGTTCCACTTGTTTGCAGCATAACAGCTAAATGCTGCTTCTCCATGTTTAGTCTGGACTCTGGACTGGACCAGCTGACCTGAGTCCTTGGATCTAAGAGCTCTGCTGGGTTTATATTCTCTGAACATATCACAGATGTATTTTGGGCGTAAACCATTCTGGGATTTGTAAACCATCAGCAGACTTTTAAAATCTATTCGGCTATTCTGTGACTGACTGGAAGCCAGTGTAAAGATTTCAAAACTGGTGTGATGTGTTCAGATCTCTTAGTCCGGGTTAAAACTCCAGCAGCAGCGTTCTGGATGAGCTGCAGACGTTTAATGCTCTTTTTGGGAAGTCCAGTTAAAAGAGCGTTACAGTAATCGAGTCTACTGGAGATGAATGCATGGATGAGTTTCTCCTGGTGTTTTTGGGAGAGGAAACCTTTAATTCTGTTGATGTTTCTGAGATGGTAAAAAGCTGCCTTGGTGACAGCTTTGATGTGGCTGCTGAAAGTCAGATCTGAGTCTATCAACACTCCGAGGTTACGAACTTGGTCAGTGATTGTAAGGTCCCGAGTCTCAAGATATTTACCAACGCTGAACCTCTTCTCTTTGCTACCAAACAGAATGATCTCAGTTTAGTCTTCATTTAATTGTAGAAAATTCTCTCTCATCCAGGTGTTTACTTCCTCCAGACACTGACACAGTACGTCTGCTGGGCTGCAGTGATTGAAAGTTATCAAGACTTCCACTTTCATTCAGAAAGTTGTTGAGCTGGTTAAATACAACTTTCTCAATAATCTTGGATATAAAAGAGAGGTTAGAGACAGGTCTGTAGTTGTTCATCATAGAGGCATCTAGAGTTCTCTTCTTTAGGAGTGGCTTAATGGCAGCTCTCTTTAGTGACTTGGGAAAAATGCCTGATGCCAGTGAGCTGTTAACTATTTGTAGGAGATCACTTTCTACTGAGGTAAAAACTGTTTTTAAAAAGTCGGATGGTATTATGTCCAGAGAACAAGTGGTTGATTTCAGATGCCGAACTGTTTCTTCTAGGATTTTTAAATCAACTATATTAAATTGTGACATAACGTCAGAGTTATTTCTAGGTTTTAGACACAGATTAGAATGTTTTGTCTAATCGTTTTGATTTTTTGGCTAAAAAAGTTGGCAAATTCGTTGCATTTCTCTGTGGAGAGGAGGTCTGGGTTTGACTGTTTAGGAGGATTTGTGAGTTTTTCAACCATAGCAAACAGAGTTCGAGAATTGTTGACATTCTTATTAATCATTTTAGATAGGGATGCACCAATACCGATACTGGTATTGGCCGATACTATTCTAACATACTCGTACTCGTACTCGTTAAAGTTAAAGGTAGGGTAGGAGATCCTGGATTTTGAGTCCAGCGAAGCTGCATTTTGAAAATACACAGGTCAAAAGTCCCAACCCTTTTCTTCACTTTCCCCCCGAAGCCACGCCTCTAGAGTACATGAACGCGCACGAGCACGAAGGTGCACGAGCGCTGTTCTGACAGCAAGCATCGATCGTTGCCGTATTTAGTATTTAGTATTTAGTATATGCTAACTATACGTTTAATAATGCTAGGTGCTAGCCAAGCTGGCTCTAGTTTAGCTTCCTGCCAAGCTTCTGGACACCCGTAATTCGTTCACGGAGCAGGGTACGCGCACAGGGGGAAGGAGGGGGAGGGAGGAGCAGATTGCAGTTTGATAGACGGCATCAGAATCCAATCATTGTTAACGGTCCGTTCAGTATGATTGGATAGTGTTTTTCCTAGATTGTACGTTCTAGAGGCCACTAAAACTTTTCATATTTGTGTCAAAACTTTTAATTAATTGGTTGCAATGGGGGTGTGAAGAGTATTTCAAGTAATATGTAAAAAAAATGCTCCAGAAAAAGAACCCCTACCCCACCTTTAAAGCTGCCGTCGGCAGGTTTTCAAAATTCCGAGTCGAAAGTCGGAAAATTTGAACTGATACAACTTTCAGGTCCCTCCCCCTCTGTGGACGAGGTTGTGCACGTGAGTTCACACCAGTGTGCGCGCACACAAGCTGGGGGCAGACTCACGCTCAGCATGGAAGACGTGGTTGGTGACTGTTCTGCTCAGATAATAGATAAATAATAAACCTAACGTGATTGGTTAAAAACAGCCGGGAGCGCTCGATTTTTGCTAGCACGATTACAGGCTTTAGAGGGAGCTACAGAATTCGGGATTTTTCCTAAACAGCCTATTTAATATTCTACTTCCAGAATCCCATGACAGTTCAAGCTAATATGACTAAAAAAAAGTTGCAGACGGCAGCTTTAACCGATACCATGAACCGATACCATGAAGACCACGATCAGAGGGTGTCCAAGTCCTGGTGTGCAATATACAACTACACAAAAATATATATTTTTTATTCACTATATCAGTACTTTGTATGTACTCGTTTCATAATACAGAGGAAAACTCTATTCCTAAAAAGAATTAAAAAAAAAAAAAATCCTCAGAGAACCCATATTTCGCTGTTAACGCAGTTGCGCAGGTGGGAATTATAAGACTGTGACACATCAGAGGCTGAAGGACAACATGAAAACAGAGAAAGAGGGAAAATGGAGCGCTTTCTGGTGCGGAGCAAACCACCAACCACCAGTGCAGAAACTGCTAACAACCCACCACCGATAGAAAAGAGGAAAAAAACTGTCGACAGTATCATGAAAGTTACCGTCTTATGGCTTCAGTTGGACCGGGGGTGTCAGCAATCCTCAGGCCGAGTGCTTCCTGTCGGGAGAAGTTAGCTAATGCTAACTGAACTGCTAGTAGCTCATTCTTCTGCATCGGACTACCTAAGCATCTCCCACCACGCGATTGAGCAACATATTCCTTTCCCCACTACCTGCCTGTGTGAGTTGGCGTTCTCTACTGTGGTTAAACATGAAGAACAATAGGAGGTCGCGGCTCTCTGTTGAACAGGAGGTGCGAGTGGCCCTCTGGTCAGTGCCACCAAGGATTAAAGAAATCTGCACGCCCCGACAGGCACATGTATCTCACTAATTTGTAAGTAGGCAAAATATTTACAATAGCACATGTTTCACTGATTGCTGAAATGTTGCAATGATAAATTGTAGTTTAGGACCATGGACAATGCAGCTTCCTTGCATTGACAGTTCAATGTGCTAAATTTCTGCGTGTTGAGTTTCCTTTGCCTCATTTTTAATTTTGTGACCTGTCTGGTTTAAATGACTGTTGCTGCTTTAATGAAGCCTAATTTGATAAAGTATGTCAGATAAATTAATTTTTGAAATATTTCGTTAATAAATATTTCATGAGTAATAGTTGTCTTGTCACATTGTATTTGGCATTAGTAAATAGTTATGCACATTTACAGATATTTTACATGATATGAGTGATAACACGTGTTATAAGGACTATTTTGCACAATAGGTGTACCTTCAGATTTTTACTTGTCCTTTGGTGTGCCTTTTGCACAAAACGTTTGGGAACCACTGGGCTAGTGAGACCGAAACCTGTCTTCCAATTCATTAAATTGTTTTGTGGTAGAAGTATCGGCATCGGTACTCGGTATCGGCAAGTACTCAGATCCAAGAATCGGTATCGTATCAGTTTGAAAAAAAGTGGTATCGGTGCATCCCTAATTTTAGATAAATGCAGCTGTCTGGCCTTGCACAGCTCATTGTTATAACTACACAGGCTTTGGTTGTACAGCTCATAGTGAATCTGAAGCTTTGTTTTCCTCCATTTACGTTCAGCTCTCCTGCATTCTCTTTTCAGGTTTTTGACCGTGGTGGTGTTTCTCCATGGGGTTTTCTGTTTGATCAAGGTGCTCTTGATTCTTATCGGTGCAACAGCTTCCATTACATTCAATATTTTCAAGTTGAAATGATCCAGCATTCCTTCAACCGACTCTGCGCTCATTGTTGGTAACATAGTTATGGCCTCCCTAAACTGAGCACTTGTTTTCTAATTAATGTACCTCTTCTTAACTGAGAAGCTGGTTGTTTGAACATTCTGAGTAATATGTAAATAAAAAAAAATACAAAAATGGTCAGACAAGGCCAAATCAATAACCACAACAGAAGAAATATCAACACCTTTAGAAATGACCAGGTCCAGAATGTGACCTCGAAGGTGGGTAGGTTCTGTTACATGTTGCCACAAACCAAACATGTCCAGCACAGAAGAAAATTCTTTGGCATTACCATCCGTCATATTATCTATGGGAATGTTAAAATCCCCGGTCAAGATAAAATGGTTAAAATCAGTCGAAATAACAGACAATAATTTAGAACAATCATCAATAAAACTTGCAAAGTATCCTGGAGATCTATAAATGATTAAGAACAGGATTTTAGGAACACCCTTTAAAATAAAACTAAGATATTCAAAAGAAGTGAATTCACCAAATGAGATCTCTTTACACTTGAATGTATCTTTAAATAAGGCAGCTTCTCCCCCACCTTTCCTACCATTTCGGCATTTATCCATAAAACTAAAGTTTAGGGGGGCTGCTTCATTAAGAACAGTAGCACTTGTGCTCTCTGTTAACCATTTTTCTGTCAGAAAAAGAAAATCTAAATTGTGTGAAATTATGAAGTCATTAACTAACAGTGACTTATTGGACAGAGATCTAATATTAAAGCGATACAATGTAACTTCTCAAAAAGCCCACTCTGGAGCTCCCCCTACAGGCTTGGAGGTAATGTACGGTTACACTGTCGTAAATACAACACCCTTTCACTTTCACTTTTCACGTTTGTTGACGAACCGGCGAGGAGTCAGAAGGTGCAAGCTATGTCGACCGAGAAGGTAAGAGTAATCAAATGTACCTGGGAGCGTGAGAGGGGTCTATTTGTTTTTGCGGTAGGTGTGCCAGAAAGCAAGTCGAAGTACTTCCGCTCAGCTCCCGGGCCGCTACCGGGCCGCTACCGGGCCGCTCCAGCAAAGTTACATAGCGCAGTTTTTCCAACTCAGACCCCCGAAGGGCATAGGAGACAGGCCAATCGTAATATTAAAACTCATTCTAGCCGCATAAATTTTTTCAAGCTGTTATTTTAACCCTTTAGGCGCCAAGATTGTTTTTTGAAAATACTGGATTTTGACAGTAAAGCGGCGCTATGCAACTTTCAGTAATACGGGGTTTGTTTACCATGCAATACACACCCCAAAGCTGTAGGGGAAGCGCCGTAGAAAATAAGGCGACAGTCTAGCCAGACTGTCGTAAACCCACCAGAGGCAATTTACGGTTTATTTTTCTAGACACTGGCAGAGAGTTGGAGAGCCGTCGACAGCTAATGGAGAGGGGGTGTGTCTTATCAGGCTACCTGGCTCGGCTCAGAGCCCTTTACGACCTGCCGTGAAGCAGTAGTTCTCGGCTCTCGTGTGTCGCGAGACTTCCAGAGGTAAACAAAGCACGCGGCGCCACAGGCAAAGTTGCAAGCGCTGTTTCGGTCTAGGGCCACCAGATGGAGATGGAAATGTCACCGTTTTCATCAGAACGGGTCAGCCAAGCAATCTGATGATTGCCAAGCAATTTTATGACCATGAAAAAGTTGCATTGTGCCGCTTTAATATTTCAAAAGCTGGTGGCTGAAAGGGGGTTAAAGATAGATGCCTACTGTACATTAGAAAAATGTTGCCCATGATCCATAGTTTATGTGGGGTATGAAATTATTGATCTAATTTGCATATTATGACGTCATCAGGTGGCAGCCATTTTGAATCTCATTATGTTCAGGAAATATTGGAATTGAGTGATTATGAACTTGTTTTTTTAAAACTTTTTTTTCTTTTTGTCTATTTATCATCATCTATAATGATCAGGGAACAGGAAAGCAACAATAAAACTATTAATGTAGTAAAATATTACTATATCATCATTACCATATAGTAGAAAAACACATGCGAAAAGTTGCCTATATTTTTTCAGGAAATGGTGGATATTGACTTGATGTTTGAACTTATTTTCATTTTTCTGTCTTTTACCATCATTCATAAGGAGGAAACCAACAATAAAACAGGAGAAAGTGGTAAAATACTGTCATCATTAGGCTACCATAGAGTAGGAAAACACATGCAAGAAGTGGAAGACATTGAATTGATTTATTTTTTTTTTTAACCTGTTCAACCTTATTCATAATGATCAGGAATGAGGAATACAATAATAAAACAGGTGGTAAAATGTCAGGATCATTGCACTGGCGGATAGGCGCGCCGCGGCACCGGGGGCTGGATGGAGAGAGCGCATGCTAAAGATACCAGACCCACTTCTCCCACCCCTGATTCCTTGACCAACACCTCTACGGACACTGCGACCGCGTTCCCCACTACCACCCACTCCATTGAGGTTGGATAACGGCACTGAATGAGTTGGAGTGTGTGTGTGTGCTTGGAGAACAGCCTCGTTTTGCATGCCGGCATCATTGCCTTCGGAAGTTTCACCGTGGGAAGCATGAGTGCTCATCCGATCCTCCTCCTCACGAGGTAAAAACTCTCCTTCGGAGTCGGAATCGGCATATAGCATGCTCAATACTTCCGTACGGTTCAACTTCTTACAAGCCATGGTGTTAAAAACTCACTAATAGTTCGCTAACAATAAAAATTTGACTCGCACGTCTCTACAGAAAAGCTCTGAATAACTGCTTCCGTATCTGAGCTAGCGCGGCTTTTTTGCACTGCCTTATAAAAACACTGTGAACTACAAAATGACTACAAAATGATGTGAGCTTGGTCTTGTTTGAAAGGGTAACATGTTTGCCAACTAGTGGTAGGAGGACTGAACACCTTAAAGCCCGTTTATTTTATCTACAGACTGTTTTGTTTATGCTGACGTCATGTCGCAATTCTGCGACTTTGGCGGTTAGAGGGTTAAGGTAGAAATGTTACATAGTATTGCTTTAGGTAAGGCTAGCTTTGTGGAGTTTACACCGGTCTCTGTTGTATTCTGAGTTGTACGTGGTACCGTTAACAGATTAGATAGATTCACCCAGCAGGTCGACTGTTTTCGATTCCTTCTTTTACTAACTAATACAGGAATCTTATTGGGTCCCAGCTTGTTCTCAGAACAGCTGTCAGTAGTCGGATGACTATAGCAGGGACCCTGAACATCATCTACCTCCTTCCCCTTGGCAATATCTTACGCAAATTCAACATCCACTTCCACTGCTATGCCGATGACACCCAGCTCTACCTCACCACTAAACCATCATCCTCTCTCCCGCCCAACTCCCTCACAGATTGCATCTCTGAAATAAAAGCCTGGTTCATCAAAACTTCCTTCAATTAAACATTAGTAAAACAGAGGTTCTCCTCATTGGCACAAAATCCACTCTATCAAAAACCAACAGCTTCCCACTCCTTATTGACAGCTCCTCCATCTTGCCCTCCCCCAGGTTAAGAGTCTGGGTGTCATCCTCGACAGCACACTATCCTTTCAATCCCATATCAATAACATTACCCGGTCCGCCTACTTCCACTTAAGAAGCATCAACTGCCTCCGTCCCTCCCTTACCCCCCACACTGCCGCCATCCTTGTCCACAGCCTCGTCACCTCCCGTCTGGACTAATGCAACTCTCTCCTCTTTGGCCTCCCTCAAAAATCCCTCCGCAAACTTCAACTGGTCCAGAATTCAGCTGCCCGCATTATAACAAAAAACTCCTCTATCCACCACATCACCCCTATTCTTCAACAGCTCCACTGGCTCCCGGTTCAGTTTCGCATTCAGTACAAAGTTCTCCTGGTAACATTCAAGGCTCTTCACAATCTCGCCCCCTCATATCTGTCAGACCTCCTCCATGTTCCCACCCCATCCCGCTCTCTCAGATCCTCCTCTGCCATACACCTGTCTGTCCCCTCCGCCCGTCTCACCACCATGGGGAGCAGAGCATTCAGCCGCTCTACCCCTCATCTCTGGAACTGTCTACCACCCCTACTTAGAAACACTGACTCACTCCCCCATTTCAAATCACAACTAAAAACCCATCTGTTCAAAATTGCTTATTCTGTTTAACATCAACTTAAAAATCCATATTCTGTCTATTTGTGATATTAATGTGTTTTTATCTACTTTATGTACGGTGACCTTGAGTGTCCAGAAAGGCGCCTTCTAAAATTAAATTTATTATTTTATTAATATATATATTATTTTGAACACATCATGGCATGGTATCTTTGTTTTGAACTCTGGATGTTGTGCTGCGCCTTGAACATCCTGAACATCCCTCTGTGCCCTGCTCTGCTAGGACAGATGATGTAAGAGGAGGAGGAGGGGGTGCCCTGCGTTTCTCGGTTGATGGTGGTCGCTGGAGTCCTGGCTGGGATAGAGACATCCTTTGGAGACCTTGGGCGATGTTCAGTAAAGGGTCTGGTGAGGGGGGATGGCTGGGGGTTGTTTGCCTCGCTGCTGTGTCCTTCAGTCTAATCTGTACAGTCATGTTTGGGTTTGCCGTCCCAACAGCATGACGTAAAGTGCACCAAGTAATCTGCATCCAGCTCGATTCGGATGCACGCCATCAGGTCTGAAACGCTCCTTACAATTCCAAAATATATAAGTTATCAATGAACTTAATCCCATGGGCGATGCATGCATTTGACAACCATGTGTTTAGGCCAAGAAGTCTGCTGAAAAGTTCAATTCCATTACCCACAGTCGGAATGGGGCCAGAAATGGAGACACGGTGTGCTCCATAGTGACACAGTCTCTCCAACAGCAGAGAAAAGTCTTTCTTCAGGATGTCAGAGCCAGTCTTCCTTCTCAAAATATAAAAAGACCCTGTGTGGACAATGATCCTCGTGCCATCTGGATGAGTAGACAGAATGGTCGGCAAAATATCCATTACTTCCCTGACTGATGTATCAGAAAAAGTTATATTTTCCGTCTTTGCCATCCTGACATGCTGTGTTATAGAGTCCCCGATTAGAATGGTGTCTATTCCTTTTTGTGTGGAGGTGTCGATCGCTTCTGTAGTCCTCACCTTGGTTGTGGGATTTGGGCTTCTCCTGATGATCTGGTTAGCCCTTGGTTGAGGTTTGGGGCCATTTTTCTTGTTTGTCTTCATGTTTGGGTTACATTCATCATCACACACTCTATTTTGAGTCAACGGATCGTATCTATTATGTAATAGAACTTCAGGTGGCGGAGTGAGTGCTGGAGGTTTAGGTTTCGTGCTGGATTTACCTCTGCGACGGACAACACGAGACCAGATCCTGGCTGGGGTTGATGATTTGGGTTTGGCACCAATACTGTTCCAGTGGGAGATATCAGTCGGACCGTCCGGTTTGGGAGCTTCACCAGATATTTCAGTGTCATTTGGACACATCCAGGGAAGTGTGTCAGCCAGGTCTGGAGTGTGAGATTCCACATCAGCTTGTATATTCTGATTCTGCAAATTTCAACCAAAGATGAACAATACATCTTAGATATTCAAATCCAGATTATTCATTTAATTATTTATCTATCTATCTCTATCTATTCATTCATTTATTAATTTATTATTTCAAGTTTCAGAACACATAGGGTAAAATGGCTCAAACGTCAAATTTTTGGATATCCTACACACCATGTACTTTTGCCTTACAGAAAATGGCTTCTTAAGCTGTGAGATTCTTGCATGCAAAGCTTTTTATACTTCTATCCACATAATTCCATTCATATTAAGTTCAGGGACATGACGAGCATGGCAAAACAATAGCCCATTGTGGATTTTGAGTTTTGTTTTTAGAATCCTTATTCTGGTGTGAAAATCGTCCTTTTATAATCTTCAGATTTTGTTTTTTCTTACAGATGGCTTGATGTTTGCCTCTGGTATTTGCATATATTTAAATAAATCCATTCGTCACTGTACCAGTGAAAAGTTTCCTGTTCGACAGGCGACAATACAAGCCCAAAGCATGATAGATCAACACTTCCTTAACCTGAGAGGTACTCTTTTCATGAAATTCTGTAACCTTTTATTTCAAACATTCCCTCTGCTTATTGAAGACAACTTGTTCTGATTGAGTCCACTGTCACGCCAGAGTCTTTTGAATCTTCCTAAAGATATTTTGAATTAATCAATGTTTTTTTAGCAATACTATACATTGTTAACTCTGAAATTTGGTCTTCTCGGCTTCAACTAGATCTCCACTGTGACAAATAGAGGTTTCTTTGGACTTTAACCACAAAGGGCAGTTTTATTAGATGAGGCAAATTTTTCAATTCATTTTTAAAATATATGCATTCATTAGCTTACCAGTTGACAATGAGAGGGATAAAAAGTTTTTTTCATTGGTCCTTTTGCCAGTTGATTACTGCTGGCTCCTTTTTACCTTAACTGAAAAATCAAGAAGAAAAACAAATTTTTGTTTTTTAGTAAAAATAAGCACATTTTGAGCTTACTACAAATAATGTTGGGGCCGGGCACAATAACACACCTAAACATGTACAGTTTACATTATCTCATTAGCTCATTTTTTACCACAAATACGGTAATACACACACGTAACACGTTAAAAATGATTTTGTTATTTCCAAAATGGAAATCTTTTGGCAGCTATAAAGACTCAAAACAGCTATTGGGCGTTACTCTCGTCAGTGTAAGATAGTCATTATTGGTGTGGGTAGTGTAATGACCTACTGCAACGTTTTTTGTTGCTGCAGAGCTAAAAAAAAATCCTCTGAATGAACACACTTTGGTGTGTTATTGCTGTTATGTAGTGTATGAGCAGTGTTTTCAGTGTTTTATGTTTGCATAATCAGCTTCAAAGGCTGAAGAGCGGTCCCCAGCACACAGCCAGCCCTCTTTCTGAGTTTGTTTAGTTTCTTCCAGTTTCTTCCTAAAAAATTAAAAGAAAACTGTAGGCTAAAATTAAGACAACACAGTTCAAAAAGTGAAAAGAAATCTGTACATGGGGCAAATATAGCCAGTAAAGAACACAATCAAGGTTTAGCCATGATCCAGGTGTAAGGCACACTCATGCCCCAAAGTCTATCTCACTCTTCCCCTTCAGTGAGTAGTAGTTAGACTGCTGGATGACCCTTGGGACAAAGGACCTCCTCAGCCTTTCTGCTGAGCATGTCAGGGACAGTCTGACATTGAACATGCTCCTCTATTTGGGAAATTTGCTGTGCATGGAGTGCTGGTCATTGTCCATTATTGATAGCAGCCTGTTCAGGGTCTGCTTTTCTGCAACCAATGTCAGTGTCTCCAGATCAATGCAAACAGGTAGAGAGTAGAGAGGTGTTAGAGTTCAGTGTATGCTCCTGCAGCTATGTCTGGCATTCTTGATATTCCTTTTGTGTCCTCATGAGTGCTTCAGTCTCACATTCTCAATGAGGATTTTGAAGGAAAACTTGGTTTAAACTTCCTCCTCCTCTTTCTCCATCTCACTTTTGCCTGACATTCTTGATGTTTATTTCTCAACTTAGTGGGGATTAGGAGCCTTTCTCTGGGCATTAGTTGGCTTTTGTAAAGCTCAATCAGCTCTCCCATTTGTGAACAGCTCTTCCATTTGCATGGCAATTCATCACAACAAATGTTAAGAGTGTCAGAAGTACAAGGAGAAATCACTCAGGCACAGAAAAATATCTCAAAAATCCATATTTTGTGGAAAAACAAAAGGCTTAATGGAAAATCTCAACAAATATGAAATAAACACAATATGATCAGATCTGCTGCAACTTGTGGTCAATATGGTGCGGCACATTTTAGGATTAGTCTAATCTAAATACATAAATAACCTCTATGGAGCGAAAAATGGACTAGTCACATAGATTTAACCTTTTGACTCGTGTACACAGACAGACATTTTGACCGTTGCATCGCATCTAGTAAACCAAAGTCCATATTTGGAGGACAGAGGGGATACAGGATGGCGCTACACAACATACTGACAACATACTTGCTGTTGCTTTCGAGTAACTTCTCAGTTAAATGTTGCTTTTGCATTCAGTCTGTTTTTTTTTTATTGTGCATTCACTCACTAATACATGACTGTTTTATGCAGCACAAACTACTTGGTTAACATGCTGTACACATGAACCACACATCTTATTCTTAGAAATTAACTTGAAAGCTGGGCTGGGTAATATGAAAAGGAAAAGTTTTCTGATACATGACTGTATCACAATTTTCCATTTGAGTGAGGTGTAAGAACTGAGGAGACAGTGTGCAGAAAACACTTTGTCATCTTTATAAATAAAGGCATTTCCTGCTTTGTGGCTTGCAATTCTAAAACTTTCAGAGTGCCAGACAGCTGCTAACAGGACCCCACGGCTGCTGATTGTTGGGACAAGCTTTGAAGTTGCATCATTTTTGCATTGATCTAAGACATCTGAGGGCTCAAATCTTTTGGGGTGCCAACATTTTTGTATGGTTCCTCTTTCCTTTGTTGACTCTAAAATTATGCAAAACTAAATGAATCTTCTAATACTGCTTAAAGTTTTTAACAAAAAAATCGATGTCCTTTGGGAATTGTATATCTACCCATACCATATTTGATAGGAATATCTGACAAAAAAAAAGTAAAATAAAGAAAATAATAGAAAAATACTTTATTCAAGGAAAAGTATAACAAATTTGACCTAATTTTCTGGATCACCGTTCAAAGCTCCGTTGGTAAATTGTGTTGGTATGACTCTGGATTTCAGTGATAAACCAAATGGAGTCACCTGTACATGTCTGCCACAAAAAGCTGTGCAAGACTTTTGGAGTGACTTTAGAAAGTAATAAGAAAATTCCTTTTTCTGATCACATTTCTAATCTTCTAATCTTCTAATGGTGTTAATGTAGCTGTCCTACCTCACTTCTTTTTCTTTTTTTTAGTTCTGACAGTTCCTTTAAACTTTTAACACGTCTTTTGTCCAAATTGTGAAACCATCTAAAGAAGCTTTGTGCAGTAGCAAACTGCTGTATCTTATAATTTGCTGCAAAAGTTCCACAACGGCAGACAGACAAAGGCTAACTGATTAAAACACGCAGCAGAAGTTCCACCTCCTCGTGAACGTAATTTTGTGTTTGTAGAGAAGGTGAGGCAAAGAAAAACAAAACAATTGACAGAAAATTAAACGAGTCAATTATGTTCATTGTTTTACTTTCATTTTGAATGCAATTGCTTAAAAAGTGGCTTTACTCATATTGTCTCCAACAACAATATGCAACATCATTTTTGACTTCTCTGTGTTATGTGCATGGGTACTTTTGTTCTTCATGTCATTTAAAATGACTGCTACACTATGCTGTCAAACATATGCACAAAAACGCTTTATAAAAGTGATTTTCACTTTACCTCTCGGCAGTCATTTAGCATAAACACGTCCAAATTACACGAATCCAGTCAAGCACAAAAGGCTTTTCAAACTGTTTTTGCTTCTTTTGTATAGATGGGTGGCAGATCTGTGTTAGCGGAAAATTATTTTTCCATTATTGCAATTGACTGCAAAAACATGTGTTTGTGGAAAAACGTGTGTGTGACAGAAAATAACTCAGAAACACAGTAGAAAGTCAATAATCCAAGACACTCAACAGTATAGATGAGCAATTCAGGTCAGATAGGAGAATATAATGGCATCGTTGGGCTTTCTTGTTCAAGTATTCTAAAAACATACAAAACAAATAGAATAAAATAAAACTATATATATATATATATATATATGTATATAGTTTTATTTTATATATTCATACATATAGCTATATCTACTGCACGTTTCCTACTGTACTTCGATCAGTGGACACAGCAAATGGGTGTTGTACATGTGATCTATCTTCCATATCTGCTCATGGTTGCAGGCACCACTGTAGTATCTCAAATCTGGCTGTTTTTTTGTTTTTTCTTCTGCACAGTTCAGTAATTAGTCTGATCCAATATTTATATTTATATTTTGTGACACAGCAATTAAGCTTTTGCCCAGAATCAGTAAAACAGTCTCAAGCATTTTTCTCTGAATTGAAATAAGTGCTGGGAAACTGGTGCTGTTTTTTTTTTTTTTTTTCAAGCTCTAATCAGAAGAAGGTCTATCTCTCCAGTTACTGTGATCTTTTTCTCAATATGACATGCCAGCGGAGTGATGCTTTTAAACTTCAACTAGGCCCTGGCGTCCTTCTTTCGCAGTGACAAGGAACAGAGCACTTAGCCCAGTGACGTGCAGCCAGCCACAGGCTGACCCTGGAGCAGCCCCAGACAGCACCTCCAGGGGACAGCGCTTGAAAGAGAGGCAGACCTTCTCTAACCTAACACCCACTGACGCTCTCACAGGCTTTAGCCTCACAAGACTGTTTCAAGAACGTGTGTCTTTGCTAAAAGCCAGACCCAAACCGGAGGTCAGTTTGAATAGGAACATGGGTATTTAAAAAGAAATTTTAAAAAAAAAGGTCTCTGTTCTGCCTCCCAGGCAGTTGGAAGTTTGTGTGTTTTGGCGCCCCCCTGTTTGGTAGTGTGGTCAAATGTGATATTGCACCAGGAAGTAAAAAATTAGCACATGTTCCTGTCACTCTATGGAGAGGTCAGCAGATGATGGAGCTGTTTTCTAATCTGTCGCCATCTGTTTGGTTTGAGCCATAGAAAGCATTGTCTGTAAGTAAAATTTATTATTTACACAGATATATTTTTAGTTTGAAGTATATTGATGGAAATTTTTATGTTGCTAGATTACTATCTAGATATTGGTTTGGTAACATTGCTCAGCATTGGATATGCTCATTGTTCATACAACCAGGATATTTAAGATACCTGTACTTTATTTTCTAATATAATTAATGGAATTTTGGTTTAATATTCATGCTTTAGTATTTGTATAAGAAATTTATTTGAGCATATTTCTGTTATTATTTCAGTTTTACACCTTGTCTGACACAAGAGTCGTCATTAAAACCTGGAGCTTGAGACGCTACATCCTGACTCTCGCGTCAATCATTCAGGGAGTTTGGCTGGCTGTCTAATTTTGGTTATGCACACCATCAGGAGGACAGTACAGTAAAAAGACAAGTGAACAGTTGGTTCAACAGCAACTTCAGTGACAGATCAAAACAGAAGAAAAAGCTCATCATGGCAACACGTAAGGAGAACGACAACATTTCTCATGTCAGCAGCAGAGCCAGCACGCACACATCCGCCTCTACAGCTAGTGCAGCAGCCAAGGCCCGCGCAAAGGCAGAAGCAGAACGCGTACGCGCATCATTCGCAGAGAAGGAAGCTAAATTAAAAGTTGAGCAGGCCGAGAGAGAAGCAAGGGCGGTCCTTGAGAAAGCAAAACTTGATGCTGAACTGCAGATTTTGGCACGCCAGCGAGAAGCAGCAGCTGCCAGCAGGCAGGCAGATGTCTTGGAGGCCGCTGAAGAACGGGTTAGAGCTCCAGACAACGCGCACGGCAGTGTGAGGTCTTTAAAGACGGAGATCGAGGATCGCACGAGTGCATATGTAAGAGAGCAGAATGAGATACATGTATCCTCACTCCATGATGACCTCGGATCTCCACCCAGTCGGGCTAACGAAACCTTAGTCTCATGGGGAACTCCAACTGGTTCTCCCGCAATTGGCCCCTCTCCCCAAAAGGCTGCCATCTCACACGAAGTGCCCATCCAACGTCCTGACTCTATGCCACCTTTTCCTGCTAAAAGGACCGATCGAAATGAAGATGAGTCACACTCTAAACCACAGCACCACAATGTAGCCCCTTCAGCTCAACTCTACCCCTCTCATCACCTTACTGGCCACAATATAACTCCTTCAGCACAACAGTACACCTTTCATCATCAGACTTACCACAAGATGAACCCTTCGGCTCAATCCTACATCCCTCATCAGCATACTGACCCTGCTCATCAACTCAAGACACCGGTGATGACGGACTTCGTAAAGTACTTAGCACGTCGTGAGCTAGTGACTACCGGTCTCATCCAGTTCGACGATCGCCCTGAGAGTTTTAGGGCATGGCAGTCTTCCTTTCACAACGCCATTAGAGGTCTTGGCCTTTCAGCCAGCGAAGAATTGGACCTCTTGACTAAGTGGCTGGGCAAAGAGTCATCCTGCCATGTCCGTATAATTCGTCAGGTGCATGTCAACAATCCTGATGCAGCACTGAGGAACACATGGAGTAGGCTGATTAAGTTATATGCAGCACCTGAGGTACTTGAAAAAGCTCTTTTCAAGAAACTGGATACATTCCCCAAGATCGCCAGTAAGGACCATGTCAAACTAAGGGAGCTCGGAGACCTCCTTATGGAGTTTCTATCTGCAAAAGAGGATGGATACCTACCTGGGTTGGCCTTCCTGGATACCTCTCGGGGGATCAGCCCTATAGTAGAGAAACTTCCCTACGGTTTACAGGAGAAATGGATAACGCGAGGCTCTAAGTTCAAAGACGAACACGACGGGTTCTTTCCCCCATTCTCCTTCTTCGCAGAATTCGTATACTATGAAGCAGAAACCAGGAACGACCCAAGCTTTGCTATCCCCAACGGTAGCAATCCTCCTGTGAAAGATAAGGCGGGCTATAGGACCGGAAAAATACCAGTAACAGTCCACAAAACGGAGGTTGCTGCAGAGACTGAGTCTAACATCTTCTCAAAGCAGGCGGAGAACCCTGGCAAGAACTGTCCAATCCATCATAAGCCACACCCATTGAAGAAATGCCGTGGATTCAGAGCTAAGACATTCGAAGAAAGGAAGTTGTTCCTTCGCGAAAATGGGATATGCTATAGGTGTTGTGCATCAATCTCCCATTTGGCCAAAGACTGTAAAGTCACCCTCAAATGCAGCGAGTGCGAAAGCGACCGCCATATCGCCGCCATGCACCCTGGTCCGGCACCTCAGACACCCAAAGTTCCAGCTCTTACTTCTATGCCAGAGGAAAAGGAGGAAGGAGAAGAACTTGCGTCTGTGCCTACAGTCACGTCACGCTGCACTGAGATTTGCGGCGAAGGGCAGCCAGCAATGTCCTGTTCAAAAATATGCTTGGTACGTGTATTTCCCGAGGGGCAGCGCGACAAGGCAATCAATATGTATGCGATACATGATGACCAGAGCAACCGCTCATTGGTAAGGCCTGAATTCTTTGACCTATTCAACGTCAAGAGCAACTCCTCTCGCTATTCATTAAAAACATGCGCTGGCATAATGGAAATGTCAGGCCGCAAGGCAGAAGGCTTCGAGATAGAGCCCGTGAATGGAGGAGTTACCCTTGCTTTGCCACCACTGATAGAATGCGACCAAGTACCTACCAATAGGTCAGAAATTCCGACGCCAAAGGTAGCTCTGTTCCATCCGCACCTGAGGTCTGTGGCAAAGCACATCCCTGAGCTTGATCCGAACGCGCAAATCCTTCTCTTGCTAGGGAGAGATATCATAAGAGCACATAAGGTGCGCCAGCAGGTCAACGGCCCACATGATTCCCCCTTCGCTCAGAAATTGGACTTGGGCTGGACGGTGGTTGGGGAAGTGTGCCTTGGACACGCCCACAAGCCTAGGGTGAGCGCTTTCAAGACCCACGTTTTGGAGAAGGGACGCCCTTCCTTCTTGTCACCCTGCAACAACTTCATCGACCTGAAAGAGAAAGTGTGTCATGGCGGGGAGCAACCAAGCGGTCTCACCAACATCCGCAAGTCCAGTCCGGAAAGAGTTACAGAGCATCGCTTAGGTCAGAATCTGTTCCAAACCACAGAAAACGACAATAAGGTTGCTCAATCCATTGAAGACGTAGCCTTTCTAAAGATTATGGACTCAGAGGTGTACAGGGACGACAAGAACAACTGGGTTTCCCCATTACCTTTCAAGGTCCCACGAAGACGACTCCCAAATAATCGGAAGCAGGCACTCCATCGCCTTTCCTCACTTTGTCGGACCCTGAACAAGAAACCTGTGATGAAACAACAGTTCTTTGACTTCATGGGAAAGGTGTTTGAGGATGATCATGCCGAACTAGCGCCTCCCCTGATGCAAGACGAGGAATGCTGGTACCTCCCGACATTTGGGGTTTATCACCCTCGAAAGCCTGATCAAATTCGAGTGGTTTTTGACTCCAGCGCACAGGAAGGTGGCCTCTCCCTCAATAATGTGCTGTTGACAGGTCCAGACCTTAATAATAGCCTGCTGGGAGTCCTAATCCGTTTCCGAAAGGAGCAAGTGGCAATCATGGCGGACATCCAGAAAATGTTCCACTGTTTCCTAGTCAGAGAGGACCACCGGAACTTCTTGAGGTTCTTGTGGTTCAGGGATAACGACCCAACAAAAGACATCATTGAGTACCGGATGAAGGTGCATGTTTTTGGCAATAGCCCTTCGCCTTCCATCGCCATCTATGGGCTGAGGCTTGCCGCCAAAGAGGGTGAAAGTGAACATGGCGCAGACACACAAAGGTTCATAGAGAGACACTTCTATGTGGACGACGGGCTCATGTCCTTGCCCAGCGACACTGAGGCTATCAGCCTTCTCAAGAGGACGCAAGCATCTCTCGCCGAGTCAAACCTTCGACTCCACAAGATCGTCTCTAACAGCCCAGCTGTGATGAAGGCTTTCCCACCAGAGGATCACGCTGTAGGCATACAGGATCTAGACCTGAGTGAGGAGAGCACTGTTTTACAGCGCAGTCTTGGGTTGTGCTGGGAGATAACTAGCGATGCATTTACCTTCCAAGTGTCCGTGGGTGACAAGCCGTTCACCCGGCGTGGTGTCCTCTCCACTATCAACAGTGTCTTCGATCCTCTCGGTCTAGCCTCTCCTGTCACGGTGCAAGGAAGAGCTCTACTACGGGAACTTACCTGTGACACTTCTGATTGGGATGCTCCACTCCCACAGGAGAAGCGAAGTGAATGGGTAACCTGGCGAGACTCACTCCTAGAGCTGAAGCAGCTGCACATTCCGCGTACCTACACACCAGATTCCCTTACTAAGGCACGACGACTGGAACTCTGTGTGTTTTCTGACGCCTCCACCAAGGCTATTGGTGCAGTTGCTTACCTTAGAGCCATTGATGAAGATGGGAACAGCAACGTTGGCTTCGTCCTAGGGAAAGCCAAGTTAGCTCCTCAGTGTAAGCCTACCATCCCTCGGCTCGAACTTTGCGGCGCTGTGCTAGCAGTGGAAATGGCAGAGCTCATCCTTGATGAGATAGATCTCAAGATGGATGCAGTCAAGTTTTACTGCGACAGCAAAGTGGTCTTAGGGTACATACATAATGAGGTGAAGCGCTTCTACGTGTATGTACACAACAGAGTGCAGCGGATACGTCAGTCGACCAAGCCAGAGCAGTGGCTCTATGTACCAACAGAGCACAATCCGGCTGATCACGCATCCAGGGCTGTCTCTGCATCAAACCTTGGGAAAACTACCTGGTTCAGCGGACCAGCCTTCCTTCAAAGATCGTATGATGACCTGCAAGAGGAATCCGAGTCCTTTGAACTCATCAGTTCTGAACTTGATGTCGAAGTGCGACCTGAGGTGTCAAGCTTCCATACACAGGTCCAAGTACAATCCCTCACAACAGATCGATTCAAGCGCTTTTCTACTTGGGACTCACTAGTGAGAGCTGTCGCCTTGCTCATCCACATAGTCCGGTGTCACAAGTCTAAGGACTATTCTAAGGGATGTAAAGGCTGGCATTGGTGCAAACAACCTCGCACACCTGACGAGCGTTCACAAGCCATGAATGTCATCATACATGCAGTCCAGAGAGAAGCTTTCTCAGTGGAGTTTTCTGCTCTGACCAACGGTGGGGCTCTACCCAGCAACAGCCCACTCTTTAGGCTCAGTCCAGTGGTGGAAGAAGGCCTCATGAGAATTGGAGGCAGGCTCTCACAAGCGCCATTGGAACACGCTGAGAAGAATCCCCTTGTTCTACCTAAACGTGACCATGTTTCTGCCCTGTTAGTGTCCTACCACCACAAGCAGGTGAAACATCAGGGGCGCCACTTCACTGAAGGTGCCGTAAGGTCTTCAGGCCTGTGGATCATCGGATGCAAAAGGCTCGTCAGCTCCATCATACATGGGTGTATCACCTGTCGCAAGCTACGAGGCAAGATGGAAGAGCAAACCATGGCGGATCTGCCACCTGAACGCCTCACCACATCTCCACCCTTCAGTTATGTGGGGCTAGATGTTTTTGGGCCGTGGAAGGTCACTGCGAGGCGCACTAGAGGGGGGCATGCTGAAAGTAAACGATGGGCGATATTGTTTACCTGCATGAGCACTAGAGCAGTGCATATCGAGGTAGTTGAGTCCATGGACACCTCTAGTTGCATCAACGCCCTGAGGCGATTCTTTGCAATCCGTGGACCTGCAAGGCAACTAAGGTCCGATTGCGGGACGAATTTCATTGCTGCTAGCAAGGAGCTTGGACTGACGAAACAGCGACAAGGGCCCAGTATCCAGAGATACCTGAGTGACCAAGGTTGCTCTTGGGAGTTCAATTCCCCCTACTCGTCGCACATGGGAGGCTCTTGGGAGCGGATGATCGGAGTAGCTCGACGGATCTTCAGCTCCATATTGCTACAGGAGCACGTCCATCTCTCCCATGAGGTCCTATGCACTTTCATGTGTGAAGTTTCTGCGATCATTAATGCCAGACCCCTTACTCCAGTGTCCACGGATCCAGACTCTCCTTTCCTGTTGACTCCTGCGATGCTACTCACACAAAAGGGTGCTGTGCTTCCTCCACCTGGAGACTTCTCAGATAAGGACCTCCACCAGAGCCAATGGAGACAGGTGCAAGCTCTCGCGAGCATGTTCTGGACCCGATGGAGACGGGAGTACCTCCCTACGCTACAGAGCCGTCGCAAGTGGGTTGGGAAACACCGCAACCTGCAACAAGGCGATGTAGTGCTGTTAAAAGATAGCCAAGCTGCAAGAAACGACTGGCCCCTGGCACTGGTGACAGCGACCTACCCAAGCCAGGATGGAAAGGTGCGGAAAGTCGAAGTGAAAACTGCAGCACAAGGTATGCCAAAGACATTCCTGAGACCTGTCTCAGCCATCATTCTTCTTCTTCCCGAAGAGGACCAAGTTAATGTGAAGATAGTTTAAATATTAAGTGGCATCACAGACGCCAGGCGGGGAGTGTTCTGCCTCCCAGGCAGTTGGAAGTTTGTGTGTTTTGGCGCCCCCCTGTTTGGTAGTGTGGTCAAATGTGATATTGCACCAGGAAGTAAAAAATTAGCACATGTTCCTGTCACTCTATGGAGAGGTCAGCAGATGATGGAGCTGTTTTCTAATCTGTCGCCATCTGTTTGGTTTGAGCCATAGAAAGCATTGTCTGTAAGTAAAATTTATTATTTACACAGATATATTTTTAGTTTGAAGTATATTGATGGAAATTTTTATGTTGCTAGATTACTATCTAGATATTGGTTTGGTAACATTGCTCAGCATTGGATATGCTCATTGTTCATACAACCAGGATATTTAAGATACCTGTACTTTATTTTCTAATATAATTAATGGAATTTTGGTTTAATATTCATGCTTTAGTATTTGTATAAGAAATTTATTTGAGCATATTTCTGTTATTATTTCAGTTTTACACCTTGTCTGACACAAGAGTCGTCATTAAAACCTGGAGCTTGAGACGCTACATCCTGACTCTCGCGTCAATCATTCAGGGAGTTTGGCTGGCTGTCTAATTTTGGTTATGCACACCATCAGGAGGACAGTACAGTCTCAGTGGAGTGAAAAAAAATGCTATTGAACAGTGGCTAAACTCTCAATGATTGAGATATGTAAGCAAACGAATTTTGGCTTTATAAGATTTACACTTTAGAATTTTCAGGCTTTTTAAAAGTTTGCAATTCGTTGTGAGATCAAACTGAAGGCTGTCATGATTCATTTCTTTTAAACCACACAAAACTGTATGCTCTCTGTGAGAGCCCCTTTTACTTGTTAAATACTTGATTTTACCTTTAGCATTGAAAACATTTAAAGAATAAAAAACTTTACGAGCACTCGAAATCACTCTGTAAATTCTCAAGGGAAATTTGATTACCATAAACTGAAGCTTCTCAGATGTCTCTCATCATTTTTTGTGATGTGGTTCATGTCAAACAAGACATAAACAGTGATCAAATATCATTGATCAAGATTCCTGATGGTGAAATTTGGAGATGCTGGTGTTGTTAACAAAGGGGGAGAAGATACTAAAGGAATACCATTGAAGGTATGTACATATACTGTTATTAGGGTAGTTTAAGTCCATCCATCCATCCATCCATTTTCTATACCGCTGAATCCGTCGGTCGGGTCGCGGGGGGGCTGGAGCCTATCCCATCAGGGATAGGGAGCACCGGGCAAGAGGTGGGTACACCCTGGACAGGTCACCAGTCCATCACAGGGCCACACAGAGACAAACAACCACACACTCAAACATTTTTTTAGAGACACCAATTAACCTAACTTGCGTTTCTTTGGACAGTGGGAGGAAGCCGGAGTACCCGGAGAGAACCCACACATACTTGGGGAGAACATGCAAACTCCACGCAAGAGTTGAACCCTTGAACCTTCTTGCTGTGAGGTTACGGTGCTAACCACCACACCACTGTGCAGCCCCTATAGTTTAAAGTCACTAAAGGTAATTCAAGAAGCTTGTCCTGTATGTGATTCAATACATACAATCAAGTGAGCCTGTTCAACACATGAACATCATGCAGAGAAAGAAACTTGTCATGAAATCGGTTAAATGCCGCCATGAGCCTCAAATTGTCGGCACTTAAATTTCTATGAAACGTCTCGTCATTCCGACACTTTTTTCCTTCTATTGTCTGAACAAATTCCGACAATTCTTTTAATAGCCTATGAAAGCCTATTTTTTTAGAGGAACTCCACAACCTCGCAAACCAACTATAATAAATTATTATCAAAATCCCCTGAAATTTCAAATATCAAAACAGGTATTAATATAAATCAGGCGAGTCTGAAACATGTTAGATAAGCAGAAATACAGTGTCAATGACCTGTCACAGCAGCCAGCTGGAGCGGAGCTCTCCACAGTGCCCGTGCATCTTTTGCACGCTGGCATCATTATGCAACATTAATAATTGCAATTACATTAAATCACATCAAATCAACTTTATTTGTATAGCACATTTCATGTACAAAACAATCCAAAGTGCTTTACATAAAATAAAAGCATTGCAGCAGGGATTGTAAGAAGCATTTAACATACATAAAAGAATATAAAGAGAAATAAATAAAATAATTAAAATGAATTTAAAAACAAGCAACAGTCCAGATAAATTAAAACATACCGTCAATGACAGCTCACCTGTGTCGGACGTCCCGGTGCTGCAAATAAAACCAATTTCATATATTGGGCTACCCAAAAGGTTTTATTTTTTTATTAGTTTTAAATCAATAAGTGAACAGTGTTTGTCTATGTTTGTCTCTCTTTTTGTGTAATAAACTATTTGAATATAATTAATTTGCTTTTGTAGTGCGTTGACATTGTCAGGATCTGACGGTATCTGAAACACCTACATGACAGCTGTTACACGCACACACCAGATTTATAGTGAAATAGTAACAACACAGCCCTTATGGATGGATCCTGAGTGCCATCATCTTTTATTTTTATTTATAAAATCCGAAATAAGCCCTCATCCACCTGATCCTCCCCTCTGACTGTAGATTTGACCCTTAAATTATCATTCAGTATCAGTTTAATATCTTTCAAACATCACAAGCTTTGAAGAATAACAGGCAGAGAGAGAGGGGGAGAGGCTTTAATTAGGCTTTTAAAGACTGTATCACATCTGTACACATCTTAAAACATGTAAAATGCATGAACAGAAAGAAGGGACTGTTATTTGTTGAGTAACGCATATTTCCTAATATGGAAAGCCTTGTCGAAATGTTGGGACATTTGCATGTCGGAATGGTGGGATGTTGGAATGGGTGTTGCCGCCCCATGAAATCAAGGCCTTAACTGGCTTTATATGCTTGTTTCCAACGAAGATGCTTTTACTGAAGTAAAGCTAGTGTTGTTTCAAGAAATCTTACACCAGTAAAATTAAAACTTGTTATAGACTAATTAAAATGAAGAGCACAAAAACTGTCAGGGGTGAGATGTGTAGCAGTGGAGGGCCCATCGCAGGCTCCCAGACAGGAAGATAGGGGAAAACAAACTTTTTACTTCACCAAAACAAAAGTGCTGCAATGTCTGGGAATCCAGAAACAAAACGAAGAGCAGAGTAAGGCAGAGTCTGAACTTGCCTTGGATTGGAAAAATAGCAAAACACAAGGACAAACAACAATGAACCGAAAGATCTGCCAGACACAAAATCCAAATAACAGAGGAAACAAAGTATTAAAATAAGCAGGAACGAACACAAAGTAGCTACGACAATCTAGCAAAGAACAGCAATCTGCGGCTATGCATACAGAATTCTTGACGACTTAAATAAAACCAAGTTTGGATAGCAGAAACAGAACAGTGGGGTCATCAACTGGACAAAACAGGCTTAGAGCAAGCAGACAGCAGGGGAAACTGACAGAAATGTACAAGGAAAAGCTTCTTCCAAAATTAAAACAGGCAAAAAAAAGCAAATGAAGAGAGTGAACGGTATTATGTGTGCCTTCTAACACACGCTCAAGTTTAAGCCTTTCATTTGCTCAGATCAATGGAACCACAAGGACAAAGCACTCAAAACACAGCTGCGCTGTAATGGCCCTCAGACTGCTACTCACGTATGACAAGCCAATGTTGTGCTGTGTAGACGTGGTATTATATCGTCAGTCTTAAGTATAGGCAGAGGTGGGTAGAGTAGCCAAAACTTTTACTCAAGAAAAAGTTCTGTTACTTCAGAATAATATGACTCAAGTAAAAGTAATAAGTATTCATCCAAATAATTACTTGAGTAAGAGTAAAAAAGTGCTTGGTGAAAAAACTACTCAAGTACTGAGTAACTGTTGAGTAACGTCTGATTTATTTGTTAACACAAGCATTCAATCAGACAGACAAAGATACAAAATAATCATCTTTAGGCAAATTAGAGTTCATCCAATTGATCAAATAAATTAAAATGAATTAATTAATTACAAAATAGCTCAAATTAAAATAATCCAGGTAAATGCAAGTACTTCAATAAAAAATTAGAGACTTAGGAAATGTTTAAAACATATGTAACCCATATGTAACCTAAAAAACAAACATTCGCCTATCCACGGGGGAAAAAAAAAAAAGAATTTAGGAAACTTACCGCTACATGTTTCCTCAAGTTAGATGTTGAGTTTTTGAATGCTGAAATTTCTTGTTTGTTTTGGTTGACACAGAGGACACATAATGTAGCTGCTGTTTCGCACTTTTTGTAAGGTAAACATGCTTTCAGTATGAGGCCTCGTCTGTGTCTTTATTTCCGACCGTTGATTCTGACATTTTTCCTCTATTTCTCTTTTTTTTTGCTACGAGTGTAAATTGTAAAGCTAACCCTTGAGCGGAAATCTCTCTGTCTGTCAAAATAAAACATTAAAATGAGGCGTATGCAGGGGCATAAAAATAATTACCCGTAGAATACCAAAGAGGTAAGAAGAAAAGTAACGAGCTCATTGTAGCCTAATGTAGCGGAGTAAGAGTACAGTTTCTTCTGCACAAATCTACTCAAGTAAAAGTAAAAAGTATAGTGATTCAAAACTACTCCAAGAAGTATAATTTTTTCAAAAACTCAATTAAAAATACTCAAGTAAATGTAACTCATTACCACCTCTGAGTATAGCTAAATGAAATACCTTTTAAAATATGATTTGTGTACTGATAGGTACCAGAATACAAAACCAAGTATACATACACCCGAGAGCCCTCACACCTTTCAATAACCAGCCCTCCAAAGTACAGTATTGTGTATGAATGTGACTTCTAAGAGCAACTTTTTTGTATTAAAACCCACAAGAATGACTGTCTGGTCTCAAATTAAACTTGATCAAATAAAGTCAGCTATGTATTTACATGTTCTTAAAGTGATACTCCGGAGTAGATTCAACCTGGGGTCATTTGAACCGTGATATCCAGCCAAGTAGCCCACCCGCAGTTTTTTCGATATTGGCTGAACATCAGCTGAGTTACTGAGTTATCCCGAATAGCTTCGTACAAGGGTTAATGGATCCTGGTCCGTATCTCCAAAATTACCACACTAAAATCACAAGCCATGACACCAAACTTCTACAGGAGTACAAATATGGTCTGTACTCACCAAACGATGCATTTCGAAGTTTGAAAATAGTCCAGGAGTTAATTATTATCAACACAAGCCTGATAGCTTCTCTGCAGCTAAAGCTGCGTCAACGTCACTTCAGAGAGCTGGGAGCTTCAAAATAAGATGAAGGTTGATCTACTACTGTAGACAACAAAGCAAGGCTGCTCAGTTTCTCCATTGATAAAATAACTTCACAACTCTACAACATAAAAATTCATAAAAAAACATGTAGAATATAGCATATACTTTGTTGTCTACAGTAGTAGATCAACCCTCCTCTTACTTTGAAGCTCCCAGCTCTCTGAAGTGACGTCGACGCAGCTTTAGCTGCAGAGAAGCTATCAGACTTGTGTTGATAATAATAAACTCCTGGACTATTTTCAAACTTCCAAATGCATCGTTTGGTGAGTACAGACCATATTTGTACTACTGTAGAAGTTTGGTGTCATGGCATGTGATTTTAGTGTGGTAATTTTGGAGATACGGACCAGGATCCATTAACCCTTGTACGAAGCTATTCGGGATAACTCAGTAACTCAGCTGATGTTCAGCCAATATCGAAAAAACTGCGGGTGGGCTACTTGGCTGGATATCACGGTTCAAATGACCCCAGGTTGAATCTACTCCGGAGTATCACTTTAAATCCTTAATCACAGTTTGATTTTGAGCATACCGTACTAGAATAGATGAATGCAGAGATGTGCATCTATCTGCTCAGATGGCATTGGTGCCTTACGCACTGTCAACCTAACTTGTGAACTAGTTGTTGTGTAAGTGTGAATGTGCACCACACTGACTAAGCTTACCTCTACTGCACAGCAGTGATAACTGTAAAATGTGTCCTATCTAAATTTCATATATTTACATTGCACCGGAAATTAACAGAAATTAATATCATTTTATAGAGATAGTAAAAGGTCACCCTTTCTTCTGTTATCTTGTCATCTTTGCTGTGGCAGTATCATAACAGGAAGTCGTTGAGATGATAATAAAAACGGGCTTGATGTCTAATCACCATGAATTTTAAAAAATGCTGGAAGATCTTCGTGACAGTCCTACGAAACTGTGGCTGCTAAGGAGGCATTTATGTATATTAACCCTGTAAAGTAGCCTCTTTAAATTCATGAGAATCTGCTCTTTTACTTCCCCTTTCCTATCCCCACTCAGCTCAACAAATAATTTCATCAAACTCTTCAACAGCACTTCAGATTCACTTTAGTACTTCAAGTGGAAAAGTTTCCCACCGTTTTGCCAATTTTATGTTTATGTGCAAGTTTTATAGATAATGCACCGTTGAAAAGAAAAAATGGAATGTAGATTCAGTCAATAATGGACGTTGCAAAATTTCCAAGAGCCCCATAAAATCACAGAAATTATAAAAGTACCTTATTTGGCTTTTATACATTTGGGAAGCTTTCCCCAGTGCTCTTGTTTGCCTGGAACTTCCAATCCATCCATCAGTTCTAGTGGGCGAACGAAACCCAAAGCAGTATTTCTGAGGATGACGAGTTGTCATGAAGGCCGTCTTTGTTTGTGGACAAGATATAATGAGATGTAACAGCAGCAACAAAACAAATACGCTGAGTGGCTTTTCTGGTGACTTTAACAATGAGCACCACCAGAGGCTGTACCTCTCACTGCTAATTACACTGGTGTGACATCTATGTGGGCAGCGGGGTCGCTTCTGCTTGGAGACCTGGGGTTCCGGTTATGTATTGCAGCGAAGTGATGTGTTAATGATACCAGCAAACAAACACTCGAGCAAAGGAGAACTTTGCACTAGGACTTGAGGTTGTATAGATGATTAATGGATGGCAGCCAAAAAAAATTCAAAACACAATAGGTGGATACTGTGTGGGAGAGATTGAGCGGTTTGCATTTTCAGCAGCTGTCTTCTTGAAGCAACATGTGAACCAAGAACACAGCACGGAACAAGTTGGAGGTTTTGTGGGTGTTTCTGTGCATAGATGTGTGTGTGAATTGTGAGACAGGTTCGGGTTGACCTTCAGGGAACAGGTGTCGATGTCAGCATTTACTCAGTCACAGCACATTGAGCAGCACAGTACAAACACACGAGGGAGGAGGGGAATCAGTGAGATTGGGAATGAAAAACCTTTTGTTCTGGCACTGATGTGCAAATTCTGATGAGGGAGGTGAACACAGAATTGAGTAAATTAAAAGTATGGTTCAATAGAAATAAATTGCCTTTAAATCTGAAGAAAACAAGAACGATACTTAGAAAAAAAGAACTAACACACAAATAGAAATTAAGTTGGATGGGGTTACCATTGAAAGAGTTAATGAACTTAAATTTCTTGGGGTGACGATAAACAAACTAATCTGCTCGAAATCACATATTAAGTAAGTGTCAAGAAGTATCGCAGTATTAAATAAAGCAAAGATGGTATTCGATCAGAAATTACTCCGTGCTCTCTATTGTTCACCAGTTCTTCCATATTTACATGACTGTGGTGTGGGGAAATAACTATGCAAGTACTATATAACCATTAATTATTCTGCAAAAGAAAGCTGTACGGATAATTCATGGGGCAGGATGTAGGGATCACACAAATCCATTACTCTTACAATCAAAACTATCAAAATTGAAAGCTCTTGTGGAATTACAGACAGCACAAGTAATATTTAAAGCAAAGAAAGATTTATTGCCAAGAAATATTAAAAAATGATTCCCTGAAAGGGAAGGGGGTTCAAATTTAAGGGTAACATTTAATTACAAGACTCTGACTGTGCGTACGGCAAGAAGAAGTTTCTGTGTGTCTGCGTGTGGAGTGAAACTGTGGAACAGTTTGAGTATGGAACTTAAGGAATGTCCAAACATAAACCAGTTTAAAAAGAGGTGCAGAGAGATGACTTTTACAAAGTACAAGAATGAAGATGTCTGACTATGAACAGGTATTTATTGTTATTAGAGCAATTATTGCAAAATAGCAGCACGATTTTTAAAACTACAAAGAAGCAAGAGAACATCACTCCGATTTTAGCCTCTGGCTTCCTATTTAATTCAGGATCAATTTTAAAGTTCTTTTATTTGTTTGTAAGTCCCTTTAATGGCCTCGCTCCAGCCTTTTTGTCTAACCTGCTGCCCCCCTACACTCCCCGTCTCGTTCCCTCAGGTCGGCTGACCAGATGCTGCTGATTCCAAAAATCACAAAGGAAAACGAGAGGTGATCAAGCTTTTTCCGTCTTTGCCCCAAAGCTGTGGAACGAGCTTCCTTTGCACATAAGGCGAGCTCCTTCAGTTGATGTTTTTAAATCTCGTTTGAAAAAACACTTTTATTCTTTGGCCTTTAACCCGGTGTGAGACGGACATTAATTTGACTGTTTATTCACTATGTGCTGTCTGTTTTTAGAAGATTTTAATTTCTCTCTGTTTTTAGTGTTTTTATGTTTTTTTTGGTCAACCAGGTGTGTTTGTTTTTAAAGTGCTATATAAATAAATATGGTATGGTATGGATATGTATTTGATTTATTTATTTTCTTGTATTACTAACTTCACCTCGTGCAGCAACAACAGTAAAATATTTTGAACACACTGCTACACCAGAAGGTGATTCTTAACTATTCTAAGCAGGGACATGTTTTCTAACTTTAATCCAGTCATCTAAACCAGAAGGATACATTCCTTCAGTTCTAAGTTTTTACATATCATAAACATAATTTTAAAAATCACCTGGTGTCCATTTCACAAAGTAGGTTCAACAAACTCTGAGTCTATTCCTGAACTCTAAGTTGATCTACTCTGAGATAGAAAACTCGAGTTTTCGGTTCCAGAAACGCTGATTTGAGTGAGGTTAATCAACTCTGAGTAGGTTCACCTTGAGTTTTGCGTGTGCACCACAACTTTAAAAAGCCAGCATCAATGGAGCCCCGATTCGATGAGTTACCATGGCAACGGGGAAGAGGGGCTACGTTTTTCACCAACCTCGAATTGGAAATCGTAATGCGCTCATACAGCGAGTTTCAACACGTTTTTAGAAAGAAGTGCAACACCGCTGCAGCTGCAAAAGTGTAAGTTTAAATGTAGTCCTTTGCAATCACAATAATATTACAGGGGAAAACTGCTTGAATGGTAGCCCATTCATTTATTTCATCTAGGTGCAATCCCGCGGGGGAGAAGCGCACTTGGCAGTTTAAGATGAAATATAAAAACATTGTTCAAACAGGTGAGACCTCGGCATGGAGGTACCTCATTTTGATCATGTTTTACTGTGTAGTAAATATTAAATATTAAGTATTAAATAAAAATATTAAATTTCACTGTGCAGTTATTTTACCCCCAACATAATGCTGTTTTCACACACATAAACTATGTCTTCTCATCTATATCATGTGCAGTTAAATAATTAAGCCTATTTAAACTAACACAGACTTCTACTGAGCCAACAGAAAGAAGGCAGATGCCCGTAAAACGGGTGGTGCCCAGCACCGCCACCTCTTACGGAAGGCCAGTGGCTGAGGGAATCCCCGGAGGGAGTCCACCCCCAAGACACGAGTGCCTTTATAAAATATAATAGGCCTATATATATATATATATATATATATATATATATATATATATTTTAAGCCTATTCATACAAATATTTATTTGTCTTTTATGTCTTTTTTTCTTTTGTCCCAACAAAATTCTGATGGTGCCGCTCAAAAAGATAATTGTCTGGAAATGCTAAAACATCTATGATAAACTGATAACCATCTCCCGAGCAAGTTTAATTCTCTGCGCAATAATTCTGCACCTTCATCCACGGGATCGTTGTCAAAAGGACATGCCATGTTCATGAAAAAAGTTGCCTCCTACTGTGCCTAAAGGACTTCTAGAAGTAGAAGAACTCGCTCTGCTGACTGAATGAATGAGGAAATCAAATGGCGTGTGTGGCTGAAAGAGGGCGGAGACAGAGAGAAACTCGAGCTTTCTTGAATAAAACCTGGTCCCGACCAGGTTAGGTTCATAGAGTCTGTTACTACGGTAACTGACCGAGAGGTTAAGTTACCTCTCTTTGTGAAACAGGCTAGAGTTACCCCTCTTTCTCGGGTTTGAGTTACCTCCCTTTGTGAAACGGAAAACTCAGAGTTTCCCTCATTTCAGGGTTAATAAACTCAGAGTTTTCACTAAACCTGCTACGTGAAACAGACTTAGGTCCTTACCAGGTTTTGCGGTTAGGTGAATACAACCTCAGATGAAGAATAACACATACTATACGGTTATATTATTAATTTTATTATTATGTAAGAAAAACTAAACCAAAGTGCAGAAGCAGTGTGTGTGAAACTAAGTACACTTCTACTGCTTCCATGGAATTTAAGAGGGTTAGGGTTTTGGTAGCTTGACAGTCATTCAGGAGTGTGTTAACAGCATGCCAAGGAGGAAAGACATCAGCAATGACCCTAGAGAAGCATTTGTTGCTGCCCATGAATCTGAGAAGAGTTATTAGGCCATTTCCAAACAACCTGGAGCCTATCATTAAACACTGAGAAAGACTATACACAAGTGGAAAATATTCGACACTGTTAATCTTTCTCAGGAGTGGACGTCTCGGCAAGTTCATCCCAAGATCTGACTGTGCAATGCTAGGAGAAACTGGGAAAAAAGAGCTACATTTCAGACTCTACACATCTCTGTGAGCATGCTAGGTGTTGAAGTTTATGACAGTTCAGTTAGAAAAAGACAAGAAAAGGCTTGTTTTGGAAAAAGTTGCCAGGAGAAAGCCTGTTCTCCCTAAAAACAACACGGCAGCACAGCTTAGGTTTGCAACGTTAAATCTTCTGAGCAAACCACGAAGCTTCTGGAACAGTGTCCTTTGGACAGATGGGACCAAAGTGGAGATGTTTGATCATTAACACAATGATGTTTTTTGTTTGTTCATATCCAGTTAAAAGGCCAGAGGCAGCATACAATGCCAACCCCAATAAAGTTGGGATGGTGTGGAGTCCATTGATTGGCAAATTTCAGCAACCAATATGCCCTGTGATGGACTGGCAACCTGTCCAGCCCAATGACAGCTGAGATAGGCTCCAGCACGCCCGCGACCCAACCGACGGATTAAGCGGGTATAGAAAATGGATGAATGAAATGGATGGAGAAACCAATATTTATATTCACAGTAAAAACGTATCCAACATTGACAGTGACACATTTCCCTTATTCATGAAAAACTACAGTACATCGCGAATTCGATTCAAAGAAGGTGGGATAGGGGAAACAAAAGGCTGGAAAAGCAAGTGGCTTTAAATGTATTTTGGATTAGTGGGATCTTTGGGCCCTCAGGCAGTACTGCATCACACACAGGCATGATACACCAACTGAAAACATTTGGAGCTCATTTTTAATATTTGACATATATTCAAAGTTCTATTGTGAATGAAAATATGCAGTAGGTCAATGAGATTTGCAATCATTACATACTGTTTTCATTTACATTCTACACAATGTGGCCCAATTTTTACGGAACAGGGGTTGCGTTTCAAGATAAAGCAACAAACAACCAAACAGCTTATCCAAAACTTGATTATTACCATTACCAAGTCGCTCACACCTTGGGTTCCTTAGTTTTGTGACAGAGGAGATACTGTAAGTTTACAGTAGCATCAGGGCACAGGTATCAGCCTACCTGTGTGTTTGTGGCAAAAGATGAGAGGAAGAGATACTGCGTTGCTGCTGACCGAGGTCAAAACCGTGTGACGACAAGGCAAGACCCGGAGCAGAACACCTTCATCTGCAGAATTACTGCAGCTACGAGTTACATCATACATCAGTTTTTCTTTCATGTTTTAGCTTCACTTATAAATGATTTGTCCACCACTGATGTGAATGCAGTGGTTCACTCGTGTGGAATGTTGCATTCTCGGAAACAGAGAGAATTACACATTTGCTTTCAAGTAGTTAATATAATGTTAATATTTTCTTGTCTAGGGGGGGTTAAATCAACTAAGTAACTGCTGTGCAACAGTGGTGAGGCATTTTTTTAATTGTAATTATCTTCTGCCACAGCAGTCGGTGAAAGCTAACTGCCAAAGGAAAACACAAATCTTTTGATTAAATTTAAATACATTACACATGAAAATGGAAACTTAATCGTCGTCATTTCCACTATAAAGTAAGCGTCTGCAGCACAATCGTTTTCTCAAGAGCAATTTTGTGAACACTGTTTGTCTACCAAAAGTCCTTGAATGTAAATTAACAGGTAATAGATTCCCCATGTCCTCATTATTTAGGGGGTTGGTTAGAGGGGCTGTTTTACAGTCACTGCACAGGTGGTTTATGGTTAGAAAGAGCTGAACATCTTTTTAACCTGCAACAACAATCAGACAGCATGTTGCGTCAGACTCCATTGCTTTCAATTTTCCCACCCCAACATTCATTTGGACTATTGTAACAAGTAGATCCAAATGGGAAAATAAAGGAAAAACAGGCTGTGATAATATTCTAATCAGATGTAAATGTTCACGACACAATAAAGAAATAGAACATTTAAAAAAAAAAATGTTTTAAAACCCAACGAAAAAAGAAAAAAAACCTGGACTGCATCTGCTCCATGTGATTCTATCCAGTCTTAGCAATAAACATTGATTTGGCTTTGATCTAAATGAGGGTGTGTGCTCTGTGAATGGGTGTGAGCATGCATCCTGTCTGAATGTGAACAGTCTAGTGTACTAGTGTCTTCTTTTTCTAGTGTCTGTTCTGTGTTTCAGAGCATGGCAGCCGCTGCATTGACAACATAATGAGATTTCTGGTTCTGCTAATCGCTTCATTTTTTGTGTCTACAGAAGGAAACACACGCATACACGCAAACACACACACAAATCTTTGTTTAAGAACACATCAAAAGTGGCTGTAATCTCTAGCTTAGGATGCAGATCTTGTGAAAAACAGGCCCGCTTTTTCTTGCTGTATGCACCCATTTCCCAAGTTAATTAACTGTAGCTTCTAAGACAATGGGATGCCTCGAGCCAGTGAGCGACAGCAAAAGAGTTATTAGATGCTGCAGGTCATTCAAGTTGAGCAGCTGTTGATAAAATAAAAAGATATGGATGCCCAATTTGCAAAGTATATATACCTGTTTAAATCATCTAAATTGTGCTCAGAACAGGTCTCAGAATGTAGTTTGAAAGAACTGGTACGATATTGTTTATCATTTAGCTTATGCGCTTCACTGCAACACACTGGAGTTTTAACGAGAACTGATGCATTTTGTCTATGCTCCCAGCAAAAACACAAAGAAGCAATCCTTCATATATCGCAATGCCTCTATTATCACGAGGACATTGTTATCCCAGGCCTTCCGACACTGTTAAAAACAACTAATCCAGTTTACAACTATAGACTATTGGTAAAAGATGGTTGGACTGGTACTAAACCTTTTGGTTCATTTTTGGGGAGATATAAGAAATAGAAATAGAAATAGAAAAATACTTTATTCAAGTACTTGGTTAGAAGAAAAAAAATGTTAAGTGTCCATTAGGAATGGGTTTATAGTCTGAATTAATGGGAAACAAGCAGGCATCTAACGTCCAAGTCAAATGTTTTGGTGAACCATCCATCTACCAATCTTAAAACCTTGCTCGGTCTGCAGTTATAGCAGGTTACCTCTTTCGTTACTCTTTTCATAAGTTCTTGTGCCTTGCATTAACATGTGAATGTAATGTAAGTATAATTCAACTCAAGAATTAGATTATATCTTCAAATATGTCTACACCACCCGTGACTGGATTTAGCTTTGGGGCTTCCTTTAAAGAAATGAACGTATGAATCATCTTTATTTTCAAAGTTCTGCATGGGTATAATTTTGCGAACAGAAATGTTTACTCAGTAGACTACTCACCCATTCAACATAAAATCCAAAATCCTTCAAGTGACCCCTCAGTAAGCGAGTACTCCAGCAAGGTGACCCAAGATTGAACTCATAGGCTACATGATAACTTATTTTCAAGTGCACAGAGCTACATCCATCTTCAGTGCATTCAAAGTGCATTCAGAGCCAAGCATAGAGCTGTCTACAACCAGAGAAGCATGTTAATGCCAGGAGTCAGCAGGGCCTTAATTAGTATTGTGGAATGGTAGGTTATAGGTTTAGATTTTACCAGAATCAAAGCAGTGGGCAGCGCCTCTAAAGTGGGGTGGTGAGTTCATCGGGGTCTTTCTTCCTGAATTCCCAAGCCTTTGTCTGGTGTTTGCTCGAATTTGTTGGTGAGGAACTAAAAACAGCCAGGTTATTGGGTAAGATCAAGCAAAATAGATGATTGAAATGATGAAGTGCTCTCAAATGCTTCATTGTTATTTTTAATACAGATTTCAGTCACTGGCATGCCTCTGATTGGGAGAGGGGTCTGTGCTTCATTTTAGCAAGGTCATTTTACTCTTTTTATGTCCATCCTTTTAAAATGTTGTTTATTATTGTATGTTCAGTTTGCTTTTGTTTGTGACTTCACCAAAAGTCCAAACTACTGTTTTTTTTTACTCTTATATTGTAGTCTGTTTTCCGCTTATCAATTCCAATAACTGGGACATTTGGGCTTCCTGTTATGTGAGGGGAAGGTAGTCGTCTTGCATAATGAGTTGCCGTTGTTCATTGTGACTTCAAGGATTTGTATTATAGCCAAGCTGATTTGCTTCAAGCAAGTTTGTGTGTAGTGGTTCTAGTAATTTGAACAGTAACACATGTTTCTGTCACAATGGCTTTATAGCACATTGTAGTTCTGCATTGTTTTCTCTTCAATTCATTTTGCTGTTTGATCAGGTGAGGAAAAGTCTTTTAAATTCTATAGATAAATAAATATTTTTTTATGTAGCGGTCTCTTGGCCCAGTTTATTCTGGGTTCAAGATGTTGAGCATCACTTGGTCACAGTATGAAGACAGAAAGACACTCCAACTTATAGAATGACATCATCATAAACAGATGTTGTTTTGATGTACTGCCTGAAACAACTGATGCCCATCCTGGGACAACAGCCTGGCCTGTAGCTCACAGAATGCCAATACACAACCTGATCTAATACAAGTACTCTGACATAAAGCCTCCTTCTTTGTTTTTGTTGTCAAATTCAAAAAGGTCTTAATTACTTAACTACTCTACTTTCTGTTTATGCTTGAACTATTACTGGGCTGTAATTGTGAACTGGCTTGTCCCATAGTGAAAATGCTAATGTTTTGTCCAATCATTTATTACACATAAGGAAGGCAACATTTATGAATGAATGATCTTGTGTTTCATGTGTTGGTTTGCTGAAAGGCACTGAATACAAAATGCCTTCAAAAGGAGAAATAGGAACAGATGGCTGCAGAGCCTGGCAGAGTACTGGGTCTGGCAGAGCTTATGTACTTACCTGACGGACATCTAGAGTATGAAGTTGTTCCTGCAGGAGTGTTGTGTAGTTATTGGTTCACAAGTGGTTGCAACATTAGTCATCTGCACTATATAGCAGCTTCAATATTCTGCTGTAATATTCTAAGTTATCTTGCTAGTTTTCAGATGTTCTGACCTTATATATATATATATATATGCCCTATTTAGGTAAAGGAAGCAGTGTTGGCACAACACTAACCACAAACATGGATCTGAATATTTCTCACAGTAAAGGAAAATGTTCAATCACTATGACCAATTCAAGTATACATAGACTATAAGGCTGAAAGCTACACAACTGCTGCAGCCAAGGCCAGGGAGGATGACTGACATAAAACAAATCCATACAGCCTTAATGTTTGATGATTTTGCATTAAAATGAAAGGAAGTAAACACAAATGTTTCACATACTTCTTAGCTGGTTTTCTTTTATCCTATCTGGATGTCTTAGAAATTCAACTTTTTAAACTATTTGAAAAAAATAGGCTGCAGGGTTATGAGAAAACAGCAAGAAATGTTGATTGTGCGCCTGGCTCGGGGATTTCAATAAAGATGACAAATTGGAATTATTTCAATTATTAATTATTTTATTATCTTACAAAGTCAAGAAGAACAACCTTTAGAGAAATCACTCCCTATTTTCATCCACTAACATATTGCTGAAGAAGCTGAAAGCCAGAGTTCAGATGGTCACTAACTGCTGAGAGAGCTGGTAAAGAGAAGTGAACTTCTCTCTGTCACTTGCATGAACACCCTTTTGCTCAGTCTTTTAAGAGAACTGATTTGTCATTAGACACTGTTTTTACATGAGTTGACCTTAAAAACTCAAAACTGTAACAGAGACCCCAGTAACAAGTTAACTTTTTTCATGATACTGAAAACCAAGGGTTGAACCATAAGTTACATTGCTTAGACTATGCTCCTGCTTTGTAGTTTGGTCCCACGGACTCTGTTTTGTATGCATTTCAACCACACACTCTGTTAACATTTTTAACAGTTAACTTTGCTCCTAAAGGGAAGCAGCGTTCAAAGGATTTTGCCTTCAAATCGATATTTCAGATGAGGCTGGGAGTGGTACTCCCATGATCTTTTTCTAACCCCAACTAACCCGTGTTATTGCCAATAAAGTGAAAAAAGTGGTTTTATAAAGTGTTGTTGAGTCATTGAAACAATGTATCTTAGAAGTGAAAAAGCTGTTGCCATATGTTGGTCTTGAAGTCTTGAGTCCGCAGATCGTATCAGTTGGAGGAATTGTTGGTTACTTACCAAACACCCTGTACATTTACATAATACTTGAAATAACTGAATTATTGTGACAGTTTGACCAAAACTTGTTTTTTAGAATGCATACAAACATGTTAGTCCAATCGGGACTAACAAACCCAGATAATGTGGTTGAGTTTATGTGAATAACAGTGGGGTTGCTCTCTTACAGATACCACCAACTCTATAATACCGGTTCTTGAGCTACGAGGGCGAGCAGCACTCAATAACCCGAACACCAATTTTATACAGAGACAATTTATTACATATGGTCTAAAAAGAATAAAAGAGTTTGGGCAATGTCTTTTCTTAAAAAGGGAAAGGCCTCCTTTTAAAAGTCAACTTAAGAACAATATTAAAACTACAACAGTCAGAGCTCACGGCCACGCTCCAGTCCTTATACTCCGCCGTCCTCATGTTACGCCGGTTAGCCACCACGAGCCGTCCTCCACTCCAAGTAGCCTGAAAATCTTCCATGCTGCTCCCATCCGCCGCACGGCCTCCACTTTGCCGGAAACTCCCACTGGCGACACCATAGACCTGGAACACAAGGCGGCCTATTAGTGTGTGACAGGTAAAGGAAGGACAGCCAATTGGCTACTGCAGCTCCCGGTCAGAGGATGCATTTGCTGCCTAAAATCACAATTGGCCATTCCAAAACATGCACGTAAGTTTAATTCAAAGGAAATAATCACACCAATAATAACCAAAAAATGGATTTAAAAAACATGCAGTTAACAAAATATGGCAAATAATAAAAAACAAATATAAAACCAGCAGTAATGCATTCCACCTGACTCACCGTCTGACATTTACAATAACAACTCTATGTATATCAATCAACTCAACTCAAGCCCAAGCGCCCTGCGCATGTTCCATAGTTACATAATTTGTAATAGTAAAGCATAAGTGCATATTAATGCAGCCAAATTCCCAATAAAGTTGCTCTGATTCATATAATTTTCTGTTTGTTTGGTCAGATGGCTAATTGCATCTGAAACTGTGATTAAAAATCCGTCCACTGAAACAAGGTTCAAGCTCAGTCACATCTTGCATTTATAACTGTCGCTCTGCTCTCATAAAATCCAGATTTAAAAGCCAAAGCGTCAACTGAAAAACAACATATATGCTGTGAATTTGGCTATGCTTACAGGTACGGTAATCTTTCACAGAGAAAGTTAGAAGTAGCAAAAAATGTCTTAAATGTTTTCTCACACAGTCCACTGTGTTTCACCTTACGTCTTTCACTTAATTCCGCTCCTTTGCATGCATGCCGCTACACGAACAGAGGTCCAGTTAAATGGCCCAGTTGAGCCATAACCATAGCTTGACTCAACTGAATCGCTCTTTAAATTGAGAAGCTGTCAATAAAAAGAAAAACAATTCCCATGAATTCTTTGTCTATGTGGATTCAAACAAAAAATAGATAAGAAGCTTAAAAGAATTAAATCTGCGTATCTGTTAATGTGAAAAAATTGTCTTGGATCTCAAACTGGTGCCTCCATTTGAATTTTATGTCTGCTAAAAATTGAATCAACATTAGCTCAGTGAAGCATTAAAAAAAAAAGCTTTAAGACATTTTTATGTAGATCAATTCTTATTGCACATACATCACTAGAGAAGTGCTACTTTTCACAGAATGGGAAAGTAAGAACTAACTGAATAATGAGTCCGTTTGAATTTTAAAATGTTTTCATGAATCTGTTAAGAATGCGATCAGAGGAGCCGGCTCACTTGAGGCTCAAAGTTGAGCTTTGCATTCCGACAGAGAGAATGAAATTAATTTTGAAAAGCAATACTTTCATTCAATACAAACGCCACACTTAGCATCCCAAACGAAATAAAAAAAATAATAACTGCATTTGTTCATCGCTGCAGACACACTGCATGCTGCAGGTGTATACTGAGCAGTACAGGTACGGCAAAACAGAGCAGAGGAAAGTGTTTGTTTCTCCTCTTTTCTCCAACTTTCTTTTCCCTTTGCTGTATTTTTGCAGAGGAATTTGAGACTCAGCAAACAACTGCTGTCAGCACACAAAGCAAACAAATTACGCAGTCAGTCCTCATTGTAACACAGTGGTGATGGATGATGATGTGCCCCGAAAACACTGTAAGAAATGTTCTCTGTTATTCTAAGCACTGTTCTTGCAAACTATTTTAAGCTGTCCAAGCTCAAAACAAGCTGCAGACTATTTGTCATATTTTGCAGACAGCGTTACATTACACAATACGTGTTCTTCATTAAAGGGAAAGGATGACTCGTCACGGCAGTCAAATTAATAATGCAAATCTTCTTCTCTGTTCTTGGGATGAGCATCTTTTGATGGATGTATTAAAGTGTGGACAGTGTTCAGATAATTTGCTTCTGCTTTAGTCAGAAAAATCCAATTAAGCAGATCTGTAACCGCTGGTTACTGCCTCTTTCTTTCCATCCTTAATAGAAATAGAAATAGAAAAAGTTGATTGTGATTGTGATCTTTTACGTGTTTTATCAAACAACCAGGAATTAAGAAGTTAAACCTTCTCTCAGTCGATAAATGACCTCAGTCTTCTCTTCCACGTTTCCAACGGACTTCTTTACTCAGAGAACTGCCCCTCTTTTAGCATGCGGTTGGATTACCCTGCACTAAACATCTGCGTCTCCTAAATGCCACTGTTTGTTGCCTCTGAAGTATCTCAATTACAGCTGATGCTATCTGGACCTAAGTGGGCCCGCACGGTGTGGGTTGTGGGGCATTTGTTAAATGGGCCTTAGTCGTAGAGTTTCAGGGTTAATGTGAGTGTGAGCTAATCCACTGGCCACTCAATAGCTTTAACAGCGCATGAAATCTCTTTTGTTAGTAAACCCTGTGCTTCAGGCCATATCTGAAATTGATCACTGTTCCCTCTCCCTTTCTCTTGTCATGGGGCTTTGGTGGCAAGAGGGAGTATCGACAGATATCCCTCTTGAGGGGAAACAGGAGAGGGACTGATAGAGGCTGCCAGGAGCCATTAATAAAAGCAAGATAAAATAAGAACACTGCAAAGAGATAACTGTCCTTGCACTTCTGCTTATCTATTTATCTCACTGTCTATGTTTTTTTGACTGTTGGTCAAACAAAACAAGTGTCAAACTTGGTCAAATTAATATAGATGGGTTTTTTTAATTCATTTTATCGAATAAGCTCACTGTCTTGTCGTCTTGTGAGACAGTGGCGAAAATATTCCCTGTTTAATCTCTTTATTTCAAAAGGCTGATCATGCTCGATGATCTTTACACCAGCGGACTGTGACATCAGCACATCTGTATTACTATTCATACTGGTGCTTGAGCTGTGCCTGAATCACAGCAGTCTTCATCCTAAACAGCTGAGGTTGCTACTGAGAATAAAGGGACTTTATGTTCATGTTTATGCATTTGGCAGACGCTTTTATCCAAAGCAACTTACAAATGAGGATATAACATTACAGCTAACATCAAAGCTAACAATGAGATACATTGAAGGAAAGCCACTTGTCAGACTCTGTCAGAGGTGACAGGAGTGACAGTGTAGAAATAGAGTGCAGGCATATAGGGAAGTGCAGGAAGAGAAAGTGCAGTAGAGTTTTAACCAGGACTAAGAGATCTGAACACATTACAGCAGTTTTAAAATCTTTACACTGGCTTCCAGTCAGTCACAGAATAGATTTTAAAAGCCTGCTGATGGTTTACAAATCCCAGAACGGTTTAGGCCCAAAATACATCTGTGATATGTTCAGAGAATATAAACCCAGCAGAGCTCTTAGATCCAAGGACTCAGGCCAGCTGGTCCAGTCCAGAGTCCAGACTAAACATGGAGAAGCAGCATTTAGCTGTTATGCTGCAAACAAGTGGAACAAACTGCCAGTGGAGATTAAACTTTCACCAAATGTAGACATTTTTAAATCCAGGTTAAAAACATTTCTTTTCTCATGTGCCTATGCATGAAATCTGCACGATATCTTTTAATTTATCTGGACTGTTGCTTGTTTTTAAATTCATTTAAATAATTTTATTTGTTTCTCTTTATATTCTTTTATGTATTTTTAATACTCCCTGCTGCAATGCTTTTATTTTATGTAAAGTACTTTGAATTGTTTTGTACATGAAATGTGCTATACAAATAAATTTGATTTGATTTTTTAGTTTTAGAGGGGGAAGGGAAGTGCAGGGTAAGTGTGAGGGTCACTGCACGAAAAGAGGGATTTGTGTCACTGTGGACGGCAGTGAACTTCCGCGAATTCGCCTAATTTTCGGACGCATCTGGGCGCTTGCAGGCAGACAAACTTTAAGTTTGTTGAGCGACAAAATCGTCGGAAACGAACCCGACTCGCGGCGGGCTCTCACAGCGGGGTGCTAATGGCTCAGCGATTAGCACCCCGCTGTGAGAGCGCCTGGACCTCTCACTGGCCTCGCTGGTATTGGACAAAAAAGGCACGTGATTACATAAAAAAGCTCCTGTAAAGCTGTCCGCCCATTGGCCAATAAGGTTAATATATGCATACTTCATATGGGCATATCATTCAGCAATTATGATTAATAATTGTGATTATGATTACTAATATTCCTGGGATGTTTGTGTATTTCATATATTCACGTCATTCTTATAAGCTGCACTATGAATAGGCTAATGCAGGCATGAATGACGTGAATCTATTGAGGAAATGAAAAAGGAAACTTTTTTTTTTTTTAAAGCGCTTTTATTGCCACACCACACAATGTACATAGCTTACATTGTAATAAGAACCATGTTGATAATAAAGAATTGAAAACTATATACACACACTGCTGTAGCCTACAATATACAAAATAAGCCTAAACGCCGCCGTTTGGAATCCGCATTCTTCGCATTACTCCGGTCCCTGCAGGGTCTGCGGAGTTGTCAGACGTCCTCATCCTGGATCAGAAGCTGGCTTCTGGGAGCTGTTGGAATAACCAATAAATAATCCATGCACAGCATATTGACAACTTGTCTATAAAGTACCGAAAGTCATATTGACAGCGTATATGTTCTTACTCTCTTTCACTCTTCTGTGGTGAGACTGTGAGTATTTCGGGTTGGCTTCAAGACGCGCCTGTAGCACAGCACACAGGTCCGTCACGCAGCTAAAAAAAACAAACAACAAGAGGAATGAATAAAATGACCAGTGCTTAAAAGTATCAGTGCCAGAGCCGTGGTGAAAGTCAGCGCCGCTCACCCTCGATAGTGTCCCCGTCTCCCTCTCTGAAGTTCGGACTGTTTGCCACCGCCTCCTTCAAGCGACTCGTTACATCCATATTGTGAGGTGACAGTAGCCTGTAAAAACAATAGGCCTATGGTTAATAAAAAAAACTGCACTAACGTAACATCGGGTCCAACTCAACTAGATATTGGGAGAACATTCACTTTTTCTTACCCTTGACCTGGATTATAATGCCACGGTGAGTTATGCAGGCGGCGAACTGCTTCCTATTAATTGAAAACACGAAATTCATTTTTTTAAATAAAGCAACTCACGCTGGTTTTCACGTGATGGACACAATTAAGTTGAGTTTAGCCTAAAGCCACAGTCAATAACCTACTCTTACCGCGATTTTCGGATTCTGTATCCGCCTTCTCTTGGGGGTGCGCTCTTCAACTTCTCTGGAATGTAACTCCAGTGCGTTCTCGACGGCCATCTTGCCTCCAACCTAGCGAATCTCTGGTCCATTCCATCCAGCACCGTCTCCACGACCGTATCCACGGTGCTGGCCACCATACGAGACATCCCGGTCATAGCATTCAACAGGACTTTCATTTTATCTGCCTGTAAGCAAGTGAGTAAGTAAGTTTAATATACAGCACATTTAAAATCAGCGAGAACTGTCCCAAGTGCTGTACAGTGTCAACAAGACTAAAATGAAACAATCAAATGGTCATGTGCAAGTAAAAAAACACACAAACCTGTAGACCCGCAGAGAGTTGCTGGGGAGTTGAAAGCAAGTCGTCTTCCAGCCAGATCTGCTCCTTAAACTTTTTGTTTACACTGCACGACACAATGTTTCTCATACGTGATTGAACGAGAGCTTATGCGAGCCGTTAAGCTCCACCAATCATATGCGTATACGTCATTACACGGAATACTCGCGAGACAACCTCCCGTCCTTTTGCTATTTAATGTTGTCTGACCACAGCTGGCAATTTGCACTGTGTTGACACAAAAATGGACTCTGCAAGGACAAAGAAAAGACCTCGGCGATATTGTGACACCGAATTAAGCCATACACAATAAAACACTGAGCGCACTACTGCACATTATGTATACAGGCCAGATTTCTATATTTTTATTTCTATTTTATTTAAGAAACCTTTTAGAATATTGCTGTTGCATGCTTATTTTATCTTTATCTTATCTTTATTATTATACATTTGGACATCCAGTGCGGGCAACAAAGAAAATAATTTCATTGTTCAGGGAAACACGTTTCTAACTGCACACATGACAATAAACCTTTGAATCCTTGAATCCTTGAATTTTGCCCACAAAAAGCGGTTACAAAAGAGGTGTTTGGGAGAAAAAAAACAGGTATGCATCACCTGTCACCAGCAGACAGCGTGCACCTCTTCTTTTTCAAGACAACACAGCAACACTGGAGTTGGAGGTGATGGTGAACGTGTAGAAACAGGCCTGCCCACCCCCCACCTCACCTCACCCCACCCCACTTGAAAATGACTGTGGCAGCTCCTGACCTGATCACTGGCATTTACATATTAAAGGCTCTCCTAAGTAGGGGAGGGGAGGGGGGCATGGGGGAGCAGTTGCCAGGTCAATTTGCGACAATTTGGGCCAAGTTTTCACTTTTACCACCGCAAATGCAGGGGCTCAACGTATGCGGACATGTAAGGGGCCACATACATCCGCAAATCCCTCTTTTCATGCAGTGGGTAGGAGATGCTCTCTGAAGAGCTGGGTCTTCAAGAGTCGAAGACTTGAGTAGTTCTGGTGGCGCTCGGTAGGTCACCATCGTGGAACCACACATGCAAAGAGTCTGGATTGTCTTGAGCTTGGTGTAGGCACTGCTAGACGACAATCCTTTGACTACCGGAGTTATCAAGTCGTGACATAAGCCTTGCGAGAGCATTCAAGTAGATGGAAGCCGTTCCATTAAGCACTTTGCAGGCTAACTTTAAGCAGTGATAGTTGATGGCGACAGCATTCACGAAAGAAAATGCTCCAATTTGCACATATGCTATTATATATCTATATTTCACTGCTGACATACTTTAACCCAACAGTCTACTTTGTGAACATGATTCACGAATATGTAAGGTATTATGTGAGATGTGAGAATCTAAACAGCGGAACCTGTTAATGTCACAGAGGAATACAAAGTCCTGATCTGATCATAAATAGCTTTTCAAAGCAGGTATTAAGTACTCTTGGGCCATTTTAAGAGATGTGTTGTTGCAGAAACATACTTTTCTACAGCTCGAGAAGATATTGTAAGCTCCCTGGGATGTTTTTGTGAATGTCGTCTCTCCTTAAAGCCCCTAATGACACAACTACAGTGCGGGAATAGCACAAGATGAAGCCACACAGGAAGTACATCGTTCATACACAGGCATTATGGCACAGTTTCAACTTACTATTTTGCTTTCAAGTAATATTTGATCTTTTTGTAACTTTTACAGTTACTGTACCACCTTTGATGATCATGGGTCTTTTTTCCTGCACTTCCATTTTTCAAACACGTCACTCGTGCAGCACGTGCTGGGCTACAACAATCACGAGATGCCTGCCTGTCCAAAAAGACGTCACAGCTCTCAGCACACCAGTTATCGTGGTGTCAATTTCAGCACCCGCTACTGTTTGCGAGGCTAGGAATGGCAACCAAAATTAAGTTTCATCCACCCGAATTATTGGGTCCTATATAGTTCCCATCATGCAATTCGGTAGCATCTATTCCTAGAACTATTCCATATATTATTGCTACATCCTTGAAACACCCAGCAACTGGTATTCATTGACATTTAGGTAATCCAGCAACAAATATGTGTTCTGAGTTTTTCTCACAGAAAAAAAAAAAATGTTTTCTTAACCATCCAAACGAAATTGATAGACCACAACAACAGCAAAGTACGGAAGCCCAGAGCGGACGTGGTACGTATAAACTTTTTTTCTGATGGTTTTCTCGAGATAACAAGTTAATTTACCGATGGTTTTCTTGAATGCTCATGATCAGTTTCTCAGTGTTCTTAAAGCCTTCCCAAGAACGGACCCAAGCTGAAAATGTCAGATTTTGGAGAACCCGACATAAATCAACGCATCAGATTTTACTGTCGAGGTCTAACACAGGCTGAAATTGCAATTTGTTTTTCTTGTAGAGATAATTTTCATATCAGCCAGCATCATTTAAGGAGACGGCTGGCTCGACTGCAGCTCAATAGGCGTTTACACCCAAGTGATCCTGCTGATATAGTCAACTTCATCAGTGACCAGGCCGTCTCCATGGTTACCGAATGATGCATGAGAGGTGCCGTTATCGTTTTCTCGAGATAACAAGTTATTTATCTTGTTATCACGAGATATTATCGTTTTCTCGAGATAACGAGATAAATAACTTGTTATCACGAGAAAACGATATTGGCATGATTGGTGTGTTTTAAACCTGATTCTATTCTTCAAATGCTTGTCACACCAGCGGGATTTGCTTTGTGCATTTTCACAAGCAGAATTGTTACACAAACGCTCCACATTCCATGTTTGATTCACAGGCTACTTTATTCAGTTTTCAATGAAAGGGGGGTAAAAATGGGTACACCTTTGCCAGAAATACATAAAAACACATATAAACAGGGGCGGACTAGGGAGAAAAAGTGGCCTCGAAAACCATCTGTAAATTAACTCGTCATCTCGAGAAAACGATCATTGTTTTCTCGAGATATAGACATAATTATCTCGTTATCTCAAGAAAACCATCAAAAACTGTTTATATGTACCACGTCCGCTCTGGGCTTCCGTAGCAAAGTATGTAGAGTTAGAATTATTAAATGATGAGCAATGCTCTCTATTCAGACAATCTGGGAGTGGGTATGCAAGATGTGCTGATTGACAGTTTTCCTGTCAGCCCAAATAAACAATGATAACCAGGCATATGGACATGAGATTTTAAGTTGTTTTTTTGTTTTGTTTTTTTAAACCAAAATTTCAGCTGCTCCGCAGCTGAAATGGAGCGCCTGTAGGTAGGGGCCTGCCGACTGATCACGGCACCGATCCTCCCGAGCAGGTCAACAAACTGGGTCCTGGTGAGCCTGAAATACCGCTGGAAGTGGCCGTCATGCAGACGCAAATCCTGGAGAAGGCGGTGATGTCACTGACCCAGACATGACTCCATCTCATCCTCTACATTGTCTCAACCACCTGTATTCTGGAGGGAGCAGGGTGGAAAACCTCTGCAAAGAATTTGAAGCAAATTAATTGGACATTTGCCTCTGAACACACCACTGGCCCAGAACATCTCTAGAACATCTCGGGACTCCAATGCACGTGTGTAAGGTTGATGATACATCACCTGATATTGGCAGGACAAAAGGATGTGGGCTATGGTGAAGATTGTGTGGTCATGTTGACCAATAACAAGTGTTCATCTGTTAATTCAAGTTGTCTTTGACCAGTTCGTAAAAAAAACAATCACTTCAGAAGTGAGTGTTGATGACTCCATTAACTTTTCCACAGAATCAGTCCAGTAGGAATTGACTGCAGTAACATCAGTATGTGCATATTCTTCTAACATGCATGATACAGAGTTTTCAGCGTTGTTTTGCCAAAAAACAAATCTACTTCTTCATCTTATCATTCTCTGGAAATTCAGATTAGGGTGAATTAAGTCGTTCCGCCAGTCCTCATAGCCAGGGAAGATGCATTAAATTGGGATATTTATCTAGATAGATGTTAAAGCCATGACTAGATAGCACTAGATGCTAATGCATCTAAATTCCAATCCCACTGATTTAATTGATCTAGTCAAGTACAATACTGTACTGGCATTTATAAGGTAATCATAGACAAGTTTCTCATCGCAAAACCAAATCAACACAGAAGAAAGAATAACAGGCTTACCATAACAAGTTGATGTTCAGGGCTGGGCCTATTTGATCCTCTTGCATTGAGATAAAACTGACTAACTCTATTGACTCATTGCACCACTGAACTGTGGCTCAACACACCAAGTGCATGGCTGATGCTACATTCACCTCCTCATCAATTTGCAGTACATTTCCAAATAAGCAAACCTAACGTGTATATTATTCCAAAATCATAATACAAAAACACAACTCCTGGCCTTTCTGAGTGGAGTTTGCATGTTCTCCCCGTGTTTGTGTGGGTTCTCTCGGGTACTCCGGCTTCCTCCCACTGTCCAAAAACATGCATGTTAAGTTAATTGGTGTCTCTAAAATTGTCCTTAGGAGTGAGTGTGAGCGTGTGTGGTTGTTTGTCTCTGTGTTGCCCTGTGATGGACTGGCGGCCTCTTCAGGGTGTACCCTGCCTCTCGCCCATTGACCGCTGGGATAGGCTCCAGCCCCCCCGCGACCCGACCGACGGATTCAGCGGGGATAGAAAATGGATGGATAATACAAAAACACCTCATTCAGATTCTATTGTGGAGACAAAGTGGAGGTTTAGTGCCCCTCCAAACAGTATCTTTTACTGTTGCCAAAACAGTGGAGTATCACAAATATGCACCCTGTAGTCAGGGCAATGTTGGGCAGATGTTTATTCTTGACTGTTGTCCAGACAACCATAGCTTTAGAGCTGCTGACATATGCAAGATCTGGCATTCATGCAATGTCCAGAAATTAAAAACACTCCAACCTCCTGCTTCCAGCTGAGTTATAACTGAGTTATTGGACAATTTGGACTATTTGACTGGTCAAATTTAATGAGGGTATACAGAGTTCAGCAGCTGCATGCACTCATTGAAAGGAGTAAACATGTGCATGAAGCATTGCTTGTTTCCAAAATGGCAACATAAATACCAGAGTGGGCGAGAGGGAATTATTTTATTGACAAGTCACTCCATCCATCATGACTTTAAGATAGTGGAGGGATGGATGTTGAGCAGGGAATGAACAAATGGATGAAACGGAATATGCTTTGCCTCCACTCAGTTAAACTCTTCGGCTAGAAAGTGGTGGACTAATAGTATTAAGAGCCAAAATGACAAATGGAAAGTTGTATATTCCCAACGCCCAGTGCAGCCAGACATTAATAACTCTGTTTGGAACGGTTACAGAGGAAAATATTGATTTTTCTTTTCCTCTCTCCTTTTTCAAGGGTGCAGTGCTCCCATGAAGCTATGAGAAAAAGTTGCACCAAAAATCTGTACTTTGCATCCCGGATACATCAGTTTGTGGAATTATGCAGATTATTCTGCACCTCTTTGAGCACCTTGTTTTGTTTTCAGTTTTTGTTCACACAGTTTTTGTTTTTTTTGCCTCTCAGTCCCGCTGGCATTCTATTTGATTTTTTGCCAGTGGCCACCGAGGCAAATCCAACAGATGTTTGCGAGGCCAGTGGAGTGAAACAAGCAAACTCTCATTTTATTGTTATTTTACTGATCCTGGGTTTTTTTTCTTTCTTTTTTGGAAAAAGTTGTGACTTTTCATGCCCTCTGTTTAAAGAAGTGCTATTAAAAACTTTTCTCACCTCAAATAAAAGGGGCAAAGTAAAAGTTTCAGAGCTGTGGTATGTGTGCATTCTCAGGAAGAAGTCAGAAATCTGAAAGCTTTCAGTGACTGACAGCTGATGGGTCTACATCAGATTTTTAAAGACCTGTCTGTCTCTGCAGCATTTCTGTGTATGTGTGTGTGTCCTCTCATCTGCAATCGGCCATGTTTCTGACTATGATCAATCAGCGTCACTGTCTGTTAGCTGTTGATGTTGCCCCCACTCTTACCCCTTCCCCCAAATCTCTCCTTTTTTCTACCACAGCAACTTCTGTTCAGCAGCAGCCTCTTAGCATGCGGGGGATACATGGGGGGTGGGGGGGGGGGGGTGCAGCTGCATGGATCTGTGACACATGACAAGTGCCTCAGCTCTGATCCATTTTTCTGTAAAGAATCATTACCTGCAGAGAACGCAGCTGTGTCGCAGAGGCTTACAGCTCAATCGCTACAATCCATCTCCCTCGCTGGATTCTTCCTCAGAGCAGGAGGAGACAGAGACATCTCCCTTCACAGTCTCCTTTCACACACTTTCCATTACCAGTTTATTTATTTCATTCTTTAATGAGCTGACCTTAACGAGCGCTGACAGCATGTCTGGCGTCTGGGCCCCCTCATCACTGTCACCGTGACGACCTCCTCCCAAGTGACAAACTTGTGTCTAAATGGGGATGTGAGAGGCTGCTGGGCTATGTTTAACTAGCAGGGCACCTACAGAGACAGCCTTATCTCAGAGGCTGGCTTCACATTTTCAATACTGCCACTCATTTGTTCTTTTTTCCTCCTGTTGGTTGATTGTGGAGAGATTTGGGGTATGAGATGTAAGCCATGTTGTCAAGCTGTCGGTTTCTCTGCTTGACACACTCTTAGTAGTTGAGTTGGTGCCATAGGCGGGGGGGGGGGGCTGTTGTGATGTTGCAGACAATTGCTCTGTTCCAGATCCCTGTGTCATTTATCCTGCTGTTTAAAAAAGGCACTGTGACCCGTCGCTGCTTCTGCCGAGCGACACCGCTCCATAGCTCCATAGCTCCACCTCTTACACAATCAGCAATTATGTAAAAACACAGGAAAGAACACTTTTCAATTTGCTAAATGGAAAAAAAATTCTTCAAATAGATGCAAATGCTCTTGTTTTTTGGAGGTTTTCTGGCCTCCTAAATCTCACTCTGTGGGAGCACGCAGGGACGAGAGGGCGGTGGACTGGTGATAGACTGTATCTGTCCGAGTTACCTTACAGCGGAGGAATGATGATGCCTCCTAGCTGAATTATAATGATGATACCATTAATTGTGTAAACACAAATTGCACTGAACTTTTCAAATCCCCCCACAAACCACGATGGCAAATGCTAATGAACAATTTATCTCAATAAATTCATTTGTTTCTCATTAGTCAGCACTGCAGTCAATTTTTAGGTTTTCCATGTACTTAGTGAGAGTCTCTCTCCTGAGTACTTATAGACACGTTCTCTGCTCATGCTTAAATCAGTGTTTCTGTTTGATAGCGTGAGAATGCAGCTCAACAGAGGCTCGGAATGACCAACAAGTACTGTGTTTGGAAAATATGTTTGGAAGGAAATGAAAGCAAGCTGGTAGTCTTTGGTTAATTTGTACAAAAACTATGAACAAAATTGATAAATGGGGATTTTTATATTTACCGGACTGTAAGTACACCCCACGGTGCTGCAGAATCTTACAGATTAAGTGCACATCGAACATTAAACAAATCGGCGCCAGTGTCGCTCAGAAGACTCGCCCATACTGTCACAACGTTTTCAGAGTTGAAACAGCACAAGCATAAAACGACCTGTGCAATAACAGTTAAATGGGGCCCGTGGGGACATCAGCATTATGCTGTTATTTTACAGTGCAAATGAATATAATACAAATTTAAACAGTTTAGGGTTTTTTTGCTGTTTAATCTAAGATATAGGATTTATGTCATTTTACAGTAGGGCCCGACCGATATGGTTTTTTCAGGGCCGATACCGATAATTATGGAAATGGGAGGCCGATAACCGATATGTGCAACCGATAAATAGAAACATTATTCACGATAAATTAAAAATAGCACACACTGACACAAACTTTCATATCCATTAAGTCTTTTTAATTGTAAAAATTAAAAGTGCAGGGAGCTGCCAGCAGCATTTGTAAAATAAAGCCAAACATAACTTAGAATAAAACGGGAAATAAAATAATAATATAAATACATAATTATCAATAAAAAAATAAATCACTCCCTGCTATGAGAATACTTGAATATATGCTATTTTTATATTAGGAAGTAATAGAAAATGAACTGACTGAGAACTAATGCTTATAGCATTTTTAAACAGTAAAATAAACATAAACATCCCTTTACCTTACGACCAATCACCGTTGGTTCTAACGTGCTGGGTAACCAGTTGTTACGGAACAAGATAGGCTCTCACACCGGCAGGCTACCAAGTAGCTAGCAGGCTTGCACTAACAAATGGTTAGTCTCAGGAACAAACACAAACACGTTTTATTTGGTCTTCATTGACCATGGCTTTCAGTCCACCTTTCGTGTAGAACTACAGACACGTTCACGTTTCCATGTGGGGGTTTAAAAATGACTGTACACTATGCTGAGACTGCTTTATGGACAACCGTTTCAGTGAGGAGTATTCGCTGTCATTCTGGTTATCCTTACGTGAGCAAAAGGTTTGCGTCGTTACACAGATCAAATGGACCATTTTCACTAGTTGTATACACCAATAAAGACGTTGTGGTGCCGTGCTTTTGCAACGTTGGTGTGTTGTGACTTATTGCAGGGGATAAGGCTTTGTATATGCTTACCTTGAAGGGAGTTTGTTCTCTCGGCTTCAAGTAGTACTGCCACTACCGTGGCCCCACCCGCACCGCAGCCGCCTTGAAACCGCTCACAGCGTTCAGTAGCCACCCCGCCCCCAACTTGCGCCACGGCCGCCTTGAAACCGTTCGCAGCCTTGCGTGTTGATTGGTTGTATTCCGTGTGCCAAACAAATCAGATGCTGTGATGGGCGGGGCAATGCTCATGAACTCAAAGTGGCGAGAGCAAAAGACGCGTTCAGAACGAAACGGCTGCAAAGTTAGTTATGAAAATTATATAAACTTATCGGTGGAAATTTATGGAAAGTATGGCCGATGCCGATATCCTCAAAATGCTAAATATCGGCCCGGGCTTTATTCGATATAATCGATCGGGCCTTATTTTACAGTATCTACATCTTCATTAATTTTTTTTAAAGCAATACAATGTAACTTCTCAAAAAGCCCATTATGGAGCTCCCCCTACAGGCTTGGAGGTAATGTACGGTTACACTGTCGTAAATACAACACCCTTTCGCTTTCACATTTCACGTTTGTTGACGAACCGGCGAGGAGTCAGAAGGTGCAAGCTATGTCGACTGAGAAGGTAAGAGTAATCAAATGTACCTGGGAGCGTGAGAGTGGTCTATTTGTTTTTGCGGTAGGTGTGCCAGAAAGCAAGTTACATAGCGCAGTTTTTCCAACTCAGACCCCCGAAGGGCATAGGAGATAGGCCAATCGTAATATTAAAACTCATTCTAGCCGCACAATTTTTTTCAAGCTGTTATTTTAAGGTAGAAATGTTACATAGTATTGCTTTAAGGTGTTAAAAAATTGATACCTTTGTATTTGATTTGTATAGATTTTTCTGAATAACCATTACAGTGCGTCAGAGTTGTGTAATAGTTAGTACTAACATGTTTGTATCACGTGAAGTCGATGTAAATCAGATGTGCTTAACTAATTTGATCCATTTCTGCATCTCATAGCAGTATTTCTTCACTTAAGTGCAAATGAGCAGAGTGAAAACTTCAACCAGGGACAATGCTGCATTTTGCAGTTTTAACAAAAACTACAAATGTTGTCACTTGCCCCTTTGGGATTCCAGCCTTGATGGATTAAATTCAACCCAGCTATCTTTTAATAAACTTGTAAACGAACAGACAAATAATATCAACTCCATCAGCTCCTTGGCAGTTGTCAAAAATACAGTTTTAGTCATCAGGTAATTGAATAAATTAACTCCTAATTCAACATGGAGAGACTCACACGGAGAGATTAGGGAGACAATTGTAAAGTTTTATTAACAAGATTTCTTTGGCGCTCGGGCCCCGGCTCCGGACATGCAAGCTGAACCGCTGTGAGCTTGAAAGTCCGGCATAGGGAGATAGATGCTGGATATCATCCCCTCCGGGACCCGAACCTGGTGGCGGAGTCGTACGAAGGAAGGAGATGCCGAGGACCTGGAGACACCGGGTGGAGATGGGGAAGTGGTGGGATGCAGCTGCTGGTGAACAGGTAGAACCCAGGAAGGAGCGCCTTATATCTGGACCTGGACGGTTGATGAGCGATTGGAGACAGCTGGTGAGTCTCCCATGTTGAATTTGCGGCTAGCCTTCATTTAGCATGCAACAAATACATTTTTAACTGCAATTTGATATTGTTGTTTCAGATGTTATAAATCCATAGTATATGTTGTTCAGTTTGTTCAAATAAATAGTGTAAAGATAGTATTCTCCACCACTGCATCTCAAAAAGACACATAAAAATTTCACATCTGGAATATTCATCAGCACAAATTACAATATTACACCATTTTAATGTCTATTCCTTGTGCTTTCCAAAGGAACTCCTCTCTTCCTCTGGTCTTCCTCAAAAGAAAATTCTTTGAAGCACTTCATCCATTACAGCCTAAAATGTGACTGCTACTTGGACTCTTAGAAGCATTGATGTGGGTACTAATCTGGCTTCTGAGGAAGGTCATTCTTGCCAAGTTGTCCTCTGTGGTGGAGGAAACTCTTGGACTTGCTTTCCTTTGGTGGTTCACATGGGAGATTTATCATGGCTATCTATCATGTTGGTTCTCTTTTCTTAGTTGATAGGTTTTGGGCATAATGTGGACTACTACAGTATTGGGAAAAGGCTATTTTCTTTATAATAGGATAACCTCAAAAAAGAAAATGTGTGTTCAGTGCTTCGACTGTTGCGATGCTAGAGTATGAAATATTGTTTGGTGGATTTTTATGCACTGTATTGGATTTGGGCAGACATAATGTTCCCAGTTGTGTCCAGTTGTGTCCTTCTGCAGTATATTCATCAAATGCTGCCAGCCCAACAGTTACATGGACACCATCACATGTCAAAACTATAACAGAACCGATACCACTGATTATTTCACCACATCCACAGTTTACATAATCAGATTCTGCTCCTTATTTATTTTACTTACTTTACTTACTTTGCTTTACTTATTCCAAAAAGATCTCCCCAGGAGTTGAACTGTTACCTGCTATTTTGGCATGTAAATTACTTTAAATAAAAGGCTAAAGGGGGAAAGCAGCTGTCACAGTTTACTGCAACTAAAGCAGTTTGAGGTCAGGTTGTGTATGGAAGTTACATTTTAGAGTTAATGAACTTTGTCTCACTACATCCAAAAATCTTCATCTTACAAACACACTGGTGCACAATGACCTACATAGAATATCACTGGATTGCAGGTGTGTCAGATTCAGGAAAGAATTCAAAGCAAATGCCAGATTTTTACACCCTTAAAGGCCAGAACACGACATACCCAACTTTTTGTTTTACACAAACAGTGGTCACAAAAAAATATTTATATTTCCACAGCTGATGTGGTTACAAGCCTTCTTTTATGCATTTTTTTTTTTTTTAAAGGTACAGTGTAACAGTGGCTATAACATACTATGTCATATGTACATTGGCTGGAATTGTGCCTGTGCCTGTGCTCAGTTTACATCCAGCCATCCATACACGGTAACTCTGTGATTGATTTGGACAACATGTGAGTGTGCATAGCTCTCTGTGTCTCTGTATTAGAGCCAAACAATGGACTGTCTAGAGTTTGGTCGGTTGGGGTTATCACTTGCCCCCCATGACCTCATACAGGATATTGCAGGTATAGATAATAGATGGATGGTTGGACTTTCCATACTGAATCCCATCCTCTTTTTTGTCTCAATAGAAAATACTCCAGCATAAGAACATTTGATGTGAACATGGCTGCTCTTATGTCTGCACTTATCAACAAAGTTCTTGTAAGGATTAGCTTTAATCCCCTGCCACTGTGACCACAATAGCATCATTAAATAACTGTGACAAAAATGTGTTTTCTTTTTAATGAAAGTGGAGAGAATATGCTGGGAGGGTGCAGTGAATAACACCCAAAATGAGACATGGGCAGTCAGCAGGGCTTAGCCTAATAACACACTGACTAGGCTTGTTATGGCCATCTGATTATTCTAGAAAGAGAACAGAGAATTATTCTGCGAGGTGTTATTAAAGATTAATTAAAATTCAGACAAAAGAATGGCTAAAATAAGGGCAATGAATAAATAAATACAAAAGGCTGGTGCACATAAGAGCATTAGAGTTTTGATGTGCCCTGCAGTTTCAAAGTTATTGTCAGACTTATTTTATTAAACAATATTCCGGGTTCTGCTGTAACTTTCTTTTTTATCTAAAATCCCATTAGGTCTGTCTGTTAAGAAGTGTGCTGTTCATTATAACAAAACAGAATGAGAAAACTTTGTTGAACAAATGGGGAAAAAATTGTGTTAAAATACAATCACAAATGAATGCAGCAAGCTCACCTGAAATGACAAATAACTTGCAGGATGGCGTCTCCAAAGAATTAATAATTAATGGGTGAGAAAAGCATAAAAGTTGATTTTGGTTCAAATCTGAATGTGGAGTTACTTCTTATTACACATTCTCTGGTTTCCTCCCACAGTCTGAAAATCTTGTATGATGAACAAATGTTTATCTGTGTTTTTCTTAGCCTGATGAGAAACTTGTTAGAGTGGCTATTTTAGACCCTTTTTAGAGGTGCTCAATAATTTTTCTCATTAACATTGTTATTTCTTAGAATATCTTTAACACTTGACGGCAACCACCAGGGATGAGGCAGACTCTAACCCTCCTTGACCCCAAATAAGAAAGAAAGGAGTATTGAGAATGGATGGGTGGATAGATTGGTTCATCCTCAAACTAGTCATTATGTGTAGAGACACATGACTCAAAGTGCTCTTGCGATGTCATGTTCCCTAAAAGACCCCTTGTTACTACTTGCAAGAGTACTTACACGAGATCTCAAAAGGATGACCCCTTCAAATTTAAATGAATTTAGAAGGAAAAAGACATTGCAGATCCTGTCCTGTCCTGTCTGGTGAGCAAGGTGGATGGTGCCTGACAAACGCGTTGGTGCAGCCAAAAAAAAAATTTTTTTTGTATAGTATGGGTAGGAGTCTAATGGTATGATCGCATACAATACAGTGCAGGTTGTTTGTGCTAAGTGTTCTCGGGTTGTATACAAAAAGAGACTGGAACACCTCCAGTTACACCTAATATACGAACTTCAAAGATGTTCCTGCAGACTAAAAGCACCTAGTTGGATCCGATGGGACAAATTCATGTTGCACAACCCTGTTGACATGAAGGAAAACGGTAGCAAACTCATGGTCATATGGCTTACTTGGTCTCTCTTGGTCTTGGAGATTATGGTTTTTTTTCACTAAAGTCTGCTGTTTGGTCACTGGGTGGTGACTGCATAAATATGCAGCTGCAAGTAGTCACCTTTTTTTACCTTGTTGACAGCCAATATATAAAGACTCACACTCATTTATGGCATAGCATCCCAAGCTGCAAACAAGGTGAATTAATATTTGTTGCGTCATTAATATTTGTTGCGTCATTTTTTAAAATCATAAATATTTACAAGGTTTAAAGCTTTGGAGCCAACAGGACCGGCTGTTATGTTTTGACATCATCTCAATGTGAAGTTTATGTTTTGAGCAGGAACAAGTAGTCATAGCCAGCAAGAAACATGAATGCTCTGTATTGCACAGTGCAATTTTCATTCAAATTAATTGATACCATCTTGAAGCTTGGAACTAAATTCCCTCTAATTGTTCTAATTTGTTAACCTGATAGGTCTGCATAATGGTGTGGGCAACAAAGTTCCCAGTCCAGTTACTAGACAGTAACTGTCCACACAGTTACATGTGAGTTTGCATTATCTCGCTTTTTCCAACCATCCAAAAGCATGCCTGTTAAGACTACTTGCTTAATCTAAACTGACCCTAAGAGTCAGTTTTGTTATGTCTGTGCATGGTTGTTTGTCTGGTTTGTCTCTGTGAAGGACTGGTGACCTGTCCAAGGTGTACCCTGCTTCTCTTTGTTTTATTTGGCTGAACACATGGAAATGATGATCTGATCATCAGATGAGCATATGATGGTTTTAATTTAAATGACAGAATGGGATTATTTGAACTAATTGTGACTCTTCACTTGCTGATCACTTCAGTCCTGCCAAAATCCACATGTCAATTAGAAGTCAAAGCTAAACACTGTGGCAGTTTCACTCAATCAACTATATGTGCTGCATTTGAATTTACACCTCAACACGTTCCGTCAATATTTCAGACAAGCACTAACAACACTGTGCAAAGAAATGCAGCACCACATATGTCTCACTGTCTCTTAGACTCTGCATATTGTGCGAGTGTGTCTCTGATCATAGGGAGATTGGTATGGATAGTGCAGTACTTTGAGCACATCACTTTACTTGTTTTCTCTTTTGTGGCACATTTGCGCTGCACTTGCAAAACTGTGCTCGGCTTGTGATGAGGCATAATGCTGTTTTCATTTCCCCGCTGTGATGAACAGAACTCTATCCTGACACAGTCTCGGAGATCAGTGATAAAGTAGAGCCATGTTCAGACAAATCCAGCTGAACTCAGAGCTCGCTAGCTTGCATCTCAGAAATGTATGAAATGAAAGGAAGAAAAAAAGATAAAATGTAAAATGCGGCTATGAGCATTTTGATTTATTCAAAGAAACTGGCTAAAAGCCCACTTTTTAAAGTTCTTTGATTGTGAAAGAAATAACAGAAGACAACGTCAACCAGCATCTCATCAGTTGGCACAGTCAGATAAACTCATCTTCAGAAGATGCATAGTGAGACAAGGCCTGCCTGAAGTTGTATTTAAGGCAGTACAAACTAGAAAGAAAGACATCTGTGGCTCTGCCCATGTAAAAGTTTGTGCTTGAAGTGTGATTGAAGAGTGAGATGTTTCATTATTTCACCATACAGCTCACTTAGTCATAACTAATTGAATCAGAGTGGGAGTCTCTAGGACAACTTGCTTGTCGTTCGTGCTGCAGAGCCAACATAGTTTCCTAATTCTTTGCCGCTAACTAGCTCCCAAATTACTTTTTGGGGGAGTACAAAGAGACGAGCTGCATTGAAGCACTTTTAAATGAAAGATAAGGAAGAACAAAGAGACTGCTGGCTCTTGACAATTGACAGATCATTCATTAAGTGGTGAAGGTATTCGCTGGAACTCTCAAGAACTCTACTAAATGACAAAGTGTTTGACAGCCCGCTTGTACTCATAACACTGGTATTCAGTTGAAGGGTACCACACACACACACACACAGACAGACACACATAGACACATTCTCAAAGACTCTTTAAACTCTTTTAACCATAACATATGCTTTATTACTCCAGAGATTATTTAACAATTTAGCTCCATTTAGTTCTTGGAAACTGAGGGCTTGGGATCAGTTCATATAAACCCGTTTTGGCTGTTTAACTTGTTAAAACTCTCATCACTACTTTCATAATGGCAGGGAATGGCAGGACAAATATAATACCCTCTACCACTGCTTTCCATCATGTAAAAGATCAAATGTTGAACAAAGTATGCTTACTACATCCTATATACTGGCGACTTGTTCAGGGTGTACCCAGCCTCTCGCCCTGTGTCAGCTGGGATAGGTTCCAGCCCCCCTACTACCCTGAACTGGATAAAATCATATCGACAGTGGATGGATGGATGCGTGGTAACAGAAAATAAGTATGTAAAACAAAAGATGTGCAAGTACAATAGAATTACAATACAGATTACCTCAAACATGTACACTGCTGCACACCCTTCTTAAAGGGGAACTCCGGGGCATTTGAAGCGTGTTTCCATTGCTAGAGGTTGTCAAATAATGATAGTATGACACAGAGAGGTGCGTATCTGCGCTCCCTGTGTGAAGATCGCTCTGTCCGCACAGCATGTCAAGCGAGGCTAATACGTGGTGGCTAAGGGGCAAGCGCTAACCCTTCCACGTAAAACAACAACTTGCACACTGCAGAAACGTCACACCACTTTATAACCCATCCGACAATAAAGTCACAAGCCTTACCATCAAAACCATATGCATGGTTCTCACATTACTGGCATGGGGACGTTACAAAACAACTTTATAAACAGCATGTCACTCACCGGCTGGTTGTAGGCTCGCGCATGTGAAAGCCCAGAAGAGTCGATGGAGAATAATCCCATATACAAAACAATTATCTTCTCTAGAAAAACTGCGTTCAAGTATTTAAAACATTACAAGAATATTACTGGGCAAGTATTGTTGTAATGTTTTAAATACTTGAACGCAGTTTTTCTAGAGAAGATAATTGTTTTGTATATGGGATTATTCTCCATCGACTCTTTTGGGCTTTCACATGCGCGAGCCTACAACCAGCCGGTGAGTGACATGCTGTTTATAAAGTTGTTTTGTAACGTCCCCATGCCAGTAATGTGAGAACCATGCATATGGTTTTGATGGTAAGGCTTGTGACTTTATTGTCGGATGGGTTATAAAGTGGTGTGACGTTTCTGCAGTGTGCAAGTTGTTGTTTTACGTGGAAGGGTTAGCGCTTGCCCCTTAGCCACCACGTATTAGCCTCGCATGACATGCTGTGCGGACAGAGCGATCTTCACACAGGGAGCGCAGATACGCACCTCTCTGTGTCATACTATCATTATTTGACAACCTCTAGCAATGGAAAAACGCTTCAAATGCCCCGGAGTTCCCCTTTAATTATGGCCTGATTGCAGAGATGTGCAGCAGTTTACTGCTTCTCTCCTCTGAAACACTGACTTCATGTCCAACGATGGCACCGACCATTTTAACAGCCGAAATTAACCGTACTAACCAATTCGATCCACGAAACTAACCCCCCCCCCACAAGGATATTGCAGAAGGTGTTGCATATCTCAGAACTAAACAACTCAGTTTGACACAAATTGCTGACCCAAACTCGGCTTTCATGGGTGTTTTGGTTTGAAATCCAACCTCATTCCCCTCTAACGGAGGAGCAGAGGTGGATGGCTCCATCAAGCGCAGAGCTTTCAAAGGGACTCCGGTTCAAGACCAAGATGTTTTTTTTCTTTTTTTCTTCACTTTAAGCTTATGTACTCGCAATAATATGACACAACACTTTTTAAAATTCTGGTTGCATTTATTGCAGAGAATCAACCAAGTTGAGTGCTGGCATCCTTTTATCTAGAAGGAAACAGTGTATGCCGTGTTTCATGGAGAGCACTGGCTTTAATGAAAAGGCAGATCATTGTTTCCAGTTACAGACTATTGCCAACTATTGCTAAGGACCACATCAAAACTTTTCCTTACTTTTTTTTTCTTGTCCGAGTCCTTGTCCGCGTCTCACCTGCAGGAAGCACTGTGAGCGTTGGCACAAAAAAAGAAGACAACAATGAAAACTGTATCAATTTGTATCAGCTTCCCTCTGAGGGTGGTGACTGGCCAGCAAGCTGCGTGTAAGACATGGATGGACAGGTACATGCTGGGAGACTAGGTTTCCATTGTGAAGAATGTTGTGGGCTTTGTCCCCTGTGCAGAGTCATACTGTTTGCCCTTGATAAAAGCAATCAGCGTATGACTGCAGCAATTGTTTGATAAAAAAAACGAAGAAATATAAAGAGAATTGTCCAACGCAGACTCCCTTCAAATTAACCTCTCACTCATCTTCTGCTTTCATAAATCATGATCTTTCTATCCATGTATAGAAAGATACTTACGGAGAAGAGCAGGTTGGAAAATGTACTAATATACGACATATCAGTCAATTATATTAAAAGATGTTAATTTGTCTTGTGATTAAATTCTCCATTACTCAGTCAATAGAGCCAAATCTCCTTCAGAGTGGTGATTTACATTCCTATTTAATAAAAAATCAACATAGTACTTGTGGTGGCCTCAAAAGCTATTCAATGTGATTCTATTGCCCATGATGTTTATTACTGTTTGGCAAGATATGCAAAAGATGTGTATTTTTGGCATTATTGTCAGCAGTTGGTTGTGCAAAATAGCCCAATAATCCTTGGCTGTTAGGAGACCAGTGTAATTATAAGATCTAATGATTCTCTGGGGATTACTGCTCATATCATTACAGCACAGACTGTCATGTGAAATAGCCAAGGATAGACACAGCGAATTAAAGGTTCTATTTGTCATCCTTCAAACTTTCTTTTTTCATATGGGGCAGAAGAATACAAGACTATGTCGCTGTCTTCGACTAAAGCTAGATTACTTAGCAGCATTGCAGCAAGGTTTTGGTTTTGCATAACTTAAATTTAACTGTGTTTCTCCAACCCATTCTCATTCCAAGGGAGTCAAATACTGCCATTCTGCCACACTCGTGCTTCTGAGAAAACCCTTTGGGACTGGCGTCCAGCAAATATCAGTCTTAAGTGTTTACATACAGTCTGAACAAGTGATGAGGCCCTCATAGGGTGGCTGGAGAGCAAGAGGTTGAAAGTCACAGGACTCACAAGCATCACACTTAATTTTGACTCTGTTGGAAGCCGCTTTCCTTTTTCAGTTGGTTGTTTTCATGAGTTATTTGTGTGGTGTTCTTCTGCATTCCAAATAGACAAGCAGCATTTTCTTGACCTCGTTGGAAAACATCATGAGACGACAGTGCTGCAATGAGTATCCGTCTGCACTTCCACTAAGCTGTGATTTGGGTCTGCAGTTCTAAAACTAAAACAACATTCTATGAATCGCGCATTAAGTACTTTGCCTAATCCGTTCTTCTGTCGTTATGTCACTGAGGCCATGTTTCTCATCTTAGTATAATAAGATATGTATAATATTACTTTATTATCAAGTTGTTACTTCAAACAAGTAATGAAAAAGGTCACATATGCCGAAGATATTATTGTCACAGGCTGCTCACTTTTACCTTCTTGTGCTTATACTGATTTTTCCATAAATCACGATAAGTACGATTGGATGGAAATAAACAAGCGTCTTTGAATGTTGTTGCCGCAACAAACTGGCGAACTGAATTATCTCCTTCCACACAGGATAGTCTTGTGTTTTATTGGCATTTACAGAATTTGACCAGCCACCGGCTGTTACTTAGATGCTACCAGGACATTGCACTCAGTGAGTAAGGTTCCTCAGCAAAAAAGACCATTCAATCAAACCCCAAAGTCTTCGGTTGGTGCATGGGCTTGATTGTCAGCACCTGTGAGGATGAGTGCATAAGGCATGCCTGGTGCGGCTTGCAGGAGGACACTGCGCTTGCTGTTCATCCCGCTGCTGTTTATAGTGCTTTGCTTAAATGTTTAACATTGAGCTGCTGTTTCATCGTTTTTTTTTTAACATAAATCTGCAGCACCCTCGTACAGGATTCTTTGAACTCGTGCAGGAGACTGACCTTGGTTGTTGTCTTTGGCTTAGTGAAGTTTTTGTTGTGAGTTTGTGCTGCATGATTAAATTTTTGTGAGCTTGTGTGCCTTTTTGTAAGCCATTGTTGACATTGTAAAGTAAGCATGGGGCTCCTTTGGAGGCCATTTGCCATTTATTGCTCATGGTCTTGTGTTCTGTTCAGGCCGGAGAAGTGTTAGAGCTGTCTGTGCTTTGCCCACTGTGTGCAGGTACTGTACATCTACATTTTGGATCCCTGTATAATGATGAAGAGAATGTACTGTTTTTGGTTATTTAGCACGAAGGACAAGCTTGTGGGGAATCACTTTTGGAAATTGATGGCTTGGTGAACGCAGTGATCTCATCTTGGTGGCCTGTACCCTTCTACAGCTGTCTTCAGTCTGACTCTTTAACTCTGTTAAAAAAGCAGACTGCAGAAATAATATTTCGTGTTACAGGACTGTTTTGGTCAAAAGAGACAAGATCTGGCTATTTGTCTTTTTGATTTAGGATAATATTGCATGGTCAGTAAACAAGAAAATGAGTTAAATTTCAGAAGTCAGGTTTTTCAGCTTGAGTTTTCTGTAATACAATCATTTCAAATCCACACACAAATTCACTTTTACACGCCCTTGCCCTTCAGCTACCATCATCCTGTCTGTATAAGAATTCAAACACCTCCAGTGTAAATGGTTACACTCAAATGGAATTTTAGCTCTGGTTGTCCAAGGTATTTCATTTCGCAAACAGAGAAACTTTACTCATGATGCTGCAAATTTTTAACAAAATTTAAAGAGTTATGGCTCACAGCCTTACAATCAATCACTCAGAACTATGATATTAGCTTATGCTGCAGTTTGTAGGAGTCTTACATATTAACATTTCTCCACAAGTTGTTTGAGATCTCATTTCTCCCCTGACTTTGGGCTTTATTTTGTTCGATTTGACTACCCTCCCTTGCAGTCTGCTTTTTTGTGCCTTGCTATTAACTCAAACTGATTGTTGTGGAACGTGGCCTACCGAGGATAAAACTAAACTCAACTCTTTGCCATGCATACTGTATTCAAACAAGCCTCAAAACCTGGAGCGTACCCCTTCTGAGTTTCCCAGTCTGTTAGCATGACAATATTGCAGTCAAATCTCTCAAGATAAGAAAGCAGCTGCTAACAAAACCAGGGTTTCATGAGACCTTCAGTTCACTAACTCAGGTTTCAGTAGCTTTGAGTTCAGTCTCAAAGTCTCATAATATCAGCCCTAAAGCCCCAAACTCATCACATGCAGGCAATCAGGGGGTTTCACTGTTAACTTCTTGGCCTGAGATGACAGCATGTCAGCATCTGGGCCCTTGATCCTTTGACAACCCAGACAAATGATAGAATATCAATATTGTCATGGATCCCTGTACAGCAACATTTTCGTATTTATTTTAGTATACATACCTCTAACTGTCACAATACTGATGTGACTTTTTCACTTATATCATTGACATGATGTGGCTTCTAGCATAAACTAAAATCCCTGTTTCAATTCTTTAAAGCAAGTATGCCCACTCTCCTCAGGTACAGGATTCTGCACAATACTCACTACTGTCTTTTTTTTCCGATGTACTGGAACATGAATATTGGGTTGTGATATCGTGCAAATGAAGTTAATATCAATTTTGGCTCAAAATTCATTTCCACAGCACAACTCCCTTGGCATATCTAAATTGAACATTTGTTACAGAGTATCCTTGCTTTGTTGCAGGATCCATCTGGCAGTGCTGGGAAAAAAATAGTCCCAGCAAAACTATAAGGGGATCAGTGGAGAGGACGTAGAGGACAAAAATGGGATCTCTGAAGGAATAATTAAACATTTTTTTGTACATTATGGCAAGCTGACTTAAATTTCCTTGAACACAAGTATAATGACAGTGTAGATTAAAGGTTCAGTGGGTGCATGCACTAACATTTAGCAGATCAAATTGCAAATTGTAAAAAACTGATTACCCCCACGAAAATACAAAAGACAAGCCATTGTTTGGTTTTTCCCTTCTTTAATAAAGCATGAGCGCAGGCAGGGCAACCAAAACATTATTGGCTACAAATTGTTCATTTTAAGGTAACGAAAAGGCAATAATGCTTATATCAACCTGCTTATAAAATCAATACTATGACTATAGTTATACTGTCTTTCCATCAGTAACTTACCTTAAACATGTGCATAATATATCAGTGTCCACTGTCTCCAGTGATATATTTGATCTTGATTTACTGGATCTACCTAAATGCTCAACTGACTGATATTTTGGACTCCCGTTTTTCTGGATATCATTGTCTCAGAGAATGACATAGAGCAACTATTAAAAAAAGAGAGACAAAACTGTGCTGGTCTGTAATGAGAGCTATAAACTGTTTCCTCAAGTGTCTCATTAGCCAAAACTGCACATTTCGGCTTGGTTTTTAAACTCAAAACTGTATGGGAAAGGGGGCCAATGGGCAGATGTGATGACAGAAACGGCAGACATTTACCTTATTGGCATAGACATCACTTACAATCTGCCTGATATCAGTAATTAATTACCATGAGCAAATGACATGATTTTATCTGTCATGAAAAAGGTTGGAATAAGAGTGGAATTATCAGCTTCTATTAGAGCAGTGCCAGGAGCTGCTAATGGATTGATGAATATATTATTCTTTCTCATTTGGATGAGTGGTTAAATTTACTGGCTAGAAGCAGGCCCTCTTCCCACACGCACACAAAATTAAAAAAAAAAAAAAAAAACTTTCAGAGCCTGGCAAACAAAGTCAGTTCTGCTGTCTTCCCAAAAGAAGTTGGTTTGGCTCTTAAAATATTGTAATGAGTACTCATGAGCATGAATTCTATTATCTTCATAATATTCTTTTACTCTTGAAACATTAGCAGTGACCTCAATGCTTCTTTTGTCTATTTATTTATTTATTTTCCTGAAATCCATTAAATAATTAACATCAATTGAGAGGCACTGTTTGGAAAAAGGTACTAATTTACGTCCAAATATCTCAGTAATGGGACTTTTATTTTTGTGCGTTTGGCATCTTGAGAGTTTGCAAGCAAATTTATTCCTGAAATAAATCAGATGAGGAGAATAATGAACCACTGAAAGATTCACTGAATATATTATATCAAGTGATATTTACCACTTTAAAATGCAGCAAATTAGTGCAAAAGTTAAAGACTTGGTCCACTCCCCTGTATGGGTTGAACAGCTCCAGAGAAGGTTCCTCACTTGCTGATGTGCTGGGGATTTCACAAGCGAGTTGGATGGAAATCTCTGCAAGAAGTTTGGAGAGAATACTGCGATGCCCCCGCTCCAGAACAGCTCCAGAACATTTAGCTCCAGCGTATGTGTAAAAAGCAGCTACTGCTGGGTAGGCTAGCTGCAAAGTGGTGGAGAAACATGGGCTGCATCTCAAACATTTACATCAGCAGATGCAAGGACAAGGCAGCCTTCATCGGGAGATAATCCACCCTCCACATAAACTTTCTGTCCCCCTCCTCAAAGTACAAGGCAGATTTGTTTCAGGTTACTGTCCTACTGAATAAATTGCTCCACAAACTGCCATATTGAGGCCTAAAGAACCACTCTAGTGTCACTCACTCACTTAGCTGCTAGCTTCAATCCTGCAGCTACTTCAAACTTACTTCAAATCTTTTAGATTTTGCTTCTCTTTTTAAGATTTAAATACATCTTGATTTAAATATTATTACTTTTATCAATATTCATGTTATATTATATTTATGCTATTATGATATACTGCAGGCTGCACGGTGGTGTGGTGGTTAGCACCATCGCCACAGCGAGAGGTTTCCAGGTTCAACTCCCAGCTGGGGCCTTTCTGTGTGGAGTTTGCATGTTCTCCCCGTGTATGAGTGGTTCTCTCCGGGTGCTCCAGCTTCCTCCCACTGTCCAAAAACATACATGTTAGGTTAACTGGTGTCTCTAAAAGATTGTCCTTAGGAGTGAGTGTGAGCATGTCTTGTTTGTCTCTGTGTGGCCCTGTGATGGACTGGCGGCCTGCCCAGGGTGTACCCTGCCCCTCGCCCGATGACTGCTGAGATAGGCTCCAGCCCCCCCGCAACCCGACCAACGGATTCAGCGGGGATAGAAAATGGATGGATGGATTATATACTGCAGAAGGCTAATTTGCGAATTCGCACCTGCTGGCTATATTTTACATCATTTGTAGTTCGCTGCTCATCATAATTTATTGTGATCACTGGTACAATGAATTTTCCAAGGTTTTTTTTTAATTGTTGGAATGACCAAGACTATTTGTACCTTGTAAAATCCACCGTCAGGTTTAAAAAAAATGAATTATGTATATAAGTATCATGTTGAGGCTGCAGGCCAAGAGTACAGATCTACACTGCTCCACAAAGTAGTACAGTTTACCTTTCCGATATCATTGGTAATTTGATACACATTTCTAGTTTCAGTTTGCGAGGACCACCTGAAAGTACCTGAAAAGCCAGGAAGATTTTCCATTTGTTTTCCATTTGTGTCGTCAGCGATAGAAATAGCTTTTCCCGAGGTCTCACGGGCTAAATTTGATTTTATTTTTGATTACAGTCTATTTCATGAGTGCCAAAGGCCTTCCCCTTCCTTTTTGTTGTAAAGGAGTGATTTGGTTGCAAAGTACATACTGCCTACTACTATGTATTTCTGAAGCGAGTGTGTGGAAACAGGACAGTATATCTTCAAACTGAATACCATAGCACAAGTCCAGATGAGATGCATATGGTGTTTTTGCATACTTACTACCTTTGAGGTTTGACTAGATAATAGTCATCCATTTTTTGTTTATAACAGAGCACTGGAGTGATGAGGCTCCCTTGTACTGACACATCTGCTGCTGTTATCACTCAGGCAGAAGCCTGAAAAACCGAATTTAAAGGGAAATGGGAAATATTTTTGATGGATTCATTTTATTGTGTTTCCAGTGGACAGCGACAAAAGAATGTAAATATGAGCCATTCTGGTTTTGTGAGTCAGATTTATTATCCGAGAGAGCAATTTTCATCAAATGTCAACAGCGAGAGACCCTGACACAACCGAGGACTCTAGTAAATGCATCATTTTGAAAAAGTTTTCCTGTCCTTTCACTTGTAACTTCAGATCATTTCAACCATGGACATGTCATGTTTGTCACTTCTGCAAATATAGTGTCATTTTTCCAAGTACTGCATATTGGATCCACAGAGTGTGGATTCACCATTACTTAGTCTCATCATTCTATATGCACATAAGTGCCTTCACAGCACTTGCTGCGACTGCAGAACACTCTCTCACCTTCTCCATGGTTGGTGTGCAGTAAGTGCATTTTGTCTTGCGGTAGTGCTGGGTCACCTTGCAGGTGCAGCTGAGGTATTAAGAGATTAGGGGCAGAAGCTCACCCTGAAGACGGTTCTGGTCCACAGTGTGCAGCTGCCTGCCTGGACATTAATTGGCTGTGGTGGCAGCGAGTGCCCTGCCGTTATTGAGCCGAATGCTGGTCAGGGGTCAGCCCCAAATGGCTCCTTCCTGTCGTCCTTCCTGTCAGCCTGAAGGTCAGCGCAGTAAACCAGCGTGGCAGGAAGACCAGGTCTCACCCGCTTACCACAGGACGTGGACAGGTGTACAGCAGTGACATGTGGCTAAGACAGAGGGTTTCAAAGTGGAGGGGTGAGGCCTAAGAAAGAGGGGAAGTTTGGAGCAGGGTTTACCGTGGAGCACTGTTTTAAACCTCCCTTACCTCGTTCAAGGTGTTCATCTCTAAAGTGACCCCAGTGACTTAGTAGTACAGAGCATTCTCTGCCAACTGCATTAGTCCTAAAGTTCAGAGGCAGTTTTCTATGAAGGGAATTGCAGGAATTAACAATTAAGAGAAGAACATGTGACTTTATGAGGATGGCAAAATGGGACTTCATATCCATATTATGCGCTTGGCCCTAGGGCTAGGACAGGAGAATAAGATGAGGTAAGAAAAATTCTGGGAAATTTCAAATCATTCACACTCTTATGTGCAAGAGACCTCTGTGTGATAAAGAGAAGTGGAAAGTGAAAGAAAAAAGACATGGAGAAAAAGTGAGGGAGAGCTTAAGGGGAGAAGCGTTCCCGAACGGACTACTCTTTGCAAAGTACTGCTTACAAAAACTGTGCATCTAATAAGGAAAAGTAATTAAATTTTCCTCCAAGACATCTTGTGTCACAGACAGAACTTAACCGGCTGTTCTCCACGCCAGACAAAGATAGGCAGTGAAGCCAGAGGGCTTTTGCCTGAATAAGATACAGTTTTTATTCTGCTAAAACGAGGCCTTTTCAAGTTGTGTTGATTAAAATGTATCATTATGCTTTGTTGGCATTTCCTGCATCTTTTACAGCAACTCTGATTTTGAAGCAAGGACAAACATGGCGGTTACAAATTAGCTTTTCCCCCCAATGTCATGCATCTGCTTTTTAACTGACTTAGCATTACTGAATAAGCAATTGGTCTTTTCTTTCTGTTTTGATTTATTCTTAAGTTACAAGTATAAGCGCTTCTAAATTTTGAGCTGTTAATTCCAGAAAATGTTTTCACTGAAGCAAGATTAAACCTGCACACTCCATCACATTTACATTTGACTGGATTTGTTTAAAGAAATGTATCAGGACAAAGAAATGAGTAAGCTAAAGTGCTGATGTGGGGAACAATGTTCAATCAAAATAAAGAGTGAGAGTATAAAACTAAATAAGAAAAAAGCAAAATTCTATAAGCCAAAGTGTGCGCAAACACCTCCAAGTGACAGGGGCTGCCTGGGGACAAGCTGCAGATGCCACTTTGCAAAAGCAGCCTACGGGTTTAGAAAATATTTTACTTGTAAATGTTCATGGATCTACTCCCTAACTCACAACAGCCTTTTATGTTTGTCTTGAAGGTCACCAAGTTCTGCTTTAAAACAGTTGCATTCAGTTGTTCAGACTCAAGTCAATTAAGTCTTTGACAGATATTTCTTACTATAACATGTAAAGATGCCACGGAAAGACATGTTAGCTTAACAACTGCATTGTGAACAGAAGCTGTTGAATTTCTGCTTTTTCATGTGTTCAAGTTAATGAAAAACTCTTATCCCATTCCAACAGATTAATGGAAAATAATGTATGTCTGAAAGGGGCTTACTTATCATTACCAAATCAGGAAGAATGTGGATTAAAAGGAAACTTACCAGGGAAGACCAATACACGTATCAGTGTTTTAGTAGATTGTAAAGAAATAATGAACAATTTCTTACAACTGGGTCCATAAACCTGTTCCATGTAAAGAAAATGTACACTCCCCAAAAATGAACTTTCACTGCCTATACACGGAGGCCAACTCTACACTCGACACAACTTAAACACACTTCTGTATCTTTTGAGCTCAGTCTTTACACGTTTCAGTATTTGACATATTGAGTGGTAACGATTTGGAAACTTTGATTCCTGTCAGACATACAAATGACTTCAGTCTTTAAAAATAGATATCGGAGAATCTTTACCAAAACTTCTCTCTATCCTTTTGTCATTAAACCTCAGCCCAGAGAGCTCCACTTCACAATGCACTTCTCCACAGTGACTCAACTTGTGGACTAATGATACAATTTTCTCAGTGCTGTGTCTTCCCCCTCTTGCACAGCTTATTAGCGACAACTATGACGCAAGACGTTTCGAAGTTTTATAACGCTGTCAGGTCATAAAGCATCCGCCGCATCACCCATCAGCAGTTTAGTTAATGAACTAAACATTATGATGTTAAAACTGGCTGTTTTTCTCAACGAATTATTAAATCATTGAAATTCAAACTGACATTCAGCGTACCTCGTAAGCCATCTGCACATAAACAATTATTTTAAGGTAGACTTGTTGCCATTAAATTTCACTATATTTACACCTGTGCGGCTTCTTTAGAAATAAACAACTCGAGCTGTGTTTACTGCTTTACTATGAATATATAAATGTGAGATTCGAATCAAGAGACTGGATGTTTTTAAGTTTTCAACTCTGAAAATATCCCAATTTAAATGTTAAGTGTTAGACTGAATAATGGAAATAGGACTCGCGCAACATCCATTTGACCCAGAAAAAAATTAGACAATGAGGCAGCAAATGGAATATGAATACGTCTATTATGAATATAATGTCCGTTTCATAGTAGGTTGCACAAATGTTTTTTGCTCAAGGACAAACAATGCACATTTCAACACAGAAAAACCTGAATTACGAAAGAACCAGGACAAATATTTGTCACTCACAAGACACTCAGTAAGACCCCCGGAAATGAAGTCAGATCCCTTTACAGCAACAACCTTCCAGTTGTTTTGTTTTTTTATAAGTAATCGACCGTGCTTCACTCCTCTTGCGCTTTAAAAACAGTTTGAGGTACAACTCTCTTTTGTTCTCACAAGCAGCAACAAGTCATGATGATGTTACTGTTACAGCCACAGAATTAAGAACCTACCCTTTAACCATCTAATCTGCTTACGAAAAGGTTTCACACTTTTCAGACCATAAATCACCTCGTTTAGGAGATTTGCACATACCCTGCAGTGATCTGAAGCATACAATCAAAGACCGCTACATCTTTCCATTTCCTTTCCTCCAATCGCATTGCTCTGATGATGGTTGTCTCTTTTGACTAAAGCGTCAGTCAGAAGTTTACATCAACCCATAATGGAAAACTTCTCCAAAAACAGTTGGGACACTTTTCTACATATATATATAGTGTCCTAACATCCGCTACGTTGGATCTCTCTGCATAACATGAAAGCTCCTGTCCGGCATTATAGCAAATTCGAGGAGTAAGCTTAATAAACTGAAGGGCCCCTGAAGAGAATTCAAAGTAACACTAGAGCAGTCAAATACTGACTGACAGGACAGACACTTAAGGTCAGACACATGAATCTGTGCACCACCTCGATTGACAACGAGAAAAACCTGCACATATGGACACCGGAAAGCTCGGAGCTCTACGACACCAACAGGACACTAACAAAAACTCAATGAGACCGTGAAGGACAACTTCAGAGGCCATTTCAAATCCGACTGTACTGGTTAGAATGAAGTGCAGCATCTGCCGAGGAGACGCTCTGTCTCCACTGCTGTTCTGCATAGGCCTGAACCTCCTCAAACAGATCATCACAAAGAGCGGCTGTGGATATCGGTTCTGAAGTGGAGCAATAATCGCCGGCCTTCTCTACGTGGATGCCCAGACTAATAGAGACACGGACTCACTGATCCACCTCACCAGAATATAAGCAAAGTGCATTGGTCATTCTGAGAAGATTAATGTTGCCGTATGTCGAAGAGATGCAAGACAATCACAGCTTAAGGAGTGGGACTGCTGGAAGGCAACAAAGCAGAGGTTCAGGGCAGATACAAATACCTCAGGGTCCCACAAGCAAATTGAAACCATGAGGGGGCAGCAGGGAAATCAGCCACAACCATGTACCTACAGATTAAGGCAGGTCCTGTGGAGTCAGCTAATTTGGAAGAACAAAGTCTCAGCCATCAACACCTATGCCCTGCCAGTTACCAGATACCCTGCTGTGTGTGTGTGGGGGGGGTGATTTCAATTCATTTCCAATACCTCTCTTTTCTCTTTTTTTCATATGATAATGTTCAAATGTAGCAAGAATAATAGTACCCAGAATCTAATTATGCGGACTGGTATACCACTTGCATTTGAAAGGATTTAAATCATTTATGGAATGCGTAGTGAAAGAAGGTGTAGCAGCAGCATGACATGGAATTATCCTCCCTCTGGCAGGAATGAATAAAAACATAGACCCAACCTGTACAGGATGGATTGGTTTTATAAATCTAGCATGAAATACCAATGAGTTTTCATCTAAGATTTTCTGGTTGAATCACATTACCGAATTTTTCAGAATTGAAATGTTCAAAATAGTTTTCAGCCTCTTTAAAAGGTATAATTTTGCAAGCAGCATATTACTGACAGTAACCCATTTTAATGTCCAATTTCATACCAGTGTTAGAACTGTTGCAATCATTACCCGTAAGATATATTTTCATCTATCTTTTCATATATTTAGGCCAATGTTTTCTTTGCTGATTTGAAATGGACAGACTTAGTTGCCGTAAGGTTTTCTGTGCACCATTTAAAAATTATTAAAGCAATACTATGTAACTTCTCAAAAAGCCCATTATGGAGCTCCCCCTACAGGCTTGGAGGTAATGTACGGTTAAGACACTGTCGGCCTCTCTCTTTCTCTTCCTTGCTTCATCAGTCAACGTCTTCTTCTGTTTCTTCGGTGCCTCTGCCATGATGATCGTACTGACAATGTTGAGCTAGCTTAGCCTTATACCTGGGAGCGTGAGAGGGGTCTATTTGTTTTTGCGGTAGGTGTGCCAGAAAGCAAGTCGAAGTACTTCCACTCAGCTAACCCGGTCCAGCAAAGTTACATAGCGCAGTTATTCCAACTCAAACTGTTATTTTAAGGTAGAAATGTTACATAGTATTGCTTTAAGATTTGATCATGAATATCACTGACCCATCACTTATAACTGACTACTGACAACTCCATCTTTCATCCTTTTCAACAGGTTAAGAGTCTGAGTATCAATCACAAGTGCATATTACCCTTTGATGCTCGTATAAATGATGTTGTTCGATCTGCATACTTCTGTAAGCAATATAAAATGTTTTTGCCTTTAAGCACCGCTATACTCACAGATGTCCTGATTGGATCCTGTATTGATCAATGTAACTCAATCCTCACTAGCTTTCTTCTCCTGCTCCTCCATAAACGTCACCTGGTTGAGCATTCAGATGTGTGGATCATAACCAGAATTCCTCCAAAGAACATATTGCTCTAGTTCTCCAGGATCTCTATTTAATACAGAATTGATTTCAAGTCTCTTCTTTTTCACCTTTAAGGCCCTTCATGACCGAGCTCCTCGTCTTTGAACTTGTTCATATCTACATACCCTATCCTCTACATTCCCCATTTTAACAGTGGTTTCCAGAGCTTACAGCAATTTATATGTACTGTATATATGTATAGTACATATACAGTACATATATACAAATACATGTATATGTTTATTACTATGCTTATTACTTTTTTTCTGTGATTCCATTTTTCTTTGTGGGTATGGTGCATGAGAGGAAGAGGAAGAAATAACTATTAATAGCATCTGTGTGAATGTCTGGATGCAGGAATTCTCAGCAGAATATCCCACTGTAACAAGACAAGCAGTATTATTTGCTTTATCTGTCAGTGGTTTTAATGTTGTGGCTGATGGGTGTGAGTTCATCGTAGAGGTGAGTGTGAAAATGTCTGTCACACTGGGTTTTGCTCTGTGTTGAACTGATGACCTACACATCACAGGCCCAGTTGCGCTCTGTCTCTTATCCAGTGTCAGCTGGAACAGATTCCTTCCTCCAGCATCAGTCTGTAGAACAAAATAAGTATAGCTGATAGATGGATACAAAAATCCAGACATAGCATTGTTAACTTTTTGCAAAAAAACAACAACCATGTGTGCTTTTTTGGAACCAGTTGCTAATACTAAGGACTTTTCAGAGTTTTTCATTGTTTCAAATGCTGTGAGCTGCAACTTACTCAGGTATTTGAGATTTTTCTGTTATGTCAAGGATGTGCTTTACACTTAAAGCTTCAATTAACAATGATAGGAAGAGCCAACATCGAAGGATCAAAAAGCGACGTCGCTATGAAGGCTTGGCCCCCAAAAGCCAGTTATCCCTGTGGTAACTTTTCTGACACCTCCTGCTGAAAACCCAAAAAGTCAGAAGGACTTGATGAGGCACAAGTCACCATAGTCCCTAGTTCACCCAGGAGCCAACAGCAGGAGAAGATGAAGCAGGAAGGAAGTAAGTAAAAAATGGTAGAGGCCAGCTTAGCTTTTTTTTTTTCTTGTTGCCACCCAGTAAGCCAGGCCACTCAATAAATGAATCTGTGGAATGCAAACTTAAATTACCTCTTGTAGAATACTCAAGCTTCCTTAAATTTGGACCTCCTCTTGATTAATCAACAATAATTCATTCTATACAAACTTTGGCATGGTTACATTGTTCTCTAACCTTCTTAAAGTTACCATGGCGTGACTTTTCATGTATTCTAGCTTATCTACATTGTTGATATGATATTATCACCTTATACGTCACCCAAAGCTTAAAAAAGAGGTATACAAGTGTTTTAGTATTTCTCTGATCTTAGTTGTAACAGTTTATCGTGTGGTTTACTTTGATATTCAGGATCTAATTCTGGCTCAAACCCATGGCTAGATCTCAAGTGTTGTCATGCTTGAAAACTAGAGTGTTTCTCTAAGTTTTTTCTTGTTTATGCAATGTCTGAGCTTTCTACCGGGAACTGGAGCTGTGCACGTCCACGAGTCACTGTCATCCCCTTTCCCGCCTCCGGGAATCCTACCAATAAGAAGACACATTTGCTAGATCGTCTCATTCTCAGGAGGACGCTTCCCAAAGGAGAAAACTCTCCCTTGTTATGAACAAATTATAAACTTTTGGAGTTATGAAGTTTAAAGCTAATCTAGAGGTACCCGAGATTAAGAATGAAATGACTGCCATTTCCAGATTAGGTAGTTAAGAGGAAAAAAAACAAGCCTGACTATCTATGGTGTTTGTGTTTCCAATGTGTATCCATCATACAGATCAATTTACCATTTCTGTGGTTGTAATCAATGGCATGCACATGCACAAATGCCAGACCCACTTTTCAACATTTGATATGATTTTCTTAATGAACTAATTCATGGTCGATGTGTAAGAAGCCAATCTAGTCATACAAATACAAATGAGAGATCCAAGTTTGATTTTGTTATCATCATAATGTGATATTCAAGAAGGTTATTAGTTTTGTATTTTAAATCATTGCTAGATGGAGGGCAATGAATGTTTTCAACAAAGAAAATACATAATATCATGAACGTGAATTTCCCATTCAGCCTTGCAGCAACTAAGAGAATATCTTTCCACCCTCCCCCTTTTTCTATTTCATTTCAAGATTATGTTTGGGGTGCATAATTATGACACTCATTAAAAGCTCCTAGGCATCGTCAAATGGGGGGAAATATCCTTGGCTGCAGTCCAACTTATTATAATCCTTTATGACGCTTTATGGGATCAGCCTTTTTTTCTTTTTCTTTTTTTTTAAAGTAACCACTATTTACTAAACAGCAGAATGGAAATATTCCTGTAAACACTAATAATTATGTGTGAATCCAACTGCTAATTTGAGTCGGCGAAGTGAAGGCTGATCAAGAAGTATGCTTTGCCATGCCAACAGTCACAGAGGTGAATGGGAATTGTGACAGCTCCGGCCTCATCAACACGGTCATCTGTTATTTTGGCCCAAACATCAGAGGGCTGACTATGAATGTAACACTACACACAGCTCGTATTTTTGGCTGAAAACACAGTAGAGCAGACTTCCTCAACTTTAAGCCTTTATGGGGTCACAAAAGATTTCTATACAGTAGCTTTTCTATAGACTTCATTTTCAATACAGTAGCTTACCACAATCTCCCGCCACATCCAGTTTAAACCCCAACGTGAACATCTCCATCACATACACAAGTATGCCTGTTTGCTACCAATAGCAAAAGCACATTAATTGTGCTGGTTTGCTTTAAAGTTTGTCTGACTGTCATAAGCAACAGGACAACGCAGGATCTGGAATTTATTCAAATTCCAAAACAAAACCTTCTGCGTTAAAAATCCAGAGGGCACCTCCGATCATCACGGTAATCCTCACCTATATGTTTCTTCATTCTCTGTTGTGTTATGGAACTGACAGTTAACAAAACAAGATTTTATTTCTGCCTATGCTAAACATAGCTCTTGCACTACACAACACACTACTGCCCTGGTAAGGTAGTATAACAGATTTTTTTCAAGTAGTCTGTGGCCCTTTTCTCACTGCCCCTGATATGCCTTTGTTGTGCATCTCTGTCCTGTTTGTAAGGCTCATAGGCAGCTAAAGGGGATAAAGTTTGTGTGCCTTTCAGGGAGTAACACAGCCAAGTCGATTTGTTTGTTTGAAGGACAGCCAGCACAGAGGAACACATCGCTCTAAGCAAGGATGCTGTTGTCACACAGCTGATTCTGCTACACTGAGTTGTTATTTTAAATAACAAACTGATATGGTGCCCTGTTGTCAATTTGGTGGGTCAACAGGTTTTTGTGGTGCCAGTGTGGGACAACTTTGTGAAGGGGCTTATGATGCCACAGAGTCTCTGCTCCATACTGAGCATATGCCTGTGTCCTCTATACTTAAATCTTCTCGCTCTAACCTGCCGTACTCATGGCAAACCGATATCATAAGTGGCCTGTTCATCTTTGAGCTACCGAAAGTAAATCCAGCACCCCAGCTGATCTCAAAGGCTAATAATTGCTCTTGTCCTCAACAGTGCTGCAAAATCAGCTTTTTCCAATACGAGTAGCACCACCAAAGATAGACATAAATCATTTTTCACCTACTACTTTTGAGTTCCTTCAAAAATGTTTGGTATTCCTGTCCCAATTTACACTTATTTTGCACTTCTTTGGCCATACAACATGTATGATAAGGAGAATCAGGCTGACTGGCTTTCAAACTTTGCCGTCATAACAAGTGGGATGGTCCCTCCACTCAATAGCCCAAAGGATGCACTGTCCATGATTTTTAGACCACTGGACAGCTTTATCTCAGTCTACCTTAAATGAGCTCAGGCCATATAAAAGTCAGAAGTGTTGCTGGATTGTGTTTATATATTATAGGGCATCTTCTGTCACTTGATCATGTTATTTCTGAACGAAACTGGGGCAGAGCCATGAGTAACTTTGGGTTTAAGTGCACTTGTCAAAGTATCATCTCCATGAATGCCAAGACCCTACCAGCATAACATCTTAAAGCAACAAAGAAAGTTATTCAATTCACTCAGTTGTTTCATTGGGACGGATAAGTGAATATTTGAAGCTTACACTTTTGCTTGATTAGCAACTAGCTTTACATTTTTGCTGTTGTGCTCTGTAGTATTTTAACACCTTGTTGACGTGAATGGGTTAAGATTCAGGCGAAGACTGTGGACTGACTGTTTACTGTCAGTCGGTCCAGTGACTTGACACACTTGTGTTTCTTGTTTTTTGGGTTTATTTGTTTTTACCATGCAGTGTTAACTTGTACTTTGCTTGTCCGGCCATCACCTCCAAACTGCCTCCTTGGAGAGGAAAGGCACATTTACTGAGGTGGACAAATGTTATCAGTTAGGACATCCAAACTTCAGCAGGCATTTATAATCAGACTCATGGGGGTTTTACAATGGCCAACTTAAAAATTAAATGTTCTCTCTCATTTTTACTGTTGCACTTAACAAATATCATGTGCTCCTGCAGAAACCCATCTCCTTACCATCAATCTTCTCCCATGTACTTCTAAGTCCTCTCTTGAATTTTCCACAATCACTATCACTATTGAATTTCTGAGAGAGGGCCAAGTCAAAATTGCATGATATGACATATAGACCAACAAAACTGTCACCATGCCAAAGTTAGTAATCCTTTTTTTTCTTTCTATTGCTTTAGTAGGTCACTAGCCAGCATGAATACCCAAACCAGGAATGCCAAGTAATAATTATCTATTTTAGTAAGAAGCAACACATTTAAAAATAAACAAAAACATCATAACTTGTGAGGTTGGGGGTACATGTCTGTTGACGCTCAAGAAATCTAATGGCTGTGTCATAAATATTACTCCACTTTTTCTATATAATACAGGCAGATTACCATCAACTGTTAACACCAGAAGCTACTCAGAATTCCGAAGGGTTTACGTGAGGTGGATACAGTACAAATTAGCATACAGCTTTTGTGATGTTTGATGTGAGACCTGACCTCATCCCATTTTTACTGGCAAATGCAAGATTATTATCATTTTGAATAAATTATGAAGCATGAAATTCTTGTTCTTTCTTTAGTATGTGTAAGAATAGTACATGTAACCTGATACAAAGTATAGAGAAATAAAACACACGTTGTCATGTGAGTATTCCATCAATGTAGCAAGAAATCAGCCCTCATTGATTGTATGCGTATGTGATGATAACAAAGAAAAAGAAATCAAGCATTGAGTGTATAATAATAGATCGCCCTGTGTGTGAATAGCTGAGTCTCATTCACCACTAACTGTCAGGTGAGGACTGATGTAAAGCGAGCATACTCACAAGGAAGCGGCGGCGGTTTTGTTGATCAACATCATCGGTGAAATCAGAAAAAGCCTGAGTGCAGTGAGAAGGGCTCGTACAGGAGCACAGTTGATTTGTGCACACAACTTTGGAACCAAGTGCAGTTTGACATGTGCAGCAGATCGTATCTGCATGCAAGTAGAGACTTTTTTTAAGGGGGAGCTTAACGATATCTGAGCATGAAAACGCTGATCTCAGACTGAAATATGCTCTTGATTAAATATAGCAACCTACCCCCGTATCCCTCAGTGTTTTAAAGTGTTGTGTTTTGGAGCCCCACAAACATGCTTTGTGGCATATCTAGTTGTGTCTAATTAAACTCAAAAGGATTTTATTTTGGAACAAAATATAAAAAGTAGAAATATTTCTTTCAACATGAATCATCAAAACAAGAACTCTCCTTTGACAAGTTTTTGAACATAAGATGTTTGACTGGCTATTTCAACAACACCACCACTCTTGAGTGGCGTATTACCAATTTTTATCATGTCTCTTTAAAGGAAGAAAAATTGAAGGTCGTTATCCGTATAAGTACCATTTAATCTTGCCAGACAAAAGAGAAAGGCTGTGACTAGATAATGTGTGACTGCCCTCAGGCTTAAGGTATTGTACTATCTTGATTATGCTCCCAAAGCTTAGATGTTCTCTCCCCTTGTGCTGCCGAATAAATCCACCGCAGGTGAATCCCATCTCATTCCTAATTAAGAGTGTGTGTCCATGTGTGATATTGTTTCTCATTTCATACCCCAATCCGCCTCGAACAGCAAGGAGACTAGGAATGAGGGTGTAAATGTTTGCTTTGCCTTTATATTGTGTCTGTCAACTTGTTCATATGCTTTACTTCCATTTCTTTGTGGTTACTGTAAAGAATATTTGTTTGTGCATGCATAGAGTACATTTAGATTCACAATGCAGCCATTTTACTGACAACGTAGTTGTAGGCGGTGTTGCACAGTTCTTTATATAAATGTGCCACTTTATGTATGCACAAGCTAATATGCACTTTGGTTTTTGCACAGGTTGCACTTTTTAAAACATACTGGCCCTCATTTATCAAGCCGTCGTAGAAAGCATCGTAGATATGAGCGGAGAACTCGTCGTACGCAGAGGCTCAAGTGAGATTTACAGAACATGCGTACCACACCAATCCCATTGTAAGACCGAGCGGCTGTTGATAAATCCGGTGGCTGAAATCCATCGTAATGATCCTAACCACGCCTTCTACAAAAGGGGGCTGAGAGGCCGCACCTCTAGAATTTGCGACATGGATAGACGAAAGGCGGCAAAGAAACGCTGCCAACAGCGTTGACAGCTGGGACGGCTGTCAACGCTGTTGGCGATGTAAATCGCAGACTGGACGAGGTATGTATTTTCCCCTACTGTGATGGTCAATAAAATGTGATAAACTCCAGATTAAATTAAATCTAAAATTGAGCGATGTTTTACTTTTTCTCCAGTAAGATCAGGAAGAAGTGGTCCGATAAGAAAAAGAAGGTCGCTGCTCTCCGACGCAGCATGTCACAAACGGGGGGGGGGGGAATCCAGGTTTGGATTTGAGTGCCTTGGAGGAGAGGGTGGCTACGTCCTCATCGGGCGTGCCAGGGAAACTTGACACTGATGCGCCCATGCTACAGCTCGAGAATGGTAAGAATGACTGCACACCCAAGACGTTTAAATAAAACAGTTGCTTTAATTTTCAACACAAATGAGGTTCCTAATCAAACTAATATTTTTCATTCACAGATGAATCCGAAGTGGCATCCGGGCAACCTGACCCGCGCAACGAATACGTGGCCCGTCAACATCCGAAGCGTCTGCCTCTGCCTCTGCCCCCCGGTCTGCAGCGTCACACCGGCCAGCAGTGTTAACCACAGAGGTCCTAGAAAGACAAACAGAGATCGTGAAGTGGATGATGGCTTTAACACACACCATGCAATCTATCGACAGTACATTGAAAGACATAAATGAAACACTGAAGTCACAGAATAAATGCTGAAAGAAATCGTTGTTCTCCTTTCTTTTTTCCTTGAATAACAGAATGCTTACCGAAAGTCAGAATCGCTGAATAAGTTCCTCTCTCCTCCTGAGCGCTCTTGGCTGTGCAGGCTGGTGGAAGGGATCTCTGGGTACGGGGTCCTCTGGATGTACATCTGGAAATGGCACTCCATTTTTTTGGGCAATGTTATGGAGATCCCCGCATGCAATAATAATATTGCATACCTTTTCGGGCGTATAGGGTTCCCCCCGCAGCCGAGAGACAGATCCAGCTTTAGGAGCCCTATACACCTCTCCACAGTGGCACGCGTGCGCGAATGCGCAGTGTTAAAGCGCCTCTCCTGTTCGGTGTGAGGGTGCACGGTTGAATAATGAGCCATCACTCTTCCAATTACGGAGTTGTACTTGTTTAATTTATTTAATTTGCGTTTATGTTTATATTTATGTTGAAGTCAAATAAAACATGGGCCTTCTTTAAAGTGATAAGTCTGTAATTTTAACCAAGGGATTTGTTGCGACTCCTGAGCACGCACTAGTGACGCTGCTGTATTGCAGTCACCGCAAGTCAAAATGGAAAAGTGCGTACACGGCCTCAGACCTGTCGTGGCGATTTCATCTTTCCTGCGCTCACGATGGATTTGATAAATGCCAACCTTTGCGCAGAAAAGAACGTACACACGACCTACGCACGTTTTTCGTCTTAAGCAAGTTTGATAAATGAGGGCCAATGTCCCCCTTTGTATACTGCTCACTTGTGGAGGCGCTATAGACAAAGCAGTATGCAGAAACTCAAAGTGTCATATAAAGATGGAATGAGGATGCCAACATGGACCAGTGCAAGCCAAATGTTTGCTGGTGTTGGCGTTCCCACTTGTGACGTTATATTACACCATCTTATGTACAGATGGATGTGTAGATTAGCGGATTCTACAAACAACATCATTTCACTGTAAGATTTTATGAGTTTCTTTCGTTACTGAAAGAGGTTGCTTAGAGTTGAAAGATCAGGGATCCGGGGTCTGCAGTGTTGTGACCTGAAGGAGCCAAGTGTGTGCTCGTGTTTGTTAACTGACTATCGTTTTTAAAAGATGAGAACAAGGACTGAAAAGCATTTGTTATCAGTCTGTGTCTTTATCTTTGATCAACAACACAAACACACATAGTGTAATGGCTCAGTAATGCCAATTAGATTGTTTTCTGTGGCCAGACATAAAAAATTGTTTTACCATCAAACATTTCTGGAACATGCACACAGAATTTCGAGTTAGATGCACAAAGAAAATCTATTGTCTCTATTGGTGATGCGATTTTGAGAGGGGTGATAGACTGTGCAGAGATGGGGATTGGCAGCATCTCAATATGGCTATGAGGCTCCTCTCCATGCTATGCTTTATGCTTAAGCAGCCAGCAAATTGTGAAAGTGGCTTTATCTAATTAGAAAAAACATTCCTTCAGCTAGCAGTCCCCCAGGCAGAATCATCATTATTTAAGCTGGCTGGCCTTGAGAGAGCGGCACGATACATATCTAATGCTCACCATGGAAATGACTATGTGCAGCAGATATGCTCGTGGTACAATCAGGTTTTTTTTCATTCTTATTTTGCCTTCTTGGCCTGGATATACAATGCTCTTTCTCTATCTCCCTTCCTTGTCTTCCAGATATCTATTGGACATTAGAAGGCTAAATAATCATTTTGTTAGCACCCTGTCATTAGATAATTACCATGCTGTCTGGCAAAAACCATCTGGCAGATTGTCTGGCAGAGTATTTTCTTGCTCTACATTATTTGAGACACCTTGATTGGTGAAAAAGATGATGCTATAACCAGCAGAAATTGGTCTCAAATCATTTGTGTTGTAGCCTACGGCTAAGCCAGTGCAACTGGCATGTTATCTTGAACGATATGTATATAGTTACGTGTCAGTATCAAATACTGATTAACAGCAGCAATGTGAGATGTGGGCACAGGAGGATTAAAAATACTTCCACTGTTAGCTATCCACTATTATCTTAACACGCTTTGACCACTTTTGTATATTGCACTGGGCTGCTCTTTGCACTACATTTCTTGGATATGATTGTTGAAAGTGCATGCGTGCGTGTGCGTGTTTGTATGAACTCTTCACATACATGTCTGTGTAATGCTAACTTTGAAGCTTTTGTTTGTACTGTGAACAGACTTTCAGTATCTTATGCGACTGTGGGGCCTTCGATTGCCCAGCACTGTTAATGAGGCTTCTGGGAGTTAACACGGAGGTGTGTGTCAGCACTTAAATCCTTTAAAGTTTCACAAGTGCATTTTTAAGAGAGAGGGAGTTGGATTTGTGCCCTACTAGAACTTAATTATCACCATCAACATCTGCACTGTTTCATTTCTTCACGGCTTTATTCCTTCATTTTTTCACACCTCTTCTTTCTCCAATCCGAGCAAGACTCAGCTAACCAGTAAAGCTGTGGTCTTCTTTACACACTGCAAAAGAAAATGCTGAGATATATGAAACATGGAGAAATAGTTTGGTGCTGTAATATCTTTACCACGAGCTGGGCAAATACCTTGGGTCTGCCTTACCCATACAGTAGCTTTGCAGACGATGTCATCTTGTCGACTCAGTCAAAATACATTTTAGTTTGGATTAAACCTGCCACATGATAAAGTATTATGTGTATAGCATTTTTCTTGACAATGTCACAAAGCGCTTCATGATAAGGGATAAGGTGAGTTTTAGTCAAATGGATGTTCACAAAAATATGATTAGAAAATGTATGATAAACATGTCAGATATTGACAAAGGCTTACTCAAAGAGTCGTTTTTAAAAGGGCTTAAAAGGTAGCTGTACACGTCTGATCTACATGGATAAAAGAGTTCCATATGATGGAAACTGTGATCAAGAAAAAGCTAGCAGGACACAACCTGTCGATCTCAATAGTTGGGAGCATAGTGAGGGAGCATACCAGGTCAATAAGTCTGAGATGTATTTTGGAACAAGGCCATTTTTGGAAGCTGAGCAATAAGATTTTAAAATCAATATTAAATCTAATAGGAAGCAGGTGCAAGGAAGCGAGTGTCAGGATAATCTACTCGTGACTTTTTGTCCTTGTAATGAATTAATTAACTGGAGACAACCAAAAGGAGGACAGACAAAAGTGTGCATAAGCTTTGTAAGTCAACCACTGAAATCAAGACCAAGATTTTTCAGATCTCGTTTTTAGCCGACCACTCAGCTAAAATTAAGCCTGAGGCCGATAGCATCTGCAAGCCAACTTATTCCAAAGTAAAAGTTGGTGCTAACTGCAGTAATGTGTGCAACAGGTTTATAGCGTAGGCTAAATGGCACAGAGCCGTCTACTCTAATGAATTCTAGAACTTCGGTCACTATGAAGGAAAAATGCATTTAAAAATTAAAGTGATTAGCTTAAGGGTTGTGTGTATACATTATGTAAGTGTGTGTTAGAGTCTGTCTGTCCATGGCATCACAAAAGAGCAATTGAAAAGAACTCAGTCAACAAAATTTCGTAAATATCTTTTGAGAGTCAAACTATCCTTACATTCCTTTATTGATCTTTTCATTCCCTTCTGTACTACAGTAAGCCTGGGTGTCATATATTAGTCCCTAAAGGAGCTATTTCAGAGCAGCAGCCCCTTCAAACATAACAAGTGTCTTTCTCTGTCTCTGATGTGACAGCTTAGAGAGGTATACAGTGTGTTTGTTGTGTGAACATCTGTAAAAAGAGTGAACACTATCTCACAAACAAAAAAAAGATATAAAGCATGGTAATGGGACAGTTTAAGAAAGTGTGGACGGGAGAAATACTCATGTCATTTACCCACAGTCTACCAGTACAGAGAGGAGGAATGAAAATGTTTGATTTGTTATCATGCCAGTTCCCATAAGCAAGACATGGATGAAGTGTAATTTTGGTATACTGTGTGCATAATCTTACAAATACAAATGTAAATGCATTAACACAATAAAACATGTATTGCTGACTGTCAAGTTTGGCCATTTCATTTACCTCAGACCAGCTCTCCTTGCACTGCCTGCACAGCTTTTTACTATATATATATCTTTCAGCTCTCTGCAACCCCATTTAATGGATGTAGTTACAGTCTCAAACAGGGTTAAAATCTAAACTGAGTTCAGAGTAGCAAAGTTTAGACTGCGATTTTTTTCCACCAGAGGACTACAGTTTTCATTGCTCAAAACCTGTATTCTCATTTCAACTCAGCTGTTGTTAATACAAGCTCCTTCGTAAACTAACAACCTGCAACTGTGCAGTCCATAGGGTAAACAATGCTGAACAGATTGCTTGTGATAACCAGATTTATTTCTGTGTCAGAAAGTCGTTACAATGCCTGTTATCTGGATAGCTGTTAGCCAGGGGTCATTATTTGCCTGCAATCTTTGGAGCACCTTGCAGCTTCAATTTGCTTAGATTAGATAATGTTTTCACTTATGCTTCTACATACGGAGTAAAACAAAGGGACTGTTTAATTTCAAATTGTGATAAAATGAACAGCACATAAGTGTTGCTAGAGCTTTGCATAGTAATACACAGATGGCATCAACATAATCATAGTTACTGAAGTAAAAACATCCCCTGATTTTAATAGTTTGTCAATGGATCTGACAGCAGTTCACTTAATGTGGCTGATGCCCCTTTATGCGGATATACGTGGATTTAAATATCGTCCAAAGGACGCCGACTTTCTCCTAACTGTCATCGGTGAGTAGATGAACGTATTTTATGCCAGAAAAAAGGACCAGGTTTAAAAAAAAAACGAACTTCTCCTTTAAGGAAAAGGAAAGAAAGAAAGAAAATAACATAGGGGATCAGTGAATCAACAGCATCTTTATTTTATTCAGTGTATGAATACAATAAAGATAACATATTATGCCTTTGTATACAAGCTGACACAATTATTGTTGAAATGTATGCAAAATGTATGCATTGCTGTATCATTTGCTGGTGACACCCAAATATTTGATCTCATGAATGTCACGGCAGTCTTTATAACTGGACACACTAGTTCAGACACAAACCAAAAGGATCAGAGGTGGTGGTGATAAACCGGTTTATTGCCAAGACACGGGTAACAGGTGGGAGCAGAGGCGCAGGATAATAGAGATGGACCAGTAACCAGAAGGTGGGGAATCCAGGGGAAAACAGGGACTGATCTTCTGTGAGGGAGGCTGGTGGCTTTGAGGTAGAAGGAGGATTCCAGGGAGACCACGGCAGGGCAGGTGAGTAGCTGAGACCAGGAGCTGAAGACAGGGAAATAAAGGTTCAGTAATATGCAAAGACAATACTATAGAAAAGACCAGAGTCAAGGCTCAATACGACTGAGGATAAGCAGACGATCTGGCGGCGAGTGGAGGACTGAACCAGGGCTTTATGGGTGAAGAGAGTGGATGTAGATGAGGCTCCATTGATTGCAGGTGTGTGTAGATAATTGGTTCCAGCTCCAGACCAACCTCCAGTCAGGAAACACAGGATATCCTGACAATGAACTAAAAAAAAGGGATATAACACATTTACTGGAATAAAATCTATGCTGCAATGAAAACTCAAAAAGTGATTATGTACTCACTGAATACAGACAGTATTTTATGTCTCCTAGACAAAAAAAAAACATATTTTTCAAATTTGTTAAGCCTGTAAGAAACTTGAGTCTTGAAGTTTGAAGTGTGCACATCTCTCCAAAGGCAAGGGAGAAAAGAAGGTTGACATGAACCAACATAACATGCAGCTACTGTAAAAGATACAAGTGTGTTCTCTAATTTAGCCCTCAGTTCAGTCAGCAGTTGGTGTTGCAGCAGTCGCATGCCGTATGTACACTGAGTACACCTACTTTAAGACTCTTGATGAACATTTTCCCCACTGAAAATATTTTATATATATTCTCTAAGTCATAACTGAAAAATAGGGAGAATGATGAATTCAAATTTGAAATGCAAAAGGAGCGCTGCACAAGTTGCTAAACATAGTGCACAAAGCTATACATGGTCAATAGGGATGGGAATTGTTAAGAATTTAGCAATTACGGTTCCATCATCGATACCACTTATCGATTCGGTTCCTTATTGGTTCTCTTATCGATTCTCACTAGTCATATATAGTACAAATGGCTTTGGTTGCAGTAACACTTTAATTTCAAGTATGCACCAACATTTTGTCTATTTTTGCCTGGGTCATTTTACTTTTCCAACGCAAAAGGTATGCTACAGGTATGCGGGAGCCTGCCTCTGATCCTGCCTCTGATCCTGCCTGACTCTTGCAATCCTCGTCAACTAAATGTCAATATCAGATGGAATTATTCATACAGTATGTCTCTAACATCATTACAATCAACAGGACCTGGAAGTTTTATGTTACAGGGCTCTCAAGTTTTGAATGCAGGCAAGAGTGACATCGTGGGACTTTTGAGATGGAAGACGCTGTGCCACAAGCCATCGTTTAGCAGCGTGTCAAAGACTTAACATTCGTGCAAAGCAGTTGCATGCTGTGTGGTCAAACGCCATGTTAGAAACATTCTGAGCCAAAATACGAAGCGTACACATGACGTCATCGCGCAAATATGTCAGGCGTTAGCAGAACCTATAAACGGGATCGTTAGGCAGGTGGATTAACAATTCCACGGAATCGAACTACTGGGATCTCGAAGAGAACCGGTTCTCGATTCCCATTCCTAATGGTCAATGTCACAAAGTGATTAAATAACAAAGTGTGTTCAGTCAGAGGCTTCTTCAACTCTGCTGCTACAAGTCATCCCTGCTCACACCACAGCCCTACGCAATTTCATTTCCCTTTTGAGTATCATTCATTTTGATTCAAATAAGCGTACTTTAAATCTATATTCAAACCCTTGAAAGTAACTCCCTATAACTCCAGCACTTGCGTGATTATTATATGAATTCAGTTTAACAACAACGACAATTATACTTTCTTGGATGTACTTTAAAGAATAGCTGAAATTATCGTCTATGCATAATTTTGATCATGCTGGTTTGTAAAACAAACAAAACAAATGGGCTGAAAAAATGGAGCTGAGTTGTCCCACACAGCCAAAGTATACATCTTGTTATTCATACTATGACAATGAAGTTGAAGTGTTCAATGAAAAAGCCCAGAAGCAGGGATCACAGACACTGACAATGTGGAAATGTTTAAGCATAGTAAAGTGGACTGAATGAGTACAGTTTGTAGCTACATACGATACTTAAAACGGCATCAATGGATCTGTTTATGCTGTGGGTGATAATGTAAGAGAGCTCTTTGCTGGGATTTCTCTGATGTTATACATTACATTGGCAAACACATCTTATGTACAATGACCCATGGTTTAATGAATATGACTATGGCTGCTTGGACGGTCCTGAGTCACTCTCCTCAAATCCAGATTTTCTGAAAATAATTGATTAAAATCACTCTTGTATGCCCATAATAGAATTAACATGCAATGGAAATTAATTATGCATTGCCATGATTGAGGTTTTACTTTTAATCATGACAATTTCAGGCTTGACGAAGCTTAGATTGGCCAATTTGAATAGGGGTTAATGGGATAGTATTGTGGCTAGATTTCTCATTGTACAGTGAGTGCGCCTGAACAACAACAAGGGCCTGAATGACCATCTCTGTGATACAAATACTACTGTTAAGATTTTTTTCTTTGGTAAGAACATTATTGCCTTCCTGTAAATAGAGAAAGAAGTGATTATTTGAGACTGAAGGAGAATGGATGGCATTAAAATAAAAGCATGCTGTCTTCTAAGAAGATCCCCAGTTCGGTCCAGTGCACCATGCTCCCATGAAACAATTTCAAGGGTTGCAATTTGGATCTGGCATTAATTGAGAGCTGCTTTGGATTACAACCTCACAAGTTTACCATACGAACAAAACTTAACAGAACTTATATAAAAAGGAATATTAGTTCTTCAATGAACCTGACTCCAGCAACAAAGATAGAATCAGCACTGAATGTTACACATATACCGAGGTGCATCTGAATGATAATGCGATTGATAAGCAACAAAAAAAAGTGAACTGTTCTTATAGAGAGGCCATGAATCTTTAATTGAACATCATGATTCAAATCAAAGGTGATATGTGATCTACATCTTACTGTATGAACAACTGCCTCACAAACCAGTAATGACATACATTTGTGGTTTAATTTTGCCATTTGCAGTTATGGCTAAAGGGAAGATAACTTTCCCCATTAGTTAGGATAATGAACAAAGATTTCTGCAGATTTTTGCAAGCCATTCTGATTGTTTGCATTATGACAAACAATAACACTTCATGTTTCCTTTTTCCTACCAACTTAGGGACCAGTCCGAGGAACCCAGTGTCTTCCACCGTCACTAGTACCTAAAGGCGTCAGTTCACATCATATCTCCTAACCAAAGTTATTAGAAATAAGCGACAAGTTGATTCAACATCATCTGCTGTGTAATGCTACATTCGTCTTTCATCTGTCAGTAATGTTCATCATCTCATGCTGTACAATATTTGCACCCTGACGAACAGTTATATATCTTTTAAGCATGATGTAACCTTCTACTGTATCACTGTTGTTTATGTGTCCATTAGAACACCCACAGAAATACAACTCAAGTGGAGAGATGTTTGTTCCATGTATTTCATTATCACAATCATTAAGGTTAAATATTTTAAAAACTTTTGTTGTGCTCATGCAGCCTACACATCAAAACATCTACCCACATGGGGTGAAATGGTCCTTTTTAAAAAGAGAAGGACACTCCACTCAAGTTATCAGTCTCATAAAAATTGTTTTGAAAAGAACACCATAATAACACAAAGGGAAATGTAACTCAGATCCAGAAACTTATCTATAAACAACCAGTGTTCGAATTACGGGGGGTACCGGGGGGGTCTGACCCCCCCGATTGAGACTTGATACCTCCCAAATGGGACTAAATTACACTTTTGGGGGGTACTGAAAAAATTGATCTATTATTAAAATCAGGTGTTGAAAATGTCTTGTTACTTAGTATTTTTCAACGTGTACCATGAATAACCAAATAAAATGCGTTTTGGAACACCCCTTCAATGGACTGTACCACCAGCGGACGTTTCGCATGTTCGCAGGCAGCTCGCGCATAGTCCAACATCGGCAGCACTGAGAAGCAGGGTTTTGATGCCCGTTAAAATGATGTTTGAGATGCGAGCGCGTGGAATTAAGCTGTCAAGGTGGAGGTTTCCCATGATTTGTTAAATGAAACTAACAAATCAGACTAATATTATTTCAACTTTAAAGCACTGAACTTACAAACACTCAAGACAGGTGACCGCCCTTCCCTTTCTCCCATGAGAAAAAAGTTAGCCAAGGACTACATCAGAAGAATTCCATCGAGTTAACATGCACAAGTAGTCTCAGTTCAAAGACAGAGGCGGACTGCTCTAATCCAGAATACACCAACCAACATACTTGATGTCAGAAAATAAAGTACAAGGCTTATCATGTGTTTAAAGCACAATTGGAATAATATCATTTAACTAAGTTAGAAGAAGGCAAATGGATAGTGTGACTCCACCAAGCAAGAAGCAAGGATAGCTGTGTCGAGCAAGAAGGCAAAAAGGATAGCATGGCCACAAAGAGGTAGGAAAAATGGGATTCCTTACCATATGTCCGCCGTGACAAATATAGGATTAATCATAATTTTGACTGTTTGAAGCCATTTCATGTAGCAGCTAGCAGTATACCATGACTACTAGCACCACCTGGCTGTCTGATAGCACTTTTCAATCTCAAGAAAAGCGCACACTTTACAGCGGACATTACAAGCTATGTTGAATCTGGCAGTAGTCTGATAATTTACAGCTTGATTCTGTATGCGTCATTGGGTTCACTTTGCTGATTGACATTTCTTGCTTGCGTCTCATGGGCACTACATAATGTAGGCTAGTTGCTAGTGGGCTTTTGGTAAGCCATACAGCTGTTTGAAGTTGGGTCGTTGCTAGGTTTAATATTTATGTATTATTCTGCATGTGTTGGTTCTGCTGCTGTGCTTGTTGCTAACTGGAAAGTTAGCAACGTCCTGCTGCAGCAACGTGTGTGAGACAAACTTTGGCTAGGTGGTTGAACTTGACAGTGCTGCGTGCAGATTTGAGCTGAATTCACCTGCGCAGCGCGGATTTTGCAGGGTTGCCAGATGATTTCCAAACATGCTCAAACCCCGCCTGGAGGCACTAAATCTAAACTAAACCAGTCTAAACTGAATTCTATTTATTTCTATGGCCATAGAGCCATATAAAGATACAGAAAAACTCGCCCAATACCCATTTTTACCTGCAGACGGTCATCCAAAACAGCCCAATCTGGCAACACGGAGTTTACGGAAACGAGTGCTTTGATGTGATCTTCCCGCGAACGTGGTCACTTGATTCATATGAGGCTCTAGCAGGGAGTTTGCAAATGATAACATATTGTTGTGTTTGCATATCATGATATTATCATGATATATATTTTTTTTGGGGGGGGGTCATCAATTGATCCGCAAAAAGTCCGACCCCCCCCCCGAAGCCCGGTGGATAATTCGAACACTGTAAACAACCTCATCTGTCCCTGCGAAGAGTTTAAGTCTTCGGCCTGTAAACGACAAAGGGGCCATGAATGTGGCCATTAATTGCTCCGCTTTGAGTATTTTACTTGAACAACTGGATGACTGGTTAAAACGAAGGAAAATTCCTGAATGTAGAAACTCTTTGGATTCTATCATCCAGTCCAACAGTATTCCTCCAGGCAGAGCTCCTGTGGCTGCGACACATTCTTCAACATGAAAACCATTTGACTTTGTGAACCTTTCCTATGACCCTGTGTCTTGTCTCAATGTGTTAAATCCCCCCTTTACTAAAAATCAACTTTGTAACCTTTTTAACATGTCCATAAGATGTCTTTTGTGCTCGAAGACTAAATCAGCCATTAGTGCTATGGCTTAGGATTTCTACTTACATTCTATCAGAGCACCACTGAGAATCTCAGAGAGTCGTAGTTAGACACCCTGTATGTTCGACTGAGACTAATGGGTGGAAGCAATGCCAACCAATCCTGACTACTTGCAAGTTAGGGCTTTACAGCTCATTTGCATGCACTGTGAGGAACAGATGAACTAGAAGCTAGCAAACTGAGGAGAATTTAGTCCAGGCTGGGTGGAAAACAAAGCAGAAGCAAAGCCGAGGAAGTAGCTGTTGCACTTGGCAAGTCGTGCCAGAGGCCTGCTTGCTTGCTCTCGGTGGAACGGGAGCAAACTGCGGAAGTCACTTGCTCCATGAGTATGTGGCTTCATGTGACCGGGAGCTGGGCATGCTTCTGCAGTATGATGTCAATCGCAAGGACCAGACTTATTTTAGGAGCACTGGACCAGCTTGCATATCTCAGCTTGCCCGGCTACAAGAGCGAGCATTTCCCTGAATGGTTGAATCCATAGAAAATTTATATATTACCGTTATGATACTTCCACATGTACACAACCTTGTATACTTCCTTCGACTTTCTTGTGAGTTGCTCTTTAATGTTCAAAGATGTATGGATGTATATTTTTTGTCCTTTTCTTTATTCTTAGCTTTAAAACATATCAGATGTATGGCTGAATTACATCAATATTAGAATTAGTTATTGCTAAGCAGAGACACACAGGAGGGTGGTGTCAGCTCCCTCCCTGGAGGTTTAGGCCGTGGCAAATTAGCATATTCATAGATCTCTGTTCATGAGTGAGGAAGATGATGTAGAGTCCTATCCCATGGAATTTTATATGCACGAGTTTGTCTTTTTGTCTTTTCAAAACCTACAAAATGTAACTCAAATACTAATTTTAAAAAACAAATGATAGATTTAGAAAACAGATACCAGCAAGGGTTGGCAGCCCAAGCCTGCCTCCAAACATTTTGCAGATACAACCCAATGCGAGTGTGAACATTGGCAAAAGAGTCTGTGCTGGCATTGTATCATCACTCACCCTAAATCAACAGAACATATGCACTATCTGCAACAGCAAGTTTCCAAAAGACCCTCAAAACTCAGAAATATGTTGGTGAGGTCAGATTGCCCACCTACGTTTCCTCTGTCTCGGAGGTGTGTGTAAACAGGAAGCTGTCAACAGAGCAATTTTATTCGCAAAACTGACACATTTTATCATCCTCACAAAAGTGTTATGGGAATCATTTCGTGCAAGACCATTAAAGTCATATACACGCTCAACAATCGCTGTAGACTGTGGAAAATCTCCATGTTCCCCAAGAATACAGCCCAAGGACCCACAGTATAAGCTGCAATCAAAAACTATGATTATAAGAGCACAATGGCCAACCAAAAAACACTTCGATGTTCAACACCCATGGAGAGATGGAGACTCAGCTGCTCTGATTATTTTGGATCCACACACAAGACCCTTTGTCACCCGAGGGCCTAAATGAAGAAAGGAATGTTCATCCCTTTTTTGTGATCGTACTGTTATATTTTCTTTCTGTTTCTGTTTCACTGGGTCTTTCACTGTTTATTTTTTGTTCTTCTTATAATCTGTGATGTGGTCTTTGGCTCATAACATTGCACTTATTATATAAGACAAATGCAGGTCTCGTTACTAATTGTTCCGGCTTTTTGTTTCTTCCTGTACATTTTTATACATTTCGTGCTAAGGCTAGTCTTCTGCTAGTCTTTCTGCATGCGCACATTTTTGCATTTTTCATATACAAGTTGTTGCTTTCACATGCAAACTTCGGATTCTATGAATAATGTGAAGGTGCAGGTGGGGAGTTTTCTGACGTATTTTTTCTCATGTCTGCAATTTTGCTTGTATATCTTCTTCACTTTACCTGTGTGATGATCTAAGATGGTATTGTGCAAATTTGTTGCAGTGAAGAACATGCTAGTTGATTTCCGTGGTGTGCAAGCTGCTTGTTTGATTTCTTCCTAACTGGCCCCAAGTCTGTACATCAATCAACTGTCATGTATGGAAGATAACGATGTTGGGGGGTGATTACATATGAGCACAAACTTAAAAATTTTATGAAGACTAATAAATGAAGCTACTGCGACCTGAGCAAACAAATGTGGAGCTCCAGACTATCGCTCTGCCAGGTTTTATAGTCCACTCACGAACACACAGGAGCACTTGGTTATGATATAAGGAGTTTAAGAATATGTCATTGTTCTGCAAGAAGAGAAAAAAGGGCAGATTGTAATCCTGAGATTACGCTGCATGTTTTGGTGTATAACAATAACTGAGCAATTAGCACAGATACACAAGGTTAGAGCCTGAAATGAAATACTCATTCAGCTGTCTCTTTAATCTAAAGACAGTGTCAAAATATACAAAACCTCTTTGTGACTGCCAGAAGTGTCACACAATGAGCTTTTTCTTAGTAGTAGTATTGTTACTGTAATTAGCCTATGAAGGTTTTTTTTTTAATCCAATTTCATGTAAAAAGCGCATATAAAAAAAAAAGAATACATTTGTTTGATTTGGATTAAAGATAATCTGCCTCCAGGTGTCGGAGGACAATATTTGCAAGGTTTGACAAACAGGATTGTCTCAATACAAGGAGAAGAGTTTGACACAGTCCAGAAGATGTGAACGGCGACGTTTCAAAGAATAGGATCGTTAACAGCTTCAGTTTCAAAGGCTGTGATTGCAGAGAGCCCAGCAGACACTCCCCTGTCAGTACACTCATTAGCAACAAGAGGTTGGATAGCCACTCTAAGCTTCATTATTGTTGTTCAGACATGAACGCAGTAGCACTGAAAAACTTGTAGGTGCAGTCATGGTCTAATTGGCAGTAAAGTGTTTTGTTTTTTATTTGTTTATCTATTTATTTGCTGGCTTAGACTTTCAGGGTCAGCGAAGCACAAAATTGCAGGGCAAATATATATTATTCGCTACATAGCAGATTTATCGTCTCCATAGAAACCCATCTCCGTTTTGCGTCTTTTAAGCTGGTACAAGACAATAAGGTCAAGAGAAAAATGTTGGGTGAAATCCGAAAGGGACATGTTTAAAAAAAAATGACACCAACTGAAAACAGGAAGAAAAAGAAAAAAAAGACCAATTTGATATTTATAATGAGCAAACATCGGTGAGACAAAGTTAGGTTGTCTCAAAAGTATCCCATATAGCCTACATTCATGCAAACGACACACAGTACTTTTTTGAAAATAACATACCACAACAACTACTTCATGAATTGCCATGAAATTGGATGCTCACATTCGAGTTTCCCTCAAGGAGATTAACTTTCGAAATTTCTCGTCAATCATCTCTTCACACTTTTATTATGACCAAATATGTTTGGTTAAATTATCATCAGCCGCAGTTCTATTTCATTGTCAGCGACATTGCTGACATGTCAAACACAATGCTAAACATACATGCATTGACACACTTAACAGGGGATTATGAACAATAATAACATTATACAGCTGCTAAAACGTCCCTTGCCCCACCCCACTGGGCCCCGAAACTTGATAGGCGGTTGGAGGAACTCTCCTCGAAGAAATACTGTGCATTTACAATTAGATGAAAGAAAACCACCAAAATTGAAATTTACGGTAACTGTAATCATCATGGAACTTTCCCAGTTCACCACTTTATTTTTTATCACTGGTATCCTGAAATCCTGTGTTTAAATCGTCTAATGAGGCATTCTCAGCAGCCTCATTAAATATGCATTGATTTGCATAAATGTGTCGTGCCAAAATACTGTGAAAGCAACACCTGACTTTAGTATTTGGATGTTTTCTGCACAATCAAACATATTGGTCAGTGCTGAATGTGGTGTGTGAAAAAGTGCAGTTTAACACTGACTTTATTTTAAGTGAAAAAATAATGAGAATGCTACCAAGACCTGCCTTTGAAGAGTGCAGACGTGTCTCTGCTTCCTCCTGCTTCCTCCTGCTGCTTATTGCTTTATTCGCTTTTAAATCATTCTACTTCTTTCCACAAGTCTTGGATATCATTTTATTCTTTTATTCTTTTTCTTTTAATTGTATATTTGTAAACGGTATTAGCCCTCCTGTTTACAAAGAGAATCGGACAGAAAAAATGTCTCCTAACCCTGCAGTATCAGTGAGCTGCACACAGTGTGAGCTACTCTTTGCGAAGTTAGCACAGCTCGAGAAGAGGATTGAAACGCTGCAAGACATTCGTAACGACGAGGAATTTATTGACTCTATTATAGTTCCTGCGCAGGCTGTGGAGCCTTCATGTGCCAAAGGACTAACTCAGATCTTTCTACACGGGATCACAGCTGATGTGGAATCTCACACTGCAGACCTGGCTGACACACTTCCCTGGATCTGTCCAAACGACACTGGAATATCTGGTGAAGCTTCCAAACCGGACGGTCCGACTGACATCTCCCACTGGAACAGTGTTGGTGCCAAACCCAAATCATCAACCCCAGCCAGGATCTGGTCTCATGTTGTCCGTCGCAAGAGGTAAATCCAGCACTAAACCTAAACCTCCAGCACTCACTCCGCCACCTGAAGTTCTATTGCACAATAGATACGATCCATTGACTTAAAATAGAGTGTGTGATGATGAATGTAACCCAAACATGAAGACAAACAAAATAAATGGCCCCAAACCTCAGCCTAGGGCTAACCAGATCATCAGGAGAAGCCCAAATCCCACAACCAAGGTGAGGACTACGGAAGTGATCGACACCTCCACACAAAAAGCAATAGACACCATTCTAATCGGGGACTCTATAACACAGCATGTCAGAATGGCAAAGACGGAAAATATAACTTTTTCTGATACATCAGTCAGGGAACTGATAGATATTTTGCCGACCATTCTGTCTACTCATCCAGATGGCACGAGGATCATTGTCCACACAGGGTCTTTTGATATTCTGAGAAGGAATACTGGCTCTGAGATCTTGAAAAAGGATTTTTCTCTGCTGTTTGAGAGACTGTGTCACTATGGAGCACATAGGGTCTCCATTTCTGGCCCCATTCCTACTGTGGGTAAAGGAATTGAACTTTTCAGCAGACTTCTTGGCCTGAACACATGGTTGTCAAATGCATGCATCGCCCATGGGATTAAGTTCATTGATAACTTTAATATCTTTTGGAACTGTAAGGAGCGTTTCAGACCTGATGGCGTGCATCCCAATCGAACTTGATGCAGATTACTTGGTGCACATTTACGTCATGCTGTTGGGACGGCAAACCCAAACATGACTGTACAGATTAGACTGAAGGACACAGCAGCGAGGCAAACAACCCCCAGCCATCCCCCCTCACCAGACCCTTTACTCCACATCACCCAAGGTCTCAAAAGGATGTCTCTATCCCAGCCAGGACTCCAGCGACCACCATCAACCGAGAAACGCAGGGCACCCCTCCTCCTCCTCTTACATCATCTGTCCTGGCAGAGCAGGACACAAGGGGATGTGCAGGATGTTCAAGGACCAGCACAACATCCAGAGTTCAAAACAAAGATAGCACTGTTCAAACCAAAGATACCATGCCATGATGTGTTCAGGGTCCCTGCTATAGAAGTCCGACTTCTGACAGCTGTTCTGAGAACAAGCTGGGGCCCAATAGGATTCCTGTATTAGTTAGTAAAAGAAGGAATCGAAAACAGTTAACCTGCTGGGTGAATTTATCTAATCTGTTATCGGTACCACGTACAACTCAGAATACAACAGAGACCACTGTAAACTCCACAAAGCTAGCCTTATTTAATATTAGATCTCTCTCCAATAAGTCACTGTTAGTTAATGACTTCATAATTTCACACAATTTAGATTTTCTTTTTCTGACAGAAACATGGTTAACAGAGAGCACAAGTGCTACTGTTCTTAATGAAGCAGCTCCCCCAAACTTTAGTTTTATGGATAAATGCCGAAATGGGAGGAAAGGTGGGGGGGAGGCTGCCTTATTTAAAGATACATTCCAGTGTAAAGAGATCTCATTTGGTGATTTCACTTCTTTTGAATATCTGAGTTTTATTTTAAAGGGTGTTCCTAAAATCCTGTTCTTAATCATTTACAGATCTCCAGGATACTGTGCAAGTTTTATTGATGATTTTTCTGAATTATTGTCTGTTATTTCAACTGATTTTAACCATTTTATCTTGACCGGGGATTTTAACATTCACATGGATAATATGACGGATGGTACTGCCAAAGAATTTTCTTCTGTGCTGGACATGTTTGGTTTGTGGCAACATGTAACAGAACCTACCCACCTTCGAGGTCACATTCTGGACCTGGTCATTTTTAAAGGTGTTGATATTTCTTCTGTTGTTGTTACTGATTTGGCCTTGTCTGACCATTTTTGTATTTTATTTGATTTACATATTACTCAGAATGTTCAAACAACCAGCTTCTCAGTTAAGAAGAGGTATATCAATGAGAAAACAAGTGCTCAGTTTAGGGAGGCCATAGTTATGTTACCAACAATGAGCGCAGAGTCGGTTGAAGGAATGCTGGATCATTTTAACTTGAAAATTTTTAATGTAATGGAAGCTGTTGCACCGATAAGAATCAAGAGCACCTTGATCAAACAGAGAAACACCACTACGGTCAAAAATCTGAAAAGAGAATGCAGGAAAGCTGAACGTAAATGGAGGAAAACAAAGCTTCAGATTCACTATGAGCTATATAAAGAAAGCCTGCGTAGTTATAACAATGAGCTGTGCAAGGCCAGACAGCTGCATTTATCTGAAATGATTAATAAGAATGTCAACAATTCTCGAACTCTGTTTGCTATGGTTGAAAAACTCACAAATCCTCCTAAACAGTCAAACCCAGACCTCCTCTCCACTGAGAAATGCAACGAATTTGCCCACTTTTTTAGCCAAAAAATCAAAACAATTAGACAAAACATTCACGCAACACAGACAAACAAGAAAACTAATCTGTGTCTAAAACCTAGAAATAACTCTGACGTTATGTCACAATTTAATATTGTTAATTTAAAAATCCTAGAGGAAACAGTTCGGCAGCTGAAATCAACAACTTGTTCTCTGGACATAATACCATCCGACTTTTTAAAAACTGTTTTTACCTCAGTAGAAAGTGATCTCCTACGAATAGTTAACAGCTCACTGGCATCAGGCATTTTTCCCAAGTCACTAAAGACAGCTGCCATTAAGCCACTCCTAAAGAAGAGAACTCTAGATGCCTCTATGATGAACAACTACAGACCTGTCTCTAACCTCTCTTTTATATCCAAGATTATTGAGAAAGTTGTATTTAACCAGCTCAACGACTTTCTGAATGAAAGTGGAAGTCTTGATAAGTTTCAATCAGGCTTCAGACGTCATCACAGCACTGAAACAGCTCTGGTCAAAGTGTTAAAAGACATTAGGTTGAATACTGATTCTGGTAATGTTTCAGTCCTGGTTCTGTTGGACCTCAGCGCTGCGTTTGATACTGTAGATCACAGAATCCTGTTGCACAGGCTGGAAAACTGGGTTGGACTTTCTGGAGCGGTCCTTAACTGGTTCAGGTCCTACTTAGAAGGCCGGAGTTATTTTGTTACTATTGGCAGCTATGAATCTGAGCGAGTGGCCATGACTTGTGGAGTCCCCCAGGGGTCAATTCTTGGACCTCTTCTGTTTAACTTGTATATGCTCCCTTTGGGTCAGATATTGCAGAATTTTAACATCAATTATCACAGTTATGCAGACGATACACAACTTTATGTGTCTCTGTCACCGGACGACTGCAGCCCAGCTGACGTTCTGTGTCAGTGTCTGGAGGAAGTAAACACCTGGATGAGAGAGAAGCAGCATTTAGCTGTTATGCTGCAAACCAGTGGAACAAACTGCCAGTGGAGATTAAACTTTCACCAAATGTAGACATTTTTAAATCCAAGTTAAAAACATTTCTTTTCTCATGTGTCTATGCATGAAATATCTTTTAACTTATCTAGACTGTTGCCTGATTTTAAATTCATTTAAATGATTTTATTTGTTTCTCTTTATATTATTTTATGTATTTTTAATGCTTCTTGCACTCCCTGCTGCAATGCTTTTATTTTATGTAAAGCACTTTGAACTGTTTGTACATGAAATGTGCTATACAAATAAATTTGATTTGATTTGATTTGATTTCCGAGGCTGCTCGCAAGCTGATGCTAGGACTTCTGGAAGTGCAGCAGGTAAAATTAAATTAAAAAAGCTTCTAATAACCTTTCACTTTTACTAACACTTTGGATTTTAAAATCAAGGTTGCAAATATTTCCCTGTGAAGTCAACCAAGAAGTGTGCTCTTACATATTTTCTGTTCTGTATCCGAGGAGAAAGCATTTATGTATTCGAGGTATACGGGGATCGCTGTTTTGATGAAGCCATTTTTGTCTCTTTATAACTGAATAAAGGATAAAAATCTAAATCTCTGTTTATTTTCCACTTATTCCTGTCTGCGATTTTTCATTATGATTATTAGATGTGTTGGGTTTCTATTATTGTTGGAAATATTAGATAATTTGTCTCTACACTAACTCTCTCTCTCTAACTTTAGAAACACGAAGACAACATTTCACCTGACTTTGATAAGTTTTCAGAAATGTATGCGTATAATGACTGATTTTATGCTCCGTAAAGCTCGAAGAGTTGTAAGACAAGGCTTATGTCCTACACCTCAGTAATATTGTGTTTTTCATCTTATGCATTCATGACTGATTGCCTGTTTGACAAAGGGATTTTCCCTGTGTTTGACTTTGTTTACTCTACCAGATATGATAATCCTGTCACTATAGTGTCCTTCATTTTCAGTTTTTATTGTAATCTACAAGTCATTACTTATCAATATCCAAGCTGCTGTTGAATACTTTTAATTTCCATTCTGTTTCAGAAAAATCTTTGATATTATTCACCCATTACCATTATTCTTTTTGAATTTATCTGGACTGTTGCTTGTTTTTAAATTCATTTAAATTAATTTATTTGTTTCTCTTTATATTATTTTATGTATTTTTAATGCTTCTTACACTCCCTGCTGCAATGCTTTTATTTTATGTAAAGCACTTTGAATTGTTTTGTACATGAAATGCGCTATACAAATCAATTTGATTTGATTTTGATTTTGCCATGCAGTTTTAAATGGTTGCATATTTCTACTGCTGGCTGCTTCCACAGTAGAGCCAATTTGTTTAAAAGTAAAACAGTCAAAGAAGGACTCAAATGTGCATTCTGTAATCAGATGAAATATTAATACCCAAAATATCCCACGGTTGCTTTCGCTTCTTCACTTGAGAGTTGAAAGAACATGGTAAGCTAGGACTGTTCTGTATAGACTATATAAGCTAAGCCTTGTGTCTTCCTCTACCTTTTTGTCTTGGAAGAGGACAAGTGATAAATATGGATGAATGCCGAGCACGGGATCAAGTGACAGCCAGGCAGATAAGAAAACAGACAGACCAAGAAATAAAATAGTGAATGAGGACTGATGATGAAGACTGGTCCAGAAATGTATCCGCACATGAGCCATTCACTTCCCAATCCCCCGTCCTTCACATCTGCTCAATCTCTTTCCATTACACACCAGCTGTATCCCCCAGCATGAGCAGCATCAGTGTCATTTTCATCCGCCACTTTGCTCTTACCGCTGGTGCCACTGGAAAATGACAAAACTGGAAGCACTGCAGAACTTTCTGTTCCACACACGGCGGGAAGAAAATTGCCCTCTTTTCACTCTTCTTGCTCCATTTCTTACAGCTGCAGCAGAAATATTCATTTACTGGGCTCCATTCCAGACGTTGTCAATTATTTTCATCACACATAACCAATTGAGTAACTCACTCCAGATGTAATAGGAGACCTGCATCTATAAGTTCTCATAGATCCATTTTTAAATGCTTTATGTATATCAGCATGTCCATATCTGATTGAAATCTACCAGAAGTTGGTTTTTTTTCTATAAATGGGAATGATGTGGGGGTTAAAAATAATTCCCAGACATTTCTTATATTCTTAAGTCTCTAATCCCACTTAAGTCATCACTGGCTCTCGTACTCACTGCTATCCTCGTGATGTTTACTTGCATCTAGTTTTTTAGATAAAGCTCCCGTCAAACCCATCACACCCACACAAAAAAAAAAACAGAAACCACCTTAAGAAATACTTTCTCCTGCTATCTCTTTCATGTAAGTGCTACTATTTATGGGTTTTGTCTTTCTGACCGGAAATGTGTGTGTGTGTGTTTAACATCACTTTATGCATGTGTGGAGTATCTCTATATTTAAGCTATCATGTGAGAATGCAAATGAGAAAGTATTATAACTTGAAATATTCCCTGACTTACAAAATATATTCAAGTCTGTTTGAGTGTGACATATTTAGACAAAGTTATTTAACAAGTAGCCAGAGTTACCTGATTTATTCCCTTTTCTTTGCGGGTACCGTACCATAGTGCCAGCCTTGGTTTGGGCTTTGATCAACTTCTACAATCTCAGCTTCACAAGTCAATTTTTTTCCATCTGAATGGTGTTGGTGCAAAGCCAGTTGTACCTTGAGGACTTTTTCAAAGCTGCCCACATTTCCTCCTGTCTGAGCGATCAAATTTATGTTTCATTACATAGTCTATGCATACGCACAGACTCACATTCTGTATTAAGCGTGTTTCTGTTAAGTGCGTCAAATGTCAAGCGCATAAGAGCTCTCTGCCTTTTCTATACCATTGTGAATCCCTTCTGTAAGGCCACGCATTTGCAAACTTTTCTTGCAAACTATTGAATAGTGCCCTGTGATGGACTGGCGGCCGGTCCAGGGTGTGCCCTGCACTCTCGCCCAATGACAGCTGGGATTGGCTGCATGAGTGGGGTCTCCCCTGAGAAATTCGACTTCCTCAGACCGTCCAAAACATGCATGTGAGGTTAACTGGTCATTTTAAATTGACCATTGGAGTGAGTGTGCTCGTTTGTCTGCGTGTTGTTTGTCTTTGTGATGCACTGGCAACCTGTTCAAGGTGTACCCTGCCTCTCAGCCAATGGCAAATGGGATAGGCTCCAGCTCCCCACTCGTAAAAGGATGAAACGTGTATAGAAAATGGATGGATGGATGGATGGATGGATGGATGGATGGATGGATGGATGGATGGATGGATGGATGAATGGATGGATGGATGGATGGATGGATGGATGGATGCAATTAAACCCTCGTCATCATAACAATGATTGTTCAACATGTAGAAAAGCAACACTTCAGCTGCTTTCATCCACCACCAGCACTTTTCACACAGCACGACGGCTCTTGGCACACTAATATGAATTGTTATGGCTTCATGACATGTTGTAAAGAATGGTTACTCTATGAGGACTTTAGTGAGATAACTCACTTGATTTACTTTCGTGTTTTGCAGGAATTGTTAATATCGCTCACGTACCGTGGCTCTTTCCGTCACTCTCACGGGCCATGTCTGAATGAAGGATGACATGACTGTCTGAATGACAGAATGCTGTCGCTTTAACAGATTAATGAAGCCATTAACTTTAATATTTCTAATGTTTCAAATGGGCTTAACTGTTACGGGAAGCATCTGAACATTGACTGATGGTGTTCACTGCATGTTTGTAGAGCTGTTAGTATTAATACTGCATGTTCATGGTTTTCCTGAGTAGTAGGTGTTTGGTGAATTGTAAAATCTATTATTTACAGATGCATGTATATGAATATTGACACATGTTTTTCTTTTTCCTGATTTATCTTTTATGGTAGATCGCTATGACCCATCAGGTTTTATAGACTTACGGTTAAAAGTTCCTGTTGGGCAGCAAAATTTGGCTCTGCCTGTAGAAGCTGAATCAGTAACAGGGTCAACAATCAAATATTCTTGTCATATGTAATAATACATCTTTTAAATTGACCAAATCAGTACTTTAATTTTCATACTTTTACAACATTTTACTGCCAGTACACATGATTTCCACATGGAAAACAATTAAACCTTAGTATATGACTGTAATTTGTAGAAGTCTGGTGGAGCACAGTGAATATTTCATGAAGGATGCTTGAGGCAACCTGACTCAAGGATTAGCTTTCCTTGTGTCTAATTACATAATAAGTTGTTGTCACAATTGTTCAAATGTATGTGTGTATTCTTGTTCAATCACATTTCCAGATCATGCAGCTTATGGGGGACTGCAAATGGGTATTGGCTTCAATGAGCAGTCAGCCCTTTACTTGACCAAATATGACAAAAGTAAAAAAGCATCAAGATTATCAAGTACAACAAAGTAATTATCTGAAAAGCCTCGTCTCCTGACCTGACTCTAGCTTGACTTGAACGATGCCTTAACCAAGTCAATTTCAACACTAGCATTTGCACAAAAAAAAGCTTAAATCTAGTTAAAAATCATTAAGCTGATATCCATCAAAAATCATTTCCCCTCATCTCTTGAAAATTAATATATCCTTTTCTTGCTCTGATCAGTCTTTAAGGCAGAGTTGACTGTCACCTGATTTTTGATAACTGCATAATTCCCGTGTTTGAGACCCTTTTCTACTATCTTAAGAACGTTGAAAGACTGTGACCAACTGTTGACCTGACATAGTCAACATAACAGGGCCTTTTCTTCTAGGCCCTCTATCCCCTCAAGCCTTGAGGAACTCCAGAGGGGTGTTCCATGAAGCATGATCATCTGAAGCATGAAAGCCTGGCTTATCTCGATAATTCTGGCTCATTTAAGAGAGAGTTCCGTTCCACCAACGTGGCTTATTTAATTGATACCTTATTACATCTCTGTCCCACATTTCACAAACACCCGACCTGCAACCACCCAGGACCAAACTCAGAAAAATGGGGGGAAAAAAAGGTCCTTTCAGGCTGCTGCTCCACATTTACAATAGCGGATAATGTAAAACAACCTACTGGCTGACATATTTGCATTAAGTTCATCATCTCCCTCAGGCTTCCCCAATGTTGTCGGTGCACTAGACTGTACCAATGTAAGAGCATCCTCACTGGCACAGAGGTTTGCACAATGCGCAACAATTTTACTTACACAAAGGACTGTACTTTTGAAGTAAGGTGTATGTAGCATAGGCATAATTTTGGTAATCTAATGAGAGGTCAGGTGTAGAGGTCATCTTAAAGGGGATAGAGAATCAAAATCATCTTTTTCACATTTTTGGTGTTAGTTCTGAGTCTCCCCGCTGTGGGGAGTACACACGAAGTGCCAGCAAGTGTCAGAACCTCTGTTTCAAGTACTCCCCTTTTTTGAATATCCCCCAGAAAAAGTGCCAATCCGTTTTTGTGAAAAAGTGATGTCAATCGCCCCCCCCCCGCTCACACCCAAATCCACAGCCACCCCGTTTCAGACACGCCCCTTCGGCAAGAAACAGGAACTGGTGTGCCTTCCAAGGCTGTGAAGGCGGACTACGATCCCGGAATGCAATGTTCGCAATCAATGGCTTTTATTTATTTTTAACAGCATCCCCAGTACATACAACCGCCGACTTTTCCTTTGCTCTGCGCATTTCACGGAGTACAGTTTCACAAACCTTGCACGATTCCGAGCAGGCTTCAGTCGGAATTTTGCTCAGTAGATGGTCAGTGCCGACAGGGACAGACACAGACTGCAGCGAGCTGTGCGCTCCGCTGAGAAGCTGATCGGCTGCATCTATCCATGACCTGCACGTCTCCAGGACTATGGGGCGAGCAGGTCGGATCACAGCTGACCCTTCTCTATTTGCACCACTCCCCTCGGGCAGGAAGCTTCGCTCCATTCGGACCAGAACCTCCCGTCACAAAAACAGTTTTTCCCCCTTGCAGTTGGACTTATGAACACTTCATAATCACCTTATAACCTGCCCCAGTCACTTTACCATCATTAAAATTGCACTAATGAAGCTGCACTGTTGTTGCTCTGTATATTAGATACTGTGTATTGTTGTACACATCTTGTACATTTTATATTCATATATTTTTATTCTTTATTTTTAGGGACCGAGCAGTGAAACTGCAAGGACCCTATTGTATCTGTAAGGTTTATTCTTCTTCTTCATCTTCTTCTTCTTCTTCCGATTCTTTGCAAAAGGTCTGCGAAAACTCATGAAATTTTGCGAGCACCACCTGCCAGTCGACGACATGACAGAATCTAAACTTTAAATTTTTGGGAGTCGCTCATTGACTCTGTAGCGCCCCCTACAATGCTTAAAAATGGTCCCCGCATTGGGGTTAGTTTCGCGTGGGACAACGAAAGTCGGTACATTCATTCATCATGCCCAGACGCACAAAAAAGTCTCAGGCCGCCATGGTCCCACGTACACAGGAAGGCGGCCATTTTTGATGGAAAGTGCGTTTTCGTGCCATTTTTGACCGATTCCACGCCTTGCATAAGATCGAACTTGTCCTACAGATTTAATGCTACAGACTTCAAACTTGGCCAGGTTACTCTTAAGACATGGAGGGGAAAAAATCATGGGGTAACTTTTTCAAAACTCAAAGGGCGTGACTGTGGCAACGCCTCAAAGTTTGATGACTCGCCATAAAAAATTAAGTCGCTTATAACTTCCACATACATTATCCATACTGTCCCAAACTTCATACGGTGATTGCTGGATCCAGCTTGAACGCGCACATATAAAATAGTGATATCCGGCTATAGCGCCACCTGCTGGTGGTCGTTAACGTCTTTTTTTTTCCACACCTCCCATTTTATCGAACTCCTCCTACATATTTAATGGTAACAGCTCCAAACTTGGCCAGGTTACCCTTAATACATGAGGTGAAAGAATCACAGAGAAACTTTTCCAAACTCTGAACGGTGTGGGCGTGGCCAGGCGATAAAAATCATGTGATAGCGTTTGTGATTTGAAAGCCTTATCATCATCGCAAAGTCATGAAACTTGGCACACACGTCCACCCTGATGACCTCGTACGTATGTAAAGGGTATCGTGTGTGGGCGGAGCAAAATGGCTCAGTGGCGCCCCCTAGAAATTTAAAAAAAACCCTCCACATTGGGGTTATGTGCTCGTACGTACACAGAGGGTATCGTGCGTGTGGCAAGAGCTGCGCGACTACGGCGTCCAGTGCATGCCCAACGTACGCACATCTCGGTCCCGCTCACAGCTGCTTGCAGCTTTCTAATTTATTATTATATCTAAAGGGAATGAGCTTTCTTTTCAGTCAGTGTATTACTCTATAACTCTGTTTTCAGTGAGAGCAAGGGCAGCCAATCAAGCAACGGCAACCGAATAGCGCCAACACCTACCTGCATTTCATAATGAGGTTGCCAGATAAGCTCTGAAACGACGCCAATAAGGGCAAACGACGCATTCTAAACCCAGCATAGTAACATAGCTGTTTCAGAGAGCCTTTTAGGGAGGTTCTGAGCCATTACAGACCCAACCAATTTTTTTGGGGCTACATATCACATCACAACAAGGATTAATGCCCCATTCAACCATTCTCTATCACCTTTAAGGAATATTAAGTGCTCGTCATACTTTATAGATAGCCATATAAGGCACATAGTGCATCAAATTGCCAAGTCTTAACACATGTATATCCATCCAACATTTCTCTTATTCTGCAGGAGAGTTCAATGGTGTCTTGCTTGGGGACAGAGGCTATGCATACTGGCCGTACCTCCTCACACCATATCCTGATCCAGGAACAAGGGCGGAGAGGGCATTCCACCATGCACATGCTAAAACAAGGGGACAGATAGAAATGACCTTTGGCCAAATTAAATACAGGTTCATTGCTTAAAGTTCTCAGGCACCATGCCTGACTTCTGACAGAGCTACCTTAAATTAATAGTATACTTCATATTTTGTACATTTTGTCTTGTGGACAACTTTTCAGGCTCAAGTCTTTTCTTGCTTGATTCCCTGCAGGTTCCAGTGCCTGAAAGGACTCAGAGTTTCTCCTGACACAGTGAGAGACCTATACAGGGACACATATTTCCGTTGATCCATGTGGTTGTGACCTTTGAGTTAGAACTTCTTTTCATAATTTCGCATTGACACAGTAGCAGTTTAAGTTAGAGCAAGTGCAAGAAGGCTAAATGAACAGAGAAAATTTATAATTTTCCAAACGTTAGGTCATGGCACCCCACTGTGAATATAAATGTATACACAAATTTCTAACACTTTGCATGAACCGTACAATGATGAATAGTTTCGAGTTCAAGTTGTGTTGAATTGTTTAATCATTCATGTTTTTCAAGCTGTGGAGAGAGAAAAAAGAATTAAATACAGTTCACACCGTGACCTTCTCCTTTATCTGAATCAGTTTCATAATCTCTAGCTTGATCTTTTTTATGTTCAGTTTCTTGTATTCCACATCTAGTTTGGTGCTCTCCATATCCAACAGAAATTTCCGTTTGTAGAGAGTTCGGACATCCTGTGATAGAGGAAATGTGCCTGTGAGCAACGAAGTATGTAGGTAGTGACAGTAATGTGAAGAGTTACTTACTTCATTCTTTCCTGCTGGAATTTGTGTTCCTGTAACCTGCAGTAAAGTGTATTGGTGATAATTAGGCCTATTGGTATAGAATAGGTAGACTGCAGATGCATTCGAACCGTTCCACATTTTTAATAATAAATAGCCTACCTGTGGCATTTCTGTGTCTACAGGCAGGTTCATCATCAAATGCCCAAGATGTGCTGGGTCCATCAAACTGCAAACAGAGAAACATTCCAGTTGTTGAATTAGGAGATCACAGGGCTGCATAGTATTTCCATTGAAAGAAATTTAAATTGAATACAACTACTCACACATGGGTTAGGGATGTCCTCTGTGGTCCGGGGATCGAGCAGGTATATGGTGTCTCCCACCACTGACAGTTATAGGCACACCATCAGTTATTATAATTGAGAGACTGACAATTTGAGGAAAAGTGATCAATACCTTCTGATCCTGCACACTTTTGGGAACATATCCCGAGGAGGTCCCTCCTCTATTCTTTACACCAGTGGCCGCCCTTGATTTCTGGTTAGAGCAAGTTCCTCTGCTGGTGTGAGATTTTTGGGTGGAGGACCCCACCAGTGGCAGAGGCCCCTGTCTTCTTTTTGGTAGCTACAGAGCAACATATTTAAAGCTCAACAAGGCTACTTACCACTCTGAAATATGTTCTTGTACTTTACTTTCACCTGCTGGCATGTACGCTTTTGGCTGTTAAGATTGCTCCTGTTGAGATGTAACAGTGAAGAATTAATATGTGGGTCACACACTCACGATAATATAGTCACAAAGTATGATGATGCGTGTTGATTATTGGGTTATTAATAAACTGAGCAGGGCCGGTATATTTGTGCAGTACATCTCATACAGAGACAATTCACCATGCTTTATGTAAAAAGTGTATTTAAGAGGAGAGCATAAATACATGAGGACATTGAAATAAACATGTAACAATTGACAATGGTATGAATCTTGTACAACTTACGCATTTAGTCTGTCAGGAATTGTTTGCCATGCCATTTCTCTCCCTTTATTGATCACAGCTGTATTACCTTTGCTGGTGATGACACTTTTAAAATCCTCATACAGCTCCATCAGCATTCTTTGTTCAGCTGCCGAAGAAATGACAGCTCTTGTCTTGCTCTCCTTTTCTGCCATCTCTTTTTTTGCACCATCCTCTCATCAGGGCTTCCTACGTTCCTCGGGCACTCGCACACAGCCAGGCTATGTAAGCCTCGCTTGAATTAGCCTCGCTGAGATGCAGCTGAAATGTCCTAGTGGAACGACTTGAGGCTTAATTGGGAGGTGGCGTTAGTTTAAGCGAGGCTTTCCTGATACAGCCTGGCTTTCTTTAGCTACGTTCATGGAACACCCCACAGGTTTTCCCCATCAGTGCTAACAATTTAAGGAGCACGTTTCAGCATCAATAAACAAGCCTGCTGACAGAGCAGAAGAGAATTCATACATAACATCCTGGCTGCATTGTGTACACAGAAAAAAAAAAGTTTTTCAAAACATATTATTCCCCAAGATACCTTTAATCTCACTGACTTCCAATGTACACCCTAAAGTCAAACAACATACAGCTGCTGTGAGCCCACGGGAGTACAAACATAGGCCACATCACGGGGGGATTCTACTTCGTGTTTTGCTGAGCTCCAACTGTGGAGCAAACTGCTGAACCGCCTGAGGCTATTGTTGGTGAGTCCTATTCATTATTAGTCATGTTCATTAAAAACAAAATCTATATTTACAGAACACCCACCCTCAAAAAAAATGGCCTTGACATGCCTTTGTTTTAGTATTTCTGTTGCTGTTGTTCATCTTTGGTTATAATGTTTCATGCATTTACTGAAGAGTATTGCTGTACCTGTTTGCTTTTTTCTGCTGCCCTTTGTTCCACCACAAGGCAAAAATGGTATGGATGGGTGAATACATGGGCTATTCCCAGTACTATGTAAGTTGAAATTAGAATTTTATTAAATTGTATCAATATGTACTCAAACAAGGTTACGTACTAGATACACAAACGGTATGACAAGTTTGGTAAACAAGCACCCACAATTAAGTTTAATTTATCCATCCAAACTTCTGTAACAGAAAAACAGCTTAGCTACAGTAGCTCACTGTAGCAATACTTCATCCACATGTTAAGTTGTACCGATGATGAGAAATATTGTTCTTGCACTTTAACACATACACAGTTATTGTAAAACCAAAGAAAGCCCTGCAATTCTCCTGATTTCATATTGCATGTCGTGAGCTGACAAATCATTCCACAGGTTTGCTTGATTGTGGACAATGCTCTCTTATTGATCTGAGTGTTCTGCTAAACTAGTGACTCCAGAGTCGACCACTGGCTGCTCATTGTACTTATGTGACTATGTTTCTATCAAAGCCCCCAGCACCATGTTCTCTACACTCTCCTAAACCTGCACTATTCTCTCTACGTTAGAGAGGAGTAAAGTAGGAAAGAAAACAAGGTAACTTATTCTAATCTATCTGTAAGTCAGGACCTAAAAGTCATAAATGATTGATGAGAAATAAAAGTTACCTTTTTAATATTCACAAGAAAACTAACATCTGTCACATGCTGGTGCAATACATTTTTGCAATACTATTTTTAAGACTTGCCACCCTCTGATGATGCTCATCGTGCTGTTGGTAAGCTCACCCGCAGCTATGGGGTGTTATCTTTCTCTGCTCCGATTTAAACCTGCAAAGGGGAAAGTGCCTCAGCAAAGCGTGCAGTTTTAAGTTACGGTTAGGTCGGTAATGGAAACTCAGCCTTCGGGTTATATTGAACGCATGAGTTTTCTCATCAAACGGGAGAGCCATGGTAAGATAGTTGGTACAGACAAACCCAGGGGGGCTGTGGTGATTGTGGGGAATCAGGGAGATGGTGGTGGGGTCAGTTAAGGTTAGAGATGATGATATAAACAGTGAGAGAATGCATTATATATCCCAGGATGAAGAACTGCATTGATGAGACCTAGATATTAGTGGAAAATATTACTCTTGTAATCTCTGAGCAACACTCAGAGAAAACTGTATATCACAGCATCATGACATCATTCAACCCAGTCTCACAACAAACTGTGAACCAGTCACAGAAGAGGTACACAGTCTCACCAGTTTTTATGATATAGTCACACGACTGTTGCATCACTGTTACATCACAAAACAAAGTCGACATATGGAGTTGGAGTGATTGGGAGATGGAGCTATAAACACGACCATAAAGCTGAATGGCCAGACATGCAATCTGATGTTCATTCTTGACTCCTGTCTTGCTCGTATAGTTCATCTGTTCTTTCTCAAATCCTTTCACTGTGTTGTTCTAGTTCTGTTCACGAAGAAAGAAGAAAAGCTGACAAAAAAGAACATGCTGAGTGTATAAATGGCTTTTAATTAAGTAAAGAACATATATAAAAGCAGTTCAAACCAGTCGGTGGACTTTTTGCAAATGCCTAAGTTTATTCTCTGTCATCCAGACTAACGGTTTTTTTTTTTTATGGGGTTTTATTGGCCAGTGATTCTGATTCATTTCAAAAAGGTTTTACAAGATGCGTGTGGATATGAATATGAAAGCACTGACATCATTTGATGCATTTGGCAAATTTGAGACATTGCTCACTCATGTACTGTGTGAAAAGATGGCAGGAAATGTTTGATTTTTGAGTTTAAAGGAAGACAAAGAAGACCATCCACCCCGCGCGTGCAACATGCAAAAATATGTAAGCGTTTGACGGATTATGATTAACTCATTGGCGGATTGTTTGGAAATGTAATGTCATTACATAAATCCATTAAATCCATGATAGAAAAAAATGTCAAGAGCTGCTGGAAGATTCCTGTGTGTGAATTAGTTGTTGTCTTCAGATGTGAGGATTTTCAATTTCCTTTCTAAAGAATGTTCTTTTGGGTTCACTGTGGCGCGCTGTGTATATGCATATCATTCTTGGAAAATGTAATTCTTCCGAAGACATGCCAAGTAATTGTGTAGCTTCTATCCAAGCATAACTAATGTGTGCTGGAGTACATACATTGTAACAACACCTCCCTTAAATATTTGTGACAGTGGCATGACTAAAAAGTCTGAGAGGTGGTCATTTCTCACTTGATATTTAATATCTTTTTATTATTGATATAATTTTGAAAGTCCGTATCATTGCAGGCTATTTTCTCCCTGAGCCAACAACACTCAGCCTAATGTGGCAAAGAGACAGTTTGAGTGATCTGAAAAGGGATTTCAGAGAAAAAAAGACTGCAGCCCCACCAAGTGTATCAGCCAGCCAAGCGTTGATAGGCTTATCAGAACACTCCACAGAGAGCTCACAGCAAAACTTTTCACATCATTGTGCTGCATCCGTCGTTTGTGTGCGCAGTGGAGAGGCAGAAAGTGTGTACGCATCTGTGAGAGCGAGGGAGAGGACGGCAGAGATAGATACTCTGAAATGAGTTTCCATAAAGCACACTCAGTGTGCCATCATTGTTGTGATTTTATGAATTCATCATAAAAGAGTGAGTTAATGCATGTCACAGAAGGTAATAGAATGGGATGCTGAGTTGAAAACGAAAGACAGAAGAGGAAAAGAAAGAAGAAGGGGAAGAAAGGAAATTGTAACGTCTCCTGTGATGATGTGGCTGATAACAAAAGCCACTGCCAGTGTTGTGTTCATGTGAGCTTTCTATACCCAAGAACTCAGGGACAAGGGAGGAGGAGGAGAGGGGGGGGGGGGGTCACTGGGAGAGAGCTGGCCATGTCTCTAAATAAAATGCGACATTGATTTATGAGCGTGAGCCCACCACAATCACACACACAAGCACACCAACCCACCTACACACACAATCACTGTGCAGTTAAACCACCGAGCACACTCTTGCATTGTGGAGCTCACCAAATCTACTTTGTTTCCTCCAGAGGAACACAGCTATGGGCACTGCTCTTTTTGAATATTCATTCTATAACTGCTGCCCTCCCAAGTTCCAACATATTCAATGACCTGCATCATCGCAGTGAAATAGACTTTGAAGAGGGTCAATTATTCAGTTAATTAAACCAATTGCTCTGCATTTCGGTTTGGACGTGTAACTAACTAATCTGTTTGTGTAAGGTAACAGCTATTGTAGACTTACTCTTCCTCACTGTGGTTCAAGCACAGATGTAGTAACTACTGTCACATGCATGACAGGCCAAAAGCATCTAAAGTGCTTGGAGGTGCTTTTTTTTTTAAATTCTAATTATAAGTTGGTGGTGTATGAAATCTTCTGCTGTTATTTCTGCCCTGTGTCTTTTTTTTCCATTTTTCCCTTCATGTGTTGGTAATATGAAAACTTTGGATGACAAAATGACAAAGTCTTACTGGTATGATGTACAGTCAATGTCAGAGAAACAGACAGAGTAAAAGCAGCAGATGGGGTAAGCGGTAAGTCTTTAGAAACATCAGAAAAAAAAATCTGAATAATCTCTCAGCACATTGGAATTCAAGCGGCATGAGATCGAACTCAACTTCTGCTCCTCTGTTTTCAAGCTTTATAAAACCCAGCCAGGGAATGGAGACTTTGGCCAGTCAAAGGTCTTTGCAGAAAGAAAGCGATCCTATTGAAACAGATGTGTGTGGAAGTTCCCTCAGATGATGGGAAGTCTGACTCACTAAATATGCTAAATAGGCTGCAGGCAAAGTTGTTATTTGTGCATTTGTAACATGTGCCCTCACTGCAAAGCAGCCACAAAACAGAGGAGCAAAGACATTAAAACATCAGTAATAGTGAGGTGTATGCAACTGTTTTGTCAATTTATGCAAAGTAATTGCTATAATCTGTACCTACAAATCTTCTCTTGGTTCAGTTCAAACTTCATTTCACATGTTATCTATTATTGACTTTCATTATTAAGGTTCATAAGGTTGTGTCATTAAAGGTGGAATGAATAAAATAATTTCCCTTGGTCTTGTCAAAAGACAGCCTCCTTTTGTTTGTTGCCAGACGTTAAACTGAGATTTGAATTGAAATATTAAAGTCAAGGCCTATTACTAATATCATCTTGCAACCAGAATATTAACTATAGTGGTATAATTTGTTGATCCTCTGATCTAAATGTGGCATGACAGCCAGATATATGACAATAAAACATCATGGAGGTGCATGCTCCCGTGTGTCACTCTGAAAATGTAGGAATTGTGGTTTAACAACAAAGAATAAGTTCAGTCGCTCGTGTTGTGTTTGACTTAAGTTCCTTTTAGGTATGCAAAGTGGTGGCACCGCAAATGAGTGAGTTGCTGTGTTCCTTTTCAGACAGGTGAGTAAGGGGGGAAGCTTTACATGTGGTGAAGCATAAGGCATAATTAATATTCTTCATATTTAATTTCTAGAGTAAGTTACTCATTGTAATGTACAATATGCTTTACTGATGGACATTCTAGAGAAATATCCATCCATCCATCCATTTTCTATTCCCGCTCATGGGCTGGAGCCTTTCGCAGCTGTCATTGAGCAAGAGGCAGGGTACACCCTGGAGAGGTCGCCAGGCCATCACAGGGCCACACAGAGACAAACGAGACACACAGCCACACTCACTCCTAGGGCCAATTTAGAGTCACCGATTTAGCTAACATGCATATTTTGGAACGGTTGAAGGAAGCCGGAGTACCTGGAGAGAACCCACACATACACGGGGAGAACATGCAAACTCCACACAGAAAGGCCCCAGCGTGGAATCGAACCTGGAACCCTTTTGCTGTGGGGTGCATGGTGGTGTGGTGGTTAGAGTAATATGCAGGTGCTTTTGCAGAACCTCTAAAAGCTGAAAGATTCACAGGACAGTGCCTGCAACTTGATAAGTTAGTATTTTCCTCAACAAACCCTGTTATACTGCTTGACAAAAAGGAAAAAATCCATATAACACAAAAAGTGGATTAGGAGTAGTACCAGGTGTATATGAAGTGAAGCATTTGCAGCTTGACTAACCATGAATGCGACAGACAGCAAGGTGAAGTCAATGTAGAAAATTCAGGGGCTGTTTATGTGATGCGGTGTGATGTGATGACACCTATTTAAATTTCTTTGAACTTCAGCCTGCTCAAATGCCATCCTGTGGCAGGACCAACTTAAAGAAAAGCAACTCCTTTTAAGAAATATTTTTAGATTAATGATGTCTGATTAGTAACTTTTACACCAAGCAGTACTTTGAAAAGCTCACTCCGCGAACCATTAAATTAACCAAAGACCTTTTAAATGAGGCAAATCAAAGAGCGAGCAAACAATTAATATGGCTCTGAGAATAAATCAGCTGAGCTGACACAAAACTCCCAAGCACAGTGGAGAGCAGTGGTCCGTTTTAACATGAAAACTTTAGGAAAGCAATGAACGTGGAAAAACTTCGACACTGTTCGATGTCGTGTAGTAGGTTTACATATAGCAGATATTAAGTGTTTTGGTTTTGTTTTTTCTGTCACTGCTTTTTTACGTCACACCCTGTTTCCATTGTGAGTTTTGTCGATGAATGCTCAGCAATCGTCTCCTCGTGCGAATAGGCCACACGTACATGCTGTTTTGGTGCCATTGCATGTCAGCATTTTTGACACAAGATAATTCCAAAATGAATTTGAGTTGCTTGGATCTCCTGCTTAATCTTTAAAGAAACTGCTACAACAGAAAAATGTACTTTGAGATGGATGGAGAGTGAAAAACAAAGCAGCCTGGGTAGTCAGCAAAGGAGCAAAGAGATCTCGTCTTAGTAAATGAATAAATAAATAGTAATTGTACTTTACTTTTTCATTCCAGCAGTTTCTTTTGTAGACGTTGGAATGCGTGTATCACTCCGAGAGTGAGTGTGTTTTAATGAGTTTTATCTCTCCGTGCAAGGTCTGTACCAATCCTTTCAAACTTAACAGCATGGGCATCTCTAAAATGGCATCTATTAATGTGTGATATTTAAAAGCCGCATCCAACAAAGGCTGCTATTATCCTGTCTTTTTCTCTTTCTCTAATGGAAGAACTTTGCGGGATTCACAGCAGAAAACAATGGGACAGTCAACTGAAAGGTCTACACAGCTGCAGACAGGCAAAATGAATACCCTGGAAAAAGTCACCAGTGTCACCTTTGTACCTGAGCACCACAACAACACGACCTGGGAAATGTGTTTTTGTTTAGTTTTTTTTCTCCTGATCCAGGAACGAGCGCTTAATCCTATTCTACAACTAACAGCATAAGAAATGTAACTGTCTCATTGCCACTGCATGACAAAGGAACATGACTCTATAACTTAAAGTCTTTTTTCTTTTGTTTGTTTATTTTGTTTTGTACCATCGCAGTCGACGTTCAGGGAAGCTGAGCCAGTACTTTAAGGAACCAAAAGTGCTGCAGAACACTGACTCCTCAGACATCATTTTCTTCTGATCAACAGATATTTGAAACACGTTGTGCCCGATTGACAAGTGATCATCTATTTGTTTGCAGGCTAAAGAATCTAGTGAGAGCACTGTGAGAGGAAATGTTCTATCAAGATGTCTCTAAAATGCTGGCTGAACACGTCACTAGAAATGCACTGGCTCGTGCTCCCCAGTGGCAATTTATCATCACCAGTTAACCAAACATGCATGTTTTTGGACTGTGGAAGGAAGCCAGAGTACCCAGAGAGAACCCACACACACACACAGGGAGAACATGCAAGCTCCACACAGAAAGACCCCAGCCGGGAATCAAACCTGGAACCCTCTTGCTGTGAGGCAACGGTGCTAACCACCACACCACCGTGCAGCCCAAAGAACAGATCAAAACCTTCCCATGAAATGATGTTGCCACCACCGTGTTTGAGTGTAGGAATGTCAGTGAAGCTCGGAGCTTTGTCCCCACCACACAGCTGAGAATTGCGTCTAATAGTTGTATTTTCATCATCTCTCATCACAGGATTTTGCTTCTCGTAGTCTAAAATTCAGGTGCTTTTTAGTCAGGAATAGCTTCTATTGACTCCGTTCTAAAGACCTGATAGGTGGAGTGGGGCACAGATGGCTGTCCTTCTGTAAGTTTCTTCCATCTCCACATGGAACTCACGGTTTCCTACACCGTGACAACTGGCTTATTGGTTGGTTGGTTGGCTGATGGCTCTCATTCCCTGACTACACGCTTTTGGCTGCACAGGCAGATCTAACAAGTGTTTCTTTCAAACTTTTTCATGAACGACTAGTGAGCCAAGTGCAACTTTTGTCACAAAAAAAACATGCTGTCGTAATTCTCTTACATCATTCCCCAGATTTGCACTTTGTCACAGCCCTGTTTCACAGATCCCTTTGATGATTCTGTTTGACCATCAACTATGAGAACTCATACACAGTAGATATCTGTGTGCCTTCCTGATCATAAAAAAATCAACTCCGTTAAGCATAGGTGCACAAATCACATTCTTCAAGCATCACAAGGACCGCTGCTTGTGCAAAGATGCACTAGAGTTCAGTTGCAAGTCAAAATAAAGGGCCTGAACACTGGAGTGGATGCAATATTTAAATGTTTGGTTTTTGTGTGAATTAAGAAAACTCTTTAAAAAAAAGACCTTTTCCTTCCTAAAAACATAACAAATTGTGGAGAATCGAAAGTCTCTGAAAGGTTTGTGTCTGCTCTGTATTTGTTGCAGAAAAGGAGCTGGTATAAAAAGCAAGAAACTCAAGGTGAGTCAAGTTGTATCAAAAGTTTTGTGCCTCAATTAAAATGGCAGACATCCTGTCACCAATGCTATTGATGACATTTTATCATGATTGGATTGGACGTATAAAAAAAATCTCACTCTCAGCTCAGAGTAAAATTATTCAGCTGTTTCATCCTTATCTCCATCCAACTTCAAATCATGCAGCATTTGCTGCACCTTAGTTCTAAGAAATGACCTCACAACGCTCTGACAGCACTTTGTCCAATGTTTTATTTCCCAAACAGAAAATCTGATCGGTTAATCTTTTTTTTACCCGTGGAAGTAGGAAATTCCAATTTCCCACAAATCACTGAATGCAATATCAGTGGCGCCACCATTTCTAAGATAAACGTTTTAACTTTGAAAACTTGAAGTCCATATGAGTAATATTTATTAATGTTAGCCTCATCGAAGCTTAAACAAAACACAGAGCAATGGGCTGACTGTGAAGCCCAGGATTTATGGAGCTGACATGCGACAGAGGAATTTTAACATTTTTTAACTGCTGTATTAATCAGTCAGATGACTATGACATGCTGCTGTGCAGTGTTTTAAAAATCTGGGCCAGTTCATGGCATGACTTAATCAGATTATACTTAAATCAGGGATCAGTACCAACTGTCAGTGGCCAAACTACAGAAGTATGGAAATGTAAGTATTTGTGAATAAAATAAGTACCTTTCTTTTAGTTTGATGTTTGTTACCTTAGTCCTGTTTGCTGTGTGTGTCTAGCGTGAACTCTCTGGCTATTTACTGTATGTTCTCATATGGTAATTATGTGCTTCAGTGGTTGATAGCTCCCCGTCTCAAAAGAGGCAGACACTGCAGAAAGGAGGGATAGAGCTGAGCAGAGTGTCTCTTTACACCCTAAAAATTAAAGCTTCACATGAATGGCAACACTGACATCCTCTCACATCCTTACCTTGTGTGAATGTCTGTCCATAACATTTCCTCAGCTCCAGTTTAATCTCCGTATAGTCTCCTTATGTTTTACCTTCATCTAAGTCCCTTTTTTGCAATACTTACATCAACAACAAGTCACCCTCTTCCGTGCCAATTGTTCTGGAAACAACAGCAGGCAATAAGGAACTGGAAGAAAGCTATCTACACATTTTGTCAAGACATTCCCTTTACACCCTGTACATTTTTCATTTAATTCGGTCTTTGGCAAATTGAGCTCTATTTATTAAAAAAAAACATTCATGCATATCTCGTGTGATTCAGTTGAGTGTGAGGAATGCAGTTCTGAATAAAACTACATCCTTAAGTGAATACTTAAAATGAGAAACAGCGAGGCACTGTCAAAATATTTGTAACATCAAGTACAGTGTTGAAAGTTAAATCAAAAAGACAAGGGGTTTGAATCTTCTTGCACGGATTGGGCAAAAAGGTTGAAAACACGTATTCATTCAAGATAAACTGACCGGTGCGTCCGGTCAGTTTTTTTGCCTGCTTCTCAAAGCAACAACCTTTACAGGGAAAACAAAAAGAGCATTTGAAATTCGTCAAAATCAAAATACTCATCCAGTAAACAACATCTCCTCGGCTCCCCCATATTAAGCGCAATATACCGCTTGGGGACCATTTCAGCAGGCTCAGCACACCCTCTGAGTCAGACTGCAGCAGAATCACTCATTTGAACACGATGCTCATTCACAGCTCTCTGCTGCTAACATTGCTCTGTCATGCAAACTGGCGCCAACTTCCATGAAGTGTTCAAATTCCATTTGTATATCATCAGATCCAGGTGAATAATTCAGTGAGGTTCAGTCAAGCAAAGAAAAAACTTTCAAATGGAAATTAAAGTACTCAAATGAGAAATGTTAGATTGAGACACGTATAAATCATCGGTGGCCTTTAGCTGTCAAAATTTGGTTTGGGACAATGAAGTTGTATGATTTGTTAGTACAGCAGCTTTAATGAGACGAGGGGCTGAAGGTTACTCCTCCAAGCATTAGCATATTCAGAGGATCACAGGATGTGCATGTTGCACACTCTTTGCACCTATGCCATCAGCACCACCTCTCTGACTGCCTCCTCTCTGCACATCTCCTCATCTCCTGTGCATCTCCATGACCAGAGCTCTGAGGGTTCAGTGAAGATCACATCAGGATGAGACACAGGTGCGCACGCTACTGAGTGGCTCCATGTGTGTGTGAAGACATGGCATTTGGTAAAAGATGAGCCTGTTTATGAAAAAAAAAAAAAGGCTATGGTGGGTGTGGAGCGATAAAGCAAAAGATGTGCGCCTTCCGTCTGCCAATAAAGTGCCGTGCGTCTGTCTGCTGCCTGGTTTTAGGGGGGACGATGCGACCTGTCAGAGGGAAGGGGCTGGCTGAGTGACTTCACATCACCCTTTCAGCTCCAGCAACTTCCCATTTATATTGTAATGCAAATCCACGGTCTGTCCCAGATGGTGCTTTTCCAGCATCATGAGCGCATAGAAATATTATTTATCCCAAGCACTCCTCAAGTCTTTAATGCATCCTCCTCCGTCTGCTTCTATCCCCTCATTCCACTGGCAGCCCTTTAAAGTCTGTGCAGTGTTATGTGTCTGTCTCTAAAGGTAAATAAAACAAGGGAAGACAATAAATTTGAAAAGTAATCGACGAGGGGCTACCACCTAGAGATCACAGAAAAGAGGGAGAGGAAACCTTGAAGTCCAGGAAAGTGATCATTTTCTTGGCTCAGCTTTCCACTAAGAGGCATAAAACGTAATTCCCATGACTCGAAAGAGCCTTTAATCACCTCTGTAAGAAAAATATAGTCCACTGGCTCATATCAGCATCATTTTCTTGAAAGCACTCCCAGAGTTTTGCCTGAATCTACTCACCCATATTAGCCTGTGTGGCACATGGAGGCAGCCTTTTTGTTAAGAACCCGTTCAGGTTTTGTGCTGTGTCAACACATCCGCCAGGTATCTTCCGCATTTCAGAGGATTCAAATTCGATGATGAGTCGGATGAGCAGCAGATTAAGTTGTGTGTTTTAAAGATGCAGATATAAACGAAAACAACAGAAACCGAAATTATTTTTCTCCACGTCGAGCATTCGATTTATTCTGCGTGTGCAATTATTTTTTTTATCCAACCCAAAATCATTGACAAGTGCATTTTTTAAGCAGCTTTTTAACGTGACAGCACTTTGTTGTCATTCTCGATGGGATCACCTACTGTAAGTGAGGTCATGCACGATAGAATAAACAGCATAGCTGAAGGTTTTTGTGTGAAACAGCCACATCCTGAGGGACTGTGTGTGCTGTAATCAA